>NC_089501.1:51371451-51971451 GCF_036850765.1 Saccopteryx bilineata | reverse complement strand
TCAGTAAAACTTACGGCCCTTTTGAGATGGCAATGGCTGTGTACAGCCTTTGGTTAATTTAGCAAAGACACCCACGCTTCTTACTCCAGTTCTGGCACCTTCAGAGAAAGCCAGGCAAGAAGCCATCCCAGAACTATGTGTCATGAGCAAGTGCCCAGGGACTCTGGGCATCCCTCCCTCTCTCCCTTTCACCTAGCCTGCAGCTCCAAGCCAAGGGTCTCAGGTACCCACAGCCGGCTGAGTGCGCGGGGCTGCCCCACCCTCCCAGGAACTTGGACCGTTCTGCTCCAGCCACCCTCAGTGCCTCCCACACCAAATCAGTTCATTCTCCCCCCATCTCGTTGGGAGGAAGATTTACTTGAGCATCTTGCAACCCAAAGCACTGGGCAGAGAGAACACACCAGGATGGACCAACAGTTTAGGGAATTTATGATGGACTCAGAATTCCCTGGGGGTGGAGGGGTGGGTTGTGCACAGGGAACATCAGCTGGGATGAATGCTTTCTCAGAGGGCCTCGCAGGGACATGCTGTCCAAGCAGGTGACTACGGGTGGAAGGGCAATGACGTGGAAGCTGTCTAAGAAACCCCTCACCGCCCATGCCCACGCCATGCCCATGGAGATGCAGACCTATGTCTCTACAAACGTTGATGAACAGAGAGATGTCTGGGTCTGAGTCATCCACCAAGTAAGCACCGCCCATCTTGATCAGTGGGTTTAAATCATGCTTCTTGAACTCTCTGTCAAAGGCATAGCATGGCACCTAGAAGAGAGGAGGGAAAAGTTAAGCCTTCAACACACACTTTCATGGAGCTGGAGGCTCAGCAAAGCCTGCGACCGAGGTCACATCTCCACCGCTTAGGGGCCGACCAGGCCATCGCGTCCCTGACAAAGCAGAGGCTGACAAGGGCTTCGGCCGCCGCACAGTTGGCACCTCTTCCGGCCTGCCCAGGCCTGTGCTGCTGCTGTCACGCCTCTCACCTGCATCAGCCCTCTGCCCTTCCCTGCTGCAGCGTCCACCACCTTCCCAGCGGGCTCCCTGTCGCTCCAGCCCCTCTGCTGTCATCCCACAGCGCTGAGCTACAGCCAGATGCCTGTCTGTCTCGTCTCCTCTTCCTCCCCTCTCGTTTTTCACTGAACGCCGTCACAGCACAGTGCTGTCCCCATTCCACCATGACCCTCCTGGCAGGTCACCACCCATGGCTGGCTGGCTGCCACATCCCACATGCAGTGGGCTTGATGCCACTGATCCTCCCCGACGACCCCAAACCCTTCTCCATGTGGCCCCTGGCCCCCCAGGGGCTCCTGGTCTCCTCACAGGGCTGCTGTGAGGACTGGATGGGCTCACACAGGTCCAGCGCTTGGTACAGTTCCCGGCAAGTTGATACGAGTGTTACCTGCTGTTGCTCTTTCCCATTCTCGGATACACAAAAGCATCTAAGGAGGATGTGTTTTACATTGCATCCCCAAACCTGCTCTTTCTCCAGTGTCCCCCAACCTCAGCACAGTGCACTAATTTGGCCGGGTGCTCGGGCCAGAACCTGAAGGTCATCATCGACCCACACTTCCCAGTCCTGTCAGCGTGCTTCCCAACCAGAACCTGGATCCACTCCCTTTACCATCACCCTGTCCAGGCCGCCATATAACCCCGGGCCTGCCCCTGTCACTTCTAACCGGGCCCTGCTTCCAGATTATAGGCCCCTACCCTGCAGCCCATGTCCCCACAACCACCAGATGAATCCTCCTAAAACTACTCTCTGCTCAAATCCACACTGAGACTGAGAGCCCCCCACGGCACACAGCCCCCAGCCCCCAGGGGCCGCTCCGCCTGCGGAACTCAACGCTGCAGCTCCCTGGAACACACTTCCTAGCTAGCTAGCCACGTGGCTCTCTCTAAACCTCGTTCAGGTCCAGATGAGCCATCTTCTGCTCCGTGGGGCCCTTCCAGACCCCCTGGCCGAGAGCAGTGCTCTCTACCTCTGTGCTGCCCCCCCTCCCCCACCTTCTCTCTCTTCACGGCACCACCGTGTGCCCCCTGGCCCTGCCACAGCCTGACATCTGCGTGGCAACATGCAAAGACCAATGCCTCCTCCCGGCATCTGACCCCTACCCTTACTGGACTCTAATTTATAACAGCTCTCGCATCTCCCTGAACTAATGGCCTCTTATCTTTAAAACGTCAGGGAACCCATTACAGCTGGCAAGGTCCTGAGCTTTCACAGTGCTCCTATTTCTGAAGGCGCAGCCACCAAGCCCAGAAATGGGCCCGAGACTGAAAAGGACCCCGGCTACCCAGAGAACACCATCCTCGGCTATGTTTGTTTTTTTGAAACATCCCTGTAAGTCTTATTTCCAAAATAATACACTGGATTTTAATCAACCGTGCAAAAAAAAATATTCTAAAAACGCACGTTCTCTGCGATCATTTATTTCAAAGTCTATAGTTTGCTTCATCTTTTTCTATATGTAATTTTTCCAAAATGTTGCCTTTTTTGGTTGAAGCTATTCACATGCAAGTGCATTTAACAAAGGTGAACTGCTTAATATTTAACTTCCAAGTTTTTCTTAGAAAGATGCTATCAAACCTGCAGGAACGCTCTGACCCACTAACCTTTTTTCCCCAGTCCTGTTTTCCGAGATTTCAAGGAGAGCCAATGGATTAAATCACCACACGCACCTCCTCCCAGCCTCGGGGGACACAGGAGCTCATTCCAACCACATCCCTAAAGCACAGTCTCCAACGGCCTGTGATGCTGACCAGAGAGCCCGCCGCTGACCCGGGACGGGCTGGCGCACCCAGGGCTGGTAGGGCGTGACGCCCACGAAGCTGGACACTAAGCCTCAGGCTGAGTGCCGCGGAAAGGCTACCTCTCCCCAGGCTTCCAGGGAGTTATCTGCCCTACAACCAGGGTCCTTCCTGCAGGCTGCCGCTGGATTCCGGTGGAAGTAACCACAGCGTACATGAGCCTGCAAATCTGAACTTGCCACCCCCCTGCAAGGGGCAACGCAGACACGTGAACCCGAGCCGACAGGCGAGAATGGAAGAGGGGCGCCACTGCGGCTCCAACATGGAAAGGAAAGGGGACCGCCGGCCCCAGGGCCAGAGGGGAAGCACAGCGGGGCCACATCCAAAAGAACTTGTCATTCTGGTTCTGAACTAGCTCAGGTGCACGAGGGACTCGCAGGATTCCGGGAAGCACGAGGCTCAGACACCCCTCCGCGGCAGCCAGCCACCTCTGGCCAGCTCTCCGGTCCAGGAAGGAATTAAGACACGCCCAGCCCTGCGCCCACAGAGCTGGAGTGTGCATCGGAAACCAGGCCAGGCTCCTGAGGGAAGTCCTCCCACTTCCTGCTCCACGGAGCAGAGCAATGGAGACATTCATGAGAGCAGGAACGCGGCCGGCGGGGGGAGGGGGCTGCCGGCCCCACACACCACACACTGAATCGTCCCTGTGAAGGCGGTGTGTTACCCGGATTTATGCAACTGGGGGAAGTTCTGAATTCTCTGTGATCCCAAGAGTGCCATGGTAGAGGGTGTATGTCCATAAGGCTTTAAAGAAATTATTATCTAAAAAGAAAAAAAAAAAGGAAAAAGAAAAATCCTAGCAGAATCCACTGCCCGGGCCCCCAGAGTGGAAGTTTTAAAAGGCACCGTCTGGAACTGCCACGATCCTTGCCCACCAAAGCACCCTCCCTGGTGAGAGAGAGCAGCACTAACAAAAGAAATGAAAGACATCACTAAGGTGGGGAAATTGGGACGACACCCACAACCCTTAAACCAAGTCTGAATTTCTTTTTTAAATGCTGAGTGTTTCACAAGTACATTAAACACTTTATATAATTTTTTTGAAGTTATACCATAGCCTGTACAGTGTAATCAAATCCGACTGAAGACAAGAGAAGAGGGAGTGTGCTTTCCTACGGTGTGGTGTGCTCACAGTGACGGCAAGACGAGTCCAGCAGCCACACCTCCTGTGCCTGCCCCAGGGCAGAAACAAGTCCAGCTGGTGAGCAGTTAGGCCCTCCATACCTTTAAGTCCATAAGCTCCTGAGAGCAAGTACCCTTTCAAAGCACAGAAGTTCCCACAACAGGCCCTCACTAAGAAACAATGAATCAAGCCCCAGCTGCCAACCAGACCTAGAGAGGATCAGAGAACACACTGTAATATGTCTCATCTTCTTTAGATCAGCTTCGAAAAGAAATTAAACGTCACTGTGTTTGAGAAAAACATAGCTATACCTCCCCTCTCTCCCGACCCAAAAGAACAATTTAGAGCAGGGCACACGTCTCCTATAAAGGGCAACAGAGCAAATATTTTAAGCTTTACGAGTCACGTAGGTCTCTGCTGTGTAGTCTTCTTTGTCTTTTTACAATCCTATAAAAACATAAAGACCATTCTTAGTTCTGGGGCTGTACAAACACAGACCTAGGGCAGGATTTGGCCCACAGGCTGCAGTTGGTGACTTCTGACCTAAAGCAAAGAAGAAAACAAATTGCTATTTCTTTCTTTCTTTAATTTGGGAAGCCATTTTGTCCCCCTAGGTGGTGGGAGACACAACTGTCAGTTCAGCAAAGCAAGGGAAAAGGAGATTCCACCAGGGCAGGAAAACCGGCGTCCCCCATGGGCTAGAGCTCTAGGAAAGAGCAAGGAGGCCCGTGGGGGCCCCAGAGGGCTCCCCCCAGAGCAGAGACGGCCTCGGGGGCTTGGAGAGCCTCTTCCTGCTTCCATTTAAAACAGACAAACAAAAATCCGAGTTTAAATTTGACACCACCTCCTAAATACCGCTGTCATTTCTTTGGCCCTTATTTCTTCTCACGTGTTCAATGTTCTCCCACTGGGCGGCCCACCCTCCTTCCCCTTCCTGAGTGGGAGACAGCAGGCTGCCTCTTCCACTCCCCATGGGACTGCCTCGTCTTTCAGAGCCTGCCATCTGTGAAAAACCTGTGATCAATTATTAGTCATAATTCAGTTTGGTTTTACTTTTTAAACACTGATTATACCATTCCCACCCCCTTAAACAATACTCTTTTTTCAGGCCATCTGTGAAAATGGCTCCCGTTGGTCAGTTCCTAGCTCCTAAGACTTAAATTTCAATCCTTGTGAACAGAAGACTAACGGCGAAAAGTGAGAACAGCCGACCCCCAAAGGCGGCCACTCACAGGTCCTTGTGGGAAACCAGGTGCAAGGCCCAGGTGGCAGGAGAGCAGGGTGGGGAGGGAGGTGCCCTCCACTCTCCCCTTCCCCGGCGGGGAGAGCCGCACGGCAGGGCGACCTTGGGGGCTCTCGTCCAAGGCACAGAATGCGCCATGGGTCACCAAGAAGGACGTGACTGGACACCACAGAAAGAACAGAGGCACCATCGTGGTCACCCGGTCTCTGAGGTGCGCTGGCAAAGAAACGGAGGGTTTGGGACACCTGGCCTGGATGCACAAGCCAGAAGCCACCCCAAAGCTGTGGAAGTGCCACCTGTAGGTGGAATGAATATACTAACCGTCCCCCCGCCCCAAGTTACTGAGTTGCATAGGTCCCACCAGAAACCAAGAACTAACTCGACTTGCATGGGTGGGCCGTTCTATTCTAATCACGTCCCTGTCCTAAACATAATAACATACCAGCACAATTTTAAATATTCGATCTCTGCTCGAACGCAGTTTGAGAACTAAAAAAGACTTCTTCCACCCCAGGATTTCAAACCTCAAGGGCCCCAGAATGCAATTCACAAGCATGTAACCTTGAAGTGCCCTTGTTACCTCTTTATTCGCTTTAAATGTGTCTTTCTTGCAAGCTGCAGAAGTCCTCCACTCAAAGTAATGCACACAGTCTGTTGCAGTTACAAATTCGGGAGTTCCCTATTAAAAAGAAATAAAATTAAAAGTAACCATACTGCATACTGGAAAGTTTCTTTCTTTTAAAGTTAGAAACAGTAAAGGGACATTTCAAAAGTAGCCACGACGGGAGAGGGTGGCTCGGAAAACACAACCGTTTCAGTGGGACAAGGTCATCACCAAGTTCCCAAACCCGAAAACTCAGAGACAAAAGCCTCATGAAATCATGTTGGAATTTTGGTATAATCGGGCCAAAAACTGTTCTACTGCCCCAACTATGCGAGTACAGTAAACTCATGGGAAGTAATCCTCAGAGTCCTTATCCTCTCAAACTCCAAATGTTCTCCTAACCAAATGCCAACAAAATCAAAGCCAGAAAATGTGACCTCATGCTTCCTGTAAGCGAGGGAGGAGGCCCACCCGACCCGGCCGAGTCCGCACACCGCCTCGCTTCAGACGGCCCCCACGCAGCACCCGGGTTCACGCCACACTGCGCCCCGCAATGCTGGGTTACACCTGACACGACAGGAATTTACCTCCACCCCCCCCCACCTCGTGTGCAAAGCTGGAGTTCTTCACAATTCTGGTTCTTTTATGGCGAACACAGAATTCTTGAAGGAAATTAGTTAAAATTTAAACAGCAGCTAGTTTATTCAGTAATACAGACTCCATATTTCACAGAACTGCAAACAAGTTTTTTTCCCCCCAAGGTTTCAACATGGACAATACTGCAATTGATAGGCTGCTCCAAACTTAACAATGTAAGTTCTATTTTTAATTTTCTTAAGACATTATGGGCCTGAAGATACAACAGTCATAGCAAATTCTAAAATAGTATTTTAAAGCAATCTGGTGGCCACATGCGGTTCACTCACCCTGATTTTTCTAAACACTTGGGTCCTTACTCTAATGAGAGAACATTCAGAGGATCGCTATACAAACTCCTCCTAAAAGCTAGCAATTATTTGCTGAAATTCTCTTTATAAATATTAAAGATTAAAAATTTTATATCACACACAACATTCAGAGAATAAGAACAAATCACACTTTAAACAATTATGTTCCCTTTCAACACTGGTAACACCCAAAAAGATTGGGAACCCTATTACCCACTGGCAAATGCTTCTCAGATATTAGTGATCGTCAACCTTTTTCATCTCATGGCATACACTAATTACTAAAATTCTGTGGCACACCAAAAAACTTTTTTTTTGCCAATCTGACAAAATAAAAAGAAAAAAGTATAATTTTGATTCAATTGCACCGAAAGCCACTGTGTTGATTGTTGTCACTTTTTTATGTGACAATCTAAGAGAAAAGAGGTCAGGTTCCCCTGGCTAAATAGTCAAGTTAAAACTGCACATTTTAAAAATTCACTGGTGTGCTGCAGCACACTGTTGGAAAACTGCCGTCCTAGACAGATGTCAGTCTGTCCAATTAAATGTAATGAAGAAAAGAAAAACATTTTTTTTAAAAATGCCCTAAAACAGATCAAAATAAAATGCTGGCAGATTTTAGAAAGGAAAAAAAAAAAAACACAAAAAACTCTGGCGTGCAATAAACATTAAACAGTGCTTTGAGTTTAAACACATTAATCACTTTGATTTGTAGTTTTACACAGGATGCGGATCAAGTTTCACTTAAAAATGGTAACTAACTATAGACTTTGGGTTTTCTACTTATTGGTTCTTAATGATTGGTGATGGTGATCTGGTTGAGGTTTTTATCTATCTGTGTTTTCATTTCTTTTTTTCATTTATTCTTCCTGGAATACAGCTACAGCAAGACCTCCCAGGGGCACACATGTTCAACGGAAGAAAATTATCAAGTGACTCTGTGGACTCACCAAGGTTTTCCCGCACGAGAAGGCAATGCTACTCTGGACTTTGTGATTTTGCTTTCCGTCACATCCCACTGTTGTGTTGAACTCCAGAAGAGTCCTGGTGGCACTTTTCAAAAGAGAGTCACCTATTTGGAAAGGAAAGTGCATAAACAAGCTAGGAAATATTTACAATCATAAAGCTATTTTCAAGCATATGCAAATTAAAACTGGCATTATAATTCATCGGAAAGCTAATAAACTTACAAGCTGTCCTTTCTCCAGAATTCTGCATCTCAGGAATAGCATCCCACCCACCCCAGCTGTTGAGGCCCCAGACACATTACACTGAGTCCTGTGTCTTTCTCTCATCCACCATATCCAACACATCAGAAAGTTCTACTGGTCCCACCTCCATCTCAAATCCATCCACATCTCTCCATCTCTATTACTCCCAAAACCACAATCATCTCTCACCTGCACTCGGGCACTAACCTAACTGGTCCCCTGGACTCACACTCTTGTCTTGTCCCTCATCACTATCCCCCAACCAGGCAATCATTAAAAACATACATTAGAACCTATAACTTGGCTACTAAAATTCTTCAGAAACTTCCCATCATAGCATAAAATCAAACTTCCCATAAAATCAAAATTCTTTAGAATGGCCCACAAATAGGGTGATCGTGTCTGTTTGCCTAGCACGTTACTGTAATAATCCAGAATAAAAATTCTGTATCGTATGATAGCAGTTGGCATAGGAACAGATACACTAGCAGTCTAGCACAAAGGCTGAGACTATAACAGAGACATTTGTGCAAGCCAGACTTCAATATATTTGCACGATACAACTAACAGCTCAATGGGCAAAGAAGAGGATGTTCAATAAATGAAATTGGAACCAATGGCAATCCATATGGGAGAAAAAGATAAAACTGGATCACCACCTATACCTCTACATACAAAAAAATCAACTCTAAATGGATTAAAGATATAAACATCAAAACCAAACTAAAACTCTTAGTAGAAAATAGTTTATCTTTTAGATCTTAATGTAAGAAAATATTAACACTAAAAAGCATTAACTACAAAAACCTTGATAAATTTGATTTACTAAATTTAAAAATTTATATTCACCAAAAGAAATAGCTTAAAGAAAACAGAAACAAGTCAGAAACTGAAAGATAAACAGAGCTGCCAAAGAACAAGCATTAAAAATATAGTAAATATACTCATACACAAAGAACAAAAAAATCCTAATTCTAAGAAATAAAAAAAAAATGAATGACCTCTAACAGAGAACACAAAAAGAGGAGAAATATTTTTAAAAGCCCACATCTCATCAACATATAGTGAATTTTAGTATCAAAGGTGAAGAAAAAATTCTAAAGCTTCTAGACAGAAAGAACAGGTCATATGCAATAGATAACTTGGTATAAAATGGACAGGACATGATCAGACAAAGGAAACATACGTTAATAAATATATGAAGAGTCCAACATCACTGGTGAACAAGGAGTTGCAAATCGAGACCACATGGCATAACACAGCAATTCCATTGACAAAAATTAAATACCAAATGTTGGAGGAGAGAAAGTCCAGAGCGCTCCTATGTCGTGGTAGAAGTGCAAACGTACCACCACTATGTAAATCAGCATGGCATTATGCCATAAAATTAAATATTCACGTACCTTATGACCTAACTATTCAACTCTTAGGCATATATACACAAGGGAAAACCATGCATACATATAATAAATAGGAAACAAGTGAAAAGAACATCTTGTCATCTGTAGACAACACGAGAGCCCATTCAACAGAAGAGTAAATTAAGTTTGGTAGACCCATATAATATTACTTAGTAACTAGAAGGAATAAACATTGAAAGATAACTATACTTGATTTTTAGCAATACAATATTGTTACCACTTAAGTCCCCCAAAAAGTTAAACACATCACACACACACACACACACACACACACACACACACACACACACCACAGGATGAGAGGGGGAGCAAGGGAGGAAGGAAGTTAGGAAGGAAGGAAGGGACGGAGGGAGGGAGGAAGGAAGGAGAGGAGAGGAGGGAGGGAGGGAGGGAGAGAAAGAAAGGACGGGACAATCATTTTAAGCAGAGATGTGGGCTAATGGTTACTTCCAGTGAAGGGGAATGGGAGAATGCATAGATAGTGGTTCCTGTCAGGTTCCTAGATTTTGTTGAAGACAGGGTTCATTACATTATCCAAAACAACTCGTTAAAAAATTTTAAAAAGGTTAATCCACGTATTAATGATGAGAGCATATCATGAACTCAGGAGTATAAATGGCCCAATTCAATACACACAGCTGAGATCTTTAAAAAAGAGAAAAAGGGGAGGGTGTTGAAAATTAAGATGCCAGTGGGGTAAGATGTATTGGATTTCAAAGCTGCGTCACATCACTAGGCGGACAGTACCGCGGTTCTTTGTCCTGCCCGCCTACGCACAGGGGTCTGTCGTCAACTCCCGAGATACGCTCGAAAATCTTTTTTTCCACTGAAAGCACACAGAAACCCTGCTAAGCTTCGGGACCGAGGACAGCGCCCTGTGGACAGCGCCCGAAGCCCCGCCCATAGGGGGCGTGTTCGGGGCCGAGAGATGGGGCGGTGCTTTCGTGCGCCCCTACAGTCCGGCGTTCCGGGAGACGCGGAGGGCGGGCCGCTGGGAAGCGTTGCACTGTGGACACCAGAGGGCGCGCGCGGGCAGCACCCCCCACTTGAAGACCCTCCCCCACATCGCCTGTCCCCCAATACCGCAGCCCGTTCCGGCCCTGTGCCCAGAGCTTCTGGGGGCTCCTCCTAACTGCTAGGTCCGCCCAGAAAAGGAAAGGAGAAGGGCCCTGGCCTCTAGCCGGGAGGGATCGGCCGCAGCGCGGCGCCCCGGCATCCCTCAGCATCAGGCCGCATCGGCATCGCGCCTGCCCGGTCCATCTCGTCTTCCTCCTCTGCCCGCTCCGCCCGGCGGCCGAGACCGGCTGCCGACCAGGGCACTCGAGGACAGGCCGCAGCAGACCGCGGCAAGACAACCGCGGCAACCGGCCAGCCTGGCCGTCCTCCCCGAACAGGAGCCGGGCGAGGACTGCGGGGCGGCGGCCAGCACGCCAGGCCCACGGCCAGCTCCCGAGGACGGCGCCAAATGGGCTGGGCCGCGCTCGCCGGGCCCGCCAGACCGCGCCGGGTCCTCCCGACCGCGCGCCGGGCCCGCCAGACCACGCTCTCCAGTCCGGGGCCGCCAGACCAGACCGCCCTGGCGGGGTCCCAGCAGACCAGACCGCGCCGGCTCCTCCAGGCCGCGCTCCCCCGCCCAGGTCCTCCCAGCCCGGCTGCGCGCGCCGGGCCCGCCAGACCGCGGGCTCCGGGCCGAGCCCGCCAGACCCGGCCGCGCTCGCCCAGGCCCGCCAGGCCGCACCGAGTCCTCCCGACCGCGCTCTCCCGGCCGGGGCCGCCAGACCGCGCTGGGTCCTCCAGACCGCGCGCTGGGCCCGCCGGACCGCGCGTTGGGTCCGCCAGACCGCGCGCTGGGCCCGCCGGACCGCGCCAGGCCCACCAGACCGCGCGCGCCCGGCCCTCCCGACCGCGCTCTCCAGGCCGGGGCCGCCAGACCGGGCCGCGCCCGCTGGGCCCGCCAGACCAGGCCGCACTCGCCGGGCCCGCCAGATCGCGCCGGGCCCTCCCGAACGCGCCGGGCCGCGCGCGCCGGCTCCTCCAGACCGCGCTCTCCGAGCAGAGTGCTCCCAACCCGGCCGCGAGTCCCCGGGCCGCCAGACGGCGCTCTCCACGCCGGGCCAGCCAGACCCAGGCCGCGCCGGGTCCTACAGACCCTGCGTCCCGGGCCCGCCCGGCCACGCTCTCCAGGTCCCGGCAGGCCTCGCCGTGTCCTCCCGCCCACGTTCTCCAGGCCCGCTCCGCCAGACCAGGCCGAGCCCGCCCGGCCGCATCCGAACCGGCCGCACTGGCAGGGCCCCCCGAGACTAGACCGCGCCGGCTCGTCCAGGCCGCGCTCACCCGGCCGGGTGCTCCTAGCGCGGCCGCGCGCGCCAGGCCCGCCAGTCCGCGCTCTCCAGGCCGAGCCCGCCAGGCCCGGCCGCGTTCGCCTGGGCCCGCCAGCCCCCACCGCACCGGCAGGGCCCGTCCGACCGTGGCAGGCCCGCCAGATGGCACTCTCCAGGCCGGGCCCACCGGACCGCGCCGGGCTCGCCAGGCCGCGCGCTGGGCCCGCCGGACCGCGCTCTCCGGGCCGGACCCTGCAGGCCGCACTCGCCCGGGCCCGCCAGAGCAGGCCGCGCTCGCCAGGACCCGCCGGACCCGGACCCGTTCTGCCGGCCCGGACCCGCCAGGTCCTCCCCGCCCTGCGCGCCAGGGCACCCGCCAGGCCCCGCTCGCCCGTGCCCACCCGGCCCGGCCACGCTCTGCCGGCCAGACCCCGCCGGGTCCTGCAGACCCTGCGCCCCAGGCCCGCCCGGCCGCGCTCACCCGCGCCCGCCCAGCCCAGCCACGCGATCCCGACCAGACCCCGCCGGGTGGTCCAGACCCTGCGCACCAGACCGCACTCGCCGGAGCCCCCCAGACCAGGCCGCGCTCCGGGCCTGCCAGGCCTCGCCTGCCACCCTCGACGGCCCCGGCCGAGCCCGGCCGAGCTCGCCACTCGGCCTCGCTGAGGCTGCACAGCCTGGGGATGCCAACCTCTCGGGCAGCCACAGGGTCCACCGCGAGGCCCCCGGGCCTTGCCAATACATCCATCAGAGCCTGCCAGGCAGGCAGGCAGCCGTCTCCGTGCTAGTAACTGGTGTGCTCACGCAAGGCTTCCCTCGCTACCACCCCGGTCTTGATCGTGTCGTGTCCTTCAAAGTGGACTATCACACGCTGTCTCACCAAATCGGAAAAGAATCCTTTCTACCCAGGTTTTCCCTCCAAGCTACTGCCTCATTTTCTGCTCTTTATATCAACACTCTTTAAGAGAGATTTCTATTCTTGCTACCACCAATTACCCCCTCAGATATCCAGATATCCCCCCTTGTCTCCTGCACTGGCTTTTCCCCCAAGAGCCACAAGACTCACTCCCTTAGCTCCAAATCTTTGCTTAAATGTCACTTTCTCAGCAACAGGTACCCAACTTCTATCCCGGAACTCTCAGCCCTGAGACCGCCAGCACTCTGAACTCTCTGCCTCCCTGTGTTTTTTACAGCATCCATCTCATTCTAATATACTACTTAGCCAATGTTGTTTTTGTGTGTAAACTCCATGAGATAAGGGATTTTGTCTTGTTTCAGTGGTTGAATCATTCAAGTATTTGTTATAAATAAATGAATATTAAGTGTTGACTGTTTTTTTAATATTTTATTCATATATCAAGATGTGATTTAACCAAGTAAATCAGAATAAAATATAAAATTTATTGAACCATCCCCATACAATTAGATTGTTCCAGCATACTCTTTGTCACAATGCTACAAAAAAAAAAAAAAAAGGAATCTGTATAAAAATCTATGTACAGTACAATTCTTCCCTTGGTAAGACTTAGGAAAGGTTACACAATAGGTTTTAAAATTTAAGATATTGGCAGACTATAAGGAGAGACCATAACATAAATGGGACAAAAACATTAATTATATCTGAAACTCAACCAGATATCTTAAAATGCCCAATAGAATTATATGGTTTTAAGAAAATGAAAGCAAACAGGGCCTAAGAGGAAAAAACATATTTCAAATCTTACTAGAGATTCAAAATTCAATCCAGTAACCAATGTGGATGGTGGTTGTAGATTTCTAAGGGCACACACAGGAGTCACGCAACATAAATAAGTACCACCAAAAGTTAGGGCCGGACTCCTGGGTACACAAAGTCATGGGACACAGCAACAACAATCAGATGGAGTCACTGTGTACTACACAGGTCACCAATAAGAAGGCAGCCAGAATCCCAGGCTTTGGTGGTGAGTAACCTCAATTAACATTCTTCCCTAGTGGCCGCATTACCTCAAACAGGCTGGTAACACGCTTTCGGAAGTAAATATACAGCTTTTAATCCTTAGATGAATTAAAACTATAGTATAAATATTTAGGGTGTTATAAGAAATGTGAACATTTTCAGAATTTTTACATGCTTGCAATGCTTAGTGTTATGACTCCAAAGACTGACTAGGCGATTGATTTAGAACGTGACAGTATCAGACTAAGAGAATTTTAAGTTCATCATATTTGTAAGTTTAATGTGTTAAGTTTTTAACAACACTATTAGTGTTTAACTTTTAATGGTCAGGGCATACATCTGAAGTGTTTTAAAAGAAATCAAATACAAAAGACATATAAATCATTTTAAAATGTGGTGAAGATGATTCATCTAGGTTGTAAATGGAACCAAATGTTCACAGGCCTCATAAAAACGACTGCTAAACTCTGCTCAATTTACATATGTAACAGTATCACCTGCCTAATTAGGAAGACCTAATATATGATTTTTTTTCAATCAACAATACTGCAATGTTATTTAAACCAAAGTTGAGGTCTTCACATTCACAGCTAAGTATAAAAATGGCCCTGTGGCACTATAAAATTTGCATCAACAATTATCTTCCCTAAAGGGTTGTACACAATCATCCTCCAGCCCTGTATGAATGTGCCCGTTTCTCGGCTCCTTGCCCGACACTGCCTGATGCAACCATTTAAACTCCTGCCAATCTGACTGAAGAAAGATGATGCGATTCCGTTACTGCTTCGGTTTGCTTACCTGGCTTACTGATGAAGTAGCACTGCCTACCAGGATTTCCTCTTTGTGAACTGCCCATTCTTAGACTTTGCCCTTTTTCTCCCAGGTTGTCTGTCCTATCATTAATTAAGAGAAAATCCTACCACCCCCCAGATAATGTTTCTATTTTCCTAGGGTTTTTTTCCTAGTGTTTTATTGGTTTTTGGTTTTGGTTTTTGTGTGTGTGTGTGACAGAGACATAGACAGGAAGGGAGAGAGATGAGAATCAACTCATAGTTGCAGCACTTGAGTTGTTCACTAATTGCTTCTCATACGTGCCTTGACCAGGGGGCTCCTTTACTCAAGCCAGTGACTCTGGGCTCAAGCCAGCAAACTTGGGCTTCAGGACAGCGACCTTTCGGCTCAATCCAGCAACTATGGTGTCCTGTCTATGATCCATCCCATGCTTGAGCCGGCAGCCCCACGCTCAAGCCGGTGAGCTTGTGCTCAAGCCAGCAATCTCAGGGTATCGAGCCAGGGACCTCAGTGCCCCAGGTCAATACTCTATCCATTGTGCCACCACTGGTCAGGCTCTATTGTTTTTTTACGTTAATTGTAACTGATCTGTCATTTGTTACATGGTGTGATGCTGCCTGCTAACAGATAAATACCTAAATTACACCCAAAATGTTGATTATACATTGAGTTCTCATACCTATTTGGATTTATTGCCATACTAGTACTCCTGGCTCCTCTGATTTATTTGGGAACTCCAGCTTTTTGGTGTCTATTCTCAAAATTCACATTTTTTTTCCCCTTTCCAGCAAGTTCATAAGAAGTGAGTTTCTCAGGAGTTCAAATGGCCCATAATGGTTGCCATTTTAGCTCTACAACTGTCTGATATGTCTCTAATGGCTTTCAAAACAACACAGCCCCGAATAAGTGTTCAGCCTCCAGAGCTGGGCTGTAGGCACCAAAATCCATGACCACGTGACCTCCGTCAAGCAGCCGTCTATTCTGCGCTTCAGTGTCTTCGTTGACAAAAGGAGGAAAATGGAATCAACTTCAAAAGGCTGCTGCATGAATTGAGGTTATTTTACTTAAAAACCTAACACCTCACAGGGAAGCACACAAAGGAATATCTTTAGTTATAAAAGAAGCCTGGCCTAGCATGCAGAGGACCCGGGTTCGATTCCCGGCCAGGGCACACAGGAGAAGCGCCCATTTGCTTCTCCACCCCTCCGCCGCGCTTTCCCTCTCTGTCTCTCTCTTCCCCTCCCGCAGCCAAGGCTCCATTGGAGCAAAGATGGCCCGGGCGCTGGGGATGGCTCTGTGGCCTCTGCCCCAGGCGCTAGAGTGGCTCTGGTCGCAACATGGCGACGCCCAGGAGGAGCAGAGCATCGCCCCCTGGTGGGCAGAGCCTCGCCCCTGGTGGGCGTGCCAGGTGGATCCCGGTCGGGCGCATGCGGGAGTCTGTCTGACTGTCTCTCCCTGTTTCCAGCTTCAGAAAAATGAAAAAAATAAAAATAAAAAAAATAAAAAATAAAATAAAAGAAGCCTAATGAAATTATGTCAATTAATTGTACGACAGAACCTAGTGACATCAGATCTAATTCTGAATCACCTCTACGCGTGTTAATGTCACCTTCATCCACTCCCAGTTTGTTTCCTGAGCTGCAGACAGGGTAGGAACTGCTCGTGCTGACACTCCGCAGTATCTAGCCTGCTTTCTCTCCCTTTGGGACTCTGAAGCTCTGGGGAAAGCATGCCATGTGTGTCTGGGAGTAAAGTGAGATTGGAAACTGCTGGTGCGTATCATTGTCAACCTGCACATGGCTTCTAACTCATCTAGTCACCTTCCGCCTCTCTCCTTAAACCAAGCTCTGCTATTCCCTTGGGCCCCAGCTGTCCTTAAAAACACGTTTTATCAGATCACCCCCCCCCATCACCATCAAAGAGCATCGAAAATGAATCGACTGCCTACCTCGGGGTATGCCAACTCTCCTGGCTTTCAAAGCCTACGTAACTTGGTCAGTCTCAAATCTGGTCCAACCACGCCAACCTACGGTTTTTATCCGGGGCAGCAAATCCCTCTGACCATGTTTTCAGTATAACGGTGTTCTTCATGGGAGACAGGAAAACCAAACAGGAGCTGGGCCTCCACAAGCAGATCTGGAAGACCTTAATCTTCTTTCTCTAAATTTCACTTGCTAAAAAGCTTTTTTTTAAAAAACTGTTAGAAATTTCCATTCAAAATGACAGACAGAGCTACCCTAGTATGCCACCCCTGCCAATGCCAAACACCTACCTGGCATCCTCTTGTGACTGCCACATCACCCATCCCCAGTCACAGGCTGTCTCCACTTCAGGTCGGGCCCTCACCACGAGACCTCACCAGCCGCACTGCCTTGGTGGGCATCTACGCCTGCACACCCAAGGACGCTGACACCGGCTGCTTTGATGGCTGCCCAACATCTATTTGGGCATCTGCACATAGCCTGGCGGGACTGTCCCTCCCCTAGGACCCTCCTCCTCACAGAGGCAGGGGACCCTGACCCAAAAGGAAGACATACCAGGAGAAACCACTAGCCCTAAAAAAACAGCTTGCCCTGTCCTCTCCACGCCTGTCAGTCCTCAGGATTGTTTAATTTTTAATGTAAGCCTAAAACCAATAACTATCTTTGACCCCAGGTGAATACAGACTGCCTGAGAATCAAGGGGCCAGACAGAGAAGAGAGCGGAACGTTACCAAGGGGGAAAGGCTGGACGCTAGAGGAAATGGGGAGAAGGGGGAGAACAGACAAGGTGGGGTTTAAGGAAAACTTACGAAGGCAGAGCCACAGAGGAAACATCCTCCTAGATCAGTAAGTACAAATATGCATGATTCTTTGTACCGCCTAGCTACATAATAGCCACTAGATCAGCGATCTTCAACCTTCTTCATCTCATGGTAGACAAACTAATGACTAAAATTCTGCAACACACCAAAAAATATAATTTTTTTTGGTCACTCAATCTGACCAAAAAAAAAAAAAGTATTATTTTGATTCATTCACACCAGATGGCTACTGTTGTGCTGGCTGTTGTCATTTCTTTATTTGACAATCTAAGGGGAAGAGGCAAGTGCCCCTGACTAAAGAGTTAAAAATTCTTGTGGCACACCGACTGAAAATCGCTGCACTAGATGGAAGTAACCAAATTTCACCTCATAATGGACATGAAAATTAAGCATACATAATTCCATAGCTAACTATATAGACACAGAGTCACTTTTGCAGAATTGGGATTGTGCACGATGCAGTACTGTAAGGACAGATGTACTCACCCACAGATTTAAAGCGGCCTGTCTTCAGGTCGCGCACACAAACAGCGCTTGATGTGCCGCACTGGGCCACGCCCACATTTCCACAAACGTTGATTTTGTACAGCATGTGATTTTTGGTATCAACAGCGTCCCATGTGTAACTAAAAAGGGAGAAAAACAATTTGTCACTGTTAGTGATCTGCAAATAATTCCACTTCTCTCCAGTGTTACATTCGCAACCCATTTGCTTAAGACACACTACCACAACTTTCATTAGCCAAAAATACACAAGTCAGCTACATGAAGCTGGCTAGAGGCCAAGGGCAGAAACCACCAAATACCTCCTTGCTCCAGTTCAATCCGCCCGGAAGCCACCTAAGACCCAACGATCAAAATTCTTAAAATTCTACCATTCACTTAAGAACATCAACTCAGATAAGTAATTTCTCAAGAACATGTTGATATAAGACAGCAACTGTTCCAGTCACACTGGAATGCTGAAAAGCCCAAGAGTGTTTTGTGTTGTTGTTTCTTTTTTTTACTTTGTTTATTTTATTTAAAAACTAGTTGTGGCGTGAGAGACGGTTCTACTTCTGGTTTTACTTTTTACAGCGACAGCTCAGATAGGAACTGACAAGACCAAGTTGAGCAATGAGTCAACTATCTGATTCAAAATCAGGCTGACTTTGGGTTGACCCACTGCCACAAGCCGTTTTACAAGCATTAAAACTCTTTGTGTGTGTTCAAACCTCTGGCTAAGTGCACTATTGAAGAGTAGTTGTTAATGAATCCATTTGCATACTTGGGACCGAATAGTGGCTTGTCAGTTCTGTCAAAACAATTAGTCTCAATTCTCCAGTAAGAGGGACAGGGAGAATGTTCTGTCAGTTTTGCACACTAGGATCATTTCCTGAGCCAGGGGCTAAGACGTTCCCTGCAAAGTGCAGAGAGCCTGTGTTAACGGACTGGTGAAAGGAAGATGAGTTCACATGGAAGTGCGTGGGCTCGGCCTACCCAGGAGTCGCAGGGGGCCGGGGTGAGCCTGGTCACCCCTCACAGGCGTCCAGTGTCCCCCGCGCACACAGTGTCCCTCCCTGGGTGACAGCAGCACTCCCTCTGAGAAGGAACAGCCCGCTCTCGGAGCTGCCCCCTGTCCCTGTGCATCGGGTAAGGGCTGGGCAGAAACACCAGGCAACACGCCCCCCACCAGCCTAGCAGTCTCCCCAGGAGCCCAGCCGGCAATGGAGAGTCCGCAGTAGGGCTGGTGCCAGGCGAGGAGCCCAGCCTTCTCCCGAACAGAGGGCACGCAGGGCACGGGCCGGTCACACTCACCCAGCCAAGAGGCCAGGGGACGAAAGCTTACGTTAAGCAGACACGCAGAGCGGCAGGCTGATCCCTCGGAAATTCAGACAACCCCTGAATGCCTAGAAGCTTGAAAAATAGGCTAGGGAGCTTGTTAGGTGCCCGCCTTGAGGTGATGCCAGCCAGAAAGCAGGTCTCACTGAACCCTCTTCCACACGAGGAGCACCTCAGGGCTACGTCCTAAAATCAGAGGTGGGGAGGAGATTCCACGGCACAAGAAAATAACCCACGTGTTACTGGGCAGAAGAAAGTCATCAACAAAGGCCTGCTTCCTTTGACCGTCTCTAACCTTTCTCATTTGCTTCACAAATATTCTTCCCCGCTTAACTACAGAGGTCCTAAGTGTAGCGATGATCAAAGCAGACAAAAAATAGCACTACTAATAACAGCGATGATGATAATAATAAGTGACTGCCCTCCCGGTGTGTATTCAAGGGGAGAAAAGAAAATAAACAAGAAAACAAATGTCCCGGATAATCCCAGCTACTAGGGCAGGCTGCTGGGGTGAAACAAAACAGCCCCCTTCACACACAGACGGGACTGAGGAGCTGCTGTGGGCGGGGAAGCCTTCTGAAAGGACATGTGCCCTGAGGCTTGAGTGACAGAAAGGAGCCACCCGGGGGGGAGAGCTGGTGGGAAGAACCTTCCAGCAGGAGGAACTGGCCTGGGCAGGGTCCCGCGGCAGAAAGGCACTCTGGCGGGTTGATGGCACTCTGGCGGGTTGATGGAGGCAATGTGGCTGGAACAGGCGGATGGGGACAGCAGAGTGAGCGAGGTCAGGACAGGAGGGCGCCTGGCCACACCAGGGCCTCGCAGACCAAAGGAGGCTGTTGTGATTTCTATCCCTGAAGCAAAGGAAGTTCCCTCACCCAGAAGACACTAGGCATTGCTCCTTCAGTTTTTAAATAAGCTGCAGTATGCTTACTTGCCGAGTACTAGTAAAACTCGTCCATTAATTACGGTTAATTACAGAAACTGCTAAGCTCTTAGGCGGGGAGCCACAACTAAGTTCTTCCAGGATGGTAGACATGCAAGGTAATCCCTGGGTAGTGGCCCCTTGAAGGTATTTCATAATCTTAAGTGTACAAGAGAGGATCGTTTCGGAAGAGCTGACTGGTAGGAATCCACTCAAGAGAAAGCCATACCGCACCGAAAATGCTGTGCTTTCTTCACCAGAAACCCACCAGCGTTTTGCAGAGGCAGCAGGGAGATGTCAAGAGCGGGTGTCTGGGAAGCAGAAAAGTGGCCATGAGGAGAGGAATGGAGGCTACTGTCCTGCGTCTCTGGAAAGCAGGCTTCCTAAGGAAAAGTGTTTGCTCCTTTTGATGACACGTCTTTTCTCTATGAGCTTTTCATATTTGGTAAATGTCAAGATTTACCAAAATGCTAAGTGGTTATGGGAGTAAGAAAGAAAGTTCTATGGTTCTGAGTGCTGGCTTTTTTTTGGGGGGGGGGGGCTGATTTAACCCCTTACCACAGCGTGACAGCCCCCCCACCCCAGGCTAGCACCTTCCATGCCACCCACACACACAGCCCGTAGCACTTGGATGAAGTCCTTAGTCACAGCCCTTCACCAGGAAAGGACAGCCTGGGCACGTTTCTGAACCACACTGCCAGGGCGTCTGCAGGCCATCAATACTGGAAACATGTGGAGTCCAATGGATTTATGTCTGTTTTAAAACAAAACACACACACAAAAAAAAAAACACGCCCAGCGCCTCGGCTCCTTAGGGGCTCAGGGATAATCATTTGGTTAACTTATCTGAAAACTCAAACATTTTCCAAAAACTGTTGTGTGTTCTGGTATGCACACTAGATTAAATTATTATCTAGATAGGCTTCTGCTGGTAGTAAATATTTTTTAAAGACTATTTCATAATAAACTTGGAAGTCATATAAATATCTGATAGCACTGTTTAAGAAAATTACGTGTCTGGAACTAGATGATTCTAGACTCCCTGCCAAGCTGCCAGAGGGTCCCAGGCTGAAATCACTCTTGAAAGCAACACTAACATTTAACAGCACCATGATCATATCACGAAACCAAAAAATATGGCTTCAGAAACAATAAAAGTATTTCAGACTAAATAAAATTAAACGATATCTTTAAGGAATAAACTCGTTTCAGAGCTTGTCCACCAGAAAATGCTCACCTGTAGTGAACGTGGACAGCCCAAATTAGGAAAACCAACAGCACAACTTACTCAACAACCACGTAAGACTGTTCAGCTAAGATTCACAGAAAACTCTGTAATCCTAGGCTAAGCCATTTGGACTTACCCAAGTTAAGATAAGAAGGGGAAAAAAAAAGGAAAAAAACAACATATTATATCAAAAAGAAAACTAAGCTGTAACATTAAAATTTAAATTTTTGGCAAGAAACAAACCTCTGGAAGAAAATATTTGCAAGCTGTGTGGAAATAATCTTTACTCAAACACACACACACGGATGTTTTAAATATATTTGCTCTACAAGCAGCTTCTACAGCAGGATAGGTAGGAAACCCCACCGGACATTCTCTTGCAACTCTAACACCTATGTCAGGATCAAGTCTTCCAAAAGATACTAGTGCTCTAAGCTTTCCTCCATCTCATCTGAGGGACACTGGGGGGCACAGGGAGGTGGGGCCGTGAGGACCACGAAGGCCCGAGGAAGCAGATGGTCGAATAGGAAACATCACCCAGAAGCCGTCCGCTGTCCCAGTCTTGCGAAAAGCAGTTAATACCCTCACAGGAGGCAGCCTGTCCCCAGCCAGGGCTGCTCTGCTGAGCACAGAACGACTGTGCAAGAACCCCAGCTTTGGAAACCAGCAAAAGCAAACTGTCGCTCCTCTATACCTCACTGTCCCGGGTATAAAATGTACTTAGCTGATGTCCCCTCCCCACACTCAAAAAATTCAAATTCATCTCAAAGCAAACCTGACCGTGCTAGACAGACAGGCACACACGACAGGTCCTCAGTCCGCAGCTCTGACACCCACCCCCTCAGGGATCCCGCTGCACGGCTCCTCAGGACAGTGCAGGGACAGCAGGCACAGAGGCGGTATTTACTGACGGTGGGAGAGGGAAGCCTGGCCAGCTGACCACAAATTGATCAGAGCACATCCTCTTTAGGTGCTGTCATCTTCTGAGCAAAGCCACCAAGCAGCTGCCGCCACGGTTCACCGCTCCCGAGCTCCTCAGCTTTGGAGTAGAGAATCAAACGCTCAGAGGATCAAGCCCCTTGTCCAACATCACACCACTGGGAAATGACAAGGCCGGGAATTATGCCGGGTCCGTCTGAGCCCAGGGGCAGACACTCCACTGCAGTGGTAAACTGCTGCACTTATGTTCAATGCCAGGGGTCCCCAAACTACAGCCCCCTGAGGCCATTTATCCGGCCCCGCCGCACTTCTGGAAGGGGCACCTCTTTCATTGGTGGTGAGAGGAGCATAGTTCCCATTGAAACACTGGTCAGTTTGATTTAAATTTACTTGTTCTTTATTTTAAATATTATATTTGTTCCTGTTTTTTTTTTTTTTTTTACTTTAAAATAAGATATGTGCAGTGTGCATAGGGATTTGTTCATAGTTTTTTTTTATAGTCCGGCCCTCCAACGGTCTGAGGGACAGTGAACTGGCCCCCTGTGTAAAAAGTTTGGGGACCCCTGTTCAATGCTTTGACGTTTCTCTAACCTCTCAGAAAACGGGTCCGGAATGCAATACCAAACCTGGCAAAACATTCCACAAAACTTTAGAGTTTCGATCTTGTGACAATAAGGGCCCCTCAAGTGACAGGTTCGGCATTGCGTCAAGATTTCCAGAGGAGAGAGTCGCTCTGAGGATGCCCCCCCCCCCCGAAAGAGCAAGAATCTTTTGAAAGATCCAGGCCGTACCGTCAGTGTGCTCAACGGGTGGGACACTTTTCCTCGCTCCAGTTCTTCCCCAGGTTTTGAAACTCCTGCTGCCCTCTCCGCCCCGCCCGCCCGCTCCAGGTCGGCTTTCACTTTGACACGGCTCAAATGACCAGACACCTGAGGCAGCACCTTCCCTCACCTCTTTCCTCGCCCAACTGATCTGTTTCCAGGGAAAGGCTATCAATTCCCTCCCCACCGGAGCGCTGGCCTCCCTGCGCCCAAGTGGGCTGAGCACGTCGCTAAGATGGAACACATCTCCACTCCTCTTATCTCAGGGTCACCGTCCTTCAACTTGACCACTTAGCGCACAGAGAGCTGCCCTCCGCCAACCCCCACCGAAAGGTCCATGAGAGGCCCACAGGCAAACCCATGCGACCCAGTCAGGGACAGAACAGAAGCCACAACCCAGGCAAGTCACGTGAAGAGATCTCTGATTTTAAACGACCTGTGTGGCTGCAGTGCGCCCAGACTTGGACCCTGCACTCCACCAGCTGTGTGTGCTGAGCACACAGGCTGTCTCTCCCTTAGAGAAAGCCGAAGCCTGTGTCCGCCCCCGCCCAGAATCCCACGGCCTCTGCCGGAGCTGCCGTGGACTCCGCTCTCAGTCCACGTCTGTTCAGTGGCACAGAGGGTCCATTTTAACCTCGTTTGGTTTAAATTTCATAATATCCTGAAAGGTGTTGGCAGGTTACCAATGAGAAGGAAGCACACAAGTAGCACACTGTCAACCTAGCCCAGAGACAGGAAGGCGTGTCGACGTTCCCAGTACTGCTCCAGCCAATGCCACATTGAGAACCCATCCTGGTCCCGGCGGAACCAGTCTGGGGCAGCCCCGAAGAAGCAGTCCTCGCTGGCCAACAAGACCGCCCGGGCTTCAGAAAGCTCAGCAAAGGGCCGTGCAGAACCGTCTCCCTTCGAATAAGCTGTACACGTCTGTCCAAAAGAAAGAGAAAATCAGAAAGAGCAAGCCCGGGGGCACAACGGGATGGGGTGGGACAGCCTCTGCCGTTGGGTCTCACTGCGAGGCCACGCCCATTGCCGTAGGTATCATCACCGAGCACCTGCAAAGTGACAGTACCTTGTGAAACATAACTTGGGATTCTTGCATCTGAAAACTGGGTAGCGTCTACAATGAAGAACATAAAATTCAATTACAAGAGGAATGGAACGCCCAACCCCTTAAAGAAAACACCATCTTGGAAAACGGACTTCCTCCCTTGCCTCCGACAGGAGCCCCCTCTCACTCCGTCCTTGTCCCCGGGTTCCGCCACGCGGCCAACTCATTTCTGAACCGTGTCTGAGTCCTGCCGTTCCCTGTTGACTCTCAGGGTTACAGTGACGGTCACGCAGCTACTAAATACTTTATTGCTGGCCTACAATTATCAGGATATAAAGCAGGAATCGAGGTATGATGGCATCAGTAGTAAAATTAATAAGCATGTGTAAATCTACAATTTGGTTTCCTTAAAAGCAAAAAAAGAACAACCCAGCTGGCGACACGCAAGCTGAGAACTTCACATAGCGTGGTCACCGGCGAGAACGCTGTTTCCCTCAACCGAGAGCAAGCCGCCCACCTAAAATCTGGGGGAAGAAGGGAATGCAAAGTCTTTCCAATCGTAACATCAAAAAAAAAAAAAAAAAAAAAGATTTTCCTCCTTTGGCCTGCGTCCAAGCCCTCTAACAGAACATTCAGGAAATGGTTTGGCTCGTGGACTGCCCCTTATCATGATCAGAGACTTTCTCAGCTCATACATCCAGGCCTGTACCCTTCAAAAATCTGCCACAGCCTCTTAAACGAAGGAGGGGAAGAGAGAAGGAGAGGGGGGCAGGCGAAAAGGGGGGCGCAGAGAGCGGCAGGGTTTCCAAAACGGACATTTGCAGCAGGATGTCACCACGACTGTCAACAGCTCTCTGGGGCTGACAGAGAGAGAGAGAGAGAGAGAGAGAGACATCTGATTTGGCGTGACACTCCGTACCCCGATATGTAGGCCCAGGGACACATGCATTTGACACAGCATGGCCAAAGCTCATAGAGGAAGCACTTCACTTCCTATTCTAACAAACCCACAGAGCTGTGGAAAAACGATGGGGCCTGCAAAAGAGAAAGGGGAAAATAACGCAAGTGCCAGACAGTCTTCGTCTTTCCCTGCTGGTTCCACAGGGCCTGGGAGCAGAAGGCCGGCTGGCTGTAGAGGGACCCAGCCTGAGGAAGGTGCTAGGTCTGTCCCCACGTGCTGGGCACCAGTGGGGTGGACAACTGGGACCCCACACGGCTTCTAAAACCAGCCTCGTGAGTGACTAACAGGTCATGGAAAACAGAGGGAGGTGAGCACCACTCGGAGGGGCACAGCAGCAGGAGGAGAGCCCACAGCCCCACCCTGACCAGCTGGCTGAGTCAGGCTTAATTGCTCTGAGCCCCAGCTTCCTGGTCCACAAAACTGGGCCCCCCCCAAAGGCCACGGCCAGGAAAATCAAGACTGGGAACATAGAGCTTTTGAGAGACTGGGATTGAAGGTTTTCCTCTGGATCAATAGGAGGCTTGGGACGGATAAAAATTAAGTTTCCAAAAAAGAGGTAATTTGGTTTGGGGCCTCCTAAAGGAATGTCATGTGATATTGGCAAGAAGCTGGGGAGGAGGCACCAGGGAGAGGGAGAGGACCTCGTCTTGGGCCGTGTCCATGGAGCTGATGGAACTCAAGACACAGATGGGGGAAGAGGGTGGGCCCAGGACACACACGCCAGCAGCCTGAGTGGGGAGTGGTGTGCTCAGGACAGACACACACACACACACCATAGCCTGGGGGCTCAGGACAGACAAACACACACACACACCATAGCCTGGGGGCTCAGGACAGACACACACACACCATAGCCTGGGGGCTCAGGACAGACAAACACACACACACACCATAACCTCGGGGGCTCAGGACAGACACACACACACACACCATAGCCTAGGGGCTCAGGACAGATACACACACACACACCATAGCCTCGGGGGCTCAGGACACACACACACACACACACACACACACACACCAGCAGCAGCCTCCTAGGATCACTCAGGACAAGCGAGCCATTTTGGGCCCACACAAGCCTATACCAGCTGCCACCAGACAGATCTTCTGAATCTAAAACTTCTGGTAGAGGACAGGGGCAAAGGGCAGGACACACTCTTCCTAAATAGTTCTCACTGCAGTGTAAGGTGTGAAATTCTTAGCACCCTGGCAAGCAACCCTTCACAACATAAAGCTACCAAAAAGGCGCAGCCTGTCTGTCACCCTGCACCACCTACTGCATTTTTTGCTCAGTTCTACTCTAAGGTACCAGGACATGAGAGTAATTACCTGGATGTTCTCATGCTCTTGTCCCTCATATGCATTAGGACGGGTTGGATTATAGGCTCAACATCCTTCTTAATTACAAGGATGTCTGAATCCCACTGCCTGGAAAGTTAACCCAGCCCATGGCAGAGAATTCAAACCTTCATGCTCAGTCACTGAACCAGGAGTCACCAATGTCCAAGAAACCCCTGCCAGGCGTAGTGTCCTTCCTCAGAGCCTGACCTACACGGGAAGGGAGGTCTGCCTTCCTAATTTCTGGGCAGTCAGCTCAGGTGGTTCGTTCATGACGGTAACACAGCCCGCCGAAGGTGCTAGCTCTTCACTAGGCCAATGAGGTGACACAGGAAACATCTGCTTTGCAGATGCTGGGGTCGCAGGTCAGCCTGGCACATGGGGCTCAGCAACACCTAATACCTAGCTGGGAAAAGGGCACGCGCGCGCGCGCACACACACGCTCCTGTGGTGCTAAGTCAGGCATCCTCCTGCGTTCGTGTAAAAAGAACAGCATTATCGCACCTAATCCTCAAGAGATTTTAAGAACAGGAGGAACACTGGTGGAACTAACTAACAATATGCACCTGGGGCACATTCAAAGACTGACTGAGTAACACTGTTGCTCACCAACTTCAAATGTAACTCATTGAGGAAAAGTAGCCATTTACTAAATTGCTACCCTCAGTGGAGATCTTGCTTCCCAGATCACTGGGGAAACCAAACTCGAGACTTGCACATTTCCATCAGCTCAAGCAACATGCTTGCATGGACCTCAGTCCTTCTGCCTTCCCTCGGGTCACCTGTGCCTGGCTCTGGCCCTGCTCATCTGGGGACAGCACTCCCACAAGTGATTCCCGTTTCCTTTCTCTCTGCCGCCACCTCCTCTCACTTCTCCCCCAGCGTCCACGTCTTACAACACTCTCCCTGCTGGCCCCATGACCCCGGGCAGCGACCATGTCTCTGATCTCTTTAACAGCCAACTCTTCAAAGGGGTGGCCCAGACACACTGTCTCCACATCTTGTCCTCCCATCTTCCCCCCAATCCCACCCAGCTGTCACCCTAATCTCCACCAAAACCCGGGTCACCACTAAAGACCTCCGCATACCAAACCCACCGGGCAGTTCTGGGTCGTGGTGTTGCTGGCTGCTCAGTGCGCCACACCTGACCACTTTCTCCTTCCAGAACATCGTACCCATTTCTCACTCCTTCTCCCCAAAGGTCCTTGGCAGCCTCCTCTGCTGGGTCCCCATCACGGGGTAGACCCCTAAGAACTGAGTGCCTCAGTTTCGCCTCCATAACTCCCTCGCAATCTCAGCCAGATGTTTTCCGGCTACACAGTGGAGCTCCCAATCGGATACTCCCAGCCCACCACACTGCCCCGAGCCCAAAGGCACGGCACCAACTGCCCACCCAACCTCCGCACTCATGGGTCTAGAGCAGGCACCTCAACATCTGTACCGCCAAGCCCAACCCTTTGCTTCCCCTAACCCTGCTCTTCCCGCAGCCCTCCCCGCCCCTGAAAATGGCAACCCTGGCTTTTCCATTGCACCAAGCAATTCTCTCCTTTCTCCCCTCCTGACCCATGACCAACCGCTAGCAATTTGTCTAGCTTCCCCTTCAAAATATCCAGAAACTGACCACCTCCCCACCACCTCCCACAGTCCACTCTGGTCCCGCCGACTGGGACTTCTGACCTGGTCTATCAAAATGCCCGGCTTTCCCCTTGGACCGCCCCCACCCCATGTCACCCCTCTGCTCAACATCCTCCCAGGCCCCTTCCTCCCTCAGAGCACAGGCCAGAGTCACCGCTGTGGCCTCCAGACCCCAGCCCTGCTCTCTCAGCCAGCGCCTTGTCCCCTCCTGTCCTTCTCCTCCCAGTCACACACGCTGCTCTGGCCACAAAAGCCTCTTTGCCGAAGCCCAAGCCTGTCCCTACCAAGCAATGCTCCCTACCAGACAATCCCCTCCCACCGGATGCACAGTCCATGCCCTCCTGGTCTCCACTGAAACACCATCTTACAGGACGGCCTGGGGACGGGGCGCCCCACCTAGAGCAGCCCGGGCCTCCGCCGCTCGGACCCCTGACCATGGCCACTCACTCCTCGGCCTCCTCTAAGGGGCCCACTCTAAACAAACAAGGGAAAGGCCTGCTGGCTTCTCACTGCGTGTGTGATAACACTTCCACAGCAGATGGCAGGGGGCTGGGCCCCGAGGGTGACTCAGTGCGAGGCACTCCTGTCACTTCTAGGAACCCACTGCTTCTGAACTTCCACGCCGGCGGTTTGGGTTTCTATTTACACACCAGAGGCGAGAAGCAGAGACGACTAGGGGAGTTTCTGTTGTTTCTCAGTACAAAGCAGTGTTTTTAGAACGCCTAACTGGTTTCAGAGTCAAGTCAGCCTACCGAGGGCCACAAGTTTATGCAGTCAGGACCCGGTGGTGGCAATGCTCCGGTGGAGCTCTCAAGGGCAAGCCGCACACACGTGTGCAAGGAACACGGAGGGGGAGGGAGCAGAGCACAAGGCTTCGATGGCCTCCCGGCCGCCCCCTGACAATCGAATTCCAAAAGCCACTTTTCACTGTTTCCAGGGTCCTTGATCTTCGCCTGGTCTCTCTGAGCGCTAGAAAGAAAGCTGAGGTGAACACATGCATGATTTCGCTCTCCTCTGAGTCCCCTGGCTCCAAGGGACAGGAATCCGTGTAGGGGTCTGCTGCCCCGCCCGGGGAAGCGTCCCGCTCGTTCCTGTTCACTGAGGGACGCTGCCCTTGGGGCTCTAAAGGCACAAGAAGAAAAGGAAAACCCCACCAAAGGCTGCTCTTGATCAGCAGAGCGAGTTTCACAAGGACTCAGAGGCACGGGGTTCCCCCCAGCACGGAGGCCTCCCAGGTCCCGCCTGGGTGCTGCTGAACGCAAACACGAAAATAGGCAGATGACGCACGGCTCCGGGCACCTCGGAGCCCAGGCCAGGGGCAGCTGTTCCCCACAGCATCATGGGGCTCACGAGGAGCTTTCACAAGCACCCCATCGGCCTGCACCCTCCTCCCCTGCTCCCACGGCGGGGCAGGGGGGGGTGTCTGTGAGCATCGGAGCCCCTCTGACCACTGACGCCCGTGCAGAAGCCGGCTGAGACTTCTGGACTCTGGCAGAAGTGCGGCAGCCACAACAGGAAGGGGGACAGAGCCAAGAAAACGGCAGGAAAGGGCCCCAAGCCGCCCGACATATGGCACCTGGCGCCTGCCCAAACCCCACACCTCCCCTCCGCAAGCTCCTCCTTGTGGAAGGGAATTCGAGTTGGGCTCTCTGCTGCTCACAACCGAAGGAACCCTGAAGGATACATACCTCAAAACCACAGTACTTTGGATGCAAAATGGACCCCAAAAATCACACAGCCCAGTGGTTTTAAAACATTTTTTAAACGATGGAAACGTTGCTCTCTCCAAAGGAGTCCTACGTGGCGTGCCAATGCATAAAACAGATAAGTAGGAAATGCGCTCTGGTTGAGGCAGAAGCCTCGAAGCACCACTGGGAGTCCAGAGTTAGAGAGGAACACCCTGAAAATCTCTCTGGTCTAACACAGCAGCCCCAGCTCACAGGGGAAGGGCCATCCCCACCACCCTCACCATCTAGGAACCCTGAGGAGGGACCCAAAAGCGTTTGGACTCCCCCAGCAATCCTAAATGGTGGTTGGACACAGAGGGGAAAGTAAGACCTCAGAGGATCACTAACTCGCCTGAGGCCCACAAGCAGTGAAGGGAAGAGTCCGGATTCAAAACCAGGAGGGCACTTTCCCAGCCCAGGGCCCATCTCTCTGGAGGGGGGAACTGAGACCCAGAGAGAAGTGATCTGCCACGGCCAACTCGATACCCACCCCACCCCAGCCCACCCCCGCTCCAGCTGCAGCAAAGCACACTGTACCCTGCCAATCGCCCCCACCAGGGGCCTAGCAGCTGTCTCCTGGCAGGGACAGGCTGAGGGTCACGCTGGGGAGGGCGGGAAAGCACCTAAGACTCGAAGGCCAGCCACAGACACGCCAGCCAGAGGAACGCCCTGCCCATCCCCCGGCCTCCCCCCAAAAAACGATTTATAGCCAAGTTCCAACAACTGCTTCCATCTGCCTCCACACAGCTGCACGAGAGGCAGCCCATGTCCAGAAGGAGCCTCAGGCAAGGAACACACTTGGGAATCACCAGTGGCCACAGGGCACCAGCTCCACGGAAACAGGCTCACAAAAGCTATCGAAGGAACAGGGCCCAAGGAACAAGAATGAACAGAGAGACCAGCGCAGAGCTAACAGCACCTTCCCAGGGCGTCCATGAAGAAAGAGCAAACAGTGGTGAATACACATCAGCTGGAATGCCTGTCGAAATTAAACACACACACACACACACACACACAGGCTGAAGAGCTTATGAACAACACAACAGCTTTAAACTGGAAGATGAGACACAAGGCATGTCCAAAGTGGTAGCCAGATACAAAGTATAAAAGACAAATCCAGCAGAACAAAGAGTAAGTCATGATAAACAAAGGCTGAACAGCACAACCGACCCAAACAGAGAACTTTTTTTTTCCAAATGCAGAACACTCTCAACTTGACTAGGTGCGAGGCCGCAAGGGAAATGTCAATAAACTCGACCACATTTATCAGCCACAATCGGGGAAAACTCCACCTACCCAGGGGGAAAAAAAATTAGTGAGCTCAGGAAGTTGAAAAAGTTCAAACTTTTGAGTCCAAGAAGTAAATAGTCAAAATTAAAGGATTAATAACTATGTATCAAAAACTATGAGTGGTATGGTCCTCAGGACAAAGAAACATACGGATTTAAATTCATCTCAAATGACAATTAAAATAAAAAATAAATTCATCTCACACTAGAAAAACAAACATGGGGCAGAAGTTAGCAATAGAGAACAGAAAAATCAAAAATAAATGGTGATAAAAATGGTGAACCAAACAAAATCTTTTGAAAAGATTAAAAAAGGGAAACAAATCTTTACTTAGTAAATGTGACTAAGAGAGGGAATACATAAAGATCAGAAATGTTTTAAATTTACCTACAGATACAAAGAGTATTTTCAAAAGTATAAAAAAGCAGCATACTACATATTTATATATGGATAAAATATATTAAAATGGCAAATTTTCTAGGAAAACATAGACTACCAAAATTGGCTCAAGAAAAAGTAGAAAATGTGAATAGATCAAGCAGATAAAACTGAAACTATAATCAAAACTGCTCCTCCACTGCACTCTACCTCTACAAAGGCCCCAGACAGTTTCACTGGTGAGATGAACCAAAATTTAAGGAAGAGAAAATGTCGATCCTATACAAAAACTGTCCCACGGCGTATAAAATACTAAAATCTACCCAGCTCTTTCCACAAAGCAAACATACGCTTGCTACTCAAGTCAGCCAAGAAGAGCAAAGAAAATTACAGCCCAAACACACTTAAAAACAGCTGCAAGCATCCTACATAAAATATTAGTCAACAGAACTAGATGTATTAACAAAAAAAAAAAACTTTCACCCTTTCCTCACATCATACATGAAAATTAACTCAAAAATACTGATCATAGGGTTAAATATCAAGTTAAAATTATAAAACTTCTAGAAACAATCACAGGAGATCATCTATTTGACCTTAACAGTAGACTAGAGGTTGTCAATTGGAGGTAATTTTGCTGCCACCTCCCACCCACCCAAACTCAGGAGTCATTTGCACCGTGTGAACACATCTTTGTTTGTTATAGCTGGGGCTGGGCGCAGGGAGAGGAGGAAGAGAGCCCTGGTATCGAGTGCGAAGAGGCCAGGGATGCTGCTTACACCCCGCAATGTACAGGACACCCCGCAACAAAGAATTATCCAGCCCAAATGTCAAAAGTGCCGAGTTTGAGACACTCTGGGGTGGGCAAAATTTCTTATGCTACAAAAAGCACAAACCATTAAAAAAAAAAAAAGATTAACTGGAGCTCATTGAAATTTATATATATATATATATATATATATATATATATATATGGCCCTGGCCTGGTAGCTACATTGGTTAGAGCATCGTCCTCACACACCATGGTTGGGGGTTCGATCCCCAGTCAGGGCACACATACAAGAATCAACTAATGAATGAATGCATGAGTAAGTGGAACAAACTGATGTTTCTCTTTCCCTTTCTCTGTCTTCCTCTCTTTCTAAAATCAAAAAATAAAATATATCTGTTTTTCAAAGACTATATTAAGAAAACAAAAAGGCAAACCAAAGACTGGGAGAAAATATCTGTACTATACACTACACATATCTAAGAAAGAACTTGTACCCAGAATACATAAAGAACTTTTTTAATGTTTATTTTATTGATTTTAGAGAGAAAGGAAGGGAGAAAGAAAGACAGAAACATCAATCTGTTCCTTTATGTGCCCTGACCAGGGATCGAACAGGCAACCTCTGTGCTTCTGGACCATGATCTAACCAACTGAGCTATCCGGCCAGGGCCATGGCCATCAAGACTTCTTAAAACTCAGTAAGATGACCTCAAAAATAATTTAAGGGATGAAAGGCAAAAGACTGTTTTTAATGGACACTACAAAAAATATTCAAACCATCAATAGTTCATGAAAGATGTTCAATGTCATTAGAAATCACAATAAAATATTCAACATCATGAGTCAGCAGGGGCATGAAAATTAAAACCACACAGAGATACCAGTGCACACCCACAAGAATAGCTAAAATTAAAAAGACTGATAACATCAAGTGTTGGCAGATGTGGAACAAATGGAACCCTCACGGATTGCTGGTGGGAATGCAAAATTGACAGTCACCTCTGAACACAGTTTGACAACTCCCATAAATCTAAACACTCACCATTCAAATATCTTCACCTCCCCTCCAAAAAAAGGAATGCATGTGTCCACACAAAATCTTGTACACAGATACAACAGCTTTATTCATAACATCCAAAAACTAGTAACATCAAGATTATTCTTGGATCAAAAACAAAATCAAAACTAAATGACACATTATTTAACATTAATAAAAATAAGGGGAGGAGGGTGTTTGTGGCTGCTACCTCCTTGGGGACAGCAGTCAAAGGCCAACACAATCTTTTGGGATCTCAGTGTGACATTCTGTCTGAGGTGTCTCCGTACCGCTCTAGTCCCTCTCAGATTTCCCCTCTGCTTAAGAAATGCTTAAGAACTACTTAGAGAACACATGAATCCTATGTCACCTTGCTGGGATTAAAGGTGAGAAGACACTCTTAGCATAAATTCAGGCCTCTGTCCCTCACTGGTCAGGAGTCAACTGTGAGGAAAACACAAAGGACCCATGAGTGTACCCAATCTCAGCTCCATCCACCTCCTTGCCCACCATCCATGACCAATGGGGGGCATTACCAAGAGGTCTCCGATCCTGGGACAATATAAAGGAAGAAAAGCAAAGAACAGCACCTGCAAAGTAATAAGCTACTTTCTGTCACTAGTCCCAGTTCTGGGACCCTCATGAGTTCTCGCTACGTGGCACAATACAGTTTTATAAGTCAAGGTCAAAATAAAGATGAGAACATTCAAATTATTTTTCTCAAACCTATCTTTTAAAAATTCTATGAAATATAAGATATAAGATGGGAAGCCCAATCAAGAACTCATTGCCTGGGATCTGTCAGGAAGGTTGTTCTAAGAATTAATGCATGTGGTCTAATGCACCCATAATTAACAATCTTGGACTTCTACATACATATTGTTGCAAGAAATGTACATACACAAATGGATGGGGTCCAAGTTTAACATGTGGCCCAAATTAAGCATAAAACCATTGTTCCTTTGAAAAAAAAAATTGCAGGGGAAAAAAAAATCTAGAGACAGCAACTAAACCAACCTCAACTCCCAGCTGGGTTCATTATCCTCTTGTCCTCAATATAATAAAAACTTCCAGGATTTATACCCAAACAATTGGGGGAAAACTTGTTCTGAATAAATTTTAAAGTACTTAACTACTTAAACCGAGCCAGTCCAATACATTATTTTATAACTAGTACAAACTGTTAAGATCTCACTCATTAAGGATGTTAACACTTAGCCTGGCCTGTGGTGGTGCAGTGGATAGTGTCAACCTGGAATGCTGACGTGACTGGTTCCGAACCCTGGGCTTGCCCGGTCAAGGCACATACAACCACCCAATGAATAACTAAAGTGAACCAATTTACTCTCCCCCACTCTGTAAAAATCAATAGATAAAATCTTTAAAAAAAAATTTTTTTTTTTTAAAGAATGTGGAAGCTTACCTATTAAATGTCTAGGAGAGCATTTCAGAAAGTGTAAATCACAAAGCAATGAGTAAAGCTACTAGCAACAAGACGAGCACAGAGCATTCTGGTCACTTTTGACTTTGCAAGGCCTGGCCTCTGCCTCTGCCCCTCTGTCGCTCTCGCTGCTCCAGTGACACTCCACACATTCCTCACCAACATGACACTCCTTCGACCTCAGACCTCGGGACGTGTCAGTGCTGCAGACCTCAGGAAACAAGTTCTTTCTACTAGCACACTACTCCCAAGAAATAGCTGAGTGGTTAAGAACCCCCAACTTCACCCAGGCCCAGGGAGCTGTTGGTTAGTGCAGTTCCGATTCCCTAAGGCTGTGGGTTCAATCGCCGGTCGGCACATACAAGAATCAACTGATGAATGCATAAAAAAGTGGAACAATAAATCGTTTCTCTCTCTCCCCCCTCCTCTCTCTAAAATCAACATGTAAAAATTTTTTTAAAAAAAGAATCACCAACTTCTTCCACAGCACAGGGCTCACCTAGTAACAGAAACCCTCTTGACGCCTAGAAAATATAACTGCGTCGCTCCAAAGAGCAAGGGCTTTAAATAAGAGCCCGTGTAAAAAGCCAGACCCACTCTGGGAAACTCGCCCGTGTCGTTCCTGCTTTTCTGCACACAGCTCGCAGGGGCCTCTTCTCCCCATGCACACACCCGGCCCGACGGGGTTCAGCTGCTGCTGAAATAGTTGCCCCCGACAACTGTGCTGGGAACTGCGCCCCTGCCCACCACCCTTACCCCAGGAGTGGTCGGGGCCACTGCTCACTAGAGAGCTCTGCCCGTACCCAAGGGCCCCACAAAGGTGCGAGCAAGCACCCCTGAAGCAGGCCCAAACTTTCCTCCAGTTGGTCCTGCAGGATTGCAGATGAAAGGTCCCTCTAAGGACTGAGTCTAGAGGAGACGTTGTGTCCCCCTCCAACTCTAGATTTGGGAGGCAATGAGAATTTACTGCTAGGGGTCCATATACTATTTCCCCCATGTATAAGACGCTCTCATGTATAAGACACATCTTAATTTAGGGGAAAAAATGTAGTACATGAAGTTATTAAACTCAAGTTTTATTCATCATAAAATTCATACAACTCCTCAACCCTGTCAAAACTCCCATTAGCTTGTCCCCATCTGTGTCTGATGACAAATCACTGTCTTGAACAACAAGCGCAAAAAAAAGCGTGAAAAAGCAGGAAATGCAAGTAAAAAAATCTACAACCACTGTATAAGACACCCAGTTTTTAGACTGGGTACTCCAAATTGGCTGTGTGGAGGGCCGGTTTCTGGGGACCACTCTGGGCACCAGGCCACAGTGAATGAGAGCGTTGCGATGGAAAATGGCCCACAGACAGGCACTGGAGTGCGACCCTGTCTGTGTCTGTCGGGAGCTGCCTCCATAGACAAGCTGCACAAACAAATGGTGACCCCCGCCACGTCGACTCTTCGTGCTCTTTGTGAAGAGCTCAGTGAGCTGTTGACCTCTCAGCCAAACAGACAGGCAGGAACGGACTGAAAAGGCAGCTTAATACACCCTGCTTTGGTGATATTTCACAGAACTTTTCAACCGGATTTAAAAAAAAAAAAGATCAGCTCACATTCCCATTGTTCAAACGTGTGCTCAAATGAAGGAACTTGTAGCCAGTGTTATCTCAAAAAAGTACAAAGATTTTTGACACACATGCCCCCCACCCACCCACAAAGTAAAGGCCTTAAGAAGTATTTAGGCCAAGGTATCCATTTCAAACAGGAATGAAGAGGAAGAACTTCACTTGGCAGGTACTGGGTTGAAAGCAGAGATTACACGTGGCCCTGGAGAAGTCTCCATGCGAAAGCCACAGAGCAGTAACAGACGAGGGGAAAAAATGTGTGCAAGCCCTCTGAACGGAATGGGGGATTTGCTGTCCTAAGAAAAAGTAAACATACCAACTTTAAAAGATATTCTCAGATCACAGAGGGCACATTCATCATACTAGCCATGCATATCACCCTTTGGGGCCGCTAGTATGCACTAAGGTATGCCCACCTATGACAGTTGGGAGAAGTATGTATTTAGATACAAAGGTCATTTTCTACTAAACCAAGAGGCCGTGTTCCACCTGGAAACAAGGTTAATGAGTGCAGGTTCAAGGCGCTGTGATGACTAACCTAAAAGCAAAAGTAAGCCCCCCCATCCCATTTGCCCCCCCCCCCAAATAGTCCTGCAGTATTGGTCTGCCCTTGAGGCCACCTTTAACCCTATTAAGAAATTAATTCCAATTTGCTAACAAAGAGCAAGACTTGGATATCACTAGCCCAGATGGGTTAATTTCTTGGAGATCAGGTTGGTCACAGCAGCCATTATTCCAAAACTTACAACGTCGGCCCCAGCCTGAACTTATAGAAACTGCAGCGTGTTCTGTGTTATGCTCAATACTCGAGTAACTGTGTATCTCAGGGCAGCTAACCCGCCTATAAACTAATATGCAGTGAGCTCTCCCTCCTGCAGTCTTCCCCTCCTTCAAATAAAGGAAAAGAAAGAGTATGGGTCTTTCCAAAGAGTCTCTACTGTGAGCTCAGCCTCCCTCTCTGTAGGTTAATAATTTCTGCCAAGTTCTGAACTGAGGAAGTAGGGGAGGGGGGAGGGGGGGAGGGTGCTAATGAGACCATCTCTGATAGGAGGGAGGAATGAGAACCCCATAAATCCCACCACAAACTCCAAGTGGATTCAACTTCACTTTATTCTGAGAAGGGTTGGCGGTTTTGTGAACTGTTCTCTGGTCTTGCTGAACTTTTCATCCTGCTTCTTTTATGTAAAAGTTAAAAAAAAAAAAAAAAAAAAACATTAAATTTTCTACCATCCTAAACAGTCCAGAGAAGATTGGTCAGAAAATTCTCAATACAGACCCCCAGCCCCGGGACCCCTCGACATCGCAGAAAACTAAGAGCCCTCGATGGGACCAGGGATTATATAAACATGGTTCCCACAGCAAAAGACTCCACTAGAATAATCCACACGAGACAATGACATCATGTGAGCAACTAGACAGGAAGTTAGGCTCGGAGAAGTGAAGGGTGAAATCCTGAAAGCCAAGAAAGGATGACCACCCCAAATTCCCCCATTAAAAAAAGTCACTTTCCGTGGAAATGCTACTTCAAGAAAAAAATGGAAAACCCACATGGAGGAAATCAATCAGCAACTGAAACGAAAACCCCAACTCCAAGGCCATTGGTGCGGGTGAGCCTTCACGCTCAGGGGCCTCTGCAAGACCCGCCGGTGGAACTTGGAGGAAACGTGGAGTGGGAACAAAGCAACGCTGTAGTTCCTGCGTCCTCCAACTTTCGCAGGCACTCCGCTGCGAGAGAGCAGGCGCTGGGTGCGAGGGTGCCCGCAGCGTCACCCTGACGGGTCGCGGCGGCCCGCCGCTCGCACACAAAGCCACCCCAGACTTAGTGACAGCCACAAGTGGCCAGGCAGTGGCCCCCGGGCCAGCGGCAGGACGCCGCGCGCGCCGCGCCCCCCGCACCCCCACCCGCGCGCACGACCCGTCCTGGGTGCCTCTTCCTTCACCACATGGGCAACTTTCCCTCGGGGCGGGGGCGACCCAAGCCTGGCCCAGGGGCGCCCTGGGGACCCCCGCCCCCCACCCAGCCCTGCTGAGCGCCCGGGGGGACCGGCAGCGAAGCCTGCGCCGGGCGGGCCACCCACCTGCACAGCTCAGGGAACTCGGCGCCCTGGGCCAGCGCGGCCCCCGGGGCCCAGACAAGCAGCAGCAGCTGCAGCAGGAGCAGGGAGCGCGGTGGGCAGGCGGCGGGCGCGGGCCCCAGGTGGGCGCTCCGGCCGGCGGCGGCCCCCATCGCGCAGAGTCCGGGTTGCACGGTGGACGCAGAACTAGCGGCGCGCGGCTGCCTAAGGCCGCGCCCGGGACATGGTCGCGGTGCCAGGGTGGAGGCGGAGTGAAGCGCGAGAGGAGCGGGAGCGGAGTGAGAGCCCGAGGGGCGCGCGGCTCGGCTGGGCTCGGCGCGGCTGCGGCGGCCCCGGAACCGCGTCACGTGACCGCCGCCGGCACCGCCCCCTCCCCCGCCCCGCTCACATGACTCCCTTGTTCAGGTGATCCCCGCCCGCCCGGCTCCGCCCCGCCCGGTCACGTGAGCGCCCCACGCGCGGGGCTGCAAGCTCGCGGCGGGTTCGCCGGCGCAGGTGTGGGCGGAGGCCCGGGCGGGCGGCTGCCCATCGCAGGGACCTTGCCCCCGGCCTCAGTTTCTCTCAGCGAGCACTCTCATCGCCACGTGGGCGCTTCCCAACTTCGAGTAACCATTTCCCAACCTGAACAGACAGGGAGGGGACAGGAGAGGGCTCGAGTGCCCAGCTGTAAATGCCGTGGCACAGCTGTGTCCCTTTGGACCCTTCCCTAGTGAGTCAAGTCGCGGAGCCCTGCACCGGGCTGTGCAACCTCTGCCCAGCGCCGCCTCTCACAGCCTCCTGTGGGAAGATGATTTTCTGGATGTGTGTGCTTCCTACAAAGAGGAAGGCGACACAAATTGAGGACAGTGAGACAGAGAGGAGGCCAAAGTGTAACTTAGATCGAGCGGGTGCCCCTCCACAAAGCTTGATGCATTCCTCCATACACATATCTTGCTGAACGCACACCATGTAAATGTCTCTGAGGTAGGCACCGTGGCAGTAAACAGCCTGGAACTCAATTTATCTTCTCACAGCAAATCAAGTATCCAGAATGATCGCGGTGGTAACAGCTCATCCTTTCTTTCATGCTTACTCCGTACCAGACACAGCTGGTGCTTGAACGAGCTTGCATCCGGAAACCTGCTACAGATAAGGATGGGAGGCACAGAAAGTTAAGGAATTCACCCAAAGACCCTTGGAGATGTGGCAAACCTGGGATTCAAACACACACAGATAAGCATGATTCCGTAATAGCATTTCTTGAGCAGGTAATTATGTGCAGTGTATCTTACTGCTGCTTTTAATCAATTTCATCCTCATTTCATCCTGAGGCAATCCTATAAGAGAGGTATCTTTATAGCACCATTTTACAGAGAAGAAAAGTGAGGCACAAAGCTTAAATGATGTTCATGTCATGAAGATGGTAAGCTGGGGGGAAAAAAAGCCAGAGTTTGAGCCCAAGCCAGACAGTCCCAGAGCCTGTGGCTTAAACCACGATGCTATTCTGCCAAAGGGTAATGCAACCCAAGAAAGGAGAGTCTCACCGAGGCACCAGGAAAGGGCTAGACCGGGCAGAAGAATTTTCTTCTACCCTTCTAGGTTCTTTGGCTGATCTACTAATTAAATTGACATAAAACAGATTAACAGGAGAAAAACACATTTCATTTCATCCAGATCGGAGTCCTGTAAAAATATGAGACCTAAGAGTCAGGCAATGGAAGCTCAGATGCCATCCTGAGCCAAGGAACAGGATGAGGTCTGAGGCTTCAAGGGAGCAGAGGGGAATTCACGGGGCGGTAAGCAGGGCAGGAGTTTGATAACCAGATACTTGTCCTGAGCTACAGCTAAGTCTTTAAGATTAAAAAGTTATCTCTGGTAATAGCTCTCTTTCTGAGTCAGGGCCCCTATCTAAATTCTTTTAGACAGTTATGGGGGAGGTGGAGATTTTTTCTTGAGTCCGCTGGGTCTTAATTGCCGTCAGCTCGAATTAACCCACCTGCCGAAGGAGCACATTTCGGAGTGGCATGTTCTGCTCCCCTCCGGTTTCATATTTTTCAATTCCAATGTTATCATTGATATTGGTGAAGATCTTCAGGGGAAACTCCAACCACCAGGTGAAAAGTGACTGCAAACTGGAATATTCACTTTGTCTCAGAGTATTTTTTCCTAATAAAGAGAAAATATATCTTGACAATGGAAAGGTCTGGTTAGAACCCACCTTAATCAAGTGACTTAATTTAAATGAGTATCACCAGTATTTGTAAAACAAAAAACAAAACTACCCTCTCTGCTTCCTAAAGTAATCCAATTAAAAAATACCGCTAAAGAATATTAAAGAGAGAGGATAATCATGACTCAGATGTAGATGTGAAATGAACATGTGTCAAAGATATTATTTAGCCTATTAATCTAAGAACCAGTAACGTGTTACAACTGGTTCAAAGCAGACTCCAAAGAGAGTCCAGTGCAGACCGTAGGCAGTCAGGACACTGAAGTTAAGTTGTCTGATAGATAGAAGATTGGCAAATATCCATAGGTCAAAACTGTGTGTCTGATGGACACCATCAGCATTTCTAAAGGGAAGACTCAAAATACCATCAGTAGTCTAAAAATCACAATGTTGTAAAATAGCTCAAAAACAACGAAAGGCACAAACCCACATGGGGTTAGATAACCCAGAGGGCACACTAGACAATGCCCAGCTTTCCGTTGAAGTTACCCAATAATATATTTGGTCCACTTCAAAGTCTTTCACAATATCACTTCTGTGGTATTCTTGCCAACATAGAACCTAAATCTATCCAGAATGGAACAATCAAATCCAGATTGTGAGGCATTCTACAAGAAAACTAAACTGCACAGTTCAAAAACGTCAATGCTTTGACAGACAGCCCCGCCCTGGGGGGAGAAAAGGAAAAGTGTGAGTACTGTTGTAGATCAGGCTAGCAAAGAACAGGCTATGGGCCAGCTCTGGCCAGGCAGCTGTTTCGTAAGTAAAATTTCACTGGAGCACAGCCACACCCACTTGTATATGAGTTGTCTCTGTGGCCGCTTTTGTCTACAATGGCAGATTGAGTTGCAGCAGAGCCCGCAAAGCGTAAAGTATTTCACCATCTGGCCCTCTGCAAAAAAAAGTGTGTAACCTCTTTTCTAGATCAGTGGTTTGCAAAAGTGTGGTCATTGGACCAGCAGCTTTGGCATCACCTGCCAGCTTGTTAGACATGCCAGTTGACCTGTTGACTCAGAATCTTTGGAGATGGGCCCCAGAAAACTGTTTTCACAGGCTCCGCTGGGGGTTCTCACACACTTGAAGGTCTGAGAAACACGGCTCTGGGTTAAAGGAGAGCAAGGCGGACAACAAAATGCAATGTATGACCCTTAGCTGGAGCCTGGGCCCCCAAAAGGAAAGGAATAGGGACAGTTGGGGATAATTGGAAAAACTTGGCTAGAAACTGTATATTAGAAACTCTAACGTCAAATAATGTAGGGAATCACTCGTTTCGTTCAGATTTTGCTGCAAACCTTCAAGAAAACAGAGACTCTGAGATGTTAGCCCAAGACCCCATGCTATGAGTTATGTCCCCTAAAAAGATGTATTGAAGTTCTAACCCCTCTTACTTCAGAATGTGACTTTATTTGAAAACACAGGCAGTGCGGATGTAATTAGCTAACATTAGATCATAGGAGAGTGTGGTGGGGTCAATCTTCTAAGGACCAGAGTCCTTAGAAGAAGTGGAGTAAAGACACAGAGACGCTCAGGGAGAAGATGGCTACATGACAATGGACGAGTGGCATCTGCAAGCTGGGGAGCGTGTGGCATCGCCAGCACCACCAGTAGTTAGGATAAAGGTATCAGTCTTCCCCTGGGGCCTTCAGAGGGAGCATGGCCCTCCTGACACCCCAGTTTGGACTTCTGGCCTCCAGAACTGTGAGACAATATATCTCTGTTTTTAACAAAGTGGTACCTTGTTTTAGCGGCCTTAGATGAAGACACCTGGCAACCCTGGGACAGCTCCAGGCCTGGCATCCAGCAGCTTCTGCCACTCGCCCACTGACCCTCCAGTTAAGAGTCCTGGGCTGTGTTTTGTTGTCTGCCTTACTCTCCTTTAATCTGGAACAGTGTGTCTCAGACCTTCACATATGTGAGAGTATCCTGGGGTGCCTGTGAAAACAATTTTCTGGGGCCTGTCACCAAAGATTTTGAGCCCCATTGTGCAGGCTCAGCCATCTTGCATCTGACAGTGGCCTGGTTTCGGAAACACAAACTCAGGTGACAGACCAAGGACAGACGTAGGCAGCTGCTCTGGATGTCCCTGCCCGGTGCCTGGAGCAGGAGTAGCTGCAGGTAAAGCTGCAAGTGCCCCTTTAGAACACAAAGCACCAGCAGTTAAACTGATGATGTTCAGATCGGTCCCAGAAGGGTGCAGCAAAATTCCAGCAACTTTTCTATCACCCAGAGAAGAGCATCATTCCACTGAAAGACCCCAGGGCACATTGCCATTTCTTTTGGGCACTCGCAACATGCCAAAAATCCTTCTGCATTATATCATTTACTCATCATACCATATCAATGAGGTAAGTACTTCTATTATCCTCATTTAAAACATGAGAAATGAAGGCATAAAGAAATTAGATACTGCCTGACCAGGTGGTGGCACAGTGAATAGAGCAGTCAACTTGGGACGTTGAGGACACAAGTTTGAAACCTTGAGCTCACCAGCTCGAATGCAGGCTCATCCGGCTTGAACATGGGCTCACCAGCTTGAGCACAGGTTTGCCAGCTTGAGCATGGGATCATAGACATGACCCCATGGTCACTGGCTTGAGCCCAAAGGTTGCTGGCTTGAGCCCAAAGGTTGCTGGCTTGAGCCCAAAGGTTGCTGGCTTGAAGCCCAAGGTCTCTGGCTTGAGCCCAAGGTCACTGGCTTGAGCCCAAGGTCTCTGGCTTGAGCAAGGAGTCACTGGCTCAGCTGGAGCTCCCAGTCAAAGTACATATGAGAAAGCAATCAATGAACAACTAAGGAGCTACAACCACAAGTTGAGCTTCTCATCTCTCTCCCTTCCTGTCTGTCTGTCTCTGTTTCTCTGTCTCTTTCTCTCTCTTGCTAAGATTAGATAGATAGATAGATATCTTGCCAAGGTCATACAATTAATAAGAGAGAACTTTGATAGGAACAGTATGATCTGAAACAAAAGCCCATCATTTTCATTCATAATCTTCCTCACTGAGAGATTTGGAGCCTGAGAGAGAGAGAGAGAGAGAGAGTCACAATTATCCATCTGGTTGCAGGAGAGGCCAGAAGCTGCTTTAATAAAACTATCAGAAGCAAAGTGACAAAAGAGATAGCAGAAAGCCATTTGTCTTTCCCCAAGAACTGGTTAACACCCAGTCAAGAGTAGCATTCAGGCCTTGTGACTTCAAGGGCACCTACGTACCTTGTGACTCCCGAGAGCAGTGGCCGTAGGGATGGAGGGGTAGGGATGAAGGCATGAGGCAGCAATGGTCGGCTGCCTTCCCGCAGGCATTCCCTTCTCTGCTGGCAAAGCCCACCTCCCAATAAAAGGGCTAAAGGTGTGAGACCCTGGATTCCAGCCATTCTTACAATCAGAAGGAGTGCACATGACCCAATCCTGAGCATGAACATTGATGGAAAAATCTCCTGGGACCCTCTAGAAAATGTTGTTCTCTCTAATAGAAAGCAATTCATGCCAGTGGATAGAGTGTCAACCTGGGACACTGAGGACTCAGGTTCGAAACCCTGAGGTTGCCAGCTTGAGTGCAGGCTCATCAGCTTGAGTGTGAGGTTGCCGGTTTGACCATGGGATCATAGACATGACCCCATGGTTGCTGGCTTGAGCAAGGGGTCACTGGCTTGGCGCTGGAGCCTCCCAGTCAAGGCACATATGAGAAGCAGTGAATGAACAACTAAGAGTACCACACTGAGTTGATGCTTCTCATCTCTCTTCCTTCCTGTCTCTCTCTCAAAAAAAGAAAGGGAGGGAGGGAGGAAGGAAAAGAAAAGAAAAGAAAAAAAAAAGAAAAACGGAATTCAAAGAAGGAAACTTCCCGCTCTTTTTGTGTGTGTGGATGTAGCACTGTCTGCATTAGGCACTTGTAGCTGCTCCAAGCCCTGTACCTCTGAGGGAGATATGGCCAACGCCATGTGAGAAAGATGGAGAATGTCAGGATCTTCAATGACTGTTGACCACTTCACCAAAACCCTAGAACTGGCCAGCTTCTGATCATTGGCTTTGTAGCACAATAAATAAATTTGCTGAAGCCATCTGTGCTAGTTAATAAATCATTGCCTCTGGCTCCAAATGTACCCTTTAATATATGTTCTGTGATAAACAAAGGAATTCTTTCAAGTAGTTCCCCTTTAAAGTGAACATGATGTCAAGCTTTCTCAGAAGAACACACTCTGAATGGACCTTGTGGGAGAAGAGGGTCTCCTGCCGTGTCCAGCACAGCCACACTGCTGGCTGCTGGTCACCTGCTCCCCAGCTGTAGACCAGCTCCAGCCTGGCTACTCCAGAGAATGCCTCTGCTATTCCATGAGCTGACTCACATCTTTTCCAATGTGATCTAAACCCCTCTAAGCTTATCATTCCTTGGGTCCTCTCCCTCAGCTGTTGGGTACCACACAAAACTTCCTTTATATTAAACTTCCCCTGTTTCTAGCTCCTGATTGGACATACACCACTACACCATGTTTAATTGGCTTTTGTGTTCCTTGCAGCTAAAGGTGTACCAACTGACCCAAGGCAAGACTGAGCAACTGGTTAGACAGGACAGAAGGCATCGATGACAAAGTTTCTAGATGGGAATGTTGGTGCTGCCAAGAACAGAAAGAGGGAACAGAAGAAGAGAACTGAACTTGAGGAGGAAGTTGCTAAGTGTGCAGCAGCATGTCTGAGGAGTACCCAGGAGGAGGTACCGGTGGGCAGCTGCTGGTACAACACTGAACATGGACAGGAGAGCTGGGAGTGACTGGGGGGGGGGGATGCTCTCAAAGACAGAACAGTCAGTGACGGGAGGGACAGCCGGACATCGCCAAGTGAATGGAATCGTCCAGGAAGAGAACAAAAGAGAAAAGAGATTCTTGGTGTATCAGTGATCTGTAGGAGTGTAATAAATTGTCCTCAAATCTGGTGACTTAAAGTAACAGCCATCCTTTATGAAGTGTCATGAGTTCCTGTGTGTCAGAAATTCAGACGGGGCCCAGTAGGGATGGCCCCTATCCGCTCCATGACTTGTGGTCCTCAGCGGGAAGATTCCAGGGTTCAGGCTGGAGTCAGCCGAGCAGTCTCCACTCCCACGTCTGACAGTTGGTGCTGGCTGTCGGCTGAGACCTCAGTGAAATGCCTGCGTGTGTGGCCTCTCCATGAGGTCTGAGCTTCTTTAGACGTGGTGGCTGGGCTCCAAGTCAAGCAGAGAAAGAGAGAGAGAAAGAGAGAGACGAGGGAGAGAAGAGGACCCAGCTTGGAAGTCACGCGATGTGGGTTTTAGCGGCAGTGTTGATTGGGGCAGTCACCAGCCTCCCGACCCGGATTCGAGGGGAGGAATCCTGGGCCCCAGCTCTCCATGGGAAAGTATCAGTCACATGGTAAGAAGAGAATGTGGAATGGGAAAAAAATATCAAGGTGTGGCCATCTTTGGAAAATGCAATTCGCTGCCCTTGGGGAGCAACCAGTTTATGTGGGAGAGGAAACAAGCGGGGGGAGGGGGGGCAGAGACAAAAGACAGAGAACCCAGGGGTCCCAGCCACACCGGAAGAGGAAGTTCCTGTGGCCTTCTATCCGAGGGCTCCCTTGCAAGGAGCACACCGAAATGAATGGTGGTGGCTGAGTTGTGGTGACTTCAGCAAGAACACCACTTTCAGATAGGTGGTTAGAAAAGTCCTCAGCCCTGGCCAGGCTGCTCAGTTGGTTAGAGGGTCGTCCCAACATGTCAAGGTTGTGGGTTCCATCCCCAGTCAGGGCACATACAGGAATCAACCAATGAATAAGTGGGACAACAAAGTGATGTTTCTCTCTCTCTCTCTCTCTCTCTCTCTCTCTCTCTCTCTCCCTCTCTCAAATCAATAAAAAAAATTTTTTTAAGAAAATAAAGTCCTCAGATTAGAGACCTCCATTATTTAAGTTTTGCTAGGAAGGAAGCATGACTACTTCATGTGAGTGAGAAGATGGGAAAACAGACAGCGTCCTTTTAAACAAACCTTTATCTGCCTCGAGATTTGTGCCATGGTTTCCTCAGCCTGCTGCGTCCCCTCCAGGGTGATTCCAGGAGCTCATGCCTGGAGCAAAGCATCAGACCTGGAGGGGCAGGACCCACAGGAGGGAGCCCTCTCACAAACCTGTGATGGGGGTGAGGTGACTCATTGGAGCACAGCATCAGACCTGGGTGGGCAGGACCCACAGGAGGGAGCCCTCTATAAACCTATGATGGGGGTGAGGTGACTCATTGGACCACCATTTCTCTCCCCTACAACAGGCATAATTCCAAGAGAAGACAGTCAAGTCAATTCAGCAAACATAGTGAATACTTATATTTTTAATTGATACCATACCTGGCACTAGGGTTCATAGAAGGCACAGCCCTGCCTCAGGGGACTCACAGAGTTAGGAAGAGAGATGATATACTACTCAGTGTGATAAGTAGGTAGGTAATTACCTCCAGGGAACTGAAGGAGACCATTTCCTCTAAGTCTAACAAATCAGGGGCTCAGGCGGACTCCCCGAGGAGCTGACTGGAGCTGACTTAGCTTACACAGCCAGGTGGCCTTGAAGGCCTGGTGGGGTGGGGCCAGGGAGGGCCAGACAGGCAAGTTTTGAGAAACTTTGTGCTTTGTTAACAAGAAGGGAAACAAACTCAGGAGGACCTTTAGCTGAGTCGCCACAGCGTCCGATTTTTGTTTTCGGCACATCACGCCGACCACCCTTGGAAGGACAGGTGTGGCAGACATGTGGAGATTACCTGAGGCAAGGAGGCTGGTTGAAGGACTGTGGCATGACTCAGATATTATGGGTAGAATTGTGTCCCTCCCTTAAAAGATGTTTAAGTCCCAACCCCCAGCATCTCAAAATGTGACCTTATTTTTAAACAGAGTTGTTGTGGATTGTTAAGATGAGGTCATTTTGGAATAACATGGGCCCCTAATCCACTATGACAGGTGTCTTTTGTTATAAAACAAAATTCAACTGAGCAAATTTTTAACGATCTAATTGGCTTTATTCAGCAGTTCACGAATCGGGCAGTACGCCACCTAGCAGAGAGAAAGGAACCCCCACAAGCCACATGAAATGAAAGGCTTTTCTACGCAGAAGGGAATGGGACAGGTAGTCATACTAGGGAACAGTGGACTGGTTGTGGCAAGGTCACCTCCCTTTAGGGGCTCGGGGGTCTGTCACTAGTACTGACCAGGTAATTCCAGATTGATTGGTTTAAGATCCCATTCCTGGGAGAGGCTGAAGCTGTAATTGTTAGGTACTAAGTCTGAGTTTGGTGACATGTGGCTTGGCATAAGTGACTCCATTTTGGGTCAGTGGTCTCTTTTTTTTTCTTCCACAAGTAAAAAGAGCATCACACAAACAGGCATGCTCCCACACAGGTAGAACAGCAGGGGAAGGTGGGGAGTGAGGCTTCCCCAGCTGAGGAACTACCGGAAGCTAAAGAGAGGGCTGGGACGGACCCTCCCCAGGACCCTTCAGGGGAGCATGGCCCTGCTACACCTGGATATGGGACTGCCGACCTCCAGAACTGTGAAACCAAAAACTCCGGTTGCTCTAAGTAACCCTGTTTGTGGGACTTAGAGAGGCCCCCCTGAAACCAATGAGCCAGGTGAGGCCCCAGTGGGGAGGGAGGACAGCGAGAAGTACTCATCAGGATCCGGGCTCATTGTGGAGGCTGCAAGCGGGAGTAATTAGGACAACCCACAGATTTCTGGTAGGATGGCCAGTATTTGGTGATGCCGTCCTCTAAGAAATAGAAAATCCGCCTCGAATGCAGGCTCTGTGGCCCTCTGGCTCAGTGCTGACCCCGGCCCCGAGAACAGTGACAGCTTGGTACCTAGCACAGACAGTTGCCGAATAAGTGGGAAAACCAAATGAAATCGGGAAAAGAGGAAAAGTATCGTTTTTATACTACACACACACACACACACACACACACACAGAGCTATTTTCAGCATTTCCCCTTAGCTTGCCAGGATTTTAAAGTTCCATATAATATATCTTTTTTGTGTATTCCATGTTCAGTGTTCTCTATAGTCTGGCTTTCTTATCCCAATCTACCGTTCCTTCCCTCTTCTTCTTCCCTTATTCCAAGGTGCATATTTTCTAAACCATGAATCAGAGCCCACCAACCCCTTAGAGAAAGTATATTTACAGATACCGCCACAGTGCCTGTCACTTAGCAAGTGCTCAATAAGAGCTACCTAGTGTTACTGTTATTAGAATAAGGCATTGTCCTGCTCTGGAAAATTGTACAAAGTTGCCTTTTCCTGCTTCTTGTCTCTCCGTTTGATTTCTTACTTGTCTCCTCCTTTGTCCTCTGTTTCATCACTGGCCCTTCACTCTGACCCACCTGCCTGATCTTCCGCCGCTCTTTTAACCTAATATAGAAAAATGTACATTCGATTGCAGCTTCACAAATCACCCCAGAACACGACAAGTTAAAATAGCAAATAAGCATTTACTGTCTCTCACATTTTCTGTAGATCAGCAGCGCAGCTCTGGCTCAGGGTCTCTCCTAAGGTGGCAGTTAGATGTGAGCCCAGGCTGCTTGTCCTACGAAGGCTCGACCGTGCTCACTCGGGGGGGGGGGGTTGCAAACTGGCGCGGCTGCTGGTGGGAGGTCTCAGTTCCTCTCCGTGGGGTCTTCTCCATAGGGTTCTGTGGGTATCCTCACAGCACAGTGACTCAATTTCCCCCCACGGCAAACGATTCAGGAAACCAAAGTAGAATCGCGGTGTCTTCCGTAACAAAGCTTTAGAGTTGGACACCATTACATCGGCCATATTCTATTGGCCGCAAAGACCAACCCTTATATGACGTGGGGGGGAGGAGCCACACAAGAGCATAAATTCTTGCAGGTGAGGGTGACAGGGGTGGGGGGGCATCTTGGAGACAGGTGTCTACATAAGGTGAGAGCGGAAGCTGGGGAAGGGGTAGTGAAGACATAATAAAGGAAAAACATATTATTATAGGTGTGTAAGTATCAATACTATATTCATTCATTTTATTGTTTTTCCTTTATTTAAAAAAAATTGTTTCTTGATTTTAGAGAAAGTGGGGGGGGGAGAGAGAGAGAGAGAGAGAGAGAGAGAGAGAGAGAGAGAAAGGTGGGGGCAGGAGCAGGAAGCATCAACTCAAAATTGCTTTTCATATGTGCCTTGACCAGGCAAGCCCAGGGTTTCGATCCGGCAACCTCAGCATTCCAGGTCGACGACTTACCCACTGCGCCACCACAGGTCAGACTATCTTTCCTTCACTTTTAAATTAACTCTCTGTGAATAGAAACTCATTAAATGGCCTGACCTGTGGTGGCGCAGTGGATAAAGCGTCGACCTGGAAATGCTGAGGTCGCCGGTTCGAAACCCTGGGCTTACCTGGTCAAGGCACATATGGGAGTTGATGCTTCCAGCTCCTCCCCCCTTCTTTCTCTCTCTCTCTCTCTCTCTCTCTCTTCTCTAAAAATGAATAAATAAAATATAAAAAAAAAAATAAAAAAAAAAAAAAAAGAAACTCATTAAAGTAACATGAATCAGCATTTCTTCTATGTGGACTTAAGGTTTTGAAAACCTTTCATTTCATCCCAACGGTTATTGAAAATTTTTAGTTCTATTCCAGCTGGTGCTTGAGCAATTCCTTTTTAAATTTTTATTTATTGAGAAATAGTGAGAAAGAAGGGAAGCAGAGTGAGAGAGAGAGAAAAAAAGAGAGAGAGAGAGTGAGACAGAAACATCGATCTGTGCCTGTATGGGCCCTGACCAGGGAATCAAACCGGCAACCTCTGTGCTTCCAGATGGTGCTGTAACCAACGAATCTAACCAGCCAGGACAAGTGCTTGTGTACATTTTTAAATAACGTATCAAACTTACTCTGATGAACGGTAAAATATCCTTTTAGTTTTCTCGGGCCCCAACCTATTGTTCTATGGACAGTGAACTCCCTCACTGTTCCTAGGGACTGCACTCATCACCAAGGACCGGCTCGTTTCGGCAGGCCTGTGTCGGTGTTGCTATGTGTGAAACACTGCATTGACTCACTCACAGAAATGCAAACCCAGCCCAGAACACTCTCCCCATGGAGCTGGTAACAGAGCGCTTCGGGCCTCTGAGTTAGAATTTAGTCTCTGCCTCTTCTTAGTTCTTTGACTTGGGACAGGCCATTCAACCTCAACCACATTTTTCTTCCACAATACGCGTCAAACAACTTTCTATAAAGGACCAGAGAGTAACTATTTTAAGCTTTGTGGGCCACACAGTCTCCGTCATAACTATTCAACTCTACTACTGTAGCATGGAAAGCAGCTATAAATATACCTAAGCAAACGAGCATGCCCCGTTCCAACCAAACTTTATTTATAAAACAGGCAATCAGCTAGATCGGTACACAGGCTACTGTTTGCCAAGCCCCGATCTAGACGATGTACACGGACCCTGGCTCGGCTGGTCAGAGCATCGTTCTGGAGTGAAGCAGTTGCCAGTTCGATCCCCAGTCGGGGCACATACAGGAACAGATTGATGGTCCTGTCTCTGTCTCTCCCTTTTTCTCTTGCTAAAATCAATAAATATCTTTTTTAAATATGTACATGTGTAGAGGACATTGTGGTTGCATGCTCAATACCTATTACATCCCGGCTGATGAGTCTAAGCCGAGCAACAATGTCAATCCCCTGGGCTGTATTATTAGTTCAGAAATGGGCATTGCCTGAGCCCTTCTGTGACAATGAGACCTTACTAGCGGGCCTGGGAAGCCAGCATCCTTGCTTTAAGAAAGGGCTGCACAAAGCTAGCCCAGGTGTGGACAGGAGACCCCGAGACCCCGTTACCCCCAGTGGCCCTCCTACCAGCTTTAGGGACAATTTGACATCGTGGATGGACGGCAGAGAAAAGCCTTTCTCTACACTTCTTTTCATGTGAGCTAAAAAAACAAAACAAAACAAAACAAAAACCCTTCTCTTTATTAACTCTGAATTGGGTCCTCTGTTACGTCAGCCAAAGGCAGCCTGAGTGGAAACCTCCTTCCAAGGGCAGTTGTGAAATCTACACGGGTTAATGTCACCTCGGTGTGTAAAGGATAAAAGCACACCTGAAACGAACATAAAACAATATTGAATGTCAACTGAAAACATAAATGAAAAGCCTCTTCCAATAGGAATATTGGTAACATGAAAATAATCACCCCAAACCCCTGCCCTACGTCATCACTGGGTCTCAGTCACATTGACTGTATACACAGGCCTCTGACACGCACATTCCATTGAAAATAAAACCCCTTCATTTCTCTTCAATGATATTTTTAAAGATTTTATTGATTGATTTTCCAGAGAGAGGAGGGGGCAGCAGAGCGAGAACTATCAACTCATAGTTGCTTCACTTTAGTTGTTCTTTCTTTGCTTGTCACACACGCCTTGACCGGGGCAAGCCCAGGGTTTCGAACCAACCTCAGCATTCCCGGTCGACGCCCCATCCCCTGCACCACCACGGGCCAGGCTCTTCAATCATTTTTTTTTTTAAATTGCAAGCTATCATTTCCTTGTAGTTTGAGCTTCCCAACCCACGTAAGAAAAAAAACTTAGCGAAGGAAACCAGCAGTAATTATTAGCCTGTCAAAGTGATACACTGAAGTTTCTTACAAAGCAGTTCCTCTCTCCCTCCCACCCCCCTCCCTGCCTTCCTTCCTCTCTTTTCTGGAAAATAGCAATGCAGAAACTTGAGTTTGAGGGGTGTGGGGGACTGGAGTCAAAAACCAGTCTTCTTTGACTAAACAACTTCTGTCCCTGAGTAAATCATTACATACTAGGTATTACTAGTCCTCGTAAGTAATGCTTTCTAGTATAAACAAGCTATAAACCCGGGGAGGGGGATATAAATAGGGATGTGTGGTTATTTTGTAAAAACAGAGAGTGCTGAGAACCTTATAACGTTTCAACACTTCCATGCTCACGCTCTCTCGTTCTTTTCTCCCTCTGGGGACACTTAGCACAACTAGCAGTATTTTTTTCCTCTCTCTCTCTCCTTTTTTTATCTTTCCACGATGACCCAGTTTCGTGATGATTTGAAATTGGAAACAAAGAAACAAATTAATCCAATATGACATTGCGTAACTTGTGTTGCTTGCAACTGTGTCATAGGTACAGTACACCAGAGACTGGTAACAAATTAATACATCGCCTTTTCTAATTTCTCACGCAGCTCCAGCGTGCCGAGTACTGTACTGTACTGTACCAGGGGGCGGACAATCATTAACCTTCACAACAGCCCCGGAAGGCTGCAGTTTTACGCTTGAGCAAACGGAGGTTCACAAGAGGTTAAAGTAACTTGCCGAGGGCTGCAGAACAGGAAGCGGGGGGCCCCCGGAGCCGGAGAGAGAGGTCTGGGAGATCTCACAGGAGGTTCGGGGAGAATGACTCAGTTGGGAAACACTACGAAAAGTGTGAGCTAGCCAGAAGCTTGAAAAGTGTGAGCCTTCGAGTAGTGCTGCTGGCGGAGAGACAGACTCCGGGGGTGGGGCCCTGCCACGTAGCCCTCCTTGTCCTTGTGGGGGGAGCAGGACCCCGGGGATGGGCACAGGGGGTATAAGCGAGGAAAGGGCCCACAGGCCGCCCAGGCGGTGTGACTGGTGAGCCGGAGCTGGCACCAGCGCCCCCGGAAAGGTCCCCACTCCACTGCCCGCTGCTCCCAAACCCTGGAGTTCTGTACTGGGCTCAAGTTTACACATCTGATTGATGACAGCACTGGGGCTCCAGCTGAAGTCAAGTTTCTGAATCCAATTCCATTCTCTTTTTTTTTTTCCTGTAAACTATCTTTCCTTTAAGCCCAGCACAAAACCTTCCCTCCTCCACAATTCCCTCTGGCTCCAGCGGCCTCCCGCTCCCATGCCAAGGACGTCTGGTGTTTGCTCTATGCTCACTAACATGTATCGTTCGTTTGCTTTCCATTTCTGTGCAATGATGTTTGGTGAGCTCAAAGACAGGAGCTATTCTTTGTGTGTGTGCTGTACCCACATAACATTTTAGTTTTTATGTCCCCCCATGGGATCTAGTAGAACACCAACCATGTAACAACACTCATTTATTGGATGCCCAGTTGACCTGGCAGGACAGCTTGACCAGTGACACACATCTAAACGAGTGAGCCTCTTTCCGATGGATCTAGATGTGTACATTTTTCCTGACGAATTTAGATATTTGAGCTTTTTCCTTGTGAATCTAGACGTGTGAGCTTTCCCCCGTAGGCCCCTGAATGACCAGAGCGTTTATAGGATGCACCATGGCTTTACAGGTAAGCACTTGGACTTCCTAAAAGGCATCTTGGGTTTGAAACCCTGCTCGCCTACATTCTAGCTGGGCCATCTGGATGATTGACTTAACCCCCCGCAGCTTCCATTTCCCAATCTGCAAAATATGCACAATGAGGAATGGCTGTCAGGTGCCTGGCACTGCCATGAGCTCACAGAGGGCGCCTGACGCATATTAAGTGTTCAAAAATGGTATAGGTGTGGTCAAAGTTTTTAAATATCAGTGGCCAGCCCTTATTTTATAAATATTTTATTTTTTTACCAACCCATTTGTTGCATGCACAAAACAAGCAGAGTAAGCATGAGCAGGAGTGACCTGACATTCCACTTTGCTGCTCTCGGGCTGCTGGGGGGGCGGGATGTATTTTTGGTCGCTATAAAAGGGGGCCCTCTCTCTGGGCTGTAGGCTTTACACTAAACAGCACAAATTGAGTGCCCCCTGTGCACAAGGTTCAGTTCTTTGGTGGTGACCAGCAGGGACCAAGGGGTCGTTTCCGTTTCTTTATTTCAGCAGTTCTCAAAGTGCGGACTCGGGAATCCTGGGGGCTCCTGACAGCCTTTCAAGGCGTCTGTGAGGTCGCAGGGCTTTTTACAGGGACACGAAGGTGTGCTTTGTCTGTCACGCCCCCGAAGGGGTGCAGGGGGGGTCTTCCGAAAGCCCCCTATGGCGTGAGGATGTCGTCTCTCTCAGCTCACTGCATGAGGGTTTAGGTATTTAGCATGTCTTCTAGATTTCTCCGTTTCAATTTTGAATATGGCAAATACTAATAAATATAATTCACATTAAAAAAAAAGAAGGGAGGGAAGGGAAGGGAAGGGAAAGGAAGGGAAGGGAGAGAGAGAGAAAGAAAAGAAGGAAGGAAAGAAAGAAAGAAAGAAAGAAAGAAAGAAAGAAAGAAAGAAAGAAAGAGGGAGAGGGGTGGGGAAGAAAGAAAGAAAGAGAGGGAGGGAGGGAGAGAGGGGGGGGAGAAAGAAAGAAAGAAAGAAAAGAAAGAAGGTTTCTCAATCATTTTTGAGAGAGCAAAGGCATCCTGAGATCAGAGGTTTGGGGAGCCCAGACCTAGATGCTCTGGGCTTTACTTTGCAAGTACCCTGTGAGACATCACCTCTCCGCATCATCCTAAACCACTGTCTTCCTAAACCATGCCTCACTGTCTTCCCTGTGTTGCTGCAAAGCCCCCGGCGCAGTGGCTCTTTGACTGTAGGAGACGTTTTCCCGATGGGTCTCTTTACACTGGCTCCTGTTCATAATCACAGTTGCAAAACAAGCAAGAGCAATGTCTTCCCTGCTGCAGCCCCGCCGACTCTCTCAGGAAAGAATCAGCTTCCTTTTAGGTTAAGAAAAATGCCCACAGTTACAGGGGCTACTCCAGAGAACGGTCCCTGCACACCAGCTGTTTTAACTGTCCCTTTGCTCAGAACTTAATTTCCCGCCTTGAACTCTATATGCTTTGGTTCCCAGCAGTTCTAGAGTTTGTGAGAGCCCTCCTCTGAGACTATGGCTTTCTGTTTCCCAGGAGTATGCTACAGGGGTCGGTTACAGACGTAAGAGAAGGCTGGGTGGGCTGGACTAATTATATATGGATTATGGCCTCACGGTTTCCTGTCCCTCCCACAGACTCAATGCAGATGGCGCAAATGTTCCCAAAGCAGAGGCAGAGACGTGCCACCAAAGAGACAGGAAATCTCTGTAGGAGGCACACAAGCACCAGGGGTGTCTCTCCCATTGACCTTGGCATCTTTCAGCAAATCTTCCCTTTCTGGTACCGAGGGAAGGGGACAAGCGTTGCCTTGGGCTCCACCCAGGTTGAGAACGGCCTCTGCTTCTCCCAAACCCACTTTCCCCAAACGGAGGAGCAGCGAAGGCTGGAACTCGCTGGCTTCAGGCTAAAGAGAGAAACCAGACACCTTTCAAGAAAGAACAGCAAAGGCACATTCTCCTTTAATTACACAGCTTCCTCAACGGCCTAATCACTTACAAACAGGTCCCTTCCTGGAGGCATTCCCTCCGGAGATGACTATTCTAGAGATAAAATAGATCTTGGAGTGTTTACAAAAGACATCTGCTTTCTTTGGCTAGTTGTTGCCGTTAATCAAAATTTATGTGGAATGGCTAGTCTTTGGCAGAACGAAAGTATAATCAAGATGACCCTGAAAAGTTAGAAAAAGGATAATGCACTGAAATAGCACTTTGTGAATTCCACAAACATTCGGAACGGCTCTCCAGGGGCCCTTGAAATATGGAAACAAGGTCCCCCGCTTAAAGGCTCACATACAGCAGGGGAGTCCATGAATCCAAAGCCAAGCACCCCAGAGTTCTGTCCTTCCATCTCCACGGCCATCCTCAGGCCAGGCCGCCATCAGCTCTCTCTAGCCTTCCTCCCCTGCTGCTCCCTGGGAGCCATCGGGAAGCTTTAGAATGGTTAGAAGGCTGTAGAATCAGATTTCAGTGCACTTGCCAGTGAATTTCCCTCTGCGCTCTCTATCCTGACCCCCACCGTTAAACCCTTCGGTGCACCTGGGGGAGGGGGGGCGGGGGCTCTGCTACAGACCCTGGAGCGGAGTCACCCACTTCCCACCAGGACGCAGTTTGCAAATGCGGGTCTGCCAGGCTCAAATGGAAGGTTCAGATGCAGGTTTAGAGAGCTCGTTGGTCGGTAGCTCCCAGAGCTGAGATAAATATGCCAGAAGCTGAGGAGGCAGAGAGGAAGGGCAGCTTCGAGTCCAGACAGGGTGGGGCACCAGCCTCCCAATGCCCACCGTGCAGGAGCCTGTTGCCCACCAAGGGGCTGGGCTGAGTTAACTCACACCCGTGCCTCCAGACTTCCCTTTCTGTCGTCTGAGGCCCCAGAACACTTCAAGCCCCTAGAAGGGACGACAGAGGAGCCTGTGTGGGGGGCACACAGAGGGTGGCGGCTGGGCGGCATGAAGGGCGAGCTCCCCTTTGGCAGAGGCAGGCGTAGACGGTGCTCCTTTTTAAAAACAGCCCCCCACACTCCCGCCGGGTAGGATATTCTGAGCCTGTTACACTTCCCAGGACCCAGTAACCGCCTTCAGAGCGGGAGACACAGGCAGGCACAGGGAGCCCTGGCCTCCCCCGAAGGTAGAGCTCCCCCTAGAGGTGAGAAAGCAAAATTGAGAGTCATGAGCACAGGAGACAGACAGACGCTGGGGGTCTCTGGGAAGGGACCTTCTTTCAGGGTTGACTGCTGGGATGGGATGGGAGAGCACAGAAGGGGTGAGAGGAATCGCAGGCAAACTGAATAATGCCCAGCTCCTGGGGCAGACGCTCCGAGGCAGCAGACCCCAGAGGCAGAGAGAGTTCCGGAGCCCACAGCTGGGGTGCTCAGGCAGGTGGGCTGGAGAAAAGAGTCACAGGGGTCTGGGGCAGCAAGGGACTGGCCAAAACAGCTAGGGGTTCAGGGGTCCTGAATGGGGCTCTTCTGGTTGAGTCAGGGACCAAGGTTGTCCGAATGCATGTGGCCTTTCCGAGACCGTCCCTCCTGGGAGGCCAGGATGAACAGGAGGGCCGAGGACCACTCAGTGGGCTCCCGCCACAGTGCAGACGCTGCCTGGGGAGAAAAGGAGAAGGCAGCGGGGTTCCAGAAAACCCCGGGTTCGCCAAGCAGCTTCCAGAAAGAGACGGCCGACCGGGGGCAACTGAGCCCTGGCAGCAGGAAATTCTCCGTCAGAAGAAGCGAAAAGTTGTCAGCCACGTGGCGTTCAGTGTTAGAGAAGTCAGTCCCGGTCCCGCACGCCCATGTTAGTAGATGGGGACACTGGGGCCTTTTGTCGGGGGTCACGGCAGTCTCCTGCCAGGCTGGTCTGATCGTTTCTCACTGCGCTGGTCAATGCACCCCCACTCCTGCCTCCGGCCTGCAGGCCAGCTGTGAATCTGCTCTTCCTCCCTGGATCCCACCGGTCCCTCCCCGAGTGTTTGTCCCGCTGTCTCCTCTGTGGCAGGCACGCTGGCCAAGCTCTTCCTGACTCCAGGCTTGCGTGTGGCCTTCCTTCTGCCAGGAGTGCGCCCCCTCCCAGCCGAGCAAACTGGCGCCTCCTCAAGTCGGGTGAGGCCCCTGCAACCAGCTAAGCTGTTGTTCTCTCGTCTCCTTCTCCAGCTCAGCTCTTTCCTCCTCTTGTTCACTGCACAGCATTTCACACTCTGGAGCCGCTGCTTAATTTGTGATGTGTCACCCCCCGCCCCGACTGTGAGCTCCCTGGGGGCGGGGACCTTTCCTCTTGTACTCACGAATGACCCCCCCCCCCAGCCTGAGCACAGCGCCCGCGCAGAGTGGGCACCTGGTGAGTGTTCATTGAACAAGTGGATAAATAAGCAGACCCCGAACCCTTTGAGCAGTGAGTTGTTTCCATGCTCACGGACCCCCGGGAGTGAATTTCGTTTTGTTTTGTTTTTTTCAAAAACTGATATTAGTTCCAGATCCAGTTTTATTAACTTAAAATTATGTTTGTTTGATGGAAACAAGAAGAACATACATTCGCCTTTCTTTCATGTTGCCTTACACGTGTACGATCGTACTCTGGAGGTCAGGAGGCACGAGGACAGACGTGAACGTCCGTACTACTCAGAGGGTTAAAAAATCAGTATTGTGAGCCCTGGCCCGGTAGGTAACTCAGTTGGTTAGAGCGTCATCCAGATATGCCAAGATGGCAGGTTTGATCCCCGTTGGGGCACACACTAGCATCAACCAGTGACTGTATTAATAAGTGGGAAAACAAATCAATGTTTCTCTCTCTCGTCTTGTCTTTCTAAATCAATTTAAAAAACAACAACAGCGTAATTAAGGACTCCAGAAAGTGCACTGGAAGTTCAAAGCTAGAAATGACTAACTGCTCCGCAGATTTAGAGAAGGCCTCTGTTGGTCAAATAAGTTTTTAAATATGACATATATGTTTGCTCGCTTTGGGTGTGGGAGACAGGCTATAAACTGGCAAAGTTATTATAGCCTAAGGCTTAGTTTTAAAACTAAGCTTTTGCCCACACCCATGATAGGGGGCGGTGCACTCTTATGAGGAATCCCATTTACGCCTCAGATAAGTGACTTTGTATCAGAGACTTCCTTATTTGTATATTGGCTTAAAGGTTTTGATTTCTACACTATAAAATGGGGACAGACCGAGGACTCATGCTCTCGGTTTCTGCTATCACCATTGCAGGGGCCTCCCTGATCCCTTGCCCTCCACAGGAAAAGCAGGTTTCCTGCTTTTCCCTTGGCTTCTCTTGTGGCTTGCCTGTCTTGGTGAGACTCCAATAAACAGAATGGCCCACCATCCTCCGACTCTGCCATTTCTTTACCGTCTGCCCAAATCCAATGGGAACCTGCATGTGAATGGCCATGATGGCGGCCCCTGGCCTTACAGCCTCACAGAAGAACAGCACAGGAGAGAAAAGCCACTGAGGTCAAGGAATAGACGAGGCACACATAGATGGTGGAGGGGCAACTTTAAAATCCCCCTCATCAGAAAAGGAAGTAATGTCCATGACTGAGAGGGATGGGTCCAGGTATAAGCAGGATGCTATCAATAAGAATAAGGCATAAGGAAGCTTTGATAAGCTAGCCCTCTATGCCCCTGCTGAGTGAGGTCCAAATATAGAACAATGTGTACAAATCATAACCCAATTCTTTGTGAGGGGTGCAGATTTGCTGAAGAAGACTCTAGAGAGAGCAGGATAAAAATAAAAACACAATATGAGCCTGACCAGGTGGTAGAGCAGTGGATAAAGCGTCAGGATAAAAATAAAAACACAATATGAGCCTGACCAGGTGGTGGAGCAGTGGATAAAGCATCAGACGGACTCAGAGGACCCAGGTTCGAAACCCTGAGGTCACTGGCTTGAGCATGGGATCATCCGGCTTGAGTGTGGGCTCACCAGCTTGAGCGTGGGATCATAGACATATCTGCATGGTCCCTGGCTTGAGCCCAAGGTCGCTGGCATAAGCCCAAGGTCACTGGCTTGAACAAGGGGTCACTCACTCTGCTGTAGCTCCCCAGTCAAGGCACGTATGAGAAAGCAACCAATGAACAACTAAGGTGCCACAATGAAGAATTGATGCTTCTCATCTCTCTCCCTTCCTATCTGTCTGTCCCTATCTGTCCCGCTTTCTGTCTCTGTCACACACAAAAAAACAAAAAACCACAATTTGAGAAAGTTGAGTGGATTATCTTTAGTTTGAGGAATGCTAAAGAGGGATGGTAATACAGGCCGTTTCTCTTCAAATAAGAAAGTGTGCACTGACAGGCCGTACATGAAGTCAACGACATGCCTTACCAATTATTCTCACAGGTCACCACCTCCACCATTCAACGTCAACTGCTTGTTGAATGAGTAAATGATCACCAACGCTGCTAAGATCTGACATGTTGCTTTACATTCAATTTTTTATTTTAATTTGACAGTACGTTCAGCAAAGACAGCAAAACAAGGAAGGGCTCAGGATAGAAGAAGCCACAGAAAGAGCCAAGGCGGGGCGGCTTTGGCTCTCTCGAAATGTTCGAGGAAAGAAATGAGCTAGGCGGGGCTGCGCTGGCTCCCTGGGAAGTTGGAGGACAGAAGAAGCCACAGGAATGGCCCTGGGTGGGGTGGCTTTGGCTTTCCAGAAATGTTGTAAGAAAGCAAGGAGCCAAGGCAGGGCTGCTCTGGCTCCCTGCAAAGTCAGAGCAAAAGGGGCCTGGGAGACAGGGGTTCAGCAGGCGAGCCAGGGTGGAGCTGCTGCCGCCCACTACCCCACTGGCTCCGAGTGCGTCGGGGACCCCAAGAGCTTCAGAGAGGAGAATGGGGTGGGCGCGCTCCCGGGAGGGAGGGCGCAGCTGGGGTTCTTCACCCCCAGCGTCTTAAAGCCTGGGTGTTCAGGGGAGGCCATGGGGGAGGATCTCAGTAGACTATCCATCAGCTTTCTGCTGATGGCGTCAAAGTGAGATTTATTCGCTTAACTTCGGCTTGTCCACGGGTGTGGCTGGCACCAATGGCACGAATTGGATTTCTGTTATCTCTCTCCCTGAGCAGGGTGATTTAAACTGTTTACCCTCTGGTTGGGGAAAAGTATAAATCATGGACTCCTACGTGTCCTTCGTTAAGGAGGATAGGATTTTGCGATCGACTGCTTGGCCGTGTATCTGAGGCCGAGTACGTGCTGGGTACGTCCAGTTAAGGGACCGGGGCTGCCTGCAGTGTGGCTCTGCCCATTGCATCGAGGTCGTCAGTCTCCCTCTGGGACACCCCCCAGCATCCCCTCCTGACGAGCATGACATTACTCGTGTGGCCACTCTGGGTTGTTACAATTCTTGAGTGATGGAAAGGGGTCTGGAAATGTAATCATTCTGCAAGACCTCATGAATAGTATATGTACACATTTGGGACATGCTTATTTATTTATTTATTTATTTATTTATTATTGAGAGGGGGGGAGGCAGAGACAGACTCCGCATACATCCTGACAGGGATCCACCCAGCATGCCCACCAGGGGGCAATGCTCTGCCCATCTGGGGCATTGTTCCCCTGCAACGGGAGCCATTTTTTAGCGCCTCAGGCAGAGGCCATGAAGCCACCCTCAGCACATTTGGGACATGTTTAAAAAGAACACGATACAAAATTGAAACTCGTAAGGACCAAGTGACCCAAGACTGGGATATGCTGCTTCAAATATTAGTTTCCCTAAAAGACCAGGCACCTTCTTACAACTCAATTATTAAAAGAAATAACACCATCAAAAAACGGGCAAATGATCAGACTAGACATTTCTCCATGGAAGATATACTGACGGCAAGGAGCACATAAAACGGTGCCTGAGCCTGACCAGGCGGTGGCGCAGTGGATAGAGCATCGGACTGGGAGGCGGAGGACCCAGGTTCGAGACCCCGAGGTCGCCAGCTTGAGCGCGGGCTCATCTGGTTTGAGCAAAAAGCTCACCAGCTTGAGCCCAAAGTCGCTGGCTCAAGCAGGGGGTTGCTTGGTCTGCTGAAGGCCTGCAGTCAAGGCATATATGAGAGAGCAATCAATGAACAACTCAGGTGTTGCAATGCACAATGAAAAACTAATGATTGATGCTTCTTATCTCTTCGTTCCTGTTTGTCCCTGTCTATCCCTCTCTCTGACTCTCTCTCTCTGTCTCTATAAAAAAAAAAAAAAAAAAAAAAAAAAAAAAACGGTGCCTGAGACCATCAGTTATCAGAGAAACTCCAATCATAACCACAAGAAGATGCTGTCTCCTACTCACTAGGATGGCTAAAATCAAAGAGTGAGACCACGGCTGGTGTTGGCAGGGTGTGTGGAGAAACTGGACAGCCTCACTTGCTGGTGGGAATGTAACATGGTGTATCCACCTTGGAAAACAACCTGCCACTTTTTCAAATGACTGCCAAGTGACCCAGCGGCGTTTTTCTACATATATACACCCAGAGAGATGAAAGCGGATGTCCACATAAGAACTTGTGTTCATAGCAGCATTACTCATAATAGCCGAAGGGCAAAAACAACCCAGATTTCCATTCACCAACAAATGGTCAAATGAAATATGATCTATTCATACAGTGGAATATTATTTGGCCATAAAAATAAATAAAATACAGACACATGTGACAATGTATACCAGGGGTCGGGAAACTCTGGCTCGCGAGCCAGATGTGGCTCTTTTGATGGCTACATCTGGCTCACAGACAAATCTTTAATAAAAAAAAAATAATAACGTTAAAAATAGAAAATATTCTCATGTATTACAATCCATTAATTTCCTACCACTCATGTTCACGGTTGCGGGTGGCTGGAGCCAATCACAGCTGTCCTCTGGGACAACACCAAATTTTTATTGGATAATGCATAACATACACGGGTCATTGTATGGCTCTCACGGAATTACATTTTAAAATATGTGGCGTTCATTGCTCTCTCAGCCAAAATGGTTCCTGACTCCTGGCTATACGGACCTTGAGACCATCATGCTAAGTGAAAGAAGCCAGACACAGAAGACCATGTGCAGTATAATTTCATGTATATGAACTGTCTAGAAAAGGAAAATCTGCAGAGAAAATAGATTAAGGATTACTTGAGGATGGGGAACGCTGAGGGGCAGGGGCGGTGGTAGCTAAATCATATGGGATTTCTTTCTGAGGTGACGAAAATATTCTAAAATTGACGGTGGTGATGGCTGCACATATCTGTGAATATTCTAAAACATTTTAATTAGGCAAATTGGGTGGTATGTGAGTTACAGCTCAATCAACCTGTTTAAATAATAATAATAATAATAAAAATAATAATCAAGACCAGGCACATGCACAATGGAAAACACATCTATTCTGGATAAAACAAGGTCCCCTGTTATTGTCCCAGTTTAAGTCAGAGGTGACTAATGAACTGCTACGCCCACAAGAAGAATTCAGTAAAATAGTTTATGAGTAAATAAATGAGAAAGTGACATTCCAGCGAGTTTTCTCTTTTTCCTGCGCACAGAATGAGGAGAGGGGGACAAACGCCAGGTCAGGTGTTTGGCAGAATGACCTAATGTGTGCAGTTGGGCCATGCAGTAGAATAATCTATTATGGACTATTCATTATGAAGTTGAAAATCAAGTCAATCCAGTGAACTTGTCTCTGGCAAGAATCAAGTGATTTAACCCAGCATTTATTACCACCAGCCTTCCACCATTCCTCATTAGCTGTGGCTAACGCCATGGAAAGTCAGAGATCAAAGAATCCACAGCCTAGTGGGAGAGGCAAAAATAATATCCCCTGAGCAATTAAGTAATAAGACATAACCTATTATTATCATTCTTAATATTTTGGGAATAATGACATCTTTCTGTTATTTGTTCAATAATGTTCCTCTTCCTTTTCTACCCTTCTCCACCCTTAATAATTGTGTGGTGGCGGCATTTTAAGTCAATTAAAATGAACTTCCTTTTGAGAACTCTGTACTCCTAAGATGGACACCTTGATTTACCTGAAAATTGGGGCTAGAAACTCTAAAATAGGGTGGGGTGTGTGATGAACAGGAAGGTCCATGATGAAGATGCCATGTGACCTGTGACATAGTTTACTGAAGAGATTATGCCTTACTCACTAATGGGAAAGGAAGTATTATACGACAGGATGAAAAGCTCCATCCCCAATGTTGACAAGCACGTGATGTTAGTTCTAGAGATGGCGCAGTTATTCCTTACCAGACCTGTCGGGGCCAAAGGAATCACATTTCTTCCCACTCCTGTTCTTGTGAGAGAGAAGGGCCTCCACTCCCCAAGGCAGCACTTAGGGAGGCATCCTTTTCAAGTGAGCATAGCTGTGTCCCAGCTGAATGGTTCAACTCCCACCAACCAGGAAACCAGATTCCTTCTCTTGCAGCTGGAGGAACATGGCACATGGAACACTCTTGGTCAGAGTTAGATGAGTGGATCCCAGAAGGATCCTGAATCTGTGGAGTGAGAGGTCCTGGTTCCCACAGAAGGAATGCATCCATCAGGTGGCCCCCAGTGTCCTTTGTCAAAAGATGAGCTGGTGGCCCTGGCCGGCTAGTTCAGTGGCAGGGCGTCAGCCCAGCATGTGGAAGTCCTGGGTTCAATTCCCAGCCAGGGCACACAGGAGAAGCACACATCTGCTTCTCCACCCTTCCCCCTCTCCTTCCTCTCTCTCTCTCTCTTTCCCTCCCGCAGCCAAGGCTCCACTGGAGCAAAGTTGGCCCGGGCACTGAGGATGGCTCCATGGCCTCCGCCTCAGGCACTAGAATGGCTCTGGCCACAACGGAGCAACAACCCAGATGGACAGAGCATTGCCCCCTGGTGGGCATGCTGGGTGGATCCCGGTCGGACACATGTGGGAGTCTGTCTCTCTGCCTCCCTGCTTCTAACTTCAGAAACATACCAAAGAGAGAGAGAGAGAGAGAGAGAGAGAGAGAGAGAGAAAGAGAAAGATGAGCTGGCGAGAAAAGGACTCATCATACTAGCAGTGGTAATTGACTCTGCTCTTTGGGAGGCTCTGCCCTTCCATACCAGGGGAATGGAAGACTAGATCCGCACACTGGTGGTCCACATGGGTGTCTCTTGGTAGTCCCTTGACCAATTCTGATAGTAACTAGACATCATGCAACAGCCACAGCCCGAGAAGGACACGGTGACCAGGATGTCCCACCCTGGAGATGAGCATCTGGGTTACCGTAATGCAGGTGGCCGAGGCCAGGCAGATGGTAGAGAAACTGCGGAGCCAGGAAGAGTTGGTCCATTCCCGTTTAACAGGGTCTTGCAATGGCAGACAAGCAAAACAGGCAGGGGAAGACTGCTTTCGGGCAAATAAACAGCAAAACAGCCCCTCACAGCAGCAGGCAGGCGATCTGCAACCCGCCCTGAGGGCAGGCCCCCGTAGCCTCACATAGACTAGATGCAGGCTGCCATGTGCTCACACACTAACCAGACAAAGTACAAGCAAGCAAGCCTAACACAGCTGTTTTCCCAACAGTTACCCTCCCAGGTGAGCTGCCTTGAGCAGCAGAGGTGCTGGCTGAAGGGGAAGGAATCTAGAATGCCTAGAGAGCGAGGGAGAGGATGCCTAGCCTGCCTGCCTGCCTCCAGCAAGATCCATCTCACTCCTGTAAGTTTCCCCAGGAAAGCAGACTAACCCGAATCCTGAAAGAGCTGCTTCTAGGTGAGGTGGACTCTGTACGCGAAGCCACTGCTCAAGAGGCGATAACAGGATGCTGTTGATAGTCCTGCTTCCGCATCAAGGCAGTGACCTCCCGGGGTGCAGGGGATGCTGTCTGCTGAAGGCCCACCACTGTGTTCTCCTCCGGGGGCGGTCCTCACTGAGGGGCTGTCCCACGAGGGAACATCTGCTCTCCAGGGGCTGCCCACACCTGACGATTAGTCGTTGAAAAGATACAAAAGCTCTGTCCCTTTACCTCATTAGAATACAGGTGGGTACCCTGGTAAATATTTAACAACTGGTTCTCTGGGGGAAAGCCCTCATTTGTAATGTTGGGAGATTTCAAACCCCCACCATGGCCAATTTCAAGATCAAGCTGACACCACTGAGTGAGGAGCTGGGAGGTGACAGAGGCAGTCAGTCCCACGAGCTGATAGGAACCAGTCTGGCACATCGCTGACATCTGTCAAAGGGCTGATGTGGTGATTCAGAGCTTCCATGGGATCCGCTGAGCCCTGTGGAAACCACATTCCCATTCAACTTCCTCCCTGCACTCAACCCTGTTTCCTCCTGCCTTCCAGGTGTTGATTCTGGGACACGCCCCACCCAACACACCTGCTCGCAATGCTCCAGCTCAGTCTGTTTCCATGGGAACCTACGCTACAATCACTACAGCTGCCCCTTGGAGCCGCCATCCTCGGGAGTCTGTCCTTCGCTCTGCGTTCTTCGCGCCCTGTCTGTCGTCTTTCCCTGGGCAACTTCCAACCTGCACACACTTGGCCACCACCTCTGAGTCAGATGACTGTACTCTCTCCTCTGGCCTTCAAAAGTTTCCAGACTCCAGGGGGAGCTGAGCAGATCTCACTGGTGCTCAGTATACACATGAAACAAGCTCATTCTCTTCTCCTGAAACCTGCCTTTTCTTCTGCGTCCTTTCAGGAAACACGTCACAACCTTCCCAGCAAACGACTCGACTCGGAATCACCTGTCAGAGTTCTCTGCCTAAACTCTGCCTGGTGACTCTCTCCTTCGGTCTCTGAAAGCACACCCCTTCTGTCACACACCCTCTGTCCCCGCCTTGCGTAGGCTCTCATTCCCTCTTGCCGGCACCGTCCTGACGCCTCCAGGGTCTCTCCGCTTCCCTCTTCTCCGTCTTCCTGCCCATACTCACCTATAACGGCGCCTTCAGGGGAGGGGGGCTGATAACCCCACGGGAAGCGAGAAGAAGTCCCACGCCACTCTCTTATTTTAGCCTGTCCCTCTATCACAGGGGTCGGGAACCTTTTTGGCTGAGAGAGCCATGAACGCCACATATTTTAAAATGTAATTTTGTGAGAGCCATACAATATGTTTAACACTAAATACAAGAAAATGTGTGCATTTTATGTAAGACCAACACTTTTAAAGTACAATAAGTCTCTGAATTCTTTTTAATAACGTTATGTTGTTGCTAATCAGTGATGAATAAAGTACTTCTTACCATTAATGCGACTTCTGGTGCTGCATGTTTTGCTGATGGCCTTGTAGTCTGGTGGATACGTGGTGAGGTTAAGCTTCATGCAGGCGTTGAGACTTCCATCTGTTAAACGTGATCGTAGGTTGGTCTTAACATTCTTTAGATGTGAGAAAGACTGCTCACATGCATACGTAGAGCCAAACATTGTCAGTACAGCAGTACTCACACGCTGCAGTGTGTGGTATGTGACGGGAAGAGCATTACAAGTTTTGACAATCAGCTGGTCCGTGGTTGAAGTTTTTTCATTTCTCCCCACTTATGTTTGCTCGCCAACTCGCCAACTCTGCTTGCTGTTGTGTAAGTCTTTCCAAATCTTCATTCAGTGACTTGAACTTATTCACCCACATGTCTGAGGCCTTCAGGTCAGCAGCTTGTAGCTCAAAATCTCTGACGGAGACACCGGGGATGTAACTCAGGTCAGTGCTGTCCACTGCACACTTGTGTGGATGGGTGATGAACTTAAAAAGATTAATGCGCTCACGAAACTCTCCAAAGCATGCTTTGAATGACTGCAGGAGATTAGATGTGAAGCCCGCTAGCTGCTAGAGATCAAGATGTTGAGCAGGGTCACTTGCTGTACATGCATCTTTAAACTCTCCCAGTTTTTCAAAGTGTAGTAAATGACCTGTTTCAATGTCGATGAAGAGTTCCAGCTTGTTTTCAAATGCAAACACTGCTTGTTGAAGGAATAAGACTGTATTTCCAATGCCTTGCATTTTCACATTGAGCTGGTTCAGATGTTCAGTCATGTCCACGAGATAGTAGAACTTCAGGAGCCACTCAGTGTTGCTAACTCAGCATGCTCGCTGTTTTTCTTTTTTTATTTTATTTTTTATTTATTGATTTTTTTTATAGAGAGAGAGAAAGAGAGAGAGGGTAGAGGGGGGAGGAGCATGAAGCATCAACTCCCAATGTGCCTTGACCAGGCAAGCCCAGGGTTTTGAACCGGTGACCTCAGTGTTCCAGGTCGACGCTTTATCCACAGTGCCACCACAGGTCAGGCACTCGACATTTTTCATTTCAAGAAAAGTCCGGATTTTGCTCAGACAAGCCGCGAAACGGCTGAGCACCTTCCTTCTTGACAACCAATGCACATTGCTATGCAGAAGCAGACCAGGATAATTATTCCCAACTTCATCCAGCAGTGTTTTAAACTGGCAATCATTTAAAGCTCAGGCAACAATAAAGTTGACCACCCGAATGACCAGCAACATCACCTCACCAAGCTGCTTGCCACACATCTGAGCACAAAGCACATCCTGATGTAGGATGCAGTGAAAACTTAAGATGGGTCTCTTTTCATGTTCATGAAGGAGCGCTACGAATCCTCTGTTTTTCCCCACCATGCACGGAGCACCATCAGTACACACCGAGATAAGTTTATCCATCAGTAGATTTTTTCTTTAGTGAACTCAGTGAAAGACTTGAATAAATCCTCCCCTCTTATATCTTTCATAGGCAAAACAGCAAGACTTTCCCCACATAGTGTGTCACCGACAGCATACCTTGCAATTACGCTGAACTGGAATAAATGGCTTATGTCTGTTGACTTATCCAAAGCGAGAAAAAAGAATAGTGCTGCATTTATGTCCTTCACTTGTGTTGCCTCAGTTTGATTTGCCATCATGATGGTACGATCGTGAACAGTTCATGCCGACAGAGGCATGTCTTTTATTCGTTTGATTATCTTGTCTTTATCCGAAAAGTCGTCAAAAAGTTCATTGGCAACATCAAGCATGAATGTTTTGGCATACTCCCCATCTGTGAATGACTTTCCGTTTCTCACACTTGCTAAAGCACCAGCAAAGCTAGCCGAATTCCTGTCACCTTGTTGGGTCCAAACACAGAGTTGCTGCTGACTAGCTTGCACTCTGCACAGTAGCTTTTTTTTTTTTTTAATTTTATTTATTCATTTTTAGAGAGGAGAGAGAGAAACAGAGAGAGAAACAGAGAGAGAGAAGGGGGGAGGAGCTGGAATTATCAACTCCCATATGTGCCTTGACTAGGCAAGCCCAGGGTTTTGAACCAGCAACCTCAGCATTTCCAGGTTGACACTTTATCCACTGAGCCACCACAGGTCAGGCCTGCACAGTAGCTCTTGACATGCTTTCTTCCTGCTGTCCCCCGCTGGATATTTCGATGCAAATGTAGTATTGCATGTGTTGAAGTGCCGCTTTATATCTGACCATTTCATCGATGCAATTTTATCATTGCATATTAGACACACTGCAGAACCTGCTCTCTCCACAAAGATGAATTCCTCTGTCCATTCCTGCTGAAAAGTACGATACTCCTCTTTTTTCTTTTAGCCATCTTCTTTATCAAAAGGGTTTCTGCAATTAGCTAGCTGACTGCTTGTTTAAAAGGAGGGAAGTTTACTTCCTGACCTCACAATGACCTGTGTATGTTACGCATTATCCAATAAAAATTAGGTGTTGTCTCGGAGGACAGCTGTGATTGGCTCCAGCCACCCACAACCATGAACTTGAGCAGTAGGAAATGAATGGATTGTAATACAAGAGAATGTTTTATATTTTTAACGTTATTTTTTTATTATTAAGATTTGTCTGAGAGCCAGATGCAGCCATCAAAAGAGCCACATCTGGCTCGTGAGCCATAGGTTCCCAACCCCTGTCCTATCATTTAGTATGCACTTTATAATGACTGTACTCAATCCATAAATGCTTGTAACTCATAAAGAGACATTTCTAGTGAAACGCATGCTCACTTATTTTGCAGTTGGATTTTTAGTGGTGCATGGTCAAAAAAGTCTGCAGGTCACTGCTCCCAGCTGCGAATCCAGTGGCCTTCCTGCCACTGGACGGTCGGACGAGAAGCCTCCTGGAGGGGGTGCCTCCCTGGGCTCAAATGCCACCTCCCCTGTTGGACTTTCCCAGGTTCCCATGTTGTCATCAGCTTCTTTCCCTGTTTGTCCAGAGCTCTTCAGGGGACACATACTTTCTCTCGCTCTCTCTCTCTTTGCCTTGTAATATAGATATTTATGTAAAATGTCCTTATGCTCTGGCCACTTTTAAGCTCGCTGAGGGCAGAGACTGTGTGTCTATATTTCCCGCAGAGCCTGCCACTGCTGCTTGAAAAGAGGAGGAAAAGTGTTTGTTGAATGAATATTTGAAGTATCCTGCACCACAAAGATGGACCTCACTTTGTGTTGTGTTTCACACTTAAACCATCTAGTTTTCATAGGGAGTATATGGTGGTTAATAAGACACTGCATAGGATTAAACACTGGTCCTCTTCGGGGAAAGTCGGTGTCCCCTAACAGGCCAGTCACAGAAACAATTCCTAGGAGGACATCACCACAAGGTGGCAGAATGACATTGCTCTTTAAGAAAGATTTTCCAGCTTCCAAGCCTCTTCCAAAACGTTACTAGCCTACCCAGTAAGCGACCTTGGCACACATCACGTGTCCCCAGAAGGAAGGACTTGGAGCGGGTTCTGTGCCTGTGTCACCCTCGGCCCGGTCTGCACCAAGGGCAGCAGCTAATGGGCCGCAGCGCCAACCCTGAGCCCACGCGGCAGGACCTGCGGACTCAGCGGGGCGGTCTCCTGCCTGCGGAGGTCTAAGGCAGCCATCTCAACATCAGTGTTATCATGGTGCTGGGGTGGCTTCCACTGGCGATGTCCCCTCTACACTGGGCACCTCCTCTTAGACCCCCGAGAACCAGGTGGAAGCTAACACTTGGAGATGTGAGCACAGGGTGCCCCCTGCATGTTGTACCCGTGGGCCCCCGGCATTCAGCCACGGGTACCCACATGTGTGCTCCACATTAGGCAGCGTCCTTGGCATTGAGAGCTGAGAGCCTAGTGGAGGTATTTTCTGAATGGGGTTTTGGGGAGACTGCAAGGTAAGGAGCAGGAAGATGATGGCCCTGCTCTTTTCTCCCCAAGACGGGACCAGGGTTCCCAGGTGAGGCCTCTCTGGAGAGGGATTCTCCAGTGAGTAGACTCTGATGGGGGCCAGGCCCTGCCCTCTCCATCCTTGGGAATCCCCAGGTCATTTTGGAGAAATAAGACCAGAAGGACCAAGTGCCAGCTTTCCTGATAGAGGCTAGAGGCACCAAGAGCCCAGCAGGAGGACGGACAAGGCCCCACACCCTGGCAGGACACAGCACATGTCATTTATTGACAACTCGCCTCGTTCCCGGCACTGGTTGAAATTCCCATTTGGTTTCCACAATCACCGGATGAGTTAAATGACTTGAATTCCCATTGTTTTCACAGGTGAGAGTGAAGTTTCCGTCTCACTCAGAAATGGTGGAGCAGGACTTGACATCGAAGCTGTCTCCAGGCACATGCCCCTGACTTCTGTGCCATCTGCCGCCTGGAGTGGGGCGTGGGGAAGGAAGCCAGGCAGCTAGCCGGGCCTGCGGGGGGCTGAGGCCGCACAAGGGGTGACTACTGTGAGCTCCTGTCCCGCCCCCGCACAGCCCCTCGCTCAGCCCCCGCCCCCGCCCCGCCCCCGCACAGGAAACTCACACGGCTCCAGACTCTCCCCTTTCCGCAGTGTCTGCAGCCTTAGCAATACCTTATCTCTGATTTTGACAAAGGGAAAGTGCTCTTGGCACTTGCTCATTGCCATGCAAATAGATTGCATATTGGCACACAATAAACCATCCATTTAAAGCCGACAGCTTGGTGGGTTTGGATACACGCTCACACAGGTGCAGCCATCCGCACTGGCAAGACGGTGAAAATACCCATGCCGCCTTCGGAAGCGCCCCGTGCCCCTCCCCCGCAAGCCCTCCCTCCCTGCGCCCCGCAGACCACGGCCGGCCGCTGCTCTGCGTCCTGCCACAGGACACAGGTCTGCATTCCCTAGACTTGACTGTGAAGGGAGTCATATAGCATGTCCTCCCCTCTGTCTGGGTTCTTTCACTCACTATAACTAGTTTGAGAGTCGCCCATATTGTTACACGGGTCAGTACCTCACTCTTTGTTATGGCTGAGTAATATTCCATTGTAGCACCCCCTCGTTTATCCACTCCCCTGTGATGGAGATTTGGGCTGGCCGCTAGGAACATTTGTGTGCATGTCTCTCAACACACGTCTTCTTTTTTCCTAGTTAAACAGCTAGGAGTGGACAGTGGACGAATCTAATGGTAGACATGTCTAATTTGTTGAAATACTACTAAACTGTTTTCAAAAATAGGTGCACCGTTTTACATTTCCACCAGCAGTGTCTGAGAGTTCCACTTTTTCCACATCCTCACCGACACTGGGCGTTTTAAATTTTAGCCATTGTGATAGGTGTGTGAGTGTTACTTCATTGTAGTTTCAATTTGCATTTCCCTAATGTCTAATGATCTTGAACATCTTTTCATGTGCTTATTGGCCATCTGTATACCGTCTATCTAGCTAGCTAACTTTTGCCCATTTTAAAATTGAGTTATTTGTTTATTGCTGAGTTTTAAGAGTTCTTTATGTACTCTGGATATCAATACTTTTCAGATATATACTTTGCAAAGATTTCCTCTCCGTCTGTGGCTTTTCTTCTCATTCTCTTTATAGAAACTTTTGAAGAGCAGCACTTTTTATTTTATTGACTGGTTAATTTTTAGAGAGAGAAAAGAAAGGAGAAAGAGGGAGAGAAAGATCGATCTGTTGTTCCATTTACATATGCATTCCATTGGATGATTCATGTGTGTGCTCAGACTGGGGATCGAACCTGCAACCTTGGCGTGTCAGGACGATGCTTTACCCAACTGAGCTACCTGGCCGGGGCAAAGAACAGAGTTTCTTATGTTGATGAGGTATAATTTATCAATTTGTTATTTTGCGGATTGTGCTTTCAGTGTTTTAAGTAAGAAATCTTTGCCTACGCTGAGGTAACAGATTTCTTGTTACTCTTTCTTCTGCCAACTTTTGTAGTTTTAGGTTTTTACATTTAGGTCTAGATCTAATTTGAGGTTGTTTCTATGTATGATGCAAGTTATAAATCCAAGTTCACTTTTCTTGCACAGGGATACACAATTCTTTCCAGAACTGCTTGTTTGTGAGACTGTCACTGCTCCTTGGGAAAACACCCGTTGTTCCGGTCTGTGTGGGTTTACTTCTGGGCTCTCTGTTCTGTTCCATTGATGTCCTCGTCTCTCTTTAGGCCACACTGCAGTAGAGGAATGGCAGGTGTGATGAGAAGCTTTAAAAATGGCCCAGGTCCATTCCGTGCAGAGAGTCTGCATTTCCTTCCTCCCTTCCCGGGACAAGGACAGGCGCAGTCTCTTCCCAGATGTTGGTTCAGCAGCATGGCCCACCTCCTGCTCAAATGGCCGCAAGGCAGGCTGCCACACGGGTTGCAGCAGAGACTATTCTGAGCCTGCATGGAGAACATAAAGGGTGGAAAGTCTGCAAAAACTTCACCCACATTTGCACCTCACTCCCCAAACCAGCATCTGACACCAAACATAAAGCAAATAACCTCACGAGCCCCTCCCTTCGGCAGGGGGACGTACGCTTTTGTAGAAACAAGGACTGTTGGTATTCCTAGCACTGGGCTGTCTAGTTGGAGACTTGCAGGCAGTTTCTTGTGTGTGTGTGTATGTGACAGAGACAGAGAGAGAGAGACAAGGACAGGGACAGGGACAGGGACGGACAGACAGGAAAGGAAAGAGATGAGAACCATCAATTCTTCATTGCAGCTTCTTAGTTGTTCATTGATTGTCTTCTCACATGTGCCTTGACGGGGGGTGAGGGGGGCTACAGCAGAGCGAGTCACCCCTTGCTCAAGTCAGTGACTTTGGGCTCAAGCCAGCGACCTTGGGCTTCAAGCCAGAGACCTCTGGGCTCAAGCCAGTAACCATGGGGTCATGTCTATGATCCCACACTCAAGCTAGCGACCCCGTGTTCAAACTTCATGAGCACGTGCTCAAGCCGGCAACCTCAGGGTTTCGAACCTGGGTTCTCTTTATCCCAGTCTGATGCTCTATCCACTGTGCCATTGCCTGGCAGGCCAGGCAGTTTCTATAAAGATTTGCAGAGAGGGAGACTGAAGTTAACCATTAAAATGAAAGTTGGGAATGTCAAAGAATTCATGGCCCGACTCCCTTTCCTTCTCCTTTCTTCTTCCAGCGTCACTCCAAACCCTCTGCTTTGAACACTGAGAGCAGTGACACACTGGAAAGAAGAGAGAAAACAGGGCTCTCTCTCATCTTCTTATGCACAACGCTCGGTTTCGGGAAGAGTGTGAGCCTGGTGTTGGGTCCTGGCACGTTTAGTACAAAAAGGAAATTACGGTCTATGGAACCTCTTTGTACTATCTTCACTAATTATAAATATAAATCTACTCAAAATTAAAATGTGATGTCTTAGGCCCCGAGCAGCTCACTTGGTTAGAGCCTTATGCCGATATGCCAAAGTTGCAGGTTCAATCCCCGGTCAGGATGCATACAAGAAAATGTTATATTTTAAAAGGCAAAATAACCATTTAAAAGAAAAGTTAGAGAAATTTTACTAAATCTGCTGAAAAGAAACACTGCAGTTCTAAAAAGTAACCAATCTCTTTTTTTTATCCTCTTTTTAATATTATCTGAAAAATGACCATTCCCCTTCAACCTTCCTGAGACTCCAGCTGGGAGAGGGTCGCCCAGTGCTCCGCGAAGCAGACTGTGCTCTGGCTTCTCCCCACCCTCTGGGGCAAACAGCCTTCCATCTGCCCCCCCCCAACTCTGTCACTTCTCTGGGTTTCATCCGAAACAAGAGCAGCTACTGAAAGCCTTCTCAAAGGAGAGTCCAGAGCCTCAGAGCTGATGGGAGGTGTGAAAGCACAGGGTGTAAGGTGGGAACGTCAGCTGTCATCACACATCACCCCTGTCCAGGTGTCATAGAAATCTGTCCCTGTCCTGGGAGTCAGAGTCTCCTGTTGACAAGGCATTCTAATGAGGAGTATCCCACTAATGGGATAATCCCACAAAGGTCAGTGGCAAAGATACGGTCTGTCACCCACGAACACCAGCCAGTTGCTCGTCTCGAGCTCACAGTTTGGCCTAGAGGAAGCCCATGCCGTAAACATGGGTGCAGAAATGGGAGCGGAGGTCCTGGAGCTGGAGCACCACTTCGTACAGAGTGGCATTGCATGGGAGGTGAGCCTATCCTGGACCTGGATACAGAGGCTAACGACTAAAAGACCACAAGTCGAGACTGTGGCACATAGTTGAAACTGTGAGGTACTTACCAGTGGAACAGAGGAGGTGTTAAATATCCATTATTGGTCAGTCAACCCTTCCATGTGAGGTCCGATGGAGAACGTAGGTGGGTGACCCCAGGTGACCCCCAAGGGAACACCCCTTCAATGTGAGTGGGACCTGTAACTTGCTTGTAACCAAGAGAACGTGGCAGAAGCAAGGGGATGTCACTCCTTGATTAGGTGTCTACGTACCTATCAGACTCCATCTTGCCAGCAGACACACAGGACTTGCCCTCACTGGCCGTGAAGTCAACAGTCATGCTGGCGGAGCTCCTGCAGCAAACAGCTGTGGGCGACCTCCAGCCGCTGAAAGCAGCCTCAGCAAGATGCTGACGGCTCAGCCCTGCAAGAAGCACATGGATTCTGCCAGCAGCCTGGGTGCTGAGGCACCGATTTCCCCCCAGTAGATCTTCTGATGTTACTGTAGCCTAGGTCAACACCTTGACTGTGTCCCGGGGCCACACTGCAGCCAAGACCCCGAACACTCTGAGATTATAAATGTGTGCTGTTGTAAACAGCTAAATCAGTGGTAATTTGTTACACAGCAATAGCTAACTAATACATAGAGTAAGAAATCGTTTCCTGTTAGCCACTGATACTTTAAAACATAAAATTTGTGTTTCAAAGGGTCCCTTCATGCTATGAGAAGCATCCTTCCCCATTCCCACTGCCGTATGAGGGGACCCCCCCCCCAATCCAAGCTAGTGATGGAGCCCCATCTGTAATGCATGACAGTGGAAGAATATGGTCCTCCAAAGGAAACCCAGGACCAGGAGCAAAAGAGACAAAAAGTGAACATCCACAAAATAATAACTGCCCACCTTGGAGTCCAACCCACTTCATTTGACAGAAGAAGAAACAGGCTCAAGAGGTCAATGGCTTCCGAAGTCACCCTTCCGAGGCAGGGGCAGAAACAAAATAAGGTTTCTTCATCCTTAGCCCAGGAGTCTCATCCCTAGAGCACATCGTATAACTAATTTTTGGATGATCTTATTTTGGGGGTTTTGTTGTTGTTAATCTACTTAGGAATATTCAGTGACAAAGCATTCAAATCAAAGTTAGATAATCAGTGAAGATAAACAAATGTTTTTAAAAATCCAACAGTGGAATCAAACTTATTTGGAAGAGAAATGCTTGTTTGGCTGTCCTTTGAAAACATCTCCAGCTGGTTTTTGCATTCTTGGGCCTTTGAATGACTCCACAGTCAAGAACAACAGAATAACAAATGCAAACCTGTTAAAAAAGAAAAAAAGAGAATTAAGTTCTCTCTCTCTCTCTCTGTCCTCATACATCAATTATCGGGAACCTTTTCATAGAAAACGATAGAGCCTGACCAGGCGGTGGCGCAGTGGATAGAGCATCAGACTGGGATGTGAGGACCCAGGTTTGAGACTCTGAGGTTGCCAGCTTGAGCGCGGGCTCATCTGGTTTGAGCAAAAGCTCACCAGCTTGGACCCAAGGTCGCTGGCTTGAGCAAGGGGTTACTCGGTCTGCTGAAGGCCCATGGTCAAGGCACATATGCGAAAGCCATCAATGAACAACTAAGGTGTCGCAACGAAAAACTGATGATTGATGTTTCTCATCTCTCTCCGTTACTGTCTGTCTGTCCCTATCTATCCCTCTCTCTGACTCTCTCTGTCTCTGTTAGAAAGAAAGAAAGAAAGAAAGAAAGAAAGAAAGAAAGAAAGAAAGAAAGAAAGAAAGAAAGAAAACAGTAGAATTGTAGGCTCTCATCGTGGAACAAGGCTGAGGGCATGGCTTCACACTGGGTGCTGTACCAGGCTGAGGCTTAGCAGTATGAACACTAACAGGGGAGGAAGCCCTTTCCAACCTCACCTGGACACAAACGCCAGAGGGGGGCAGCCAGCCCCGTCCCCGCTGATCAAACATTGGTTCTCAAGGGGCAAATCAGGGACCAATCTAAAAGGCCAACAACGGACACGTTGCACTGTGCCCACGGAGTGCAATTTTATGCTGGCATTAAAACTTATGCTTCTAAGTGCAATCGTTTTAAAATATATCTTTCTGCCAGAGGTTAGGTCACTGTTTTTATGACTTTACTTGATATTTTTGTGCTTGAAGAAAAAAAAAATTGCATGAAGCTAAAGACCTAGCTGGTCCTTATAAATTTTGAACAGTGAATATTGTGGGCTACATTGCTTCCTGAACAAAGTTAAGCAAAGCCAGAGAACTCTTTGGCCAAGATTTCCTGTGTTCTGCTTGTGGGGGGAAAAATCATACACCCATATGTGTGTGTGTGTGTGTGTGTGTGTGTATGGTCCTTCTAAAACATATTTGATGACATAGAAAAATCAGACGATTAAATTTAAGATGCAAAGAACCGAATGCAAAACAGTAATGATGTTAAATATTATTTATAAACGTATTACAGAAAAGACTAAAAAAAGAAGTATATGAAAATGTGGTTCTCTCTCAGATGGGTCACTTTTTAGTTCTCTCTTTTATTTTTCTACCTCCTGGACCCTCTATCATAAGCATTAATATCTTTCAAGTAGAAGAAAAGATAAACATTATTAAGCCCACACACCAGCGGCTGCTGTGGACGCACTTACGCGGCCGCCAGCCAAGGGGAGCACGTGGACGTGCCTGGGACCCGGCCAGAGGAAAGTGAAGACGGAGACGTGGCAGAGAAGATACAACTATTTTTGTTACTGTTGCTATGGTTACCTGAGCCCTTGCTCCCCTCTCCAGGCTGGTGTGGGGTGGACGAGTGAGGGTGACAGAGAGTTCACGAGAAACATAAGACCCCCAGCTCCTTGCCATCCCTTAATAAAGAACATTCCAGAATGAAGGAAAGCACTGTTAACTATTCAGACGTTTACTGATTTGAGCCCTTCCTTCTTCTCCACCCCCCCCCCCTGTTAGTCGTCCTAAAGAGGGGCCGGAGCTGGATCCTGTGTGTTGGCCTAAGGTGGTCCTGTGTTGTTTCTTCTTCACACCAGGCTTGGTTGGACTGTTAGCTCACAGTCCACCAGCACCGACTCAAATTCTCACGCACTCAGTTGCTTTACATAAAGTCCAAATAAACATCATTTTTAGCCCTTGAGAGCCTACCCACTTTATATAACCCATGAAACTGCACGCAATATTTGTTAGCCACAGATAAGACACACCCTTGTAGCTATTAGCCAAGGTTCTTCAGAGAAACAGAACCAATAAAAGACAGATGATGATGACAGATGGATGATAGATAGGTAGATAGATAGATGGATTTTCAGAAATTGGCTCATGCAGTTATGGAGGCTGACAAGTCCCAAGATTTGCAGTTGGCAAGCTGGGGACCCAAGAGAGCCAATGGTGTGAGTTCCAGTTTAAGTCCAAGTTCAAAGGCGGGAGAAGACTGATTCCAACTTGAAGGCAGTCAGGCAGGAAGAGCAAATTCCCCCTTACTTAGCTTTTTTTTTCCAGGCTTTCAACCGAATGGATAAGGCCACCCACATTGGGAAGGGCGGTCTGCTTTACTTAGCCTACCAATTCAAATGCTAATCTCATCCAGAGATACCTTCCTAGAAACAACCAGAATCTTGTTTAACCAGGTATCTGCCCATCTGTGGCCCAGTCAAATTGACACAGAATTAACCATCAAGACTCCAAAACTGCTGCCACCCTTGGGAGCTCTCTGACCCAGAGACTCCTGACCTTTCTGCTGAGTGACATCACCTGGACGGGTAAACTCCCTCTCGGATTCTCATCAGTCTGGAGAATTCCCACACCCTCTTCCCCTTCTGGGTGGTGGATCTGTGTCCCTGTCTCAGGAAGGTCTTCTGCTGTGAGGGGCCTCCCCATAGATATAACCTGCCCAAGTCCCATGCAATAAAGCTGTTGAACAACACTGCCACCTGGTGGTCCTGTCTCTCCCTTGCTCAGCCTCAAAACCCGCCAACTGACCACAATAATCCTCATTGTGTGTATGTATCATGGAAGAACTTTCTGGTGACCTTTCTTGTCCAAACTCTTGGGAAGGGAGCGATCACCTTCAAATCACCATATTCTTTGCATCCCATCTGTCTTCAAGCTCCTTGCGTTTCTTATCCCTTGCTCAAGGAGTTCGGGGAGCGGGGGGGGGGGGGTGTTCAAATGAAGCAGGCAGGGGGATGAAGTATCCTATCTCCATCTTCTACGCTTCTCTCAGCCAAGTCTGCAAAGTCAGAGCTTAGGCAACTCCGAGACCTTCAGCGGTCCCCAGAACGGGAATGGTCATAATGCCCACCACCTGCCCCCTGTGACCTTCAAAATAAGAACCATACCAAACCATAAAACTCAGACTTTGTATGTATGCTGAATTAAAAATGACTTGTAGATTTTTCTCTATGCAAAATGCTCAGTGAGTGTATGGAAAATAAATATGTTCTTCTGCTTCGATTCTGATCCCAGACTCGCTCGTACACTTTGCCTGTGGAGCAGCCCTGCGGGGCTCACTGTCCGCCAGGGCGTCGCTGCTGATGCTTAGCGTGGTGCACGGCTGCAGGAGGCGCTCGGTCGGTGTTGGAACTGATCTGAATCAACCAGGTAGAGAACTACAAGGACCATTTTAAAGTCACAGACAATGGAGGACTATGCTTTTCTTCCAGCTGACCTCAAGCAATTAAAATAATGTGATACAGAGAGTATCGTACTATATTTATTGTTGTTTCTATTTTTTTTAATTTTGCAATTGATTTGAGAGAGAGAAGTGAGAGAGAGAGAAAGAGAGAAAGAAGCATCAACTTGTTGTTTCACTTAGTTGTTCCATTTACTTGTGCACTCATTGATTGCTTCTCACACATGCCCTGATCGGAGATTGAACCCATTACTTTGGTGCACCAGGACGATGCTTTATCCACTGAACACGCAGCCAGGCCTTGTTTCTTTCTTTAAAAATAATTGGGGGCCCTGGCCAGGTTGCTCAGTTGGTTAGAGCATTGCCCAGATACTCCAGGGTTGTGGATTCAATCCCTGGTCAGGGCAAATACAAGAAACAACCATTGAATGCATAATTAAGTGGAGAAACAAATTGATGTTTCTCTTTCTCTCTCTCTAAAATCAATCAATAGAAACTTTTTTTTTCTTTTTTTCTTTTTTTTTTTTTTTCTTTTTCTGAAGCTGGAAACGGGGAGTGACAGTCAGACAGACTCCCGCATGCACCCGACTGGGATCCACCCGGCACGCCCACCTGGGGCGATGCTCTGCCCACCAGGGGGCGATGCTCTGCCCCTCTGGGGCATCGCTCTGTTGCGACCAGAGCCACTCTAGCGCCTGGGGCAGAGGCCAAGGAGCCATCCCCAGCGCCCGGGCCATCTTTGCTCCAATGGAGCCTTGGCTGCAGGAGGGGAAGAGAGAGACAGAGAGGAAGGAGGGGGTGGGGGGTGGAGAAGCAAATGGGTGCTTCTCCTGTGTGCCCTAGCCGGGAATCGAACCCGGGTTCCCTGCATGCCAGGCCGACGCTCTACCGCTGAGCCAACCAGCCCGGGCCGAAACATTTTTTTAATAAAAGAAAAATTGGGGGGAAATCAAAATGGAAAAATGACTTCCTGCATAATCCATGAAAGAAATAATTGTTATAAACTGGACTTTAATTAAAATTAAAAAAAATTTGCTTTGTGAAATGTCAAGAGAATGAAAAAACAAGCCACAGACTGGGATAAAATGTTTACAAAAGACACATCTTATAAAGGACTGCTATCCAAAATACACGAAGAACTCTTAAAACTCAACAATAGAAAAACAACCTGAATTAAAAATTAGCCAAAGACCTTAACAGACACTTCACTAAAGAAGATATTCAGCCTGACCACATGGTGGCGCAGTGGATAGAGCATTAGCCTGGGACAGAGAGGACTCAGGTTCAAAACCCTGAGGTTGCTGGCTCACCAGCTTGAACATGGGATTATAGACATGACCCCATGGTTGCTGGCTTGAGCCCAAGGTTGCTGGCTTGAGCACAGGGTCATGGGCTCGGCTGGAGCCCCGGGTCAAGGCACATATGAGAAAGCAATCAATGAACAACTAAGGTGCCACAATGAAGAAGTAATGCTTCTCATCTTTCTCCTTTCCTGTCTGTCTTTCTCTCTCTCGCTCGCTTAAAAAAGAAAAGAAAAGAAAAGAAAAGAAAAAGATATACAGATGGGAAAAAAGTATATGAAAGGATGCTCCACATCATTTCATCAGGGTAATACAGGTTAAAAACAGTGATGGACTTGCCCGGTCAGGGCACATATGGGAACTGCTGCTTCCTGCTCCTCCTCCTTCTCTCTCTATCTCTACTATCTCTATCTCTTTCTCTCCTCCCTAAAATGAGTAAATAAAGTCTTATAAAATTAAAAACATGTATAAAAAATCAACATAGAGAACAATGACTATCACTACACATCTATTAGATGGCCAAAATCTAGAACACTGACAACACCAAATGCTGACAAGGACGTGAACAGAACTCTCATTCATTGCTCACAGGAATGCAAATAGGTCAGACACTTTGGAATACAGTTTGGCAGATTCTTACAAAACTAAACATACCCTTAAGAGACCATCTAGCAATTGTGCCTCTTGGCATTTACCCAAAGGGGTTGAAAACTTATGTCCACACAAAAACCTGCACATGGATGTTTATAATAGTTTTCTTCATAATTGCCAACACTTGAAAGCAACTAAGATGTCCTCTAGCAGGTGAATGGATAAACTGTGGTCCATCCAGACAATGAAATTCTATTCAGTACTAAAAATAAATGAACTATCAAACCATAAAAGGACATGAAGTACTTTGAAATACATATTACTAAGTGAAAGAAACCAATCTGAAAAGGCTACACACTATATTGATTCCGATATGGCATTCTGGAAAAGGCAAAACTATGGAGACAGTAAAAAAAAAAAAAAAAAAAAAAGTCAGTGATTGCCAGAAATTGGAGGCAGGGAGGGAAAAACAGAGCCCAGGGAATTTTTAGGGCAGTTAAAATACAATCGTCCCCCTTACTTGTGGGTTTGCTTTCCAGGGCTTTAGTTATCCAAGGTCAGCCTCGGTCTAAAATTCTAGAAATAAACAATTCATACGTTTTCAATGAAATGCTGTTGTCAGTAGTGTGATGAATTGCGTGCCTTCCCACGCCACCTTGCCCGGGATATGCGTCATCCCTGTGGCTTGTGTCTCCACTCTGTACCCTCTCTCCACCCATTAGTCACTTTGTTGCTGTCTAAGGTATCAGATGGACTGGGGCAGTATCACAGTGTTTGTGTTCAGGTCACCCTTATTTGACTTAATAGTGTCCCCAAAGGACAAGAATAGTGATGCTGGCAATTCAGATATGCCAGAGAAAGCCATTGAAACCTTCCCTTAAGTGAAAAGGGTTGGATGTAGAGGAGAAACGTCATAGGGGAAGAAGAACTCAGTGCTCTCCACGGTTTCAGGCACGGCACCCCCCGGGGGTCCTGGAACATACCCCTGTGGTCAGGAGGGAGACTGCTATACTCCTTATGATTCTATAATGGTCGACATATGTCATTGTAGAACGACCTGTCCAAACCCATCGAGTGTACAACACCGAAACTGAACTGTAGTGCAAACAATGGATTTGGGGTGACTGTACTATGTCAATGCAGGTTCGCTGACAGTAACCAACGCACCCTCCGGTAGGGGTGCTGGCAACATACTCGGGGAGGCTGCGTGTGCGGGGGCGGGGGCATCGGAGCGATATCTGTACCTTCCCCCCAATTTTGTTGTGAACTGAAAACAACTTAAAAAAAATAAAGTCTTAAATTTTTTTTTCTTAACCAAACATTTAATATTTCTAAATTTAAATAGTGAGATTTATTTTTTTTAAAACTCAGTCTTTATTTGGTAGAAAGAGGCTGCACTATTATATAACCCTTTCTGTTGCCAAAATCCAATGTAAATTAACTAAAAGGTCAGAACCGTACATTAAAAATACCTTAAACCATTTTTTGGATCACTGAGAGTACGGAAGGCGACTGACCTCTGACTTTTCATTTGTCTTGTTATTTGGTAATTAATAAATATATTTAGAAATATTCTGTCCTTCACAAAATATTATTCTAGAGGGAATACTTAATGTTCCTCATAAAAAGATGACAGACAGAACCAGTAAAAATGCTATTTACAGCATTTTCAGCAGAAAGCTGAAGAATAATTTATTTGGCTCATTAAACTCTGCCTATCTCTGAAAGTCAACAAAACTTCAAACTCCCGAGTTCTTAAATGTCAAAGCCCTGTGATTAATGTCTTGATATCTGCAATCTGTCTGAGGCCGTTATCTGCGGGAATGTATTTGCTTCTGCCAAATATATTCCCTATAACACTGGTTGGTTAGGATTTTCTCTTTATTGGAAGTTATCTAATACTAAATTAAAGTAAGCCCCTATTTGGGAGTCTTGGAGGGGGTGCCCCCTAACAAGGGAGAGAAAACCAGAGGTAGTCAAAGCCTTCCAAATTTGCAGTTTAGCCTCAAAACAGCTCAGTGCGTGATTCCACTCTCTCTGCCTCACCAAAACTTGCAGTGAACACTCTCTCAGAAGATAAGGCCATCCAGAACTCCTACACTGTTCCTGACATGGGGTCTGTGGACCCCCAGGGCCTCCGGGTTGCAATTCAATGTAATCGGATTCTTTGTACTCCCATGCATCTTATCTGCATTTAAAAATACTCTTCTAAGAAGGAGTCTGTAAGCTTCGCGAGACTGGCAAAGGGGTCCTGACACACGTTTCTGGTGCACAATGTCCAGAATTCAGCCTACAAGTACCAGATACACCAAAAAAAAAAAAAAAAAGACCAAGAGAGAACTGTTGTTTTTATACAAACAGTTGAGAAGCAAAATTAAAACAAAGCAAAACCTCCACTATTTATAATAGCAATAAAAACTGTAATGTGCCTAGAAATAAATCTAATAAAAATATGTGCAAGACCATTACTCAGAAAATTATGAAACCTTTGTTAAAAGGTACTAAAAAAGATCAGTAAATCATATTTCATATTCATGTGTAAAAAAATATTTAATGTCATAAGGGCATAATTCTCCCCCAAAACTGATTTATATATTCTATTCCAAAAAAAAAAAAAAAAATTCCAAGAAAAATCTCAACAGGATTTTCATGTAACCTGAAAAAATAATCTAAAATGTTTGTGGAATATCAACGGGATACATGTGAAAGCAATGTATTGGGAAGTGTTCCCAGGAAAAACTGGTAGTGAAATGGAGAACGTAAAGGAATTGAAAGAGATTTGGAGCCCAGCTTCTCCCCACCTGGCCGGCCCCACCTCAGAAAACACTTCTCTACTCTTCTGTAAACCTGACCCAGCAATGCTACTTCTAGGCATACACCCAGAAGAAATTCTTGCACCAGGAGAGACGGATAGGGAAGCTTCTAAACAGCAATGTTTCCTGTTTAAAAAAATCATAATAATAATAACTGGAAACATTCTGGTGGCAAGAGACTAAAATACGTTCTGTTCACTCAGAGGAACACGTCTCAGCAGTGAAAAACAGACAAACTACATGATGCACAACCGCACAGGTGATTCCCTCAGCGTAACCCCAGGTGAAAAAAGCAATTTGCAGAAAATGACATACACTGTGATATAAATGTTAGTTATACAAAAACACACAAAACAAGCAGTATGTTATGTAGCATACACGTGTGACAAAATGGCCGTTGCAAGAGTGTGCTGACGAGGAAATGTCAGCAGCGGTCAGGGCAGGGGTGAGTCGGTTCAACGTGGACATTCTGGCTGCCTTGCGGGCACCCAGGACCCAAGAGGTGTTTAGGTTTGTAGACGAGTGCTTTCTCTGTTCATTCAGCCAGAAGCTGGTGGGTGGGGCCTCTCTGGGGATTTGCTGCTGAGGGTAAAAGGGGAGGCTGGCCTGGATCATTCTGGAAAAGGAAGGAACTTCAAAGGGATAGCGTGCATAAAGACTTTTCTTTATTTAAAAAGTATTTAAGCCTGACCAGGCGGTGGCGCAGTGGATAGATCATTGGGTTGGGATGCTGAGGACCCAGGTTTGAAACCCCAAGGTTACTGGCTTGAGCGCTGGCTCACCAGCTTGAGCGCAGGATTATAGATATGACCTCTTGGTCTCTGGCTTGAGCCCAAAGGTCGCTGGCTTAAGCAAGGGGTCACTGGCTTGGCTGGAGCCCCCTCCACCACCCCGGTCAAGGCACATATGAGAAAGCAATCAGTGAACAGCTAAGGTGCTGCAACTATGAGTTGATGCTTCTCATCTCTCTCCCTTCCTGTCTGTTGCTGTCTGTTCCTCTTTCTCTCTCTCACTAAAAAAAAAAATAAATAAATAAGAATTCTTGGTTAAAAGGAGATATGGATTCTTGCCGATGATTACATAACTCATTTTTAATTTATACTTTTTGTGTACTCTTAATTTCTTACCTTCCTCAAACCAGTTTCGTTACTCCTAGTTCATTAGCTCGGATATTCTGTCATGTCCTTAGCCTTACGCTTTATTGTCTAATGTCTCTGCTATTCTCAAGATGCCTCAGCACTGCCCTTTGTCTCTCCAGACCCATCTGTCTTCTGCGTTCACTCCCTACCCTCCAGCTCGCCGCGGCGGGGACACTCATGCCGTTCGCCTCCCTTCAAGGCGCAGGTCCGCGGGACCCGTTTTCAGGAGGCGCGACCACCAGGGAACATGACCCACGGAGCAGGCATTTCCAGACACTCCCCGGAGCCAGTACCCGGCCCCGCGCTGGGCTTTCCACTCCCTGGGCTCTCCTTGTACTGTCCGTAGCAGTGGCTGTGCAGCTTATCCAGAACCTCCCTCTGGAACTGCAGGGAGAACAGCCCCAGTGCCATCTCCTCCGTAGAGTTTAACCGCAAAGGGCCACGCGGGAGCAGCAGGCTGGAGGAGGAGGAGGGGACGCTGAAGGAGCCAGGACATCAGGACTCTGTTTTCTGACCAGCTCAACTCTGCACTACTTCTCTCTGAAACACCCGACACTTGAAGGAACAGCTGACTCGTTCCCCAGGGGTTCCTCGTGTCATCTAATGACCTGTAAATGTCTCGACTTCCTTTTCAGGAAGAATAGTAAGCTGACCAATCGTCCTCCTTTAGAGAGGACAGTCCTTCTTTTGTAAGTTCCACCCTCCCTTGAAAAGTGTCCTCTTGCATGTCCTCCTTTTTGATATTGGAAGACTCATCTGTAAATGTCCGTATTCGATCGATGCAGAGTCGACCCATTGCGTGTGATGTGACGTACTTGTATTTAGACGAGTACTTTGTTCTTACAAGTATTATTAAAAATGAATAGGCATGTAAGCATAATTACAATATAAAATATTACAAATGTTTTTATTATGCATTTATCATATTATATAGTGTATTATTGTTGCAATGAATAAAATGTTTCTTTTATTTACAATATTGTTATCTTCAATTTATTTTTGTCCTCCTTTTCGTTGTAAAAAAGTTGGTCATGCCTGACCTGTGGTGGCGCAGTGGATAAAGCGTCAACCTGGAATGCTGAGGTTGCCGGTTCAAAACCCTGGGCTTGCCTGGTCAAGGCACATATGGGAGTTGATGCTTCCTGCTCCTCCCTCCCCCTTCTCTCTCTCTCTCATTTTCTCTCCTCTCTAAAAATTAATAAAAGTAAAAAATTTAAAAAAAAAAGTTGGTCACCTTAGTAATAGTGAAAGCCGATCTCCGGGCCACTGGGGAAAGAAGCGCGTATTTCAGTCAGATGAAGAGTAGACACTCAGGAGTGAGGCTGTCACGGTGAATTCTGGTTCTACCACTCACTAGTGTTAGGACATTAGGGATGGTAATAGCATGTAGTTATCGGGTTGTGAGTATTAAGTGAGATACACACAGGAAGCCCTGACGAAAGTGCCCGGTGAACAGTAAGTAATCCTTTGAGTTCATGGTGCTCATCTCCACTCCATGAAGTAGGAGTCATTCTTTAGATACAGAGGAAGTCTCACATCCATGGCCAGTGGGTCTTCCTTTTGACCTTGTGCCTTCCAGAAAAGATTATTGCTATAGGAGGAAAATTCACTGTCCAAAATAAACTCCTCATTCTGTTTAAAACACAAGGAGCCCACATATACCCAAACTTAAAGCTTCCCAAGGCTCTAGAAAAAATAAGGCCCTGGCCGGTTGGCTCAGTGGATAGAACATGGGCTCAGCATGCGGACATCCTGTGTTCGATCCCCAATCAGGGCACACAGGAGAAGTAACCATCTGCTCCTCTTCCTTTCCTTCTCCTTCTCCCCCTTCTCTCTCTTCCTCTCTCACAGCCAAGATGGGGGTGGTGGGGTGGATCCCAGTCAGGGAAAATATGGGAGTCTATCTCAAAAAAAAAAAAAAAAAAAAAAGAAAGAAAGAAAAGAAAAGAAAGAAAAAAGAAAAACATAAGAAAGCTTGTCCCCTTAGTTTCCTGTGAGAAATCATGAAACTGAAAAAAATTTAGATAGTCTGTCATTATATAATTTTTTTTGAGAGAGAAAGAAGAAGGGAGAGAGAAAGAGAGAAAGAAAGATCAACTCATTGTTCCACTTAGTTGTGTCATTGATTGCTTCTCATCTGTGCCCTGACCAGGGCTTGAACTGACAAACTCAGGGTCTAGCCGTTGACCCTAGGTTCAAGCTGTCAACCCCGGATTGAACCAGCACCCTTGGTGCTCTGGGATGACCCTTTAGCCATTGTGCCACCAACCAGGGTATATAACTTTTTAATAATTTTTTTCAAATACAGTCGACATACAATGTCATATTAGTTTCAGGTACACAGCATGGTGATTAGATATTCATGTAACTTTCAAGTGACCAGTCTAGTACCCACCTGACACCATATATAGTTACTACAATGTTATCGACTCTATTCCCTATGCTGTACTTTGCATACCGTATGTTTTTATCACTGACTCATTCATATGTAGATTATGCAAAAACTATACCACAGATTGCATCACCTTAGCTGTGCAGATGGAGGCTCGACAAAATGTAAGTTGAATAAAAAATACCTTAATTTTTCAGGAGCTAATAATTACCCAGATGTAAATATTCACTACCCTGTGATATCCTTCTAATTAGGGTTTTCCATGTTGTTGCTTCTCTCTAAACCCAGAGGAAGGATTCCAGGGCAAGAATACAGAAGGGAAACGAGTGTCGCCCAGACCTCCCGGACTTCGGAGCTGAGGAGGGAGGGAGGGAGGGACGTGTGGGGAGGGTGGGGAAGCGTCCAAGTGGGGACAGGGGCATGTGTGGCATGTTGGGCCGCCAGAGGCAGGAAGCATAACGGGCACGTGTCATTATGGAGTGTCCCATTATGTGTCGCACCTGTGGAATGTAGAGGCCCAGGTGTGCAAGGGAGGGGAGCGGAGTGGGTGCTCCCTCTGCCTGTCCCCCGGCAGCCAGGACATGCGTGTGTAAACCTGGCGTAATCCACTCTCGCCGGGATTTTGCACACACAAATAAGTGACTCGAGTGTAACTGTGGAGGCACGCAGAGGCAGTGTGCAGCCACCGTCCAGACTCTGTTGGTGTGCAGGCAACGGCAGTGTGGATAGTGTGGGTGGTGTGGATGGCAGGGGCGGTGTCAACACAGCAACCTGGCTACACTCCACCTGGTGCAGACACTCAGCGTCTTCAACAGCAGCTCAAGAACTTCCTGTTCTTTGGGTCACTGGTGACTCCTTTTCTTTAGACCTAGGATAGCACAATACAATACAATACAACACCACACTGTACAATACAACACCAACTTCATTCATCCAGTTTAAGTCAGGACGTCTGCTGGTCCTTTGGCAAAGCCAGATCTCCAGGAAAGGATGCAGTTTTGTCACCACCAAAGTCAGGATTATACATAGACATGTTGAGGCCACATTGAATTCAATTCCAGAAGAGGGATTCCAAAAATACTCTAGGCCAGCCTTGGCCAGGTTGCTCAGTGATAGAGCATCATCCCGGCACACCGAGCTCACGGGCTTGATCCCCAGTCAGGGCACGTACGAGAAGCAATCAATGAGTGCACAACTAAAGTGGACAAACAAGTTGATGTTTCTCTCTCTCTCCCTTCCTCTCTCTCTTTGTCTCAAATCAATGGGAAAACAGTTTTTTTAAAAGAAGAAAAGAAACTATTCTAGGCCAGGTTGGCAAACTGCTGTGGCCACCAAAGCTGACCACTACTTGTTTTCATGTGGCTAGAGATAAGAGTAATTTTTCACATGTTTAAATGTTTGAAGAGAAAGGAGAATTTTAATGACACATGAAAATTACATGAAATTTCAATTTAGGACCTGCCAATGAAGTTTTGTTGGATAAGTCCTTGCCACACAGACTGTGTGGCCTTCCAAGTCAAAATGGTTGTAACAGGGAATGAACATGCTATATTACTGATATTAGTCTGACTAGTCATAGAATAGAATTAAAACAAGAATATGCTCTTAAAGTAAGCCTATATAAGAATTGATATAAAGCCAGCCATGTTGATCTAGTAAACCTAGCTTGTTACTCTAAATGTAACTGTGATTTAATATTACCAATCTAGAAATCAAAGTCATGCATTCTGTAACAAATCACAAGTATATAATCAATCCTATGCTTTCACCTTGTGGCTGAGTTCTCGTTGCAATTCAAAAGCCTGTTCCCCTCCTGGAATAAGGAACATTAAGGAACATCACCAGTGGCGATGAGTCAGACATCTGGCTGATGCATATCAAGAGTTAACATCAAAGCAAGAAGAATGAACCCTCAGACCCCCTCCCTTCTCTCCCACCACGCCGAGGCTCACAGTTTCCATTCTCCAATTAGGCCAAAAAGACTGCAGAAGTCCAGCCAGCTAGGAAGGTAAGAACATCCCTCCCTCAAGAGAAACTGCATGTCCATCCTCTCCCTAGGAATTCTCCCTCTCCCAAATTCTCCACATCCCCTATATAATCTGGCCAAGGTATCTGAGCTGTTAGGACTTTTTTTGTGTTTTTTTTTTAAGATTTTATTTATTGATTTTACAGAGAGGAGAGTGGGGGCATGACGAGCCATTGCTTCACTCTAGCTGCTCGTTGCTTGCTTGTTGTATGTGCCTTGACTGGGCAAGCCCAGGTTTCGAACCAGCAACCTCAGCGTTCCAGGTAGGTGCTCTATCCACTGCGCCACCAAAGGCCAAGCAAAGATGGGTTTTTGAAGCCAAGAGTCCCCTCATCTTCTCAGGTGGCCGGCCCTTGACCAAACCTCTTCCCTTTTCACCAGAACGTGTGTCATGAATGCTGACAGCATTGCATCAGGCAGCAGACACTGCAGGGCATTTTACCTGGTTCCATGTGACTGGCCCTCTGCAGTGGCTTCACTGGGACCATGCTGGGCGGCTCCAGAGGAACCACATTCACTTGCAGATACAGACTCTGAGGTGTTTTGTTTAATTAAGCTTATGTCTTTGCACTCTCAACGGAGGCTGGAGGCTGTGCCAGCACAGCGCCGCCTGCCGTGCGGGAGGGCATTCATCTTCCTTCTTTGTCACCTGCGCTATTGGCTTGGTGCTCATCGTTGGGCAGCGTGCTGTCAAGGATGTCGAAGAGCACACCTAGGGCCTTGAAAGTATGAGAACTAGTTGCTTTTATTATGGTAGAAATATATATAACATAACTTTTACCATTTACATTACTTTAAGTTACTGTTCAGTGGCATTAAGTACGTTCACATTGCTGTCCAACTGTCACCATCGTCTATCTCCAGAATGTTTCCTCTTCCCAAAAAGAAATTCTGTCCCCATCAGACACCCCCATTCCTCCCTCCTCCAGCACCTGGCCACCACCTTCTACTGCTTGTCTTCAGGAATGTCACTCCACTCGGGACCTCATGGGAGTGGAATCACATAGTGTTTGTCCTGTCTCTGGCTTATGTCACTTAGTATGTTGCCTTAAGTAACTTTGATGGCTGTTTCCCATTTACACAGAGCGTCACACACATTATCTCACCCGCACAAAGTGGCACAGCTACTTTGTGAGGCAGTGTTGGGCAGATAAAATATATTATGTTCACTTTGTTAAAGATGGTGCTGCCCACGTGGAAGCCCATCGCCCAGGTGATAATATTAGTTGCTCTTCTTGCTTGGGATGGGCGTGATTATGTTAATATGTGTTGGGGGAGGGCTCTCACGCCAAAAGGTTTTAAAAGGAAGAGAGATCACGTTGTTCTGGGGGAAGAGAACAGGGAGGAGAGCAGAGTAAGGGGGGGTTGGGGAGGAGGAGAAGCAGCCAAGATGGAGGAATGCTGAAGAAGAAGCCAGTTTGTATAGAGTTTGTGTAGAGAGAAGGAGATGGGGAACAAAGGTGAATAAGGCTAGTGAGCTAGAAACCTTTGACTCTAGGAAACTCGGATAGGTCAGTAGCTTTGTGAGCACTGAATGAGTGGGTTTTGGAGCCCAGTGTGTGTGTTTACTTGCCCACCGGGTGCAAGCTAGGATTGAAGGTAATGGCCTACCAGTTCTTGGCTCCATTGTTTCTTTACCAACTGTCCAAATCTGACGTGAACCTGCACGGGCCAGGCAGCTGTGATGGTGGCCGTGGATACTGGCTTTACAGGCAGGTTATGTTATCCCACTACAGCGGACGCTGGCAGTCATCCCCAAGACCACCCAGAGGTCACCTGTAGATGGAGACCCTGCACCAACCCAGGGCTCCCTGAGCCTCTCTGCCTCCGGGTGTCCTCACTGTGGCCAGTAGCCCTGCCCCTGCGCACAGGGCGGACCCAGCAGAGCTGGGAGCGGTCATTGTGGGTGTGACTCCCGCCTGGGAGGAGTGGGGGGAGGGCAGTTCTGAGGTGGGCCCCCTGTCCTGGGCTCCTGGACTCACTAACCCACCCTATGCTGCCTTTATCCCTGCACTGTCTGAATTCCCATTCCCTCCCTCCTCATCCTCAGGCTAACTTCCTAAGTAAATCACTTGTACCCAAATCCTCGCCTCAGGGTCTGCTTTAGGGGGAATTTCAACTAAATCACCTATTACAGATCATCAGGGTTAGAGATTAACCTGTTGTGACTCTGGAGCTGTTAGTGAAACAAGTCAGGCCTTAGTCCCAGTCTCCTCACTCCAGGTGTAGTGTCCTCACCCCCCCCCCCCCCAGTAACAGAGAAACTCACTCCTTCCTACAGGGAGTGCCCCAGAGGGAATGGCCTCTACCTGGGCCCCTTGCAAAGACTCCGATCTCGGTCAGACAGCTTTGTAAATATTATGCTCAGGGAAATAGTCCTATCTCCAGCCGGACAGACCTGATCTTTCAAGATCGCTTATTGGAATCTGTAGGTTTATGGGGCACGAAGGACTGAACAAGAGGGAGCAGGCACCCACACATTTGCTATCTGTGTAATTAGCAGAGTACAACACAGAGGGGCCCAAACCTGAACAGCTTCTTCCGAGAAGGCTTTTTCTGTCCACATTGCTCAAAACTCATCAATCTGAAACTAAACCGTGTTCTCATGTAGAAGAAGGAGATGTTTTGGAAACTCCATCTCTTTTGAGCTCCTCCTGAAAAGAACATTTCATTGGTGCTGCACTTGCCTGTATCATTAGGATCACTAGTTTTTGGCTGGGTAAGATCTGTAATTCACAGTGAACTTGCTTTGACAATTCAACATTGTGTATTAACACTCATAGACGCATTTAAAGATAATAATTATTGCAAGAGGGTCTCCTTATCCAAGGATAACTAGTTTTAGTAAAAGTCTGTTAAAAGGAAATTTCGTTAAAACGAGGACCAAATTTCATAGTAAACCGTGAGAGGAGGGAAAAAAAAAAGTTAGTACATTATCTTGAGAAGGAAAATTAAAAAAAAAGTTTTTAGTTTGCCTTTATCAAAAATGTATGCAATTTCAGCCACATGCTAATTCATTTCAACTAATTTTTTAAATTTATTTATTTTAGAGAGAGGAAGAGGGAGAGAGAGACACACACATATAGATTCTGCTGTTCCACTTATGCATTCATTGGTTGATTCTTATATGTGTTCTGACCAAAGATCAAACCCATAACCTTGGCGTATGGAGATGACACTCCTACCAACTGAGCTACCTGGTCAGGGCCATGCTGATTCTTCTTTAAAAATGAGAGTCAAGCCTGACCAGGCGATGGCGCAGTGGATAGAGCATCAGACTGGGATGTGGAAGACCCAGGTTCGAGGCCCCAAGGTCATCAGCTTGAGCGCGGGCTCATCTAGTTTGAACAAAGCTCACCAGCTTGGACCCAAGGTCACTGGCTCAAGCAAGGGGTTACTCGGTCTGCTGAAGGCCCATGGTCAAGGCACATATGAGAAAGCAATCAATGAACAATTAAGGTGTCGCAATGCGCAACGAAAAAGAAAACAAACTAATGATTGATGCTTCTCATCTCTCCGTTCCTGTCTGTCTGTCCCTGTTTATCCCTCACTCTGACTCTCTCTCTGTCTCTGTAAAAAAAAAAAAAAAAAAAAAAGAAAGAGAGTCAATAGTGGATCTCGGCCTTTTGGGGCCTTTTGGGGAAGCTCATCACAGGAGCTCAGAATGTACTTGATGTGCTGTAAAAACCTCCAGCCTTCACAAGAGGTCACATGCAGGAACTCTAATGACTTCCCCAGCTGAGCCCATGCACCGCAGATCCCCCAGGTGAGTGTACTACCTCGGTGCCCCGCACTGCCCAGCCTTCAGGTGACTGCTGCCTCGGTCAACACCTGGCTACACCTGCAGGCGACCCCAAATGAGAAGCACCGGCCCAACTCAATCAGCCCACAGGACCTCGAGAAAGGACGGTAGGTATGTCGCTGTCTTAAGACACAGAAAAGAGTTCATGTCTGGAATATTTTTTTCTGTCAACACTATACAAAACCATGCCATGACATCCTTTATTTCATAGTTACTTTTTTTTGAATATCAAAAAAAAAGGATAATTTTTGCAAAAATACCTGAGGACCTCATTAGTTTTCCCGAGAACCTTCCTTAAACATTTGACAGGAAACCCTTCTTTGTAGGGGCTCTCATCCCATCACCATCCTTGTTTGTTTCTCCAAGTTAGCTGCCAGCAGGTCCGGCCCCGCCCACAGGCCTGGCCCCGCCCACAGGCCTGGCCCCGCCCACAGCTCTGGCTCTGCCCCCTGGGCTCTGTTGCCAATAGTTGGGGGTGTTGTTTCAGCAGCTCTCTGACACCTCTTTTACCAGCTTCACGGAATCCTGAACACGTTGCAGTCAGGGAGGGGGGCTGGGTGGGAGCCAATCTCATAAGTGACACATTTGGTAATGAATGCTTTCACGTTTTGAGGACTTTTATTTTTGACGCCTTGTCATGTTAGGGAGTCGAGTGTGAGACAACAAGAAAAGAAGCTTCCTGTCCGTGGCATCGAGGGATCGGTCCTTTATGGCTCCCTCCTCCTCCTTTCCACACTCCCCCACCCCCACCCGGTTACGCCCAGGTGACTTGTCTTGAATGCTCCTGTCCTCCAGAGAAAGCACGGGGAGTTACCCGTGACTTGGTGTGTTATCCTCTTGGGGGTGACTTGTAATCTGTACAAGAGTTGAGTAAAAAATAAAAAAAATTTAACCTAAAAGCGTTGTTTCACTCACAGTGAAATTGTAGGAACGGCGTAAGGCATCATCAGCCAGGTGCTCCTCTCTCAGCTCTGTGAAGGCAGCTGATTATCCTGAGTCCATCTGCACGGGGCACAGGCACTGGGGCGCGGGTCGTGGAAATGGCTGGGGCTGTCCAGGCGTCACCTCAGTGCCTGCAGTGTTGTCCATGGAGAATCAACAGGCAAGCTGGGAGGCGGGGCTGGTGGCCAGGTCGGTGAGCAGCTCACCAACCCCCCGTCTGCTTCCTGACAGTCTGTCCTCCTGGGCCCAGACCGCAGTGGATGATGCTTGGCAAAGAAGAGAGAGTCACTAGAGAAACGTCCTTGAGGAGGGGACAGGAGACAGGGGCTGGAGGCAGGTGTGGGGCCACCACAGCTGGGGGATCGGGTTCCTGCAGGGCACCGGGTGTCTCCTGTGAGCACCGGGGTGCAGGCAGACAGGAGGACAGTCAGGTGTGGGCACCGCTGTGCGGGCGGCCCGCAGACGGGAGCGTGGTCGGGTGTGGGCACTGCTGTGCGGGCGGCCCGCAGACGGGAGCGTGGTCAGGTGTGGGCACCGCCGTGAGGGCGGCCTGCAGACGGGAGCGTGGTCAGGTGTGGGCACTGCTCCTGGGGGCTGCACTCCCGTGCAAAGGGAAAACAGCCATCAGCCGAGTGTGAGGGCGGAAAGGGTATGAAAAGATAGGAGGAAATACGACGCCATCATCCCAGGAAGGTGCCCCTGAGCGGCGAATGTGTGTGCTGGACGTGGACAGATAAATGGAGTTGGCTAGGTTATAACTGTAAAGGGCGTCAATGCTCAAGGAATCAATCACATTGTTTGGGGAACGGGTTGACGAGAGGTGTCACTCACGGAGGAAGAACTATGGGGAACCGGACGGGGTGCAGCTGCAGTGTTTGCTGGGCACCCAGTCAAACATCTGTTAGGTGGGTGGACACCCAGGGAGGCAGCACAGCAAAGATTCTGTTCAGTCGGGGCAGTTCTGAGGGTCCCTGACATGGAAGCGGTTATGGATCGGCCCGGGCAGAGGTCCTGCCCCCGACACCGGGAAACACAGCCACTGAGGGGGGCACTGGGAAGAGAAAGGAAAGAGCCAACCGGTGTGACAGGATGAACTATGAGCACCAGCGGGAAAGTGACCAGCTGGAACCCGGGGTGGGGGGGACATTTAAGCACGGCATGGTCAGCCCTGTCAAACGCCACAGAAGGCATAGGTAGAGAAGGGCCCATTGGCTGTGGCCCCGTGGAAGTCCTCGTACTTTTGACTGAGCAGATTTCTATGTGGTGGGAGGGTCACCGTTTAGCAGCCGAGTGTGGAGGGGGGACTTGGAAGGGACAGTGTGGACAGTGGGTGTGGGGGCCCTTCTGGAAGGGCATCTGTGATGGCAGGGCAGACGAAGAGGGGCTGAACGGGGCTATAGGGAATGGCTTTTGTTTTTGTCGTTTGTGTTAAAACGGAGCAGTTTGAGCCTGTGCACGCAGGGCTCCCACCACCACGGCCAATAAGGGGCTGGGGCCACGGCCAGGGCAGGACACAGTCCCTGCCCTGCAGGCGCTTGTCCTCCGGAATGAACAGCCAGCAGACCCATGTACAGCTCGAGGGTGGTGATAAGCGCTGAGGAGAAACCGGGGTGCTGGCTGGGGGTGCTGGCTGGGGTGCTGGCTAGGGGTTGCTGGCTGGGGGGGTGTTGGCTGGGGGGTGCTGGCTGGGGGGGTGCTGGCTGGGGGGGTGCTGGATGGGGGGTGCTGGCTGGAGGGGTGCTGGCTGGGGGGGTGCTGGCTAGGGGGTGCTGGCTGGGGGTGTGCTGGCTGGGGTGCTGGCTAGGGGTTGCTGGCTGGGGTGCTGGCTGGGGGGGTGCTGGCTGGGGGGGTGTTGGCTGGGGGGGTGCTGGCTGGGGGGGGTGTTGGCTGGGGGGGTGCTGGCTGGGGTGCTGGCTGGGGGGGTGCTGGCTGGGGTGCTGGCTGGGGGGTGCTGGCTGGGGGGTGCTGGCTGGGGGGGTGTTGGCTGGGGGGGTGCTGGCTGGGGTGCTGGCTGGGGGGTGCTGGCTGGGGTGCTGGCTGGGGGGGTGCTGGCTGGGGGGTGCTGGCTGGGGTGCTGGCTGGGGGGTTGCTGGCTGGGGTGCTGGCTGGGGGGGTCCTGGCTGAGGGGGTGCTGGCTGGGGGGGTCCTGGCTGAGGGGGTGCTGGCTGGGGGGGTGCTGGCTGGGGGGTGCTGGCTGCGGTGCTGGCTGGGGGGGTCCTGGCTGAGGGGGTGCTGGCTGGGGAGAGGGGGCAGCGACAGCCTGGCAGCCTCCCTGCCAAGGTGACATCTAGCCAAGAAGCCTGAGGGAAGAAAGAGGGCAGGGGAGCAGAAACCCAGGGAAGCCATTCCAAGTAGAAGGAGCACCAAAGCTGAACTCTCAGAAGTCGGGCGTACTGCCATGTACAAAGAAGGGCAGAAGGACAGGGGCAGCTGGAGGAGGGGCCACACCAACCCTGGAGAAGGGTCACAGGGGCTGAAAGTCAGGCGGGGCTGGGCAGTGGTGCCTTGTAGCCCACGGGCAGGACTTGTTATCATCCGGGAGGCCAGTGGCCAGAGGACAGGACCCCCAGACAGGAGAAAGCAGGGGAGGAGCAGTGCTGGCCGGGTAGCAGACAGGATCCGAGAGTTGTTACCGAGTGGTCTTGATTCTTATTTATTCAGTGACCTACGAAGGAAGCTATTGCGAGATAAGGACAGTGAGGGGAAAAGGTGCCACACAGAGGTCAAGGACAGAGAAGGAGTTTGGAAGGGCTGCCCAGGGCAGGCGTGACGAGGGACCAGCATGCGAGGCCCGGGACTCTGCAGGAGCCCTCGCTGACTGCCGTGAGGGGTCTCTGCACCGCTCGGAAGCCGGGCTGGGGCCGGAGGCAACCCGAGGAGAAGGGCAGGACGGGAGGGCCATGGGGCGAGAGAAGCAGGGAGCAGTGACAGGGACTGGACCGGGACACCAGAGGTCTGACCGCACGGCAACAGAGATGATGCAGAAGAGACTCCGAGAGGTCGCAACTTCCACAGCCAGGGGCCAGAGTCTCAGTGGTGGCGAGATCCCTGGGCAGCGGGAGTGAAAAGGCAAGTGACGGAAAGGACAGGAGGCCACGCCGGGCAGTGGACTGCGGGGCTCGCGTGTTCAGAAGTCGAGTTGGTCTGAGTTGCAATGAGGCTCAGTGTGTGGCTGAGAGAGGGGGAACTCTCAGGGTCAGCAGAGCTGGCGCAGAGATGGAGGCCAGCGCGGGGCTTGTGGAGATAAGAAATTCGGGTGGCCACCATGGCAGGCTGGACGATAGTGATAGTGGGCAGAAGGCCGGGGAGCCAGATTTCAAAAAACGTGAAGAACGTGGGGCCAGGAGGCCAGAGACGGCAGCAACAAAGAAAGAGGACAGGGTGGGGAGCAGGACCACGTGGGTCTCCAAGGGCCTCTTCTGCAGCCAGCCCATGGGCGTGACAGTGGCTGGCCTTGCTTCTCCCATGTTGACCTGTCCCTGACTTCACTCAGGCCTGTCCTCTGCTTGGAACCCCCTCCCTCTTTAGCCTTTTGATACCCTACCTGCCTTCAAGCAATCAAAGAGCCCCTCCGTGAAACATTCCTTTTTTAATTTACTACAAAAGATGGGAGTCACCTCCCTCTTGCTGGCCACACAACTTTGCGTATTACATTCTCCTGACGTGGATTTACGTGCAGCATGGGGCGGTAGAGGCTTCTACGTTTTCCCCCCTCGCCCAGACTCCAGCCGCTCCCACCTGCTCCTTCAGCCCTTGCTCACCTCATGGAGCTTGGCAGAGAAGCCAGCCACAAATATTTGTAGGCTGAATGCTACAGACCCCTCCCCTTCATCAAAACACAGGCCTTGCGGCTGAACAAGCTCCTCCCCAGGCCCAGGGAATTCTCAGAAATGGCGCCCCCTAACCTAGGATGACTCAGGCAGAGTGTCTAAATTCTCAATGGGTATAAACCGTCTTGTCTACTCTCCACGTGGGCATATTTACTTGAACCTTCCTGTTTTCGTTTTTTACTTTATACTTTGGGGGATGAATTTAGGTAAAGTATTTAGAGAGAAATGTGTCCTAACCACACTGCCAAGCACTGAACCCTTCCTCTCTGCAACTCATGACTCTTTAAAAGGTTAGAAGAATTTTTATATTCATTAACGCATTCAATTTCACCACTTTATCTGCAGAAAGGCAGTTGATGGGGGGGCTTCCCATTAGTTCACCGTATTTTCCTTGGGTGAAACACCTTGTTTCTAAGAGTCTTTAATTCCTCTCTGACACCAGGGTCCCTTTGAGACAAGATGAGGCTGATCTCGCACTCAGTGTCCAAGAGGCCAGCACGGCGTCTGGGTCGTGGTGGTAAGCAGAGGACAGCCGCTGCGATATTCTTCATTCCCAGGGAAGAAAATCTTGTTTTCAATCAAAAACAAGACCATTCCAAATGTCATCACTCCACCCTTATCTGGGGCTCCTGAAAGCAAGCTGTCTTGTTTCTGAATCAGATGTCATCACCCACTGAAAAGCTGCCTGCATCCAAGAGACTGGCACATCTCCGCGGGTGAGGCTGCCCCCCATGCTCATGGGAGACTGTTTCTTTCGATGGAGAAGAAACAGGTGGCCACAGAGAACTGTTTCATCACAATTTCTCTGACCCTTCGGAGACAAACAGTTAAAATAAATACTAATGGGCATGAACAGGTCTGTCCCCACAGAGCCACAAGAAGCATTGCCATTTCCAGGGGGCGCCCGGAAGAGGCAGAATGACACGAACGTAGTGATGCAGTCTATAGGCCATGATGAGTCCCCCAGCTGACACCTCGGACCTGCTGCCCAAGACACAGACACGAGCCACCGCAGGCCAGTGGCCCAGAGCAGTAAGATGCTGAGGAAGTCCTGCAAAAGTTCCCTCCGAGATGTGACCACGCTGTCACCAGCCCCTGCTGCCGAGCCTCCTGCTGGGAATGACACAGAAACGCGTGCTCAGGAGGAGAGGAGGCCCAGAGGCGCAGAAGCGGGCACCTGGCTGTAGGCGAGAACTCCGTGGCTATAAGTGAATAACCCACCTCTTTGTGGGGGGTGGAGGGGCCCCGGAAGCACAGGCCCCTCAGGAACGTGGCATTAAGTTCCTTCCACTCGTGAAAACTGATGTCGAGCAAAGCACGTCATAACAGACTTTCATGACATCGAGCATTCCTGTGGAGAGAAGGGAAGCCACGAGCAGCCCCTCGCCTGGGGGCCAGTGTTTTCGTTCACAACCTGATGTGATGCTCTAACCGGTGGCTGTGGGGATGGTGTCACACCTGCAGGAGTTTTCAAGAGCAGAGAGGAGACCGTCATTGGTCCTCGGTCAACTCTTGAGAACATGTTATGACATTGGTACGTGACAGAGCCAGGTGTGTGCCTCACGGGACAGAAGGTAACATTCTCCTTCCACCACAAGCAGTGAGGGCAGACTGACGTTTATTGGACGCTGACAATGGGCCAAGCGCTTTGCACCTCTTCTCTTCCCATTTCATTCTCACCACAAGCCTGGGAGGTAAAAACTCCCCTTTGAACGTTTTATACATGAGAAAATGGGGCTCCAACAGGGCAGACCACTTGCCTATGGTCACACAGGCAGCAAATGGCAGGGTCCACCTGACTGCAAAACCCACGTTCTTCCCACTACGTCGCTCCACCTCCTCAACTTCCAACAAATGTTCTGTTCCCTTCTCTACGTGTCTGCAAACCTTCCCGCGAGAATCATGTTTATTGTTCTTGAGGAAGTGCTGCCGGGAGAGCTGAGGAGGAACAGAAAGAGTTGTTTTTTGTTTTTGTTTTCGTTTTTGATAGGTACAGAAATGCTTGAGGTTCGTGTGTAGGTATTTCCTGAAGATCCGATACAAGAATACAATCTCATGGTTAATTCATATCTCGTGCCTATGGGAAGGGGTGTCCGTCTGTGTCATATAGGAGATACTTAAGTTGTAGCTCAAGCACAGAGTGTCAATGACCTGTGTCCCATCATTTTCGTCCTCAGACGACGGTCTCAACAGTGGTGGCATTGCCATTGCCCTCCTGGCGCCTGGGCTGCATCTCATCTTTGAAAGCCCGGGTCAGAACCACCTTTAAGGACTCCTTGAACCGGTTCTTTCGACTGCTGCCCACAAAGAAGTAGATGAAGGGGTTGGCGCTGCTGTTGAGGGTGGAGAAGAGAAGGGAGACGTGGTGAAGGTTCCGGGACGTGGACCAATACTCATAGTACAGCAGGTACAGGAGTCTCATGGGCATGGCGAAGATGAGGAAGATGACGATGGTGACCGTGATGACCAGGTACAGCTTCGAGGAATGGGACGTCCACGTGTTCTTTCGGATCTTGACCACCAGGATGGCGCTGGATACCACCATGAGCGGAGTGAAAACCAGGAAGCTCAGAATGGCGATGAAGATGATCACCGCCCGGCAGTTGCTTCGAGAGTGACTCTGCCCTTCGCTGTCAATGCACATGACATATTCCATGGTGGTCACTAAGCAAGAGAGCGCCCACAGAAGGGCACAGACGCACGCCGACTGGTGCTTGGGGCGATGACATCGGTACCAGATGGGGTACAGGACGGACAGGCACCTCTCCACGCTGATGGCCGTCAGCAGATAGAGGCCCGTGTTGTAGCCAAACAGGAAGGTCACCGACAGTGTGACAATGGTGTAGTAATAACCAGAAGAGAGCTCATAATCTAAAGCGTAGTCGACGGTCAGAATAAAAATACAAAAGAGCAACGAGATGTCCGCAATCGACAAGTGGGTGATGTAGACCGTGAAGGGGTTTCTTCTCATCCGAAAGCACAGGAACCAGAGCAGAATTCCATTTTCAACAAAGCCCAGGGGGGAGATGCCCATAATGACCCAGTGCACAGCGGGGACCGCCTGGGGCGGGTCCCTGGTGGAGGCGTTCCTGCTGGCCGAGGCGTTCGTGGGCCCCTCAGCCACAAACGACGTCACGTTTGACTCATCCATGAGGAGGCCTCAGACTGCGGCTCTTCAGATCGTTTTCTATAAACAAGTTAAAGAAAGAAAAAGGTGATGAATTAGAGTAAAAGGTAGAATTTCAGCTACCGGTCACAGTCGTCATGTTATAATCATACAAAGGTTATGATCATGCAAAAGATAACATATATGTAACCTCTGTTACAAAAATTGTTTCATAGACTGTACATTTCTTTCTAATGATGATAAAATTAAGACATTTCACTGAGAGAGAGAACTGACTTCATAACTGTTTTTGATCCCCCAGTAGTCTTTTATTCTGCATGATTATTTACTTGTGGCTCAGTGTCCAAGGGGTCTGGCAAAGCAAGGGGTTTGGGATCTTGGTGTCCGTTTCCAGGCTGGCCCGAGCTTTCTGGGGGTGTTTGGAAAACACCACTGGGCTGGAGGAACCACGTTAACCCCACTGAAATGTGAGCACAAAACACACGTCTGGGCAATATTGCTGTCGCCTTTCTAAGGCATAAGGTGCCATTAGCAATAGGTTAATGAGAGGGAATTGCTCGCAAAAATCACGCTCCATAGTGTACTCACATTTTTGAAAGCGTGAGCGATTAGAAGGCATTGATGATATGCAGTCTCAGTTCTGTGACAAAACTGGGCAGCCACTCAGGCGAGGTGAGCTGCGCAAACCAACGCTGGGACAGACGGTGAGCCGCCCCAGGGTGCATTCACGTCCCCCTGTCCCACAGGCCGGACCACACCGGAGTGCGCCACTGACAGACATTGCACAAGCACTAACCTGAGACCGATAAAAATGCTCAAGCTTTTTTTACTGCAAAGCTAAGATGCTCTGAGACTTTCCCTCACACTCTCCAAATTGCAAAATAAATATTTCCACTGTTTCCCCCTTTCCTCTTGCACGACAAATACACATCCATGCCGCTCGCACCCCGGAGAAAGGAAAAGGGAAGTGGCCAGTGGAGAGCCTCTCCTTGGTGCTGCTCGAACTTGTCCTTGGCTTTTTTTTTTTCTTTTTTAGATTCTGTTGTGGGCAAGGGTGCTAAAATATTGTTCTTTGCTTTTCTGAACATTGCCCTTGCAGACCAGGGCCCCTATGTGTGCATATAATTAACCTCTAGGAAGTTGATCAAAAACAATATTGCGAATTAGCAAGTGCCTGCCGTTTGCCCAGAACGGGGTGTCGATGGGATACTTGGAGCTGGAAGGTCATTAACAATATCAGACATTTCTGGGGTGGCGTTCGCAGAGCCCCCACATTGGAAGGGCTCCAAGCTCCGATTTCAGCACAGCCGTGCCTGAGATCTGGACTAGCAGGCAGGCTGCGGAGGACACATACCTCCCCAGGGGTGTGACCCAGAGGCCCAGAGAGGTGCCTGCCTCCCCTGTCCCGGCCCCCCTCCCCACTAACACTGCCCTCAGTTGTTCTGAGGGAATGCTGGAGATTACCCTCCCTGGGGCAGACTCTTCTTTCATTTCATAGACAGAAGACATAGACTCCAATACCCTCAGAAGCCCCCCACCAGGGCCAGAATCCACAGGACTAGGACAGGGTTGACCAAAGACCTGCTCCAGAGACCAGGCTCTGTTAGAAGTTTGTAAGTGAGACAGCCAGGTGCCCCTGATTCACCCACTGAACATCTATTCAGGGCCAACTTCCTGCCAGGCACGGCTCTAAGCACGGGTAGCACAGTGGCGGGGTTTGAGGAGTCCGTGAACGGGGTGGAGGTACGATAAGGAACTGCTCACCGGGACTGAGGTGTGCCAGAAAGCAAAGCCTCGTTATGAATGATCCTTCAGTCAAGCTTCTTCTACAGGCTGTGCTTATCCAACTTGAGTGCTTACATCTACCCAGGGCTGCTTATTAAAAATGCAAATTCCACGGCACCACTGTTTCAGAAAGCCTGGAGTGGGGTCCTGGAATCTGCATTTTCATAGCCCAGGGGGATTCTGATGCAGGTGGGTCGCGGGCCGTAGTTTGAAAACCACTACTATTCATCCAGGGGAGCTATTAAAGGTTTCCTTCTAGGACTGTGATATGACCTAAACTGCATCTGAGCAAGTTCACCCTGGTCATAGTCTAAAGGCCGGCTATGGAAGGAGACAATGGGCAGAGAAACAAAGCCAGGAGGGCGTGTTGCAAAAGTCCTCGGGAGACACACAGCTAGGACGATGGCAGAAGGAGAGAATGGATTCCAGAGACATTTCAGAGAGGACTGGTCAGGCCCCAGTGACCGTGAGGGTGTGAAGGGACAGGGAGGATCAGTGGACCAAGCTTCCCATCCGAGGAGGCCGTGTAGATGAGCTACCAATGACTGGGACCAGGACTGGGGACAGCGACGGGGATGGTGGGAGAACCAGGAACTCGGTCCGGGAGGTATCGAGAGGGAAGAGACCAGCAGGAAGACACGGACAAGGGCAGGTTCCGCTGTGCTCATCTCTGTACGTCCTGCTCTCAAGGAGTGATTTTTTTTTTTTTTTTTTGTATTTTTCCGAAGCTGGAAATGGGGAGAGACAGTCAGACAGACTCCCGCATGCACCCGACCGGGATCCACCCGGCACGCCCACCAGGGGGCGACGCTCTGCCACCAGGGGGCGATGCTCTGCCCCTCCGGGGTGTCGCTCTGTTGCGACCAGAGCCACTCTAGCGCCTGGGGCAGAGGCCAAGGAGCCATCCCCAGCGCTCAGGCCATCTTTGCTCCAATGGAGCCTCGGCTGCGGGAGGGGAAGAGAGAGACAGAGAGGAAGGAGAGGGGGAGGGGTGGAGAAGCAGATGGGCGCTTCTCCTGTGTGCCCTGGCCGGGAATCGAACCCGGGACTTCTGCACGCCAGGCCGATGCTCTACCACTGAGCCAACCGGCCAGGGCTGATTTGATTTTTTTTTTTTTTAAATAAGCCGCAACTTAATAAAAGAAAGTCACGGACACACAGATGAGATCTTCAGAACATGATTCGTCACGGGGCATCGGCCTGACCGGGATTTCAGACGCAGAAGTGACCCGGCCCACAGCTCCTCTTCTACTCCTCCGTCTCTGGCCTAGACGTGACATGTCTCCTGTCTCCTCGTTGCCTGCAGGGTCAGTCCCCCCTTCCCAGCCTGTCACACTGCCATCCCTTCCCTTCCCCGGACTCCCTGGGCCTACTCTGGTGCTATCATCACTGACCCCCATAGCCACCACATTCCTTCTCAGAGAATGAAAACAATACCTCCCCCACTGAACAGCAAACTCCGACTTGGTCTTATTCACATCTGGACCCTCAGCACTTGGTGTTGGCATTCAATACATGCTTACCGAATGCTTCCAGGACCGGAAGCCCACCCTGCAGCCCTAAGAAGGCACTGTCTCAAGCTCAGGTTAATTTAAAAGTTTCTAACTCATGAAATCACATCTCAGGCAGATTTCGATCATGATGTGATTGGAAAGCAGATAAAAATCCCATTAAAATTAATCTCACTCAAAACTCATAACTCCCCAAACTGTTTTGTTGTAGGGGCATTCTATTTAAATGAACACATTGTTAAAAGTCACATTCCTGGTCTTAGCAGACCAACTGAGCTCCAGTCCCCCAGGGGGACTAACAGAGGGCCAGAAGTGCCCTGAACAGGGCTGGTCACACCTGCTCAGCATCCCCCAAACCCTCTCCTCCAGGCAGGTTGCTTATTACCGTATTTCCCCATGTATAAGATGCCCCTTTTTCCGAAAATTTTGGGGTCTAAAAACTGAGTGCATCTTACACAGTGGTTGTAGTTCTTTTTACTTGCATTTCCTGCTTTCTTGCACTTGTTTTTACACTCATTGTTGAAGACAGTGATTCGTCATTAGACACAGATGAGGACAAGCTCATGGATGGGAGTTCTGACAGTGATGAGGAGTTGTATGAATTTCATGATGAATAAAACTTGAGTTCAGTCACTTTATGTAAGACATTTTTTTTTTCAAATTTCGGGCCCCAGAATTAAGGTGTGTTTTATACAGGGTAGTGTCTTAATACATGGGGAAATATGATATCCATTCCTGTTGGAGGGTGACTAGGATGTTGATCCTGGGGAGGGTAGGAGAACCAGAAGGTAATCGATCCTAGCTGACCAAACATTCCCGTTCAGAAGAACCTCGTTTTGGCTCGGCACTCCGGCACTCCGTGAGTTCTCCTGAAGATGAGAGGGGCACTCCGTGGGTTCCCCTGAAGATGAGAGGGGCACTCCGTGGGTTCCCCTGAACATGAGAGGGGCACTCCGTGGGTTCTCCTGAAGATGAGAGGGGCACTCCGTGGGTTCCCCTGAACATGAGAGGGGCACTCCGTGGGTTCCCCTGAAGATGACAGGGGCACTCCGTGGGTTCCCCTGAACATGAGAGGGGCACTCCGTGGGTTCCCCTGAAGATGAGAGGGGCACTCCGTGGGTTCCCCTGAAGATGAGAGGGGCACTCCGTGAGTTCCCCTGAAGATGACAGGGGCACTCCGTGGGTTCCCCTGAACATGAGAGGGGCACTCCGTGGGTTCTCCTGAAGATGAGAGGGGCACTCCGTGAGTTCCCCTGAAGATGACAGGGGCACTCCGTGGGTTCCCCTGAACATGAGAGGGGCACTCCGTGAGTTCCCCTGAAGATGACAGGGGCACTCCGTGGGTTCCCCTGAAGATGAGAGGGGCACTCCGTGGGTTCCCTGAAGATGAGAGGGGCACTCCGTGGGTTCCCCTGAACATGAGAGGGGCACTCCGTGGGTTCCCCTGAACATGAGAGGGGCACTCCGTGGGTTCCCCTGAACATGAGAGGGGCACTCCGTGGGTTCCCCTGAACATGAGAGGGGCACTCCGTGGGTTCCCCTGAACATGAGAGGGGCACTCCGTGGGTTCCCCTGAACATGAGAGGGGCACTCCGTGGGTTCCCCTGAACATGAGAGGGGCACTCCGTGGGTTCCCCTGAACATGAGAGGGGCACTCCGTGGGTTCCCCTGAACATGAGAGGGGCACTCCGTGGGTTCCCCTGAACATGAGAGGGGCACTCCGTGGGTTCCCCTGAACATGAGAGGGGCACTCCGTGGGTTCCCCTGAACATGAGAGGGGCACTCCGTGGGTTCCCCTGAAGATGAGAGGGGCACTCCGTGGGTTCCCCTGAAGATGAGAGGGGCACTCCGTGGGTTCTCCTGAACATGAGTGGGGCACTCCGTGGGTTCTCCTGAATATGAGAGGGGCACTCCGTGGGTTCCCCTGAACATGAGAGGGGCACTCCGTGGGTTCCCCTGAAGATGAGAGGGGCACTCCGTGGGTTCCCCTGAAGATGAGAGGGGCACTCCGTGGGTTCTCCTGAAGATGAGAGGGGCACTCCGTGGGTTCCCCTGAAGATGAGAGGGGCACTCCGTGGGTTCTCCTGAACATGAGAGGAAGCCAACATGCTCCAGAAAGGATGCTGTGGGGCTGGTCTTCCTGGAAACCCGGTTCTGTACCGTGAGCTCTCTGTCCAGACACGTACATCACGGTTCCGAACGGCTCCCATTAGACAGCCGTCGTTTCCGCAGCGATGCGCATTACCTGACAGGGACGGTCCGAGGTGGAAGGACAGCTCATCCTACCAGCCCCCATGTCCCTGACATGGTCAGTCACACTGCAACATGCCGTGGACACGTCAAATGGGGGCAGAGGACAGGAAGCCGAGTTGGTAGTGGCACCGCGACGGCTAAGGACTCCTGACAGCGTCCTTGAAGCACCTTCCTGTCCTCTCGTCCCTCCGAGCAGAATCCCTGGGGAGGAAGCAGCTCGTTGGGGTCTGAGAAGGCCACTGGGCAGGACTTTCAAGTTCAGCCATCTCTCCCCATGCCAGCTCTGCAAATCCAGCCTGCCTGGGCAGGCTGATAAGGAAGGTGTTCCTGTCCCCAAGGAAGGTGTTCTCATCCCCACTTCCTAGAGGAAAAGCTAAGGACTGAGAAGCAGGCCAAGTTCAGAGCCACTGGGCCACACACTGCACAGGGCCTCCCGCTCATCCTTCACCACATCTGGTGCCCCTGGTCCCCACAGACCACTAAACGGACGCCGGAGACACTGGGAGGGAGGCCAACGCTCCTGCGCCCTCGCACTCTGCCCCGGGGCCTCATCCTATTTTTAAGACCTTACCTTTTTTAGCCTCTCTGTGGCATGTTTTCCGATCTCAATCCCGTGTGCTTCTAATGCTTCCTCCTTAAGGAATGGGAGGCATCATATTCCCTGAGGTTACGGGGGATTTCTTTTTCCCCAAAGACTTGTTTCATTTCTAACTGTGCCTTGGCCAAGGTAGGGTCGGGGTCACGTTGTGCTCTCCGTGCTCCAGTTCTGCTGTGTACTGATTACATGGCCCTGCTGAACTCCAGCCTTGGTTCTGGAAACACATGCACCCAGCAGGCTCACTGTACAGTCTGCACAACCGTAACACAATTATTATTGCTCTACTTTCTAATTGTAAAACAATGAGTGTCCGGCCCTGGCCTGTGGCACAGTGGATAGAGCACTGGCTCGGCATATGGACATCCTGGGGTTGACCCCTGGTCAGGGCACAGAAAAAGCGACCCTTGCACTCTGCCCTGGGGCCTCATCCTATTTTAAGACCTTACCTTACCTTACCTTATCTGTTTCTCCCCCCCCTCCCTACTCTCTCTCAACCTTCCTGCTGCCAGTGGCTTGACTGGTTCGAGCATGGCCCAGGGCACTGAGGATAGCTCTCTTGGAGCACATCAGCCTCAGGCACTAAAACTAGCTTACTATCCGAGCATCAGACCTAGATGGAGTTGCCAGGTGGATCCCAGTTGGGGCATATACAGGAGTCTGCCTCACTATCTCCCCCCCTTATAAACAAACAAACAAACAAACAAAAAACCCAATATGTGTTTATTAAAGAATTAAAAATTTTCCACAAAAAAAATCACACATGAAACCACTGCTCAAAAGACTTAAAGGAAATATCCTAAATGTTAAATAGAGTTTCATGTGTGATTTCTTTGTGAAAGTTTTCTGAATCTTCTTCAACAAACACATGTCGTTTCACAATTAGAAAACAGCAGTAAGAACAGCCCCATTTTGTGCTATGATTGCGCAGACCGTACAGTGAGCTGTCAGATGCACGTGTTTCCAGAGGCAAGCATTTTTTATCATCTGTTTTGGCATCTGCTTTTTTCATTCAAGAGCTTGTTGTAAGCTTATCATTTGTGAGCATATACTTTAAAAACATGACTTCCCCTGGCAGGTTGGCTCAGTGGATAGAGCATTGGCCTGGTATGTGGGTATCGCAGGTTCAATCCCTGGTCAGGGCACACCTGAGAAATAACCATCTGCTTCTCTTTCCCTCCCTCTCCCCTTTCTCTTTCTCTTCCTCTCCTGCAGCCAGTGCTCAGTAGGTTTGAGCGCTGGCCCTGGGCACTGAGGACAGCTCATTGGTCTGAGCATCAGCATCAGGTGCAAAAAATAGCTCAGTTGATTCGAGCATAGGCCCCAGATGGGGGCTATCGAATGGATCACGGTCAGGGTGCATGCAGGGGTCTATCTTCCCTCCTCTCACTTAAAAACAAAACAAAACAAAAAACCCATGACTTTAATAGTCACTATTTGGCTATACCATAATTTGTTTTTAATAATCTCCAACTTATTATATACCAGCTGCTTCTGGACATTTTCCCAGGCACTATTCATCTATGTGCTTCCTGCACCAATCCCTAGAATCAGCCATTTCTCCAAGGCGCCCTGGTTCCTCTTCATAAAGAAGGGTATTTAGAAGCCCCTGCCCTAGGACACCCTCCTCGCCCCGCAGAAGCTCTGGACCTGGAGGCAGGTCCCTGCATCCGCCATGCCGACGCGCTCTGCCCTGCCGTGTCCTCAGCACCGCCTTCTCCCCAGCTGGTCTGTGCCCACGTGCAAGCTTCTGACCTGCTCGGGCTCCAACACTGCACACAGGCCACGGCGAGGCAGGCTGACTGCAGCAGAGGGTACGCTTGACACCCACGCCCCGCCCTGCAAAAATCAAGGGAATCCCGGGCAATCTGACACCTGAATGCAGGAGACGCTTGAATGGAGAGGTTTGACGTTGCTCCAGCCACACTGCAGAGGGGACGGTTATTCAGCCTGGGCCGAAGGCTGCTCTGTCTCAAAGCCACTCTGTCCATCAAATGACCCCTAGATGTACATCCCGAGCAAAGCAGCTCAGCCCCTCTGACCTCGGCTCCTTTCACTTAGTTGCCAGTCTAACGTGTCTCTACAGGGCTGGGGGGTAAGAGGAGCCAGAGGATGAAAAGCACTTAGCCCATACGAGTCTCACGGAAGTGCCAAACTGAGTCAAGGAATCAGCCAGCAGGGAGGACAAGCACGGGGCTTTCCCTACGAGACGCTTAAGGAGGTGAGCTTCGCAGAGCCCAGGTCCTGGCCAGTCTGTGGACAATGCTGGTGGACACACGTGAGAGGGACAGATGAACAGTGGAGCCGATAGAAAAGCAAGGCGGGTCAAAGCAGACAGGGCTGTGGGGTGGGGGCTCAGCTTTATTTGGGGAGAAGGCAGAGAGTCTTACATGCTATACATTTATGCTTGCCGAAGTTTTCTCTTGGAATCTAAGAAGCAAACGTCTCTTTCCATGTTCCTGGTTAGCTAGCCACCGCCCACCCATGGTCTTGGATTCCCAGTCTAGCACATCACTCAAGGAAGGAAAGAATGAAGGGGGGGGGGGGGGAATGAAAGAAGGGAGAAAAAGAGAAAAGCCAACAAAACTAGGATTCCAGGTGAGCCATCTGCAACCTTGTCTCGTTCCCAGGCGACCAGAAAGAGAGGCCTGACCCCAGGCGGGACCTTCCCGGTGTGCAGCTCCCGAGGAAAGGGCAGATCGTCCCCTGTGTGTGTGTGCAGTGACCTGGACAAACAGAAACCCATCTGTGGGGTGGAATGTCCGTGGCAGGGAAGGGACCTGACGGGAATGGGCAGGGCGGGAACACCTGTCCTGGTATTAAACACCTTGTGCCCTTCCTCCTAACACTTGAGCCATCTGTGTGGAGAGGCAGAAGCTTCTCGCTCCCTTTTCAAATGTACAGCAGGTTCCCCCTAGAGCCCTGCTCTCAACAGGGGGTGTCTGTGATTTTGTCCCCTAGGAGACATTTGGCACTTTGGGGATTTTGGTTGTCACAATTGAGAAGAGAAGGTTATTGGCATCTAGTGGGTCCAGGCCAGGCATGCTGCTAAAAATATCCTACAATGCTCAGAACAGCCCCCACAACAAGAAATTGTCTGCTCTAAAGGGTCATGGTGCCAAGGCTGAGAGACCCTGCTCTAGAGGCCAGCTTGGTGCCTCCAACTTACTGCTGCCCACACAGCAATCGAACAGCATCTTATACTGTCCCCATCCCCCCCCACACACAGACACTGCCCGAGAAATATTGCCGAGACAATCCCATTAAAACCACGACAGAGCAGGAAATACCTTTCTCATAGGCACCTGGCAACGCGAGGGCTGCGCTCCAGGCTCGAGAAGCCACAGAAGCTAGTTCTAAGGCTGGTGCCCACTAAAGAAAGGCGAAGAAAAATCGATCCAACTTGCCTCTGGCCATGCCCAACTGCTTCTAATCAAGTGATTTCCCAGAAGAATCAAATATGGTCACAATCCTTTCAAACCCTGACTCCTTTATGTGTAAGACGTTTGCCCTCCAAAACGAGTCAAAAAAAAAAAAAAAAAAAAAAAAAAGCTAACACAGAAGTTTCAACCCCGAAGTTGAAAAACAATGTTTGGGGACAGTTAACCCAGCAAAGAAGCAAATTTTCCAAAACAAAGGCAGGACGAGACAAAGGTCTTTGCCAACACACACTGAACGTCTAACACGCTGTGAAAACAAGCAGCAGAGAAAGTGTTGCCCGGGCAATGGCCTTTCGAAGAGGGGGACTCTCACTCTGGCTGTCAAGGGCAGCGGAACCACGAAAAAGTGGGGTGCAGACTCACTAGCTCCATGGCTCAGGAAGGGTCAGCGGCAGCAGCAGGGGGCTGTCCCTTCGCATCCGGAGGGGCCCTGCGGCCCCGCCAGCCTGCAGGGTCTCCGGTCCCAACCTCTCCTCCACGGGTGCTGCCGTCAGTCTCCCGTCTCTGAAGAAATCAGCGCCGCTCCCCCACGGCTGAAATGTGCCAAGCAGATGGTCCCACGCTTATCATCAGGAGCCGTGTTCAAATAGCATCATTCAGTGACACGCTCAAGTGAAAGTCTTCATGCTGATTCAGAGTGGGAACAAGCTGGTGAGCGTGCGAGGGGGTCGACCCCCTTGAACCACCAGGGCCAGACGGGGCCAAGGAGGGTGATGAGCCAGGGACATTCCCTGTGGAGGAGCAACATCACGTGTCAGAGAGATGGAAGCTGCTCAGACCCCTGACTTAGCCTGGAACGAACCATGTGATCCCTGACAAGCTCTTTAAGACTCAGTTCTGTCACCCGCAAAATGGAGCTGATCAGAGGGCTGCAAAAAGTAGCTATGGCGAACTGAGATGTAGGTAAAAACCTGCACAGAGAGGGACACATGGTTCAATAATGAAATACCCACTTCCCTCCTACAAGCCCTTTTCAGAGTCTCCTGTGTAAGGATCGTGCGGCGGAGGAGAGAGCAGCCCGCTCCAGGGCCGAAGGCACCGTCGGCAATTCCCAGGTGGCCCCTGCCTGGCCCGGAGACCGATCCTGGGAGCAGCCGTCCCTGGCTGCTGCAGCTTCTTGCCCACATGCAGCCAGGGACCTGTCCCCCAATACCGGGCCCCTCTGCCACAGACCTGGTGTAAAGGCACAAAGGCCACGCAGGAGAATTCTGATGGTTTGACTAGCCAAGCCCTGCGGCGAGGGCCCACCCCTCGCGCCCCTCGTTCAGGGCGCCATTCCTTCTTTCTCAAAAGCAGTCCTTCCTGCTTACTGTGTCAAAGTAGTCACGGACCCCTGGGACGAATTAGATCAAAACGGGGTAAGAAGGCAAGTTCAGACTCTGTGGGAAAGCGGACTTGGGAACCCGCATATGAAGCTTTCCTCAGACTGTTTCCATAGCAGCAAGACCCAGGGCCAGCCAGACTGCTCCTGCAGGGGGCTGACCTGTGCTCCGGCCTGCGGGGGTGGCGGTGGAGAACAAGGACATGGGGGACTTCCCCTAAGGACGGTCAAGCCACAGGCAAAACAACGTGAGGGTCAGGGCATCTCCCAGATAGGCAGGGGCCGAGCAGCAAATCAAAACTTCAGGTGACCTCAGCCCCAGGGAGCCACGGGAGCATTGCGTTACCTGGCAAGGATGTCCCCGGGGGGCGGGGGAGGAAAGGGTCGGCCTCCTGGAGAAGTGGACAATTCCCGGAGGACAGCCAGACACTGAAGAGAAACCCAGGAGCACCGGAGGCAAACGGCAGGGCAGAAAGGAAGGAGCCCACGGTGGCAAAGGGACCAGACACGCGGCAGGGAACTCAGCGAGGAGAGGAGGAACGGGCTGGCTGAATGGGCACCAAAGTCCCGGCAGGGAAGGCGACAGCCCTGCGGGGAAGGAGGCACGGAGGAGAATGGGGTGGGTGGAAGGGCTGGCTCGCTCGCCTGCTCCACGTTTGCGGCTTCTCCGAAGCTCAGGGCTGTCCAGATTTCATGAACGTTTCACCTAGTCCCTCCAGAGGCTGTGACACCCTGAGCAAAGTGGCCAACGGGGAGGGAGACTCCCACGTCACGATTTAAGTCAACAGGACCCAGGGCCTCCGCACCCTGCTTTTCCCAGCTCCCTCCAGAACACAGAAGTCTGAGCACGCTGGCAGAGAATAAGGCGCCCAGTTTGGCAATTGATAACAGTCACAAGGTGAATGAGGAGTGAGCCGCGGGGAGGCTGGCGTGGTCAGGTGGGGCCCAGTCCAGGCGGGGGGCAGCCGAGGCGGTGGCTGGTCAGGGCAGCCCCGAAGAGACAGACAGGGGCTCTTTTCCTCCAGACTGAGTGGGTGGTAGAAAGCGCCAATTGTTTTGTGGCTAATTGGCACCGCTGACAAAGGCAGGAATGACTGCAGATGGAGCTGGAGTTTCATTTGTGGCAGATAATGATTTGCATTTAGAGAAAATACAGCAACTCTCTGTAAAAATAAAACTGCTTGCACTTCAACCACAAATAGGTGGGCTATTTCTGTGCCTGGCTTATCTTTGTGAGCAATCCTCCTCCTTTTGAGAGGCAAGGAAAGTTTGGGGGGGGAAAGGAGGAGACCAAAGAACGGGGAGCAGAGCAGTCTGAGTGTGGGGAAATGATGTCCGTGGTCCCCAAAGTCCAGTGCAGAAGGAAGTTCTAGCTTCACCTCCACAAGTCAAGTCACACCTTCGGAAGTTGCCTAGAGAAACAACACCCCTCTCACAACAGGGAATCATGGGGCGGAGGCGGGGGAGAGACCTCGCGTGGGCAGCGAAGAAGGAAGCTTAGTAACCCAGAAGGTCACGCGGATGGACCCCTAAGTGGAAGAGCCCATACGGAGACCCACAAGGGGTAAAATCCTTTTCTTCCACCAGGAGGTCACTCTCAGGTGCCAAACCCTCTCAGTGCCATGGGTGCTTTGCTCAGGACTACACCCAGGGGGCCGCGGGGCGGTCCAGTCCCAGCCTAGAACGTACTCCCCATCTGGAAGGATATGCCCTCCCCCAATGCTGAGCCTACAGTTATGGGGAGAGAGCCATTGCGTGCTTTACCAAGCCCAGTGCTAACCTCAGCAGCGCTAGAAAGTTAGAATAGACACGGGCTGGGCCACTCCCACTGAAAAAACTAGGCCGTCAGTGCGGCAGGTTGGAGGGCGCGTTTCCATAGCAAGATGACGGCTCCCAAGTCCAGTCTGGACTGAGAAACAGCAGGTCCCCAGAATGGCAGACAACTGAGCACAGATTGTCCTGGTGCACCATTGGGAAGCAGAACAACTTCCGGTATGCTAGAAATTTGGACTTAGAAATTTGACTGGAGTGATGAGTGATTCTTTATCCCCTCCGTGTGATTGACAGGGCTTCAGAGCAGGGCTGGCCCCGCCCTCTGCCCTCCTGTCCTGCCAGCGGGACTTCAGATCTCACTGGTCAGATAAAAGTCCCAGATAAAATCCTGAGAACAGAACTCTCCCAGGCCGATCTGAATCCCATCAGCCTTAGGGAATCTTCTCGAGGCTCCTCGTACCCCACCCTGCCCTAGGATTTGTTGGGTCTCTCCCAAGTAACGATCTTTATGTCCAGTGCACTTTTCTTAAACCACAAATCTTAAAGAGAAATGACACCCCCCCTCCCCCACCATGTCGTTCTCCTCCAACTAGACAGGCCCAACAGCGGTTGCGGTCAGCAAACCTGTGAGGAAGTTTAGGGAGCAGACAGACTCCTGGGATAAACGCTGGGAATGGTCTGAAACAGATGGGGGCTGCAGATTAGACCCAACTGCGGGAGGCTGGGTCGCCAGCCCCGAGTCTCCCCGACCTCCCCCAAGTCTCCCTGACCTTCCCCGCTATTTGGAATCTGCCAGAAAGGAGGAGACTTTTTCTGCCTTTGCAGAATGATAGGGAAAATGTGAAGTGACCCTACATGAGTCCAGAGGTCCTCCATCAGAGACAGCTGTGTGTGCCCAGGGGCAGCGGGAGCATACGTGTGGTGGTGATCACCCTTACAGATGCAGGTGTGAGCCAGACTCCTTAACTTGAATACATGCAATGGCTCCCTGTCCCCTGAGTTGGCTGCACAGACACCTGCCTTCTAGATTCTTTACCTAGATCGTAATCCTGTGCTCTCTCTTGTCCCAACACCATGAAAACATCCAGTGGTGAGAAAGAGCATTTTTGGAGCATTGCCCTGAGACATGGAGTCTATCCATTCCTCTAGATGTTCTAAATATTACCCTGGGTTCAGCCCTGCATACTTGGCCAGCATTGTGTTGGCCCTTCATAAAACTGCGATTTCTAAGTCATCCTTTGGAGATATTTGTCAGCTAGCATGCAGAGGCTCTAAAAAAAAAAAAAAAAAAAAAAAAAAAAAAAAGACACAAAAAGAGCAGGACAGGGTTCCTGGGGGAATTGGCGTGCACCCCCCTCCCCACCTGTCGACGGAGTCCCCTGGCGGAGAGGTCCACATCTGGAGGAGCGGCGGACAGCGTGCTTGTGGGAAAAGAACGCTAAGAAGTGTGCCGTTGTTCTTGTTTTCTTTCCCTAATAGGAAGCCTGAGGACACATATTTAACCTGCCTTTGGAAATGGACCACATGGCTACTTAAAGGAAAAATGTTTGAAATTACTAATGCAGTCCAAAGGGCAATTCTGGTATTGTATCAATATTCATTATCCTTTTTCTGCCAATAATTGTGGACTTTGGCAAAGTGTTGTTTTTTTTCCACCTACTATATCTTCAAGGAGAACGGGGGAAAAAAGTAAGTCACCTCCAAATGATAGCAACTTCCATATTGGGATTACCACAATTAGCAGTGACTCGGGACCCGTGCAGAAAAGAGTTCTCTAAAGTGTGGCCCTGGTCAGTTGGCTCAGTGGTTCGATCCCTGGTCAGGGCACACAGGAGAAGTAACCATCTGCTTCTCTTCCCTTCCCTCTCCCACTTCTCTCTCTCTCTCTTCTCTCAAAGCCACTGGCTCGATTGCTTCGAAAGTTGACCTCAGGTGCTGAGTGTAGCAACCCCAGATGGGGGTTGCTGGGTGGATCCTGGTTGGGGCACACGCAGGAGTCTGTCTCTCTATCTTCCCTCGTCTCATCTAAAAAAAAAAAAAAAAAAAAGTCACCTGACCTGTGGTGGCGCAGTGAATAAAGCGTCGACCTGGAAACTTTGAGGTTGCCGGTTCGAAACCCTGGGCTTGCCTGGTCAAGGCACATATGGGAGTTGATTCTTCCAGCTCCTCCTCCCTTCTCTCTCTCTATCTCTCTATCTCTCCTCTCTCTCTCTCTCTCTCTTTCTCTCTCTCTCTCTCTCCCCCTCTCCTCTCTAAAATGAATAAATAAAAAATTAAAAAAAAGTCTATGATGGCACCTATTAAAATATAGAGTTACACATCTGTGTGTGTTTTCCCCCACAAAGCTCAGCTCTCTGAGGCAGAGGCAAAGCCTAACTCCCTCAGCATTGGCTGAGTGAGAGAAAAAGTTGACTAGATCGACTGTATTTAGAATTAGTACCACCATTTGCAATATTGGTTGTTTTATAGTTGCTTCTTCAGAGTTAGTTTAATTTCCTCCCATTAAACTGAAAGGCATTGGGGAAAGTAACATTTTGGAGGGCAAGGGCTTGTTAACTCTCTTTTTTAAAACCAGTGTCTTACCATGGCCTCATATACACTCACGAGATGATTTAGGTGGGAGATTACAAAGGTGGAAATCTTTCTGTTGGGGACGGAATAAATAAACAAGGTATTTTTGCAATCTGGACAGAGGTGCTGGGCCCAAACCCCACCTCATTTGCCTAATTAACAAAGAGCTACACCTAATTCTCATTTGTCTCACCCATGTTCTCCGGAGGAGGCTAGAAGCTACTTTCTTATTAGTGTAAAGTAGATTTGGACGGTATGGTGGGGGTTGTCTTTGAGTTGCCTTGGAAACTTAATTGAATTGCTGATGGACCACATTTTTTCTATGAATAAAAGTGGATGTGTTTCTGGGAGCAGGGACGTTATGGCTAAGGAACAGTAGAGACTGTTTGCCGTGGCATCCTCCTGAACCCCAAAAATATATATCTTTAAGTCCCTATCATTTATTACAATTCCATACCTTTTCCCATTCAAGACCCCGTAATAGACTTGTGGCTGGACCGTGACAATTGGCGCCCATACGTGTGGCCATTGAAAAAGGGAAAGAGGCCTGACCTGTGGTGGCGCAGTGGATAAAGCGTCGACCTGGAAATGCTGAGGTCGCCGGTTCGAAACCCTGGGCTTGCCTGGTCAAGGCACATATGGGAGTTGATGCTTCCTGCTCCTCCCCCCTTCTCTCTCTCTCTCTCTCTCTCCTCTCTCTCTCTCCTTTCTAAAATGAATAAAAAAAATTATATAAAATATTAAAAAAAAAAAAAGAAAAGGGGAAAGAGGAGAGGTGATGGAATTCCCCAGAGGTGTGCACACAAAGTAAGTATAAAGCTTCTAGAGAGTGAAGTTTTAAGTAGAGTTTGGGGGGAGAGTATAATAAGAAATAATTTGGGAGAAAGATAAATATGGGAACTGTAGGATCAAAAGTGAGGGATCTTTTTCTTTTTGTACAAATGTTTTTATTTGAGAAGAAGCTGTTTGAACAGAATGAGATAGAAACAGAGGAATGTAAATATATATAAGAAAAACTTGGAGTCTGAGAATAACTCGGGAGATGAGAATATCACAGCTTTGGCCATTTTAAACTTTGCGCCTCCACAGCTCTCTGCTCCCAAAGTCTTTGTCTCAGACCCTTGGAGATCCCCACTCTCGATCAGGCTCGAGATGCAGGGGAATAAATGGAATTCAGCAATATTAGGCAAAGTCCTGATGAGCAATATCAAGAATTTGTTTCATGGCTGGTTCCAGCAGTTGAAAGAATAGTGATAGAAAAAGAAGTTTATATCAGAATATGCACTGATGTTGGGGCTTCATACATGCAAGGTTTTGCTTTTGCCACAGCCCTTAAGGTGAGGATCCCAAGAATTTTTGATAAAAGGCAGGACAAATGAAAGGAGGTCAGGGAAGTACTTCTGCCTGTGAATGTTGTTTCCAATGCAGCAGCTAGGTTGGGCCCAGACTGGTGGAGGCTGCAGCCAAGGGGAAGGTAAAGCAGGGAGGTGAACGGGGAAGCCTTCCCCACCCTGGTAAACTAGGACTGCCGCTCAGCTGGGATTGAGATGGAGGCTGCGGCGGCCCACAATTCGGTGTGATTAATCTAGGCTGCCAGTTGCAGCAGCTATTAGAATCTGAGCTTTAGTAAATAAAAAGATGTAAGAGTTTGGGGGAATTACAGCTTTTCCCTATTATTCTCTAACTTTCTCTAAACTATCATTTTCTTTCTTTCCTACTCTATGCCTGGAAAGAGGCGCAGGGGGAGCCTGTTTGGATGTGCCTCAACAAAAGTCTCATACGGCCGACTTGAGATTTTTCTTTTTTTTTTTTTTTTTTTTTGCATTTTTCTGAAGCTGGAAACAGGGAGAGACAGTCAGACAGACTCCCACATGCGCCTGACCGGGATCCACCCGGCACGCCCACCAGGGGGCGACGCTCTGCCCACCAGGGGGCGATGCTCTGCCCATCCTGGGCGTCGCCATGTTGCGACCCTCCTGGGTGTCGCCATGTTGCGACCAGAGCCACTCTAGCGCCTGGGGAAGAGGCCACAGAGCCATCCCCAGCGCCCGGGCCATCTTTGCTCCAATGGAGCCTTGGCTGCGGGAGGGGAAGAGAGAGACAGAGAGGAAGGCGCGGCGGAGGGGTGGAGAAGCAAATGGGCGCTTCTCCTATGTGCCCTGGCCAGGAATCGAACCCGGGTCCTCCGCACGCTAGGCCGACGCTCTACCGCTGAGCCAACCGGCCAGGGCCGACTTGAGATTTTTCAAGAGAGATTTCTGTTTAGTATTTATCCTTACCACGTTCCTATTAAATAGCCCTATGTAAGATCAAGCAGGCCACATTCTAATCTCTAAAATCCTGGGTTTCACTCTTGATTTGTGTAATTGTATGTGAAGTCTCTGTTTAATGTCTAAATGTATCTGTTTTCAAGGCCTGAATTATGTTCTTGCATGCAAAAAATTGGAAATGCTGGCTCTAATATTGTAAAAATAAAATATCATCTCTACAAGTTTAAAAGTTTAATTAGAACAAGTAAAGCATGCTCATTAAAATTTAAATAAAATGAAATGTAGATCCTAAAGACTTCCTAATTTGGCCAAACTGCTCCAAGTTAAAGTTGCTGCAGCTGCAAAGCTTGAAGCAAGGTGGATTTTATTAACAAAGGTGGTGGATTTTATTAACAAAGGTGTAATTTTTTTTTTTTTTTTTTTTTACTCTTTGAGTTGCCTGCTGATTGGATAGAGGTGTTTTGATGGGTTTGGGAATGTTGCTTGAAAGTGCATTTGCTGTATTTTGTTGAAGGTTGGCATTGAGACAGGTGTTTCTTGCAGTTTTTGAGGTCAAAGTGTTGTGGAGTGTACTCAACAAATGCTTAAGGGTCAATTCTAAATAATATAAAAAAAAAGAGGGGGGAAGTCATGTCCTGAAACTCCTGCAAATTTATTTACTTTGAAGAATGCTGATGTACAGGAGATGCCACACCTTTTTCTTTTGCAAACGTCTACCCTCTTTTATTTGATCCAGCTAGTAATGCTCTTTTGTCATTTTCTAAATAGTTCCAGATATACAGAAAAAGTTTATATAGGCAGATGTGGACCCTCAAAACCCTCAGCAAAAAAAAAAAAAAAATCCTCAGCGAGATCTTCTGAGCATGGCTCTTAAGGTCTGTAATGACCAAGAGGAAAAGAAAAGGCAGACAAAGCCCAAAAGAGATCAGGAAAAATACCAGCTCATGGCATACACCCTTAAAGGCTCCAATGCCCCAAAGGGGTCTCATAGGACTCATCAGGGCCCTGCTTCAAGAGTGGAAAGGAAGGTCATTGAGCTAAAGCCTGCCAGGCTTCTCTGCCCCTACCAGGGACATACCTTTGCTTGGAAAAAAGGACACTGGAAGGTAAGCTGCCCCCTCACTCCTCTAAGGGAGGGCTTAGTCTCTTCCAGCACTGCTCCAGCCACCTGTGACCTAACCTTGCTCAGCCTGCTGGGACTTGCCACTGAAGGCTAAAGGTGCCCAGGGCTGTCAGCCCCATCTCACATCACTGTGGATGAGCCTAGGGTATTTCTTCCAAGTAGCAAGTAAACTGATCTCATTTCTTATGGACACGAGGGCCACTTACTATGTCTTGCCTGAATATTTGAATTTTTATTCATCCCTCAAAGATCTCTGTGGGTGTTGATAGTCTTTATTTTCTACTGCTTTGTTTAATATATAGTGTTTCCTTTATTCCTCCTGCCTTAATGCTCCATGCCTATTTTAGGCTGAAACCTGCTTCTAATTTAGATTAATTTACCTCTGCCACCCAGCATGTTTATCCCAATGTTCTCTTCACCACACCATGGCTGCAGAGCTCCAGGGAAAGGCACCCTGGGTTCATCTCTCCAGTTTAAAGAAAATGGAAGCTCCGTCTTCATACATGCTGCAGATGGCTTTACAAGTCTATCTCAATCGTTATCAGCTAGAAGCAGTGGTCATTGGGGACTTGGACTCTAGCTGCAAAGTGTGGAAATGTGGCCACAACTCTAGTGCCTTGTGGACTTTTCCTGAATGTGTGACTCCTGCTCCTTGGGACAGTTCTCAGACTGAAGTGGGGTTGGGTTACATTTACAAATAATATGAAGCAATGATGGTGTCAACATGGACTTGGTGAAATTACATGAACATGTTAAGGACATTTAAGACTATAAGAATTTTATTATAGATCCTGTTGTATTAGTTAAGATTTTGCTTGATAATCTAATCCCTTAATTGTATTAGGACACTTGTTATAGTATCTGTTAGCATTGGCTATTTCAATTTTGTTGTTTGTTTTATAGTTTTCCAGTCTGCCTCCAAGTTGGAACATGAGAATTCAGATGAGTATGAACCACAGCACACGAATTGAAGTTTTAAAAAAATAAAAATAAAAAGGGGTATATGTTGAGGACCAAATAAACAGGGTATTTTTGCAGTCTCGACAGGTGCTGGGCCCAAACCCTACTTCATTAGCCTAGTTAACAAAGAGCTACACCAGATTCTTATTTGTCTTACCCATGTTCTCCAGAAGAGGTTGGAAGCTAGTTTCTTATTAGTGTAAAGTAGATTTGGATGGTATGGTGGGGGGTTGTCTTTGAGTTGCCTTGGAAACTTAATTGAATTGCTGATGGACCACATTTTTTTCTATGAATAAAAGTGGATGTGTTTCTGGGAGCTAAGGAACACATTAGCCGTTCCATTACGGCTAAGGAACAGTAGAGACTGTTTGCTGTGACATCCTCCTGAACCCGTGTGTGTGTGTGTGTGTGTGTGTGTATGTATCTTTTTTTTTTTTTTCTGAAGCTGGAAACAGGGAGAGACAGTCAGACAGACTCCCACATGTGCCCGACCAGGATCCACCCAGCACGCCTACCAGGGGCGACGCTCTGCCCACCAGGGGGCGATGCTCTGCCCCTCCGGGGTGTCGCTCTGCTGCGACCAGAGCCACTCTAGCGCCTGGGGCAGAGGCCAAGGAGCCATCCCCAGCGCCGGGGCCATCTTTGCTCCAATGGAGCCTTGGCTGCGGGAGGGGAAGAGAGAGACAGAGAGGAAGGGGGAGGGGTGGAGAAGCAAATGGGCGCTTCTCCTATGTGCCCTGGCCGGGAATCGAACCCGGGTCCCCCGCACGCCAGGCCAACGCTCTACCGCTGAGCCAACCGGCCAGGGCCTGTGTGTGTATATCTTTAAGTCCCTGTCTATCATTTATTTTAATTCCATACCTTTTCCCATTCAAGACTCTGTAATAGACTCATCGTGACTGGACTGCGACATCTATCCAACTCGCTTTGGTTCAGTTGTCTGAAAGTAACCTGCATAACACCTGAAATCCATGCAGAGGGCTTGTTCTTGGTAAGTCAATGTCCATACGTTGCCCTAAGGAGGAACGCTCAGCGTCTGTAGCCAAGAGAATAATAGTTCTATTTCCAGCTACTGTACCTACTTTAGATCTCAGCTCTAAAGCTATTTTCAGGCAAGACCAAAAATAGTCAGCCGACAACAGTGTAAATCAGGCAAAATAAAGAAAATCAACCTTCTTAATTTTGTTCCAACTTTCATCATTGCCCAGGGTCAAGAGGACAGTGCAGGCCACTTCCATGCTTCAGACTGTTCACTCGGCGTGTGGCTCTCCCAGACCTCGAGCCAGCTGTTCGATGTTGGCTTGTTCCGCACGTGCACAGACCCATCGCCACACAAGGGTGAGCTGAGAAACAAGACGGGGGCAGCCACCACGCTCTTCTTCTCAGAGAACGTGCTGGAGAAGGAGGTGGTGCTATCGGCCGAAATGAGATTAAGGATTTTCAATATTTTCCATTGAACATTCTCTGCCTAAGCTCTGCTGAGAAGGATGTGCTAGGTCACCTCGGGTCACATTATCCCTGATCCAGGAGGTGCTGGCCCGTATACATCCTCCCAGCCCAGAGGCTGGCGTGGGGGGTGGGGCACAGAAGAGGATTCCTAAGTGCTGAGGAGAAAGGAGTGGATGACAGAGAAAGAGGCCTCCATGCACAAAATAAAAGCGAGTGACCCCTGGGGATCCCTGGAACCCACGGAGAGAGGTCACGGGTAGTAGCAGAGACCTGCTGATACAGGTCAGGCCGAGTCCACTCTGGCTTAATGTCATCATGAATCAGAGTGATAGCCAAGACCCTTAGTTTGCTCTGAAACCCTGAAATTGTTAAAGGGACAACCCACAGTGAAAGTTCTCGAACAGGACACATGGTAGGATTGGAGCCTTTCCTGACCAGCACCTCAGGCACCGATCGGCCCACACTGGGGTCTCCCGCACCCAGGCTCCTAGTTTTGACTAGAGACCCCACCGTCCAGCTCACGGCTCCCACAGTGGAGGCAGGCCCTGCCAGGGCTGCCTTGCTAGAAGCTAAATTTGAGGGGTTTCCCCACTAGCTCATCAGGGAGCTTGGAGCGGGAGACATCTGACCACTGTCACCAGATGCGGGGGCGGGAGGGGTGTTTAAGCTCTCTGCATTCCAGGAGCTGACTTGCTTGTGTCCATTATGCCTCAGCCTGCACTGAGACAATCCAGTCACACAAGTGGGGATGCCTGTGTCCCCCATCCAGCCGCAAGCTGCCCACTCCTCCGACAGCTTCAAGCCCTCACTCCGGCATTCAGCTGGTGTGCATGGCAGTCTGCAGCACTCCAAGACGTGTCGGCGGCTACTCACGGAGAGTCTTGCGTTTCTGCCTGGAATTGGCGACCACTGGACTAGCTTTCGTGGGTCTCGACTTTCTCTAGAGAGAGGTGGGCAGCCTGGGTTCCTCCCCCCCCGTCCCCCACGTGACACGTCTTCTGGCATCCCTTACAGAGACAATAACGGACTTGCTGATACCCAGGACCTTTAGAAGTTCAGTTAACTAGTCCCAGGTGAGGCCACGTTGGGAGTGGCTGGCGGATGGTTCCGGATTGCTGCTATCCCCCAGCTTAGGTACATGCCCTGTGCATCAGCCCGATGTGAGAAGATTCTAGGGGGGGGGGGGGGGGCATATGCCAAAATGCTAGAATTCTAGCCCAGGACTGAATTCTGGACTCTGCTCATGTTCGATGAATGACCTGGTCAGACACAACCAATGCATGTGCAGGGGCATGCTCCTGAGTGCCCAGAACAAGGGTCTGGGCACATGAATGCCCGTGACATGCTGCTTTGAAGAGTCTACAGCCACGTGGCCCCGAAGTCAGTCCCCCACCTCTCCACACAGTAGCTCCAGGTGCTCAAACATAGTCACCACATCTCTGTCACCCCATCTGTCCCTCTGTCTCTCTCTGTCTTTGTCACAAAAAAACCCAAAACACAGCAGAACAAAAAACCTACCCTGAAACTTACAGCATTAACCACTTTTTAACGTGCAGTTCAGTGGCATTAAGCGCAACCGCCATATTGTGTGGCCAGCACCGTCTCCACACCTCCGCCTTCCTACACGGAACCCCTATACCCACTAAACACTCCCTCCCTCCCCCAAGCCTCTGGGGCCCTCTAATCTGCTCTCTGTCGCTATGAGTTTTGATTACTCCAGGGACCTCATATAAGTGAAATCACCCAAGATTTGTCCCTCTGTGTCTGGCCTACTTCACTCAGCATGTCTTCAAGGTTCGTCCACATTGTAGCCTGTGTCAGAATCATGTTCCTTTTAGAGGCTGGATACTATCTGTGGCACTGAATGGAATGTGTAGGTAACACTCGTCTACCCACTGACGGACACTTGGGTGACTGGAGGGTATCCTTATTACGAGTGCGGCACTGGAGGGCCACGCTGTTAGATCAGAGCCCAAATGCCCTTCTGTCCGTCTGGGATTCGGGAACCCTGCTTCTGGAATCAGTAATCTAATATGCTTCACCTAACGACACAGCAGGTACTTTCCAGGTATTCCCAGCCCGAAACTCCACTTGTGTCAAGTGACCTGTATCAGTTAGGGTTTTAACTGCAAATAACAGAATGAACTCCAGCTCACTTGAGTAGAAAGGGGGTTTATTAAAATAATATTAGCTAGCTCATAGGCCCTCCAGGAGGACAGAAAACCCAGGCTAAGTTGGGATGCCCAAACCAACTGCGTGACGCTAAAATCATGCAGCAGGAATAGCATCAAGACGCTGCCGCCTCTGCCAAGCCCAGGGCCACGGATGACTGAGTCTCCCCCTCACTGTGACCAGCACCCTGTGCCCCATGCCCCCATAGCTCCGGTCCGGCTGCCCTGGGCTCTTGGGCTCTCTAACCCCTACCAGAGAGGATTCTCTGTGTTCCTACTTCCTTGCCACCAAAGTCAGGACCTGACAAACCTGGCTGGATGTGCCAACGTCAGATGCCCACAAGGAGGGAGACCAGGAGAGTCCTCCACCCCCCATTGCGGGAAAGGGCCCAGATTTTGGGTGCCCAAAGGAGAAACCAAGATCCACGTCAAGTTTTAATGGCATCTGTCCTTCATGCAGTCACCAGGAGTCAGAGCTGACTCAACAGCCAGGAACACACACGCCGGCCCTGCCCAGTTCTCACCCCAGGCAGCATGTGTCCTTGAATGAGTCCCACACTGTAAAAGCTCCCAGTGGCCCACCTCCATCGTGTCCCACTCACCGAAGTCCATGGGGACCCAGACCATGGGACCACCTGCAGCCTGGCTCTCCCCCTTGATGTCGTTCTCTGAGTGCCCAGGGCCCTGGTTTTCTGGGTACCAACATAAGTCTGCCCCCAGCGTCTGCAAGGCCTTGTCCCTGGGCCTGGCCCCTGAGGGTAACTGCACTGCCCGTAGATACACGCCTGGGCAAAGGGTGGCTAGCCGCCGTGTGTGGAGCTCAGGTGTGCTGCAGGAGCAGACACGCAGGTGTGAGTGAGGCCCCTCGTGGAGAGGGACAGGGACAAAGACAAAATACAGGAGGAGAGGAGGGCTGGACAGAGGCCAGGGGCTGGCTCTCCTCATCTGGCTGTTTTCCAGCCCAGACCTCCAAGGCGTCCAACTGTTCTCAACTTAAGCCTGGTCTTCCAATTGTTATAAAGGTATGTATTTGTCAAGGTGGAAGGAGAGAACATATTTAACAGCTTGGTAGCTTGTATTTTTGTTATATGTACATAAAACCCACTATTTTAACCATCCTTCAAGCATACAGTTTAACGGCGTTAAGGACAAGCACAATGTTGTATTGTACAACTGTCCCCATCCTCCGTCTCCAGGACTTCTTCATCTTCCCAAACTGAAACCGTCCCCGGTAAACGCAAACTCCCCACTCCCCTCCCCAGTCCCTGCTGCCCTCCAACCTGCTCTCTGTCCCTGAGTTCGCTCCTCTATACACCCCATGCAGGTGGAATCATGCAGTATTTGTCCCTCTGTGTCTGGCTTATGGGATGTCATGGCCTCGGACTGGGGGCAGGTAAGCCAGCCCTCCAGGAAAGAGACAGGAAGGTCAGATTTCAGCCTGGCTGGAGTCAGGGGAAGCACCTGTGAGAAAATGGGGAGACAGCGGCAGGCGGTGGGGCGGGCGCCAGACCCCAGAGCAAGTCTGACCTCGTGGAGCAGCGACAAGATCTGTGAGCGGGCGTGTCCCGGTCCGCCTGCAGACAGAGGAGGGTCAGCCAGGCCCAGGGGATGTCCTGGAGCCTGAGCGGGCGGTCAGGGGCGCCCCCTTTGCTACGGCATCCTGCAACTCCGGCTCGCTGAGAGAGAGGCCTCAGGGCACATGCGGAGGTGGGTCCCTGCCACCCACACAGCCCTACTCCCAGCTGTCCCGAGCCACTGGCCTCTGCAGTGCCCACCGGGCCTGACTCTGGTACGGCTCCTTGCTCCCTCCCACCTCCATGCCCAGCAATAAAGTAAGTGCTTGTTCTTAGCCCTGCGTGAGGACGCAGGCGGTCACCTGGGCTGCATGGGACACACCATTGCACCAGCCTGCCCCGGTGGCCACACCCTGGCAGGCGCAGGACCCCTCCACCCAGGGCCCTAGATAGGAAGCAGACGGGGACCACCTCTCGGCGGGTCCTCACACCCCCTGCACAATCTGCCTCCTGCAGTTTGAGTGACCTGTCTTCCGTCCGTCCCCAGGCCCCACGTCCAGCTCCCATGTCCACCTCCCATAGGGGCTTCGTGGTTGGCTCTGTCCCTCACTGTCCACAGTCTGGCTCAAAATAGACACTCCAGGCTTCAGACCTCCAGGCCAGGCCTTTAGATAGTGACATTTCACCTCCAAGTCCCCAGGAAGCCTCTCGGTTGTTCCCGGGGTCATTTTTTATTTTTTAAGCTTTTAAACTACAGCCTGGGCAATGACGTGGATGCCGGGCAGGGGAAGGGAGTCAGGGGTGACAAGCTCTCCCAAGGACAGGAATACCTCAGCCTCAGTTCACAAGGTAGCCCCCACCCCTCACGTGCAGGGAGAGGGGAGTTTTAAGTGTCTCCACTGGTGGACAAGAAGCTCTCCAGCTTTCCTATTTTCTGGCGCCATCAAGTGGTGATTTGGGTTTTCACAAAGGGGAAATCATTCTAACAGTTCTTTTTGTTCTACTGTTTCCCTGTTTCTGAAGTAAGTTGCATGTTTATCTCTTGAATTGTTATTTTATGGGAATTCTCACCCCTCCCCCCAAAACAGGGGAGATTCCTTGACCTTGGCAGACCCCCAGATTAGTTCAACAGGATGTTTTAACAAGTCTGTGAGAAACAAGACGTCCTGGAGGCGGCGCTCGGAAGGATCTCTGCAGGAGCCCTGCTGTCTCCTTCCCAGGGTAACACCCGGTGTCAGACCGCAGCGCCCTGCTGCCCCGGCCCACACAGCCACGCTGCCCCTCCTACTCCCAAAGGGCCCAGCGGACACCGGAGCGCTGCTCACCTCACCAGGGTGGATGGACAGAGGTGGGCCCAGGCCCCGCTCTCCTCCCCGGGGATGTTGGCCTGCCTCCCTCTTTCATGCCCTACAATGCGTGATGATGACATCCAATGACAACGCCCCTTTCTCAAGGGGGGGCGCTGACAGGTGGGTTTGTCTACAGCGCTTCAGAGAGCTGACCAAGCAGCAAGCACGCTGGAGCCCTCACATTGGAAAGCCAGCTCTCAACACTAAAGGCCCGTCGTGTTCTTGTTCCGTCTCGTCTTGCTTTCCGATCTCCCGAGCAAGACCCCCGGGCCCCCCGGGGGCGGGGCCAATGGAGAAGTTTCTGTCGAGTGGCCTGTGAAGCCTAGCTGGCTTTTAGCCAGGGTCCCTGGAGTATCTGTGGCAACAAAAACTCAGAATGACCCTCGAGGATGCCAGCGGCCCGGAGGCTGGGAATGCCAGGTGACCTAAACAGGGTGCTAGACAAACAGTCATTGAAATTTTCGCACACACAGAATAAACGTCTTATGTTTATCTAGACCAGTACTTTCCAGTAGAGTGTATAATCCTTGGGTCTGTAACCTTCCTACAACCTCGGGGTGGTTAACTCTTGTGGGCCGGCACAGCATTTCTGGTGGACTGACACTGGTCTGCAGACCGGCGACTGAAAAACACTGGCCTGCCTGACTAGCGGTGGCACAGTGGCCAGAGCACTGACCTAGAACGCTGAGGTCCCGGGTTCTAAATCTCGAGGTTGCTGGCTTGAGCGTGGGCTCACCAGCTTGGGTGTGGGGTCATTGGCGTGAGTGTGGGATCATTGACATGATTCCAAGGTCATTGGCATGACCAAGGGGCCACTGGCTCAGCTGGAGCCTCCAGGTCAAGGCACATACAAGAGGCAATCAATGAACAACTAAAGTGAAGAAACTACAAGTTTATACTTCTCTCTCTCAAAAACAAAAGCACTGACCTGGACTGCATTTTGCTAGTGCATTTCACACTTCTTGGGCAGAAAACACAAAAGCAGAGAAACTAGAGACTGGCAATGCTAAAGGTGAGCCCACCTGTTCCTTCCAGAATGGGAGGCTCGGCCTTCAGGCAAACAGGATGCCACATGGCCAGATAAGCCTGGGGTGCCCGGTGTCCCAACCTCCTCTCCCCAATTACAGGACTCCCTTCTGCCCAGACCCGGAGGAATACTAGTCCATTCCCAAGCAGTGACGTTTCTATGAGGAAGAGCCTGGGGCACTCGCTAAAGCCCTCGAGATGCAGTTGCAAGAACTGCACCCATCAATATTGTCCACCCATCAATATTGATTTAAAACTTTGTTCTTACTCTTTTTTTTTCCCTGTATTTTTCTGAAGCAGGAAACGGGAAGAGACAGTCAGACAGACTCCCGCATGCACCCAACCGGGATCCACCCGGCACGCCCACCAGGGGGCGACGCTCTGCCTCTCCAGGGCGTCGCATTGTTGTGACCAGAGCCACTCTAGCGCCTGGGGCAGAGGCCGAGGAGCCATCCCCAGCACCCGGGCCATCTTTGCTCCAGTGGAGCCTCGGCTGCGGGAGGGGAAGAGAGAGACAGCGAGGAAGGAGAGGGGGAGGGGTGGAGAAGCAGATGGGCGCTTCTCCTGTGTGCCCTGGCCGGGAATCGAACCCGGGACTTCTGCACGCCAGGCCGACGCTCTACCACTGAGCCAACCGACCAGGGCCTGTTCTTACCCTTCTTAATTACACAAAACACGAGATGACTTAAATGCTTATTATAATAAATGACATTGATAAAATTAAAATCTTACATCATAAACTAACACTTGATTGACCTCAACTCTGTGGTGCAGGTAATTTTATTGTCATTTCTAAAGTGAATATTAGCATTCTGTGGTTTAGAATACCTCTCAAAGCATCCTCAAAGTGCATGGACACTTAGCCTCGCTTTCTCCCATTACCAGCCCACTGGCCATGACCTTCTCTCCCAGAGAGAACACAGCCCTGTCTTCTGCGGTCCAGCTCCTAGAACAACCGTCTGTTACTCAGACACTGGGACGTTCAATTCCCGGAGGGGGTGACTTCTCCCCAATCATCGATAGAAAAGTTTTGGCCACAAAGGTACCCAATCCAAAAATATTTTTTATCATTGATAAGATTTACAGAATTTCTTGTTCAAAACATAACAAAATTCCTGGTGGATTCCAGGCAGATCCACCTGCAAGGAGGATACGCTTGACAAGAACGGAACCCGGGCTGGAGACACCGCAGGCCGCCCCCCCAGCGTCAGGGGCTGCGTCTTCCCAGGACAAACGCGACCAGGGCCCAGGTGGTGACTATGCCACAGACTCTGCAAGACAACAACATGGGTCAGCAGGCCAGAGGCGTGGGCAGGCTGCGTGTGCGAGGGGCGGGCCACATATGCGTGGTGCAGGCCGCGTGTGCGAGGGGCGGACAGATCTGTCCAGGGCGCCACTGCCTGGTCAGGATGAGGGGCGCGCAGATTTGAAAGCTCTGACCCACAAGCACGCCCCTTTCCTCCCGACTTTGTGCACACAAATGTTGTAGTTCCTCTCACCGCAGTCCCCAGCGCCCGCAACAAACTTCTGCCTCCCGAGGTAGCACGGGTCTGGGGCACAGAGCTGTCAACCTTCCTCGCGATTTACATCAGAGGTTGGCACAGGACAAAGGGCTGCCCAGGAGCCGATGTTCTTCGGCAATGCCGCGTCTGCAGGGCTGGCGCCGGAGCCGCCTGCCGAAAGCCTTACGGAGTTCGCGGCCCCTCCGCCCTTCCTGATGCCACAGCACGACACCCTGGATGCAGACTCGACTCTGCTGCGGGCTGTCCGTGATGCCACCTTCACTGCCCCCGCTCTGCCACCAAGCAGTCCAAGCCACAACCCAACTGTGACTGGGTGCCACTTCCAGATCTCTTCCCCAACCTGTGTCCTCCACAGTCTGTCTCAACACAGAGCCATGGGACATCCCTCTGCTAACCCCTCCGACTATCCGTGGTTTCCCCCAGAACCCCTGCTCGCGGCCCTGCACGTGCTGGGGACCTGCTTACATCTCCGGCCCGTCCCCTTTCTGGTTCACACCCGTCACTGGGCCCTCTCTCTGCTCCTCGGTGCACTGGGCACCCCCACTCGAGGGCCCATGCCCTGCCACTGCCTGTGCCCGGACACATGGCCTCCCATTCTTTTTCAACAGCAACCTCCCCACCCTGACACCTCCCACTCCCCCCTCGTGAACTGCCCTCGTTTTTAGTGAGCACCTGTCACCTAAAAGATCTGCAGCTCACTAGTTTACTTACTGCTACCTCCCACTGCAGAGCGAGCTCCAGAACAGGTTGTGGCCTGACTGGCGGTGGCACAGCGAACAGAGCATCGACCCGGGACTCTGAGAACCCAGGTTTGAAACCCCAAGGTTGCCAGGTTGAGTGCAGGCTCACCAGCTTGAGCCCAAAGGTTGCTGGCTCGAGCCCAAGGTCACTGGCTTGAGCAAGGGGTCAGTGGCTCAGCTGCAGCCCCCCCATCAAGGCAGATAAGAGCAGCAATTGATAACTGAAGTCCTGCAATGACGAGCTGATACTTCTCATCTCTCTCCTTTCCTGTCTGTCTGTCTGTCTCTCTCTCTCTAAAAAACCAGTTTCCGTTTTGCTCGATGACGCTCTAGAACCTACGACAGTGCCCAGTACAGCAGATGCTCAATAACCGTCTGTCAAACACTCCTGACTAACGCTCTGTGCCCCACACCTGTCCACGACTCCTTCACAATACTCGTCAGCTACCGAGCTGTGCTCGCCTCAGACCACGCCGGGGCCACAGGGACAGTGCGACAAGCGGCCTGGGCCCCGTCACTCACTGTAACAGGCAGCCGATGTCCGGGGAGTGCCTCCAGTACCGGTAGGGGGTCACCTGCAGGGTGGGGTGGCATCTGTACGCCTTCAGGACACGCCGAGCGCTGCCAAAAGAAGCGATCTCGGGTCAGGCACGGCGCCAGGTGCCCTCCGAGAGGCTGGGTGGCCGGGAGGGGGCGGGGCGGCGGGGCCGGGAGGGGGCGGGGCGGCTCCGCACCGGGGCACCTACTCCTTAAACTTATTGGTCAAGAGCAGGAACTGGTTCCGCGTGTACCGCCGGACATCGAATTTGCAGAGATTCTGGAACTCGCGATAGACTTGCTGCTCGCTGACCCCAGGCCACCTCCTGACACTGAGGATGAGGACAGGGGGTCGGATACCGGGATAATCTGGACCAGCAAAGTTCTGAAAGGCAGGGAGAACAGAAGAACAGTTCCACCTCTCCAACTGACGACCTACCCGGTTTGAAATCCTGATATAAACTAGGAAAGGCTCCGTCTGGGCTGAGAGGGAAGTGGGAAGGAAGGAGAGTGGGTCCCATGTTGGTTGTGGCAGAAGACAAAAAAAATAAGAGGAAGTTGAGTAGCGTGTGAGCACCCTCTTCTACACTGATTCTGGCTAGTATCAGGACCCCTAAGATATCCCAGGGGACCGGGCTGCTTCCCAGGACAGCCTCTGAACAGGGCAAGGAGCAAAATGGAGGGTACTCACGATCTTGGGGACCCCCGCTCGGATGAGGTTCACCTGGTTCACGTAGACAGCCAGCACATCGAGGTACAGGGCAAAGGAGGGCACGGGCATGGAGCCGGCACTGCGTGGGCAGAGAGAGCCCCAGAGTACTCAGCACACAGGCGGTCGTGCCCGTGTTCCCAGCAGAGGCCAGGGCTCTGGGGACGGAACGGGAGGCGCTGCCTCGGACAACTCTGCCCGCACCCCCTCACCAGTCCTGGGCTCAGGGCGGTGTGCTGCCCCCACGGACCAATCTCAGAGAGGCCCCTCAACAGCCCCAGCCAATGCAGAGCTCCCACGTGGTTGCCATCTGCGGGTGACAATTTGGTGAGGACCCCTCTGCTGACAAACAGTGACAGGCTCAGAGAATCGTGGGAGGCCTCCTGACACTGGGTCTCCCCAACACCAAGACAGGAAGAGATGGGGCCGGGGCCAGCACAGGCGTGGTGGGGCAAGGCCACCCCAGGGAGGTAGCTGCTACCCGGGCAGGGACTGCATTCACACAGTGACATTCTGCGTCCTCCCTTCGCTGGGACGGCCGAGGGAGCCCGGAGCTCCTGGCTTCCGGTGAGGATGAACCGCAGGACGAAAAGCAGGGATTCTCACCCGTGCGTTCTCCACAGGAGCAGGTGCGCCACCTTCAGAAGAACTGGGGGGGGAAAGCCAGAAATGTAACAGACAGCCAGGCCCCCCCTGGTCACCTTATCAAAACACGCAGGCGCACGCGCCATCTTATATGTGCGACCCGCCCGGAAGTCAATGGGATGGCAGGGTCAGCACAAACCAGAGGACAGGGACTCTCACCTGAGCCACAGAGGAAGGCATCATACGCTGCTTCATGGGGGTACTTTGTCTCGACTGAGGCATCGTTGCACAAGCAGGAGAGAGGGTCAAGCAGTGATGAGAACACAGGAGGAGAGGAGTCTCCCCCTAACCCCCACCTGTGGGCTGTGAGCACGCCCCCTCCCTGCCCCAGCTGCACACTGCACTGGCCATGCACATACAACCTCCAACTCCTCCAACTGTCCTTCCTCCAGAGACATGGGCACCCTCCCCTTCCCATCCCACCCTCACCACCTCGGTTCTCCCCACGGCAGCATGAGCACCCCCGGGAGGAAGAAGCGGAGAGCTGAGAGCTTCCAGACAGACCACCCACCATGCAGGGGGGAGCAGCCACCACCCACCCCTGCCAGGGACCTCTGATGCCTCCAGGGTGGCCCCTGTTGAGTGAGGGGGTCACAGGGAGCACAGCCCAGGATGCTGGTGGAGACCCCAGCCGCCCTGTGCACACCCTGCCGCCCAGGGAGGCCTGGCCTCCGCTCTGGCACCCCCATGCTTTGGCAGCTGTGGGGAGCGAGCAAGCACGCGCAAACACGCACCGTATTTCCCGCACATGCTTGAGTGAGTGATCACTGGCCCAGAATTCTTGGTGGGATTCAAGTCACTGTGAGAGGAGAGAAACAGGATAAAGCCTAGTCACTAAAAATATTCCCTCTGGTTCTCCCTGCCTCGTCTTCAGTTAACGTCACTAAAAATGTCCTCGACACTGAGACATATTCACAGGAAGAAGATGAAAAAAAAAAAGGCACCAGCTAGGCCTGAGCAAATAGGCCCTGGTAACTAGGCAACAGGAAGGTGAAAGAGAACCATGGACTCAGGACTGAACCGGGGGTTGTGAGCATCTAGCAGATGCTTAACCTCAGCCTGGGCACCAAGATGAACCCGATGCCGGCTCCGCCCTGGGGTCCAAACAGCAAGGAGCGATGACCACAGCCGCCTGGGACACCAGTGCCGCCCGAGGTGTGACCAGAGCGCTCCAAACGTCAGGGCTCCCCTCGGGGTCGGCATCGTTCATTCCTGCGAGTGTTACCTGTGCATCTGCTCTGCCCCGCATGGCGTTAGGCCAAAAGAAACCTCAGGGTTCAGAAGAAAAAACAAACAGAAAACCCCACCCTCTTCTCGCAGAGCTTGTTACTCCAGTTATCGGAAACACATGCAAAGAAAAATAAAACCCTGGCCAACAGGAGAACAGCACATCACTGAACACGGAGGTGCCTTCACCAGGCCCCTTCCCTGGGGGCGGTTTCCCAGCCTCAGCACCAGTGACACCTTGGGCCGGAGAGCCCTGCCAGGGGCTGTTCCATGTCCTGGCCTCTGTGCACAGGACGGCGGCAGCACCCCCAGCTGGAGGTGTCCCGCCGCTGCCAATGTGTCCTGGTAAACAAACTGCCGGAGGGAGACACCCGCTCCAGAAGCGGTTCCCAACGATCCTTCCTTACCTGCTCAGGACCTCATAGACTTCGGAAAGATTTGAAACCCTCGGGAAGTTCAGCTCCTATCATTATGGAAAACAAATTAGGGAGAATAAAATATTCATGCTGTTGTTTATTATCTGCTTCGGGTAATAAACAAATGGCCACGAAAATGACCTGGAGGCCCCAGGCCGGGCAGCTCAGTTGGTCGAAGCATCATCCCGACATGCCAAGGCTGCCGGTTCGAGGCCTGGACGGGGTACATGCAGTCATCGACCCATGACGGCACAAATAAGCGGAACAAGTTAAAGTTTCTCTCTCTCCCCCTCCTCTCTCTAAAATTCAAATTAAAAATTTTAAATCAATTTTTAAAAATGACCTGGAGAAATGTTAACTCCCACACCCTCTTCTTTCTCTTCCAACCTACCTGTCCTTATTCCTTATTTAGGATGCCAGGGAACCTAGTGTCCTTGGACTGAGTTCCTATAAGGGACCCAATGACCTAAGCAAGGAAAAAGCTGCCACAAATGCAACTCATACTACTATCTTCTTTCAAAGACAAGTATTTGAGGGGTTCTAGAAACACAGGACTCCCAGGCATCAGGCCCAGAGCAAGGACACCTAGGTAGGACAGGCACTCTAAGGACCAGAGGGCCCTGGGCAATGCCAGCTCTTCATGTCCTAGAGTTCGTCTCATCTTGTGTGGAAAGGAGCCCCATCGGTTCCCTGAGATCAGCCCCACCCCCTCCCGTCCCCCCCAGGACACAGCTCCATGGAGACCAGCAGCATCACTGCGCAGCCTGGTACCTCCGCATCAGAGGTAGGAACACGTGAAACACGAGAGAACGCACGTCTCTGGCAAAGGTGTACCAAGCAGCCCAGTCTCGCTGTTGCGGCGCCTTTCTGAATCATTAACTTGAGGAGATCGGCTTAAGGCTTACAAACACTGATCCAATTCCTCTTTCTTTGTTCCTCAGTTCCACTTCTGAGCAGCATTTAAACCAGTTGGGTGCTTCTCCCCAAATGCACAACAGAAGTCACCTAGGAGATTCAGAAGCCCCACCCCACGTCCCTCTAAACCAGAAAAGCTGATGGCGGAGCCCGGGTGTCAGGATTTAGTGTCCCAGGTGGTTCTCGTGGGCTGTCAGGGCTGAGAACCCAGGACCTTAAGCCTCAGTAAAGATGTTTCCTCAACATTTTTCAAGAGGGGACCCCTCCCCCATGCTTTTTAAGCATGTTGCAAACACTGGGTATGTATCAAGCTCTAGAACAAGTTCTGCTGTCGCATCTAAATAAGCACCTGAGCTACATACACATGTCAGTCCAACATGGGAATCTGAATGAGGCAAGGAAAGAAAATCACACATAAGCTTGAAGGACCCAGAGTTGCTAGAAGTAGACAAGGAAACTGATACTGGTTGTAAAATACAAGAAAAAGGTTCAAGGAAGAATTTTTAAAAGAGAGCTGTGTTACCGGGAAAAACAAAGCATCCCTCCACCGAAAGCATTTCCTTCCTTACCTTCCATATGTCCTTTGTCACATTCTTGGTGTCAATGAGGACAGGAAACAGGTCGTGGATATTCAGCTTAAACTGACTGTAGCTTTCTGAGGGGAGAGGCCAGAGAGCCGTGAGCGAATAAGTCAGTACATGAGAAGGAAAGTTCTCCAACTAACTTGTCACCAACTGGTTAATCAATAAAACAAAACAGGGATGACACCCCGCGGCTTCTCGGCCTTGTGGCTAAGACCAAGTGCAGGAACTGAAAACAACCCTATTCCTAATTGTGGAGGATTTCCAAATTTCAGTTCAACCGGCCACCGCCATTGTAACAGTGAAAGCCACGCAGTTTTCCGTTCAATTCAGGACACTGTTATTGCCAATGAAGGGTAACATGGTTTGCAATGTTGATCTAGCCAACAGAACCTGAGATGAAATCACCATTTGTAAATGACTGTTCAGAGAAAAATCAACTAAACCCATTATAATAAGAATAAAGTGCCCTGATAACAATTTTGAACTACTAATGAATGTTTATCAAAATTGCACCTGCATGCAAGGAGGTTTACTGCAAAAAACAAACCCAAAACACTGTGCTCTGGTTTTCTTACTACCTTCCCATTTCCTACCCCAAAGGCAACGGCCTCCACTGAAGTTACTGCCTTATCTCTAAACCACACTGACACGGATCGATGAGATCGGTGCTTTCCCAGTGTTAGGCACTGGACTGTGCACTTCCCACTGTGTAGAACAGTAGCCCCCTCCCATCCCGCGGCCAGCACCCGCCTCTGCAACCACCGGTAGGGGCGCGGTGCGGGCTCTGTTCTCTGGTGACTTCTCCTTCCTTTCCTTTCTTTGTGATAATGGCACGGTTTTTGTTCTTTGTTCTTCCAGCCCTTCTGTTTGGCCGTTTGCTTAGTTTTTCTAGTGAGTGCTGATCACTAATTCTACCCCTCATCTCCTGCCATTCTCTCAATATGCTCAAACTGAGGTGGTTCTGTCCATTCGTCTCTGGGGGAAATCTCTCCTAGAACCTGCCCACCCCTTTCTATGTATTTACTAGTTCAGCTAATCGCAAACAACCCTATGATGCTGGTACCATGAACACCCCCACTTTACAGGCAAGGAAACTGAGATGAGGTATGTTAACATAACCTGCTCAAGAACACCCCTATAACAAGGGGGGAATAAGGACTCAAGTGTGCTCTTGAGTCCATGCTTCTAATGGCCACACTCCATGGCTGTATGTCCAACAAGACACCCCGCATGGAAAGGCATGGCACAGGCATAGCATGGGGCCACACAGCCGTTAAAATCACATTTGTTACATTAATAACATCATAAGTGCTTTTGGTGGGGGGGCTTAGGGTCCTGGGTTTTCAGCCCTGACAGCCCATAAAATCGAATATACACAGTGTGGTCAAACACGTAAGAACTCACAACAGGAAAGGCAAAGGGTCGGACCGGAACTGAGATTACAGGTGGCGTGTCTCCCTCACACAGTTGTGACTTTGCCAAGTTTTATACAATGACACTGAACACCTTCTGTCAGGGGGGAGGCATGTCAATTCAAATGTCCACACACACACACACACACACACACACTCACACACACACCCCAGCGAGTTCCCTGGTCTTTATCTCTGGGAAAACGGTAATGGCACAGATGCGCCTGACCTCTGCAGAAACATGCGGACCTGAGAGAGGGCTGTGCACGTAGCAACTCCTACAGGAGCAGGATTCTGGGCCAATCCCCTGCCAGGTGGCAAACTAAGCTCAAAGAAACAGCAATGGCAGGCCTGCCCCTACCTGGGAGAGGTCGGAAGAACTTCTCATGGAGATGCAGCAGGTCCATCATCATATTATGTCCCACTAAGGGCTACTTGGAGGAAATCGACAGGTGAGTGAAATGAACTTTAAAAGTAAAAATAAAAACAGACACCACAGACTAACAGTCCCTTGCAAAGGGTGTAGCTTTAGAACCCACTGCGATTATGACCACGTGGTGATTCTGTCCGTCCCCCCCCCCATGAAGAGTAGCCTAATTACTTAAATCCCAGAAAAGAAGAGCAGTGAGCAGGAGGGATGGAAGGCTGGGGCCACCCTGGGAACCTAAACAGCGAAGCAGGTGAACTCTCAGTTCCAAAAAGCAGTTCTAGGTCAGTTAGTACAAAAACGCCTATTTGTGCCCGAAAGGAGCAAAGAGTAACAACTCATGTGGACAGGCGCTCCTCAGACCAACCCAACGTGATTTGGTGAAAGCAAGTTCGTCCCATCAAGCCAGTAATCAACCAGAAGGGATCATCACTTATTGCAAGGAATCTTATTTTACTGTTGGAGGTCCCACCGGTGTTAGAACCAGAGATACAAAAGACAGCTACAGACCGAGAAAAAGAGGTATTTCCCCCCCTACCTTCCGGGCTTTGACCAGCATCTGGAAGAACACAGAGAAACCCCTTGCAGACAGAAGAATCTTCTCCTTCCAGCGGGGCTCGGCCTGGCAGGAGGTGTTCTCAAGACAGCAGCGGCGCTGCTGGCTCATTTTCTGCACTATCACCTGAAAGGGAAAGGGGACACAGGTCCCCGAGTCCTGGGAATGGGGGCCAGAGAAGTGGTTCTTCATCTCAGCAGGGAAGGGAAACGGAGGGAGGAAGAGACACTTTTCACCAACTGGGCTGAACGGGCGCGATCGCGGAGCGGCAGAGGTGACTGCTCCAGGTCGGAACTCACCCCTTGGTCCCCCGGCACTGTCCAGATGTTGGGGAGGGCCTTCCTCAGCACCAGCTGGACCTCGGAGGCCTGGAAGCCTACAGCCGGGAAACACAAGGCTCACCCAGAACCCCCGCAGACCCCGGGACGGCAACCCACCTTCTCCTCGAGAGAGGCTGAGACGCCAGAAGCTGAGACCCCTGTTCACCTGAGGACCCCCCAAAGAGTCTTCTTGTACATGAATGATAGCTTTTGATAGCCACCACGTTAGAAATGAAAACTATACGTGAAATTTAAAGTTGTCAAGTTTTCTTTTAAAATAATAAACCCATTCTACTTACTTTTGCCCCAGGTTTTGTAACATTACTCATTGGTTATTTGGAAAACACTGGTTTGCCAAGTAACACAGAGCTTCCAACATTCACACATTTCATTATAGAACGACAACAAAAGACGCTTGCAAACATGGCCACTGACCTCATCAGAGAGGGCTCAGCACTGGGGGGCTGCCAAGATTACAGGGGCAGGCTCGAATTTTCCAAAATTCAAACTTTTGACTACAAACTCCAATGTTATCACTAGCAAATACTTGAAGAAATAAACTCATTTTTTTTCATTTGAGAAAATAACTGAAAATATCCGAATCAAAAATAACCAGTCACTTCCTTTAAGTAAAAATAATATTCCAGTCCTGGCCAGTTGCTCAGTGGTAGAGCGTTGGCCCAGAGTGTGTAAGTCCTGGGTTTGATTCCAACCAGGGCACACAGGAGAGGCACCCATCTGCTTCTCCACCCCTCCCCCTCTTCTTTCTCTCTATCTCTCTCTTTTCCCGCAGCCAAGGCTCCATTGGAGCAAAGTTGGCCTGAGCGCTGAGGATGGCTCCATGGCCTCCACCTCAGGAGCTAGAATGGCCCTGGTTGCAACAGAGCAACGTCCCAGATAGGCAGAGCATCGTCCCCTGGTGGACATACCGGGTGGATCCCGGTCGGGCGCATGCGGGAGTCTGTCTGCCTCCCAGCTTCTCACTTCAGAAAAATACAAAATAATAATAGCAATATTCCATGAAGAAAAAGGGAATTAATTCAGCTCTCAACTTAAAAACTTACACAAGCGTTTTCCCTCAACACCACTGAACTCTGGTACGCAGCAGCAATGCCCTATGCCTGCTTACTGTTTTACATATTCATGTTAACACACTGAATATGAAACACGATGAGCAAAGGTTGAGATTTAATAAAAATAAGAATTTACTTCAGCCCTGGCCAGTTAGCTCAGGCTGTTAGAACGTCATTCCAAAACACCAAGGTTACCGGTTCCATCCCCAGTCAGGGCACATACAGGGAGTGACCAATGTATGCACAGCTAAGTGGAACAACAAATGAATGCTTCTCTTCCACCTCCCCCCCCCCCCGCTTCTTCTTTCTAAAATTCAATCAATGAAAAATAAATTAATAATTATCACTTCTTCAAGGAAGTTAAGTAAAATAGGATTTTTTTTTTAGAACTGAGAGTAACTGGTGACAGATGACACTGACTACCAGCACATTGATGCTATTCCACAGTCTGTGCCCTGGTGCTGACAGGTTCGCCCACCTGCGCTCTGACACCATCGGTGCCAAAGGCACAGTGACAATGGCTGATAGCCAAGCGATACTGTGACGATACTTTTGACCTCATGGACCTGTTGGAAAGGGTCTCAGAGACCCCTGGGGTCCACAGACCAGGCCTAAGAACCACTAATCCAGGGCAAGATCACTGTAATTCCACATTGTACTGTGGGGGGAATATCCAGGGATTAACAAAAATAAACAAAAGTACACAGGACACCCAGAGCTGGGGTAAAAGGACGGCTCTGAATGGAACTTCACCTCCTCATCCTTAAAACTCAGAATAGGTCAATCAGCTTCCCACGTCTGAATTGAGTTCAGAGCTTTATCTCACCACAAGGACCACACATCTGCTGAGCGTATGCCCAGGAGCTGTGGAAGAAGCGGGTATGTGACAGTGACCAGACCAGTGCTCCCAGGTCGGGGAGCCTCCTGCCTACCAGTGATACCAGGAAGGGTCATCGAGTCGCCTTCCTCTGCCAGGGTCAGCCACTGCGTCACCACGTCGATCACCACCTTGATCCGCTCTTTATCCAGAGAACTGAAAATGGGCACATGAGAACGGAAATGTTGGAGAAAACCAGCAGGACCATGACATGGCGTGAGCATGGCTGTGGCTACGAGGGCTGCCGTTTAAACACTGCGAATCTGGCAAGAAAACAGACCCCAAAAGGACCGTTTTTGGCCCCAAGTCTCCTTCTGCAACGGGAAGCCAGCACTTGGTCTATCCTCTCCCACATGTCCACAGGAGGACGCTCCACCCCTCTCTGCATCACGAGGTCGAGCGGAGGAAAAGTACTGGGAGCCGGCCAGCACTACCCGTTATTGTCAGGCCTGTCTTCCTAATTCTGCTTTCAGAGGTGAAAAAAGCACCATCTGGCAGAATAAGGAAAAGACAGGAACTTCAGTTAAGTACATCTTCTCCTGTCTTAGAGAACACAACGTTATTTTGAGATCCAGAAAGGTCTTTTGCCAACATTTGAAAATAACAGGAGGTTAAAAACTCAAACTGTTTTCCCCTTACAAAAAGCTACATTTTTATGTAAAAACTGCAAAGGTGGAAAACAAACAAACAAAAAAACCAGCCTCCAACATCACATAAGATAATGATCTGGACCAAATAACCATAACTTAGTTCCAGAGTTAAAAAAGCTGTCTAATTTAACCCCCTTGGTGACAAAGGCATAAATCTAAAGCCCAAAGAGCTGAAATAACCTGTAAATAACTTGTTCAAAATCAGACATCTGACAGCAGGGCCTGCCGGGACCAGGTGGCCTGGCCCTTTCTGGCACACAATGCGTACTTGTTCACCACCCGGTCACCCCGTCACCCCTGCCCCAGCTCCACAGAAGGTCAGGATTCTCAAGCATGACAACTGGCCCTGGGGGCCGAAGGGTAAAAGGCAGAAATCCTGCCCTCGGGGAACACAGCAGGATCTAGCACCTGAGGTGACATGTCCATCCACATTGAGCCTTGTAACTGGCAGAGCCAAGGCTGCCCACATGATACCCCTGAAAACTCCCTAGGACCACTCTGAAGGCCAACACACCCTCTCAAAGTAAGTTCAACAGGGCCCTCTCCCCTGCCGCCAGCCCAGCCCTGGAGTGGAGGCCCTGCTTCTTTGAGCACCAATGGAAGAGTCAGTTCTTTTTCTATTTTCCTTTCCCTTCATCGAGGATGGTGCAGCGAGAGGTTTCCCCACTCAGGCGTGAGAGTGGGATCACCAGCAATTTGAGCCTGTCTGTGTGACTGAGCACAGGTCGCAGAAGCCACCCCAGCTGGAGGGGACAGTGCCAGGTCTCCACGTGCTTGAGAGAGCATGCCACCCACAGGAAGGGTGGAAGAACATGGGCCCCGGGGAAACCCACCAGGTACCCGGAAAAAATGCACCATGCACCCAGAAAAAATGCACCACGCACCCGGAGAAATGCATCACGCACCCGGGGAAAATGTACCACGCACGTGAGGAAACCCACCACGCACCCGGGGAAGCCCACCACGTGCCCGGGGAAGCCCACCACGCGCCCGGGGAAAATGTACCACGCACGTGAGGAAACCCACCATGCACCCGGGGAAGCCCACCATGCACCCGGGAAAGCTCACCACGCACCTGGGGAAACCCACCACACACCCAGGGAAACCCACCACGCACCCAGGGAAGCCCACCACGCACCCAGGGAAGCCCACCACGCACCCGGGGAAAATGTACCACGCACCCAGGGAAGCCCACCACGCACCCGGGGAAAATGTACCACGCACCCAGGGAAGCCCACCACGCACCCAGGGAAAATGTACCACGCACCCAGGGAAGCCCACCATGCACCCAGGGAAGCCCACCACGCACCCGGGGAAGCCCACCACGCGCCCGGGGAAAATGTACCACCATGCACCCTGGGAAAATGTACCACGCACCCAGGGAAAATGTACCACGCGCCCAGGGAAGCCCACCATGCACCCAGGGAAGCCCACCACGCACCCAGAGAAACACACTCTACCTGCGCATTTTCCAGTTCCCGGTCAGGATGCTGTGTTTGATTTTCTTCTCCTGTTCCTCATTCATGTACGGGATGCCATTCTTGAGAAACTAAAGACAGAAGAGAACAGCAGCCTGGTAGTGTCATCCTGGGCTGGGGAGCAGAGTGAAAAAAACCTTCCTCGTCGGGTTCCATAGGGACACGAAAGGGGAAGGAAACGGGGCTCAAGGCCGCTTGGACCAGACACCCCCCCCCCCCAGTGCTGTACCTTGTTATAGTCGAAGCCATACTGATTCAAAAACTGAACACTAGAAGCCTGGAAAGAGAATTCTGAGTCCAAAATCCCAAATGTTGTAGGGAAGAGAAAGAAGTTACACGAATGGGCTACGTACCTATAAAAACAGACAAACAAACAAAAGGAGAAAAAGACAAAGTCATTTTTTACAACTCTGGCTCAGAACAGGCTTTAGAGTGGACACTTCTTGCACTTGAGAAGTATTTGAATGTCAGCTGTTGACAGGCCTGTGACTGGCCCTGGCAGGGGCGGGGCGGGGAGTCGATTCAAAAAGACAGAGATCCTGCCCTGGAAGAAAAAGTCTACCCCCCCCATCCAGAGCCCAGAGGGACTGCCACCCAGCATCCTTTCTGATGGTGTCGAGGAGTGACCTCCCCCTCAGTATCACCCTGTGCTCATCACTATTCTGCAGATGCACACAGGAGACAATGGACACAGGGCAAGGAGTGCGTAAGGTGCAGGGCCGGGTGTCAGGAAAGGCCCCCAGGACAGGTGTTGCTTCAAGAGGCTTGAAGGACAAGCCAAGGTCTGCAGGGGACTGAGCAAGTGAAGGCACAGAAGCAGGGGAGAACAGGGGCGTCCAGGGCCAAAGCGGTTCAGAGCCTGAAACAGAATTTGGGAGGAGCAGGTGGAGAAGATGAAGGGGCCCGAGCCACGCGGTGTGAAAAGGTCTTTATACATACTTGTTTGACTCTCCTTCGATACTGGAAAACACAGACAACCCTAGAAGAATGACAGTAGCGGGAATGAGCACCGCAGAAGAGCTACCAGAAGTTACCTACTAAAACGAAACATTTTGAACAGTACTTTGCATCTAGAAATACTGTATAGGCTTTTAGAAGATAACCTCTTTAAAAAAAAAAAAGAAGAAGAAGAGATGGAGGAGAATGAGGAAGAGAATGAGGAGAAGGAGACAAAGTCAAAACATTAGTGCTGTCAAATTGTAATTCACACTGAAATTACTAAAATGTTAATGGTGGATGGTTTTCCAAACACATAAGTAAAATTAAATGGACATTTTTATAGTTGTAAAACTAGCCAGAGAAAACACCCAAAACCATGACAATTTATATATTTAATCGCTTTAAAATGTCTATATTGTTTAAAAATAAAAAGACCATACACAAAGTGGAAATGACTTCCATGGCAGGGAAGAACAATAGAAACATAGCTATTTCTCATACTTTTCACAGAGGTCTCGCAATCAGGTAAAGCAACAACAGAAATATCAAAGGACAAAAATAGAAGAGTAACACACACACATGTTCACCATCCTTCACAGGGAAAGCAAGGATCACTAAAATCTGCCAAGGCCTGTTGTTATAAAGAAAGTTTTATTGGAATACATCCATGCTCATTCATTTATGTACTATCTATGGCTGATTTCCCATAAACAATGACAAAGCTGAGTAGTTGTAACAGACCATATGGCCTGCAAAACCTAATATATTTACTTTATAGCCCTTTACAGAAAATGTTTGTTGACTCTGAATTGAAAGTGTATAGCAGAGTAATAGTTACATCATTTTTCCTCTAAGAGAGCAAAAAAACTTAAGAGTGATAACCAGCGTGAGTGAGGGAAGCAGGCACATTCACTGCTGTTAGTGTGAGTCACTGTCAACTTTGTGGATGGTTAGGAGGAGGAGGACGAGGAGGAGTAGGTGGGCAACAGAGAGCAATATTTTAACACATACTCTTTAACTCTGCAACTGCACTGCTAGAAGTACTCGCAAAAGTAATGTGTAAATAGGAGAGACAGTGCAACCTTATTTCATTACACACAAATGGTACCAAAGTACGAATCATTAGGAAACTGAGTCAATAGATACATTCGTGGTTTGGAATACAACTGTTAAAAATGGTCAAGAGATCTGCTTGTGCTGATACAGAAAGATCCCTAAACCCCATTAGCGAAAACAAAAAGACGCAAAACAAAATGTGTGTCGTATGATCTTGTTTGTATGTTTTCTCTAAACAAAAATCATACATTTTTTTTTCCTTGAAAGAGGGTACAAATTCCTTAACTTATTTAGGCGTGGAAATGTTGCTGCTAAATTGAGTTCTGCTCGATCCAAAGTGTGAGATCCGACGGGCATAACACAACCAAAAACCAAACAAGCACACAAAATGACAGCCAAGCTCTTCCAAAGATGTCAGAGCTTTTGGTCAGTAGGAAACACAAAGACAATAAAAGTACCTCCCTTAGCAACTCATGACAAACGGCTGAAGATCAAACTCACCAATCTGACAGACTGTAAACTGCTGAACACTGGGACGGGTCTTTAGATACCACTCTGATGGCAGGTCAAAAAGACTGTGAAAAAACAGACATCTCACCCCACAGGCCAGGAGATGGCATGAGGACCGACACCTCTTGGCCACTGTTCCTTCTTACAGCTGGGGAATACTGCCAGCATTCAGTGGACAAAGGCCAGGTCTCCAGATGCCCCCACAAAATGCTGCCCTGCCCTGCCCTCCCAAGGCCCCAGGTGCCTGCTGTGAAACAACATAGGTCTGGGCAGGATGCCCTCCAGCAGGGCACAGGTAAGCACCTCTCTAGCTCGGCTCTAAGGCAGCCTTCGCTTTACCTAATCTGCTGAGGCTTGGACAGGTTAGTGCAGAGGCCGGTGAACTCGATGTCCAGACCTGCCGGAAGGCAAAAGACGATGAGTCCCCAGAACAGACCGCCACCACCGCTCTGCATGCTGTAAAGGCTGCACGTGGCAAACTATTCGGCTCACTTTTCTTGTGTTCAAGAAGCCAAGTGAGTTCAAAAGTAAGGTGACCAACGTTATTACAATGAAAAGGACAAAAAATAAATTGAAGAAAACAATATTGCAAATACACATTTTCTTCATTGCAATAGTAATACACTATAATATGATAAATGCATAATAAAAACATTTGTAATATTTTATATTGTAATTATGCTTACATGCCTATTCATTTTTAATAATAATTATAAGAAAAAAGTACTCATTTAGATACAAATATGTCACATCACATGCAATGGATCAACTCTGCATGGGAAAACGGGCATTTACAAGATCAGTCTTCCAAAGTCAAAAAGGAGGACACGTAGGAGGACACTTTTCAAGGGAGGACAGAACTTACAAAAGAAGGACTGTCCTCCCTAAAGGAGGACGATTGGTCACCTTAGGGGAAAAACGGAGGAAACCTAACCAAAGACACGCCAGGCTACCCGGTCCCAGTTCCGTGGACTCGGCTCCACCTGGGCCACTGCGGGCCCAGGCGGTGACCGCTACTTAACACCGCACGGCCCAGGCCGAGAGGAAATCTCTCGGTCCTTGCGGGGGGGGGGGGGGGGGGGGCTTTCTGAGCCACCCACGGGCCTAGCGACTGTCCCAGCTGGGCCTCCCCTCTCCGCCCTGTCCCGCCCACGCCGGACCCTCCACGGGCTCTCCCAGCCCAGAGTCCCCACGCCTTACCCACGAAGTCCGCGCCCATGACAAGCTTCTGCAGCAGAGGCAGGCTCTGCTCGAACTCGTCGGCGCCCACGTCCATGGCCTCGCAGGCACGCAGCTCAACCGACGCCCCCGGTGCGCCCACGCCCTTCCGCCTTAAAGAGCCCGCGCGGGTAAACGGGGCCGCCCCGCGCCCTTCCACCCCAGGGGCCTCGGCTAGGGCTGCGGTCCGCGCACCCCTGCCCACTCACGCGGGCCTGGCTCACGCCCTGTGGGCTCGGGTCAGGGCTGCTCAGACTCGCCTCGGCAATCCAAGCCCTTTGCCTTGCTCCACGGCAGTTTCACTGCAGTCACAACACATCTTTTTGCCGTTTACGGAAACCTAGAGCGAAACCAGGACATAGCCCCTGAAGGAAGTGCAGTAAGCGGATCCTGCCTGTGTGACACGCGGGCTGGTTAAGGACCACACCTGGTTTCCTAAGTCAGCACTTCTCAACTTCGCTGTCCTTGCCGGTACTGGTCTGTCCCCAGCCCTCAGCCCCCAGCCCCCAGCCCATCTTTTCCTCACTTTACTTTGCATCATCATTGCCTTTGTTTTTGTTTGTTTGTTTGTTTGTTCAGTGATAGGAGGGGAGGCAGAGACAGACTCTAGCATGCACCTTGACTGGGATCCACCCGGCGTGCCCACTAGGGGGGGCGATGCTCTGTCCATCTGGGGCGTTGCTCCATTGCAACCAAAGCCCTTCTTTAGCGCGAGGCTGGGGCCATGGAGCTATTCTCTGTGCCCAGGGCCATTTCGCTCCAATCGAGCCATGGCTGCAGGAGAGGAGAAGAGAGAGAGAAACATCAATTTGTTGTTCCACTTATTTACATATTCATCTGTTGATTCTTGTATGTGCCCTAACCAACAACAGACTCCCTATCAGAAGGATGCTCTAACCCAGTGATTTTCAACCTTTTTTGAGCTGCGGCACATTTTTTACATTTACAAAATCCTGGGGCACACCACCTACCAAAATGACATAAAATGACTCTCTGTTAGAATTTATTTAAAGTTTAAATAAATTACATTTATTAAAAAAAAGTTAAATAAAAAAGGATAACCCCCTCATATATACAGTCCCATGTAACATCCCTCGTATACACAGTCCCATGTAACATCACCTTATAAATACAGTCCCACGTAATATCCCCTCATATACAGTCCCATGTAACCTCATATATACAGTCCCATGTAACCCCTCATATATACAGTCCCATGTATCCCCTCATATATACAGTCCCACTAATAGATACTGGAGCTTTCATCAAGGTTGTGGGTTCAAGGTTTTTATTCTTTTTTTCTCATATGTGCCTTGACCGTGGGCCTTCAGCAGACCGAGTAACCCCTTGCTCAAGCCAGTGACCTTGGGTCCAAGCTGGTGAGTTTTTGCTCAAACCAGATATGCTCGCGCTCAAGCTGGCGACCTCAGGAAGGTTGTGGGTTCAAATCAATTTGACAAATACTCTATATAGAGACTGGACAAAATCAATTTTAGAAAACGTTGGGTACTTGTGTAACATCATAAGTCCTCAGAGCATCTCTACTGTCAGATTGAGAAGTTTGCTTTCTAGGTAAGGATTCTGATAAATACTAGAGTTCTCCCTGAAGTTGTGGGTTCAAATCCCATGGTCAGCTGGGTGCAGGGGCCTTGGTTCTGTCTGTTTTGATGGTGTATATAGAGATTTGAGCTCTTTAAGAAGATGACCCTTCAGGAGGCCATATACAATATAGATAACATTGTGATGCATTGTATATCATCCTCTGCGGGGGCCTTTTTTAAAAAGAAAAAGGTCAAATATCTATATACACCATCAGGATAGACATAACCAGCTGAGGCTGAGGCTTCATCTAGTGGTGGCAACATTTACCTCCAGTCCTGACCAGGATTAGAAATCAGGACCATGAGGAGGAGTAGCAGCTTCAACTACTCGCTGCGGCCACACAATGACAAGTGCGCGGCAACCCGAGTGGGGACCTTCCTGGGTGTGGATGAGAGGCGGCCTACTATTGGTTCATCTCTAGTGGTCAGATGAATCCTAGAAGGTGATTGGTCAGTGAGCGTTCCCTGTGCTTCCACTCTTCTTGTCGCTGATAGCTGGAGGGATTGTGAGGGGAATGTTTATGTTCGGATAGAGGCGGCTGGCGGCGGGCCGTAGTTTGGGGACCCATGTTTAATTTCCCCACGGTACACCTGACCATGTCTCATGGCACACTGGTTGAAAAACACTGCTCTAACCATCTGAACTGGCCAGGGCTATGATATATATACATACTTTTAAATGTCTCCACTGGGGCCTGACTATGGTGATGATGTAGTGGATAAAGCGTTGACCTGGAATGCTGGGGTCATGGTTCAGAACCCCAGGCTTGCCTGGTCAGGGCACACATGAGAGGAGCAATTTCTACTTGTTGATGTTTCCTGTTTCTCCCCCTGCTTTTCTCTCTCCCCCCCTCTGAAATCAGTAACTAAAACCTTTTTTAAAAATTAAAACATGTCTCCTCTGGAGCTCTGGCCGGGTAGGTATCAGGTTAGATATGCCAGGGTGGCAGGTTTGCAACAGGTCAATGTTTCTCTCTCTCTCCCTTCCCAAATCAATAAGTACATTTAAAAATTTTAAAACAAACACAAAAAAATATCTTCACTGGCATATTTATTAATCAGAAGGGGACTAAGCCACTGGATTCCAAAGGGCTCTCAGAATCAATTATACTTTTAAAGATATATTTTTTTAAATGTTATTCAGCTTTTTTAGGGAGAGAAGAGAGACAGAGAGAGAGAGAAGGGAGAGGAGCAGAAAGCATCAACTCCCATATGTGCCTTGACCAGGCAAACTCAGGGTTTCGAACCAGTGACTTCAGCGTTCTCAGGTCAACGCTTTATCCACTGCACCATCACAGGTCAGGCCCAATTATACTTTTAAAAAATGTTGGTGCATACCTACTTATTATCTTTAAAATATATACTGGATACCTAGATTGACAAAAGTAATGTTACTTTACTTCTGTATAAAAAATATAATTGGCCTGACCTGTGGTGGCACAGTGGGATAAAGCGTCGACCTAGAACACTGAGGTTGCCGGTTCGAAACCTTGGGCTTGCCTGGTCAAGGCACATATGGGAGTTGATGCTTCCTGCTCCTCCCCTTTCTCTCTCTCTCTCCCCCCAAAGTCAATAAATAAAATAAATAAATAATAAAAAAATTAAAAAAATAGAAAAATACCCCCCCAAAATATATGTAATTGGCCACACATTTAATAATCGAAGGGGAAATGCTTTAGAATCCGCCTTAACTGTTTATAGGTTCCTCTTCATATCTTCAACAGCTGTAATGGTTAACTCCTTTGCTTTAATCAACTTCGAGACAACTACCCCGATTCCCAGTTACCCCAGCTTCAATTTTAGGTTAACTTGAATGCACTTCAAGCCTAATCTCCTAATCCATTTTCACTTCATGGCAAATTCCGAACACACTAACCCTTCCATTTCCACCTCCATTTTCAGTTCCTCACTGCATTCATCTATCCTTTCAAATCTGGTTCTGCCTGTTAGAATCCAGCGGCCAAGTTGAGGTTAAAATTTGTCCCCTGTATCTTCATATTCCTAAGACCGTTTTATAATGAATTGATAATGATATTTCATATTTAAAAAAAAAACAAACACACAAAACCTCCAGCCCTAGCAAGTTAGTTCAGTTCATTAGGACATCATCCCTACACGTCAAGATTTCAGGTTTGGTCGATGGTCAGGGCACACACAAGAAGCCACCAATGAATGCACAACTGAGTGGAAAGCTCTCATTTAGATCAGATCCGTGTTTTCTACCAATGGTCTCCAGACTGGTCCACGAATGAGTTAACCAACCTGATATTATATGAAGATTATAGACCCAATAATCTTAGTCGAATTTGCTTATGCTCAGGGTGATTTCTGCCTTAGCAGTCCCGAAATATTTATATTTTCACTATTCCCAAGTGTAAAAAGGTTGAAAAACATGAATTTAGGTCCCCCACTAAGAACTCGATATATATGGTGATGAGTGCTTTGCATAAACCTTGTATGTGTACTTTTGCTAAAATGAGCTAAAAAATAAATTTAGCCAGAAATTAAGAGTTCGTAATATGCCTTTATTCTTTAACTTATAAACATGTAATTTGTCCTTCAAAAGCTAATTATAACTGGTGACGTTTTTCTCAGATACTTCTCTCATGTCCAACAGAAGGGAAAACTTTAGCCCCCCACACACAAGGGTAAAGGGGGTGATCCTGACTGCTACCAGCAACCTGCAGTTACATTATTGCAAAAAACTCCCAAGTTGGCTGTTCTTCCAGATGCTCTCTTCTGATGGATGTTAATAGCTGACAGTTTCATCTTTAGATATTCTAAACAGTGCCTTTATTTCATTCATAAAATCTCCATTGTCATTGATATGCACATATTCCAAACAGTGACTCTATTTTGTTCATAAATTCTCCGTTGTTATTGATATTCATATATTCCAAACAGTGCCTCTATTTCGTTCATAAATTCTCCATTGTCATTGATATGCACATATTCCAAACGGTGACTATTTTGTTCATAAAATCTCCGTTGTCATTGATATCCACATATTCCAAACAGTGCCTCTATTTCATTCATAAATTCTCCGAGGCTCCTGCAGCACCACGCCCGCTTCTGTCATAGCACTCTGCAGTGCTTTCATCTGGTTTTAAAGATCAGAAAAAAGGAAAAAAGGTCATGCACATCAGAATACTCACCTCTGAGTCTGACACGTGAAAAGAACTTGAAATACTGTATGAAACTATTATTATTATGTAAGTATCTAATGTCAAGAATGAACAGGACACCTTTTAAATAAGTACATGAAAACAACAATACCGAGTCTGAGGCTGCCTCCCAAGGAGTGGGTTGGTAGACCATGAAATTGATTCCTGCCTCTAAGCATCGCTGCGCCAGTACCCGTCCAATATTCTCACAAGCCACCACGTTTCTGGTACTATAAAGGTACTTTCTGATAGCCCATTCACGTGTGGATGCAGAAACCACGACCTGGCCATTGCGATGCTCAACAAGCGCTTCTATATGATGCTGAGTCCTTATAACTCGCAACCTGAAAGAGGTGAGAAGAGAGTAAATTTGTAAAAGAAGTGATCTCGGGTGAATACATGCTGAAATACTTTGTTGATTTACTTCAACATACTCGACCTTGATTTTATGTGGCAAAGCTATTTTTCCTCTGCCTGACCAGGCGGTGGTGCAGTGGATAGAGCATTGGACTGGGATGTGGAAGGATCCAGGTTCAAGACCCCGAGGTCACCAGCTTGAGCGTGGGCTCATCTGGTTTGAGCAAAAGCTCACCAGCTTGGACCCAAGGTTGCTGGCTTGAGCAAGGGGTTACTCGGTCTGCCGAAGGCCCGCGGTCAAGGCACATTATGAGAAAGCAATCAATGAAGAACTAAGGTGTCGCAACGTGCAATGAAAAACTAATGATTGATGCTTCTCATCTCTCCGTTCCTGTCTGTCTGTCCATGTCTATCCCTCTCTCTGACTCTCTCTGTCTCTGTAAAAAATAAAAAATAAACCAAACACTTCCACTTAACCTCAAATATCAAAGAGAAATTTGTTATTTCTGAGAGCTGAGTTATAATTACACAGCATCTGTTTCAAAAAAGGATTTGAGGAGGTAGAGCTAAGTTGCTGACCCTACAATGGCTAAAAATAAACTCACTCTACACTTTCACCAAAACAAATGTACCATGGATCAAAGACTTAAATGAATATAAAGCAACTAGTATAGTTCCTGGCAAATAGAAAGTGTTCAACAAATAACCACCTTTATAACAAATAGACACCTAACTGGTCTTCTTGGGGCTACCCTTGCTCCTTAAAAATGTGTTCTCCCAGCCCTGGCCTGTTGGTTCAATGGATAGAGCGTCAACCTGGCACGTGGAGGTCAAGGTTCAATCCAGGTCAGGGCACTTACTAGAAGCAACCAACAAATACACAACTAAATGGAACAACTAAGTGGAACAACAAGTTGATGCTTCTCCTCATGCCCCCACTCCCAAATCCATGGAAAAGAACAAGAAAAAAGAACGTGTTCTCTCTAAAGTAACCAGAATGCTCTTTAGTTCAGGCTCAAACTTTAAATCCTCTCATAGTTTCTCAATGCAGTGAAAAGAGTCTAAAGTGCTTACTTCACTTACAAAGTTAACAGTCTGTATCGTTAACCTCTCCCTCCTCATTTTACACCCTTCATCCCTTTACCCACGAGATCCCCAACGCACCAAGCTCATACCACCCTAGCTGTTCCCTCGGCGGGCAATGCTCTTCCTGGCAGATAACTGGGCTTATTCCTATAGTTCAGAAGGACCTAGTTCCCTTCAACCATCACCCTCTTTAATTTTTCTGTAACTCCTATTTGTTACGTGCCCCCCTCCACCCAGGGCACCTCAGCTTCCTTAGAAGAGAGTCCCCAGCATTAATGGGCATGTTTGTTGGATGAACTGATGGATACAACGTGTAGGGCACCGTGCACGGCTCTATCGCTCAGTAACCAGCCGACTTACTGTAATTACCTGTGCCAGAACTCCCGGGAAGGCCACACTGTCCCCCAGCCCCGCTCTTTCCTGGCCACAGCCAAGAGCTCCAGATTCCGGGGGTTCCGGTTGGTGAACTCTGGGGCAACAGCTTCATTTCCTAGAGGGTCGACTTCGGGCTTCACCTTTGGCTTGGACCTGGTTGAGAGCGCGGCGACCCCACGCCCTATGAATGGAAACAACCAGACGGATCTTTAAAAGTGACGAACGGGGACGAAACTGGATTATTCCCATCTACTCTCCCCACCCCCCCACCCCCGTCTTCGCGCCCTGGAAGGACGAAGGAAGGTATGCTTGGACACAGGGCGCAGTCTTCTCAGACCCCGTCCTCAATGCCGGCTGTCATCGCAATGCTGTGAGGTCATTCACCCTTCGATGGGAAATGCCGAATAGAAAATACGACTTGCACATGCACTTTACTGAGCAGGGCCCGGGGACTAATCTCAGAAAAGTGGCAAGGTTAATTACCGGAGTTCCTACAAACCGACAACAACGCCCAGAACCCAGGCCGAAGCGCCATCGCTGAGAGGATCACGGGCAAAGCCTCGGGAAAATTTTGCCTCCTTTCCTCACTAGCAAGCCCACCGGTCCGTGGCCGCAGCCATATTTACTTAGAGAAAAGTCTTAAACTCCCTGTCGACACTTCCTATCGGAACTAATAACTCCCCTGCCGCTGAGTGGCTGAGAGAGCAACCGTTATCTCCGCCCCTCCAATCGTAGCTTACGCTGGGTGCACGTAGCCAACGAGGTCGACCAACCACCTCGCAGTACCGCACCTGGGGGTGGGCGCGACCCGTTAGAGTAGGAGACGCTTTGGGCTGGAATCCTGCGTGAGCCAGCCGTGGACTCGCGCTACCCTTTGTGGTCCCTCTGCTCTCAGATCGACCGCGAGGGCACCCGTTGGACCCCGGGAAAGACCGGGGCAGAGCAAGATGCAGTTTTTCTCTTCAGAAAGGGCGGCTGTCATTTTACCGAGGGTCCGTGGAAAGACCCGCCCGCCGCCGCCGGAAACAAAGCCTGCGACAGGCCGGCTTGCCCTTGCTGCTCGAGCAAGGTCCCACGTTGGGGGGGAACAAGGGAAAGCAGTTTTCAACCGGTGTACCGTGTGCCACAAGAATTGTTTTTTAAAACACGCAGTACCTGACTAGTCAGGGACACTGATCTCTTTTTTTCCTTAGATTACCATAGCTGTCCAATGTGAATGTGTCAAAATTATACCTATTTTTTCCTGTCAAATCTGCAAAAAACAAAATGTTTGATGTGCCACTGAGTTTTAGTAATTAAGTCATGGGTCATAAGATGAAAAAGGTTGTAGATAGCTGGTTCCCAAGACCCCCGTGCTCCGGCCCCTGACAACGGCCCCGCCCTTCCCTCCCATCACACTCCCAGCTCCGCCCCGCCGCGAACCCTCTTCTAGAAGGCACTAGAATGTGTAACTGCGCAGGCGTCACCGAGCACACCCGCCCCCCCCCCCCAGCCCCACCCGGTAGGCAAAGACCCTGACTTCCGTTCTACCTTGGCGCCCTTCTCATTCGCTGTCCAACTGGGAGAAAGCGCTGGCCCGCCCTTTCCCGGCTCCTCACTTCCGGCACTGCACGCCCCTCCTCTCTTCCGTTCCCGCCCTGCCCCGCGGCGACACAGGCGACCGGGGTGGGGAGGGGAGCGGCGTTCCCGGCAGCCCCTGCGGCATCGCTCCAGCACGTTCCACGCCGCCGCCGCTGGACTGGCAGCCGCCCGGCCTAGGGACCGAGACGCCAGTTGTCTGCGGTGTGAGTGAAACCCGAAGTGGACCCTGCCGCGAAGATGGAGGGGCCTTTGCCGGTATTCGGGGACCGCAGCAGTGGGGAGGCGATCCGCTCCCAGAACGGTAAGGATGGGCCGGGCCTGGGTTAGGCCGGCGCGGTGCGCTTCCCCGCCCCGGCGCGCCCCGCTCGGGCCGCGGCCGCCGTCCTTGTGCTTCCGTTTTCTCCCCAAAAGAGAGCTTGGTGCGGGCTGCATGTCCTACCCACGCGGGTCTCAAGCGCCCCCTTCCCGCAGGTAGGGGAGGAGCGCCGCACGTGATGGGGAACCGCGCCGGGTGGGGACGGCTGGGGAGGATGCCCGGGCTCCGGGCGCGCGAGAGCGACCCGGGTGCCCACACGTGCCGGCCGGCCGAGCCTGGGGTCCGCTCTGGCTGCTCTGAGCCCCTTCTGTTCCGACCATACCCACGAGGAGCGCCCCTCGCAACCTCGGGGCCTCGGTTTAGGACCCCTAACCAGGAAAGACTACTTTCAGCTGTTCTGATGCGTAGTGACCGACTGGTCACCATCCCGATGGCCTGCCCCGCCCATTGTCCTCGGCAGTAGATGCTGCGTTCCCTACCTATCGCTAACAGCTTCTTGAAATAATAGCCGGCGAAATATTAGTTGGAGGCTAGCGTGAGCGATACTTAAAGTGAATTTGTTCCATGAAACATGGATACGACTTAAAGCGTTTGTTGTTGAGCCTCTTTGAGAGTGCTTACAATGAGAACTCATGGATGCCTGTGGGTCTTACCGTTATTTGATAGATTGCTAGTTTTTTTGTTTTTTGTCTTGGATGAGTTTGCATGAAAGTCAGAACCTTTGGATGCCCAGTTTTTTGATTCACAGATAAAAACTGTTGATTTTATAGAATTAAAAAAGGAAAAATACCTGCCAGCTTCTGAAGGAAAAGGTTGTTGAAATGTGTTTTTTTATTTTCCATATAAGGTGGGAGAATCTGAAATTATGACTAGTAGATAATTTAAGTAAATAGAACAGATTTGTAGATTTGTAAAATTCAGAGACTGCTGGATGTCATTTACTTTAAGCTGAAATGATTGTCTTTGAAATGGTGGCTATTTTAATTTTGTTAATCTCATTTCTACAGTTATGGCTGCGGCTTCTATTGCCAATATCGTAAAAAGTTCCCTTGGACCAGTTGGCTTGGATAAAATGTTGGTGGATGATATTGGTGTAAGTACATCTAGTTGTTTTGTTTCTTCAAATTGAAAAGATCTTAAGTATTTTGTTATGTAAGTTGTTTTTAATCAGAGTGCTAGTATTGGAAGGTGTTGACAAAGTGAATGAATGTATGTCATAACAGAGTTGTGTTCATTAGAAGATACCCTGTTTCTGGGGGTGATTGTGATTATCTTTTTCTTTCCGGCAAATTTCTTAGGATGTAACCATTACTAACGATGGTGCGACCATCCTGAAGTTACTGGAGGTGGAACACCCTGCAGCTAAAGTTCTTTGTGAGCTAGCTGATCTGCAAGACAAGGAAGTGGGAGATGGAACTACCTCTGTGGTAGGTGGTCACCAGGGAGAAAAGGAAGTTTTTTGGGTAGTGACTTGGAAACGGATTGAGGGGGGTTGACTGATGGTTATACCTAGTTTGCACACTTCAAATAGAAAAGAAAGTTGAAGAAATATGTTTCCCTCATTTAAGTTTAGTTATTTTCCTTTCCCATCAATGACCTGAGACTTAGAAATTTCTAAAACCTTCCCTTTATAATTATCTAAAAGAAATCTCACTGGTTCTTAAAAACAACATTTTTTATATGACAAGGCATTCTCATGAGTTCATAGTGGGAATATGAGAAAGTCAGTAAACGTGATCAATAACATAAAACCTTGGTGGCCCTGGCCAGTTAACTCAGTTAAGAGTGTCGTCTTGAAACAACAAGGTTGTGGGTTCCATCCCCGGTCAGGGCACACACAGGAAGCAACCAAAGAATGCACAACTGAGCGGAATAACAAACGAATGTTTCCCTTTACCCTCCCCTCTCTCCCTGCCTCTCTGTCTGTAAATAAAATGAACCCTAGCTGGGTAGGTCAGTTAGTTAAGAGCATCATTCTGAAATGACAAGGTTGCGGGTTTCATCCCTGGTCAGGGCACATAAAGGAACAGTGGGTGGTACTGTCCCTCCCTGCCTCTCTCATAAGAAACAAAAAAAATTGGAAATCATCCGGCACGTTGATGTAGAAACGCTTTTATTTGGTCAAGAACAAATAACGTGTTCTAAAGAAATAGTGTGTTGTGGGAGGGGGGAAATGTTTGTATTTCTAAAGTTAAACTACAAGCCGTGAAAGAATGGAACTTACCTCTTCTAAAATAATAAAAGTGGTTTTGTACAGGTAACTTAATTATGATAACATGACTTTTTAAATAAAATCATAATTTCCCCCAAATGATGTGGTATTTTTAAGTCTTTAATTAAGAAAAAAATACCTTTCTAGTATTCTTAAGAGATTTTGAGATTTTATTTACTGACTTTGCAGAGGGTGGGGATGAGAAGTAGTTGCTTCACTCTAGCTGTTCATTGTGTGTGCTTTGACCGGGCAAGCCTGGGGTTTCAGACCCGCAGTCTCAGGCTTCCTTCCTGGTAGGCGCTCTGTCCACTGAGCCACCACAGGTCAGGCTTTAAATGATTTTTGAAATGAACCAAGCAATAAACTGAAATGGTACAGGTCATTTGAGTAGGCAGACACTTCATCTTGAAAGGTGATGGCTGTGTACTTTATTAATGTACTGCAGAACTAATTTATTAGCCAGAACATTTTTCTGGCTCTTATTTGGCTTTGACCATTTGCATATGAAACCCTATGTAGAGTTATCTTTTTTTAAATTTCTAATCAGTTATTCATTTCACTGCTATCACAGTGCTGTTTAATATTCTGGTTACTATCTGACTTGTGTTTTTACATATGCATCATTACATATATTGTCAGACTGATGTTAGGGCAATGAATGTTTTCTCAACAGGTAATTATTGCAGCAGAACTTCTAAAAAACGCAGATGAACTAGTCAAACAGAAAATTCATCCCACGTCAGTGATTAGTGGCTATCGACTTGCCTGCAAGTAAGATGTTTGCGTTCAGAGAAGATTTTATATTATTTGATATAATCATAAACCGTTTAAATGTTTTTGTTGATGACTACGTTTTAATTTTAAAAATGTGTATTTTAGCATTTAAGTAATAATGTTTTGAGGTAAGTAGGGCTGGTATCTTTTTTTATTCCCATTTGACTACCACATTTTCTACTAATAATAGATTTTAGTGGCTATGCTTATGGGATAGATTAATGCTGCCATGATCTGAAGAGGGAGGGTTTTTCTGTGTCCTCCTCCTATATGAAATGGCTAAACAGAAAACTGGTGCCTATGATATTTTGACACTGATAAAATGAAAGTTTGAAGATGGAAGTAATTTATGTTTTCTCCGGCACACTTTAAACAGGGAAGCAGTGCGTTACATTAGTGAAAATCTAATTATTAACACAGATGAACTTGGAAGAGACTGCCTGATTAATGCTGCTAAGACATCAATGTCATCCAAAATCATTGGAATGTATCCTTGTGTTGGTCCGATAAAGTTTAAGCTTTTTTTAAAGCAAGAATTTGTTAGTTTTCATGCCAGGTGGCACTTTATTAAAACCAACTGTTTCCTTCCCTGCTTTTCTAAGGGGAAGGTAATTTAAAGTGTTTGTAAAGGTAGTATGAATTACAAATGGTGATAGTTCTCTAGCATTTTGGTGGTGTGAATAATGCCTGTTTCTTTGATGGGGTTGTAAATAGGATGTGCCTTTGAGTTACCCTTGACTTTGTTTACCCACTGTCCATTCCAAGTTCTCCTTAACTGTTGCCTTAGAAATGGGGATTTCTTCGCTAACATGGTAGTAGATGCTGTTCTTGCCATTAAATACACAGATGTAAGAGGCCAGCCTCGCTATCCCGTCAATTCCATCAATGTTCTGAAAGCCCATGGAAGAAGCCAGGTGGAGAGCATGCTCATCAATGGCTATGCACTCAATTGTGTGGTGGGGTCCCAGGGTAAGTCTGGGATCTCCGCCACCTAAGGAGAGGCCTGGCGGGTAAAATTAGCTTTCTGTGGACTGAATACTGTACATCTAAGATGAACCATCTTAGGAAAAATGCAAATTAGGAGAAAGTATGCGTTGAATGCCATAAAAATGTGTATGGAATGTTAAATGTAACAAAATTGAAGTTTGTGTTTACATATAACATAGTTTAATCTCCATGCTATTCTATTATGCTTTATAGTTCCATGGATGTTATTAAATGTAGCATTTTTAATAATTACTATGAAGTAATTACTGTGAACTGAACATTATATTCAATTATAGGCATGCCCAAGAGAATAGTGAATGCAAAAATTGCCTGCCTTGACTTCAGCCTGCAGAAAACAAAGATGAAACTTGGTGTCCAGGTGGTCATTACAGACCCTGAAAAACTGGACCAGATTAGACAGAGGTAAGTGGGCAAACTATTTCTGACCTTTGAAAACAGGTGTCTGTAAATTCCACTTCTGTTAGACCAGGTGATAGTAAACTAAAAGGGAGTTACAGTTACATATCAGTTAATGTATTCTCTCAGCTAAACAGTAGAGGAATCAGGCAAGTACACTGTGTGCCTACCTACTGTATGCCAGGCAAGTACTAGGGGTACAGCCAGTGTTACTGATTGGCATGCTAGAGGCCTGGTCATGAAGTCAAGTTTTTAATGGTTAGGTGGTTAGTATTTGGAGTATATTTTTTGTTTTGTTTTTATGTGGGTTTTAAGTAACTGAACCAAATGTATAAGAAATGTTTTCCCCAGGAGTCAGTAATGCTGTCATCTTTTATCTAACTGTATTTCTTTACTCTTTCCTGACATACCAGCAAGCGTTCTTCAGTCAAAGACCAGTCCTTCTTCCAGGTCCTGTTGCCTTCTGCTTTAAGATTTTTTTTTTTTTTTTTTTTTGTATTTTTCTGAAGCTGGAAACAGGGAGAGAAAGTCAGACAGACTCCCGCATGCGCCCGACCGGGATCCACCCGGCACGTCCACCAGGGGTGATGCTCTGCCCCTCCGGGGCGTCGCTCTGTAGGGACCAGAGCCACTCTAGCGCGTGGGGCAGAGGCCAAGGAGCCATCCCCAGCGCCCGGGCCATCTTTTTGCTCCAATGGAGCCTTGGCTGCGGAAGGGGAAGAGAGAGACGGAGAGGAAGGAGAGGGGGGAGGGGGGGAGAAGCAGATGGGTGCCTCTCCTGTGTGCCCTGGCTGGGAATCGAACCCGGGACTTCTGCACGCCAGGCCGACGCTCTACCACTGAGCCAACCGGCCAGGGCCTGCTTTAAGATTTTTGCTTCATTGATAGTTCTTTCTCATATGCGTCTTCAACTACTAATTCTTTTTCTTTTTTCTTTTTTTTTTTTTTTTTTTTTTTTTTTTTTCATTTTTTTCTGAAGCTGGAAACAGGGAGAGACAGTCAGACAGACTCCCGCATGCGCCCGACCGGGATCCACCCGGCACGCCCACCAGGGGCGACGCTCTGCCCACCAGGGGGCGATGCTCTGCCCATCCTGGGCGTCGCCATGTTGTGACCAGAGCCACTCTAGCGCCTGGGGCAGAGGCCACAGAGCCATCCCCAGCGCCCGGGCTATCTTTGCTCCAGTGGAGCCTTGGCTGCGGGAGGGGAAGAGAGAGACAGAGAGGAAAGCGCGGCGGAGGGGTGGAGAAGCAAATGGGCGCTTCTCCTGTGTGCCCTGGCCGGGAATCGAACCCGGGTCCTCCACATGCTAGGCCGACGCTCTACCGCTGAGCCAACCGGCCAGGGCCAATTCTTTTTCTTTATTCAATGAGAGAGGGGGGCAGAGACAGACTCACATGTGCCCCAACTGGTATCCACCTGGCAAGCCCACTAGGGGGTGATGTTTTGCCCATCTGGGGCTGCTCTGTTGACAACTGAGCTGTTTTAACGCCTGAGGCGAGGCCATGGAGCCATCCTCAACACCTGGGGCCAACTTTCTCAAACATTTGAACCATGGCTGCGAGAAGGGAAGAGAGAGATGGGGGGGAGAGGGGTGGAAAAGCAGATGGTTGCTTCTCCTGTGTGCCCTGACCAGGAATTGAACCCAGGACTTTCACACTGGGCTGACGCTCTACTGCTGAGCCAACTGGCCAGGGCCCTATTATGAATTTCTATACCTTGTTTCCCTAGTGATTACCACAATTTCTAATTATGTTTGTATGACTTAAGAGTATAACCCTTTTTTTTTTAACGGGGGGGGGGGGGGAATAGACAGGGACAGACAGGAACAAAGAGATGAGAAGCATCAATCATTAGTTTTTCGTTGCTCATTGCAACACCTTAGTTCATTGATTGCTTTCTCATATGTGCCTTGACCGTGGGCCTTCAGCAGACCGAGTAACCCCTTGCTCAAGCCAGTTACCTTGGGTCCAAGCTGGTGATCTTCGCTCAAACCAGATGAGCCTGCGCTCAAGCTGTCAACCCTGGGGTCTCGAACCTGGATCCTTAGCATCCCAGTCCAATGCTTTATCCACTGCGCCACCGCCTGGTCAGGCCAGAGTATAAACTCTTAAGACAGACACTGAATGATTTCCTTGGCTTTGTATCTGTTTTTATTATAGTGTCCGGCAGTATTTTTTCAGTATGTACGAAGGGGTTTATTTTGCAGGCTTTTTTTTTTTATCGTTTTGTGGGTTTTTTTTAATTTCTCCACGGAATTGGGGGTGGTGGAGAGAAGCATCAGCTTGTTCCAGTTTTAGTTGTGCACTCACTGGTTGCATCTCATGTGCCTTGATTGGGAATCTAACCTGAGACCTTGGTTGCCAGACGCTTTATTCTTCTTTCCCATAGCTTGCTTAGTTTCCATATGTTTGTCTGCCTCCTGGCAGCGTCACCTGAATATAACACGGCTTCAGCCTCAGTTGTTAGAAACTGAACTCTACTTTCTCGTCCTACCCCAGCCTGTTAGTAGTTCTACTCCCCTGTCAGTGGCTGAAACGCCAGGTAGTTCCCGAAGTCATAACCTGGGACTCTGCTCTGGTCGCCCGTTGGTCCACATAGTGCCTCCTTGCCTCAGTCCATCCCCTTTCCAGTGCAGTTTCCACACTGATATCGGGACCCTTTTGAAAACAGATTTGACAATGCTGTTCTTATGTAAAAAGATTAAACTGAGTCCAGACTTTGTTTTGTTTTGTTTTGTTTTTTGTATTTTTCTGAAGTTGGAAACGGGGAGGCAGTCAGACTCCTGCATGTGCCCGACCGGGATCCACCCGGCATGCCCACCAGGGAGTGATACTGTTCCCATCTGGGGCGTCGCTCTGTCACTACCAGAGCCACTCTAGCGCCTGAGGCAGAGGCCACAGAGCCATCCTCAGCGCCCGGGCCATCTTTGCTCCAACGGAGCCTTGGCTGCGAGAGGGGAAGAGAGAGACAGAGAGGAAGGTAGAGGGGGAGGGGTGGTGAAGCAAATGGTGCTTCTCCTGTGTGCCCTGGCCGAGAATTGAACCTGGGACTCCTGCACACCAGGCCAACACTCTACCACTGAGCCAACCGGCCAGGGCCGAATCCAGACTTTTTAACACCCCTACAGGGTTCTCCATTTTCTGGTTTTACCTGTCATTTCAACTCAAGAACCTTCTTGGCTCCAGACCCTCAGGCTTTCTGTCCCTTCTACTGGGATGGATTTTGCCTCCCATGTGCTCGTAATCTCTGCATTCTACTGTATTAGCATTGGCCACAGAATGTGGTTTGACAGGCAGATCATTAAAGGCAGGGACGCTTTCCTTTCTAACATAGTTCTTGGTTAGTGACTCAAGGTGGTGGTGGGGGGGCAAGTAATTTTTAATCCTTGGAGCTTTTATATAAATTGGATTAGCTTAAATTTTGGTCATAGAAGCAAAAGGGAGGTCAATCTAATTTCATGTGCAATTGTACTGCACACTAAAAATTAGGGGATGTTTCAAAATGAATATGAAGCAATAAAGTCATTTGACTTTTTTTTATTAAATAACATCAGAAAAGCAAATGACAAGTCAAAGAAGGTTCTATTATGCAAATGAGATGCAAACTCAATTATTGTCATTGAGTAGCAAGTGACATTGGTGGGCATAAACAGAAGCGTGTCAGGGTGGACGAGAGTGCCACACATGTACTGTTCAGTATGGTGCATGGCCACCCAAGACTGCTGAAACACAGTGACTGCAATGGGGCATGGACAGGATCAGGTTGTCCAGCAGTTCTAATGGGACCCTCTGCCAGTCCTGCTCCAGGACACCTTCCAGCTCAAGAACTGCTGTGGGAAGCATTGGACGGTTTGTCAGATGTCTTCCCAGTGCATCCCGAGCATGTTCAATGGGATTCAGGTCTGGAGAACGTGAAGGCCAGTCCATGCGTTCGATTCTTGCCTCTTGAAGCATGTTGTTGAGATGCGCACAGTGGGGCCTTGCATTATCGTCTGTGAAAAGAAAGTTGTTTCCAACTGCTCCAGCATGGGGACCACTAGACGGTGCAGACCTCATCTCGATATGTGACAGCAGTCAGCAATCTGTTTCTGATGTGGAGGTCAGCCCACACCCACCACCACCAAAGGAGTACCTTTCTCGCATGAAACGTGGATTCTCCTGTGTTCCTTGTTCACGCCAGATCAGAACATGATTGTCAGGCTGCAGATTGAACCGTGACTCATCAGAGAAGACAGTTGACCACTCATCACGGGGCCAAGGATGATGCTCATCAGCCCACCTTCTACAGGTTCTATGGTGTTCAGCAGATAACAGAATGCATACCATTGGTTGCCGGGCATGCAGTCTAACACGATGGAGCCGATTTCATATGGTCTGGGTGCATATCCATCATCTAGTAGCAGCAAGAAACTGTCCCTGCAGCTTTGCCGCATTACTGCTGCACCTGTTTCTTCTTGCCAATAAGGTCAAGTAGCGGTCATCTCTTGCTGTTGTGGCAGATGGGCGACCCTATCCTCGTCTTCTATGTACTGTGCCAGTCTCTTGAAAGCGATTCCAAAGTCTGCTAATCACACTTTGGGATGTTCCAAGTGCTGTTGCCACTGTTGTCTGACTAGCTTCAAGATGTCTATGGCTCTCCAGGCTTCGCATTCAGGCAAATTGTGTTACTTGAGCATTGCAACGGATGGAAAATTGCAGGTGTGCACTTTCAAGATCAGGGAACGGGCAGATACTCCAGTACTTTCAACCTTTTGTATAGTGCATTTTCACCAATGAAATAAAAGTTGGCTTTGCATCTCATTTGCATAATCAAACAATTTTCTTTGTTTGCTTTTCTGATGTTCTTTAAACCAAATGCTTTTTTTCATTGCTTGATGTTCATTTTGAAATCTCCCCTAATTTTTCTGAGCATTGTATTTTGACGTTTAATTGAAGTTAGAGTTATGTTATGTAAATACAGGAGGTAACTTTGGGTTCCTACTCACACTTCATTTACAGAGAGTCAGATATCACCAAGGAGCGAATCCAGAAGATCCTGGCAACTGGAGCCAACGTGGTCCTAACCACTGGTGGAATTGACGACATGTGTCTGAAGTATTTTGTGGAGACTGGCGCAATGGCAGTTAGAAGAGTTTTAAAGAGAGACCTTAAACGCATTGCTAAGGCTTCTGGAGGTATGTCTTCTGCCACCTGTCAGATACGACATTTCATGTTATTGCACAAGACCATGTCTCTTTACACTGAAATGTTAACACTAAGCAGTTTCAAAAACATACTTTTTTGTGACTTGTGCTACAGATGTATTTATAGAGCCATGTTTCATGTAACTGGAAAAGTTCTTTAGATTTACTTAATTTCTTCACCTCAAAATGACAGTTCTTAGGACAAAAGAACAGTTGCTTGTCTGATGCTTAACTCAAACCTTAAACTTGGTATTTATACATCACCTTTTCAGAAATGTTTCTGAATCTAAGACAGGTTGTGAAAGTATTCATGGGAGAACAGTGTTTACAGACCTTTGTAACTCTTAACAGCAACTATTCTGTCAACCCTGGCTAATCTGGAAGGGGAAGAGACTTTTGAAGCTTCTATGTTGGGACAAGCGGAAGAGGTGGTCCAGGAAAGAATTTGTGATGATGAGCTGATCCTGATCAAAAAGTAAGAGCTGCTTTCGAAAATAGAAAGCTACATAAATTTTATTAATGAATTAAAAATAAATCGCCTTCCCATTTATTTGCTGCTGTAGTCTTTTCAGTGATATAAGCAGTTATACGCATGGGATAAAATAACATTGGGCCATTGTAAATTGAGATGGAATAACCGTTTCAGATCTCTTCTGCATACATGGCCTAGACATTGCTTCCCTGTCCGTATGTCCTTAGGTAAGCAGGATTTAATCAAAGTGCTTACAGCACATTTTTCTCATATATTTATAATATGTATTATTTTATATATTTAATAATGTATATTATTAGTGTTTCTTTTTTAGAAAGTAGACAGTGAAAGGGGCAGAAGGGAGAAATGGGAAGCATCATCTCATAGTGGTTGTTTCCCGCGTGTGCCTTGACCAGGCAAGCCCAGGGTCTCAAACCAGCAACTTCAGTGTTCCAGGTCAATCCTTTCTCTTCTGTGCCACCACAGGCCAGGTTTTAAAATGTATTAATTTGGGAGAGGGAAACATCAAGTTGTGCCGTTTATTTATGCATTCATTGGTTGATTCTCTTGGGTGCCCTGACCGGGGATCAAGCCTGCATCTTGGCATATCAGGATGGTGCTCTAACCAACTGTGCTACCCGGCCAGGGCCCTTAAAGAGTTTCTGTGTAGGCTTATTTTATAAACAGGTTAAGAATGTCACTTCATCTTCTTAACAGCACTAAGGCTCGTACATCTGCATCAATTATCCTACGTGGGGCAAACGATTTCATGTGTGATGAGATGGAGCGCTCTTTACACGATGCTCTGTGTGTGGTGAAGAGAGTGTTGGAGTCCAAGTCTGTGGTTCCGGGTGGGGGAGCTGTAGAAGCAGCCCTTTCCATATACCTTGAAAACTACGCAACCAGCATGGTAAGAACGTCTAGAAACCCGTTTTCTTTTCAAGAGGTGTGTGAGATTGTCTCTATCTAGCATTTTTAAAAACTAGTACTTACTGACTGGTTGTGAGGGGGCAGGACATTCTTTTGTTCCACATAGTTGTGTGCTCATTGGTTGCTTCCTGCGTGCCCTGACTAGAGTGCAAACCCACACCGTGGTGTTTTGGGCTGATCTCTGACCACCTGAGCTGATGTGCCAGGGAACTAGCATTCTGTTCATGTGCCTCATCTGAGGCCTTGGCTGCTGTTGTGAAGACACCTCATTCTCTCTCCTCTTAGGGGTCTCGGGAACAGCTCGCTATTGCAGAGTTTGCACGGTCTCTTCTTGTTATTCCGAATACACTGGCAGTTAATGCTGCCCAAGACTCGACTGACCTAGTTGCAAAGTTAAGAGCTTTTCATAATGAGGCTCAAGTTAACCCAGAACGTAAAAATCTAAAATGGTAAGTCTACAGTTTCCCTGTCTTGCTCACTGTCATCTGTATGTCATTTTCTTTTCTGCTGATTTTATTAGCATTCAAGTGTCCTAACTTCTCTTTGCTTCTCTGGGTAATTAACTTTATAGGACAGTCCACTTGAGGAACAGGGGAGATTATTTTGGGTTGATCCATATCCATTTTAAGCAACCCCTTTATAAGATAGTAAATGGTGTTAATCATTTCTTTACTACAATCTAGGCCTTTCATGTACAATCCTTTCATTGATTTTGTTGTTCATAAAGCATTACTTTAGTCTTAAAGGGATAGAATGAGTATGTGTTCTATAAGAGCTCATTATTTTTTTCCCCTGAATTGCAGGATTGGTCTTGATCTGGTCAATGGCAAACCTCGAGACAACAAACAAGCAGGGGTATTTGAACCAACTATAGTTAAAGTTAAAAGCTTGAAATTTGCGACAGAAGCTGCAATTACCATTCTTCGAATTGATGATCTTATTAAATTGCATCCAGAAAGCAGAGATGATAAGCATGGAGGTTATGATGATGCTGTTCACTCAGGAGCCCTTGATGACTGATTTGATTCCTTTTATTTATAACAGTGTCAGATGCACCTGTCTTACGCCTGTGTATTACACATTAAAGTACAAGCTGGCATGCCTTGGGTTCTTGTGAAGTGGAAGGTGGCTCCCATTCTCAAATTGGTCCTGATTTCACATTAGTGCCTTACTAGTTTAGAGAAAAATGAGGTTTAAAACTGGGTTCAACCTCTCTGAACACACATTGCTATCCCCATCCCACCCCCAATACACAGGGCAGCAACTCCACGGCGTCCGCCTGTCCGCTCCAGTGCGTGTAGCAGGGTAACGAGAATCCGACAGCCCGATGCCCCGAGAGGATGGCCCAAGGCTATGGCCCCTCCTTGACAGTTGACCTAAGCGGGAGAAGATTGGTTATTCTGTGGATATATCACTGAAATCCTAAACTACCTTTTCCACAGTCATGTTACCTCAGTAACCCGCCCTTTTCAACTGCCTAGAACCTGACCTGTGCTCTTGACATGTATCCTGACTGCCTTCCCTTATTCCTTATTTCTGAGAACCCTGTTCGTGTTGGAAGTAAACCAATGCAGTTCTATGTTGACAGTCGTAAAACTGCATTGTGAATGTTCATTTGCAAGCTCTCCAACACTGCTTGCTCATGTTTACCTTCTCTGGGTTTAATCCAAGTTCCTTAATTATGGCAACAGAGAGGGCTGCAAAGGCTTCATTGATTTCAAATAGGTCCACATCCTCCAGGGACCAACCTGCTTTTGCAACCTAAAAAAGATTAAAATCTAAACTCAGGTGGAATCGTTCTTCATCGAAGGTAAAAGAATATACTGCAGTACTGAAGGATCTCTGGGTTCCTACATCACACATTCTAAGAGGTTAAGGATAAAACAGCCCTTGAAATTCTAAACTTAAAATTTGAACCAGTAACATCTGTCATGTGTAGAAGAGGTGATGTAGCAGAATCAGTTCCCCAAACCACATGATCTAAATTTTCCTGGCTTCCCTCTGTGGGAGGGTAAGTAGAGGTAAGGAAATGAGTAAGCTCATTTAAGGCTAATAGGAAGACTATATATAAAGCAAAACCTGAGAGGAGTAAACATGGAAGCAAAACCAAGCTCAGTATTGGCATTTTGGAGTGGAAAGGACCCAGGCCAAGTTCAAACGGCAGAGCTGAGTACAGAACTGCAGGTCATTGGTCTAGTCCCCGAGAGGTAAGTTAACATTCACAATTAAACTCACGGCTTGCTTTATTGCTGGAATCGGTCCTGTTCCCATAATGGAAGGCTCCACACCTGCTTGTGACCAGGAAACTATCTCTGCTAAAGGCTTCAGGCCACGGTTGTCAGCTTCTGACTTCTTCATAACCACCACAGCTGCAGCACCATCATTCATTCCTGCAAAAGACGGCTGTCAGTAAGGCTGCTGGGCTGCAGTTGTGTGTACCTGTGTTTACTTAAAACCTGAAGACAAGTTATTAACATGTTGGCAAAGCCGTCGGCTGTATTTCGGAGTGTGATTAGAAAAGCTAAGTTAGCCGGTATGACATAATTGACCACAGAACACTCCAATGGGAGAATGAATGTGGAAAGATGGAAACAGTGGGGAAGGGAGATTAATGAAAAACGGAAGAAACAGCTCTGGCCTCAGGAGGGTACTGACAGATTGGCTTTTTCACCTGCACGTCTCATCAGGATATTGGGAAAGCAAATCCATTCAGCATGCCGGGTGGGTAAAGGGTTACTACAGTTGGGAGTACACAATAGTTTATTTTCGTATTTCTTAGTTGAATTTTCCATATGAGCAACTAAAACTACTTTTGCCCCATCTTTTATATATAAGGTCTACTGGAAAGTTCTGTCCGTTTTTGGAATAAAACAAAATACAGATTTTTCTTACCGTCAATAAACTTTATTAAATAATTGCCATTATTAATGATTTCTTGCCAGCGTGAGGGCAATTTGTATATCCCATTTTTGAAAAATGTTTTATCTTTTGATGTGAAAAATTGAACCAGTGCTTGTTTGATATCTTTTCATTTTTGAATTTTGCCCTTCAAAAACTTTTCTAAGGACAAAAATAAGTGATAGAGGGTGCTAAGTCCGGGGAATATGGTGGATGCAACAGACATGCTTCTGTAGCATTTCTTCCTTGTTGAAATTTGTAAAAATTACAGTGGCGTAAATGAACTTTATCAGTAGCCGTGGGTACACTATTGCTTCACACATAAGACTAACGTGAATCAACTTTGTTTTAGTTAATTTGCTATGTCAGTATGTATACATTAAGTCAGTGATTTTCAACCTTTTTTTTTTTCATGGCACAAACACACTAATTACTAAGATCAGTGCCCCTGACTAAATACAACCATTTTCATCTCATGACACAAATAAATTAGTTACTAAGGAAGAAGAGGTCAAGGCCCCTTTTTCTTTAGTAATTAGTTTATGAGTGCGTGAGAAACAAAGGTTGAAAATCACTGCATTAAGTGATAAAAATAGAGAGGCACACATGCGCCAAATGTGTTTACGTGTCGAAACTTGTGATAGAAATGGACAGAACTTTCCAGTAGACCTTATACATAGGTTAAGTCAATAATCAGCTATGGAGAAACTAATGATCAAATATACGGAACTACAACATTTTCCCCTAAAACAGCTAAAACAATGCTATAGAAAAACGTGTATAAATAGTATAAAAAGGTATTAACCTGGAAGACCTACCAGAAGATAAGATTTCCCCCAAGTGCCCTTGAGAAAACCTAACCTGAAGCATTAGCTGGGGTGACTGTTCCTGTTCCATCTTTGAGGAAGTAAGGCTTCAGTTTAGACACAGCTTCTATGTTGCTCCCATGGCGAGGAAATTCATCTGTTTTAACTTCAGTAAGACCTTTAAAAAAGGAAATTACCTGACATTAGAACAGAGATGGCAGGCAGCACGCTAGGAAAGGTGGATTCTTTAGACCTGATACATCCAGATCAATATGTGGAAGAAAGGTTTACTTAAAAATACTTCCACTTCAAAAAGAGAAAAGTATGTCCTAATAATTACTGTATGTTAACACCTTTTATGAGCACTATTGTCGTGAGAGCTTCAGTGTCTTCCGTATCCATAGCCCTCTGAGGAAGGCAGTCATAGGGAGTTCTTTGTGCAAAACTTTGGGGTCTGGGACATAGGGCTTGGCCGGTTGCAGCCAACTGGGTCCGGGAGTGTGCAAGCCAGCCTCACAAGGGCTGGTCATAGGAGATGGCCGTCAATCACTAACAGAACTGGACTGGGGCCCTCCATATTAGATAACAAAGTGATCTAAAGAGATCCACCCAAGAAATAGGAAATGCACACAGAAGCAACAGGAAGGAAGGGATGTTTATTTCTGAGGAGATGTAGCCTGTAAAAAGGTCAGCTGTTGCCCCCTCACAGCCCTGAGCCAGCGCTCCAGTTCCTCATGAAACCCGCTCTGCCTCCCCAGCAGTGTGGACACCCTGGGACTAAGTTAATGCGGGCACGGCTTCCCATGCCCTCGCCCATAAATGTCCCCCTCCTCCAACCCTTATTCAGTATCTTCTAGTTGCAACCTGAAAGACACAGCTAAGACACTATCATTTATAAACAGTCCCATATGTTATTCTCTTAATTACTACCCTTACTTGTAAACAGCCATGTTAATGTTAAAATCATGATTTATACACCCACCATTTCTAGTAGGTACAAAAACTGGTACAATTTCTTTGTCAAAATAGCCAGCTTTCTGTGCATTCTCGGTCCTGTTCTGGGACAGAACTGCAACCTTGTCCTGATCTTCTCTAGTCACTTGCCATTTTTTGGCTACATTTTCAGCTGTGAAAAAAAATAAAGCAAAGAACAATCATTTTCAGGAATTGGCTTTTGGTAGCTCAAGATTTTCCCATTTAACCAAACACTGCCTGCCCACACGAGCAGGCTCACTGGTGGGCTAGGGACAGCGCTCCCATGCAATCTTGCCTCCCACTGTCTCTGAAAACGAAAATGTTGCAGTGACTTACGAAGCCATTTTTTTTCTTTGCTTCTTACCTTTTCCTTTTTGTATAATTTTAAACTTCCAGAACTTTCCTTTATGCAGATGCATCAATTGTTTACTTTTGCCCCAATTATTTTATCGTTTTTTCTGAACCATTTGAAAGTTATAGATATCATGCTCCTTTATCCTTAAATTTTCACTTCAGTGTATATTTTCTCCAATCAAGGCCATTTTCTTATATAGCCGCAGCTTTCAAATTCAAGAAACATAACATCGATACAATATAATTAACTAATTCTTGGTCCCTATTCAAGTTTCACCTTTAGTCCCAGTGATGTCCTTTATAGCTAATTTAGTTACTCAGTTCAGGATCCAATCCAGGCTCATGCACTGCATTTCATCATTTCCTTAGTTTTCTTTGATTTGGAAGAGTTTCTCATACTATAGTATCTTTGTGTTTATTAACCTTGACATTTTTGAAAAGCTGGGACCAGTTCTTTTGTCAAATGGCCCTGATTTGGGTTTGTTGTTTCCTCAAGATTAAATTAAGAGTATGCACCTTGAAGGTAGCTCTGTTGGCTACAGCATCGTCCTAATACACCCAGTTTGCAGGTTTGCTGGTCAGGGCATACACAAGAATCAACCAATGAATGCACAAATAAGTGGAATAACAAATCAATATTTCTCCCCCCTTCTCCCTCTCTCTAAATGTCAATTTAAAAAAATAAAAAAAGAGTATGCAGAAAAGCAAGTATCCCACCGAATGATATTATGACCTCAATATGAGGAAAGCACCTGTGCAGTGGTGCGACACTTTTACACTCAATGCTCTCAGCCACGTCTGCCTCACCTGTGATGCCCATGTGATAGCTGTGAAATGCATCTGTGAGCCCGTCACAGAGAACGCTGTCAGCCAGTTGTGTCTCCCCGATCCTGACTCCTGTCCTCAAGTGAACCAAGTGAGGAGCCTGGAGACAAGAAATACAACTGAACTGAGGCTCGGGTAGAACCAGTCCTGTCCCAAGGATCCCGCTCTTAACTGTCCAGTGGACCTTCAGTCTTCATCCGGTCCTCCTCAGAACCCTTCTGCCCAGTTCTGGCCCATCCTCCTCCCCACTCGGGATCCAGCTTCTGAAAACCCCTGGAATCAGCACACCTCCCTGTCCACTCGTGGGAGCCTGTTGCTCTCCTACCCTCCTGCCTACCCATACCCGTTTTCCATCAAACCCATCCCTCCTGTCCTGTTTCCTTAAGAACCTCATTCTGGCCCTGGCCGGTTGGCTCCGTGGTAGAGCGTCGGCCTGGCGTGCAGGAGTCATGGGTTCGATTCCCAGCCAGGGTACACAGGAGAAGCGCCCATCTGCTTCTCCACCCCTCCCCCTCTCCTTCCTCTCTGTCTCTCTCTTCCCCTCCAGCAGCCAAGGCTCCACTGGAGCAAAGTTGGCCTGGGCACTGAGGATGGCTCTGTGGTCTCTGCCTCAGGCGCTAGAATGGCTCTGATTGTGGCAGAGCGATGCCCCAAAATGGGCAGAGCATCGTCCCCTGGTGGGCGTGCCAGGTGGATCCCGGTCGGGCGCATGCAGGAGTCTGTCTGACTGCCTCTCCGTTTCCAGCTTCGGAAAAATACAAAAAAGAAACAACAAAAAAAACCTCATTCCTTCCTTCCAAAGAGGCAACTAGTTATCTGTTAAAGGAAGAGCTCACCCAAGGGCTTAAGTGATGCTAACGATGTTACCTATTTTGATAGGAGACATAATGCCTATACATGAGAATAATCGAGTTGTCTAATTAACTGATGGAGAGGGATTTCTGGGTAGGGTATACTCTTAACTCTTACTTAACTCAATTGCAAATATAATAGAATATAAGGATTTAGCCTGGCCTGCGGTGGCGCAGTGGATAGAGCGTCGACTTGGAACGCCGAGGTTGCTGGGTTTGAAACCGTGGGTTTGCCCGGTCAAGGCACATACAACAAGCAAGCAATGAACAACTAAACTGAAGCAAATGAGTTGATACTTCTCGCGCCATACCTTCTCTGTAAAATCAATAAAATAAAATCTATTTTAAAGTGGTTTTCTGACCCAAATGATTTTATTTATTGATTTTGAGAGAGAGAGAAAGCGGGTGGAGAGGAACGGGAAGCATCAACTTGAAGTAGTAGCTTCCCATAGGTGCCTTGACCGGGCAAGCCTGGGGTTTCAAACCGGCGACTTCAGTGTTCCAGGCTAAATGCTTTAACCAACTACGCTACCACAGGTCAGGCTTTTTCTTTTTGTTAAGATAGGTTTTATTTATTGATTTTTAGAGAGGAGAGAGAGGAAAAAAAAGGGGAGTGAGGAGGAGTGGGAAGAATAAAATCTTTAAAAAAAAAAAATAGCTTGACCAGGCGGTGGCGCAGTGGATAAAGCGTCGGACTGGGATGCGGAAAGACCTAGGTTCGAGACCCCAAGGTTGCCAGTTTGAGCGCGGGCTCATCTGGTTTGAGCAAAAGCTCATCAGCGTGGACCCAAGGTCGCTCGCTTGAGCAAGGGGTTACTCGGTCTGCTGAAGGCCCGCGGTCAAGGCACATATGAGAAAGCAATCAATGAACAACTAAGGTGTCGCAACGAAAAACTGATGATTGATGCTTCTCATCTCTCTCCATTCCTGTCTGTCTGTTCCTATCTATCCCTCTCTCTGACTCCCTCTGTCTCTGTAAAAAAATAAAATAAAATAAAAATAATAGAAGAACTTGGAGTCAGAAGATCTGTAGTTGAGTCCTGGCTCTGGGCCTATTTACTTACTCCCTATAAATGAACAATGACATCATCTGCCCCCAAGGGCTGTTGTGACTGCGTGTATAAAAGCATCTCATACGGCGCTATCAGGATATTAGTAGGGCCCATGAGAATCACTGTCTGTTTGCCACCTTCAGCCTGCCTCCCTGGGCCTGCGCAACGCTGGGCTGAACAGGCCTGTCTAGGGCATCCCCAGGGGAGACCCTGAACTGCCGATAGGAAGCAGGGGATATCCCGTTTCCTTTATCACTGTGCCAGTTTGAGGGAACAAATCCCACCTGGCAAACTTCTTAGAGAGAGCCACCGCTCAGTGGTCCTCTTTTCTATGTTCATACCCCCAAAGGTCAGCAAAATTGAGTCCCTAGGGCCCTCCTTGTCACGTGCAGGAAGGTAAGTGGCAACATGTCCTTAAATTTTCTGCACTACAAGAAAGAAATCTAAGGCCAAGGATATCTCAACATTATAGGTTAAATTCAGAACATACTGTATGCTTAACATTTCAGAAAAACCATTCTGTTCTAATCCCACAGGTTGACCAACTTCTTCTACAACCTGAATCCCCCCCTCTAATTTGAAAAAAAAATCAGCATTCAGGTAGGAATCAGGGTTGAATCCATTTCTTGTTCATTCGTTTCCTGTTTGGTTCCAGCTCTGATATGAACGGGCTTACACTGCTGGCACAGATGTGAGTTCACCAGCGACAGACCTGTGGTGGCCACGGATGTGAGTTCACGGCGACAGACCTGGGGTGGCCACGGATGTGAGTTCACGGCGACAGACCTGGGGTGGCCGTCTCGTCAGAGGCCTTACCTTGCTCATACTTTCCATGCCTCCTGCAACCACAATGCTGGAGTCGCCCGTCCCGATGGACTGCGCTGCCAGGCACACAGCTTTCAGGCCGGACCCACAGATCATCTGGCAGCTCCATGCTGGCACAGAATAGGGGATCCCTGCACCCACACTGGCTTGTCGAACAGGATTCTGCCCACAGCCTGGAAGAAGGAACACGGAGGCCTCTCAGCCATCAGAGAGAAAGGTGAAGACTTCGGGGAGGCACATGCAGTCAGGAGTTTGCGGCCGGGTCTGCTGCCACTGCCAGGGCAGCTCTGCCAGAAGCGAAATGGCTTGTGTACCCTCCCTGTCTGTCATACTCAGCCGGTAATACTTACTATCTGTGCTGTTCTACAGACAGGAACACAAGCTTTCTTCTCCACAAAGCTATTAATACCTTAAGAGTGAACACACAATGGGGTGTACAGAGGTGTGCTGTAGCACTGAGCACCTGAAACCGGTACAATTGTGTTAACCAGTGTCACCCCAATACATTCAATTTAAAAAATTAAACCATAAAAAATAAACACAAACTATCTTCTTGCCCTTTAGACAGGGCTTGAAGATGCACATACTCCCATATAAACATAAGGCAGAACACGGGCGTTGCTGGTTTCTATCTAGGCGATGTGTTTCTGGGGTCATGGCTAAGACACCTGAGCCATAACATTAGAGGGCTACTTAAAGAGGAACATTTCTGATAAGAAGCACTTCTTTCCTTAATATTCAGCACACCATGGTTAATTGGTTATGTAACAAGTTATGTACAACATGAGAATCGACAAATACCTTTTCAAGAATTCAACTGTGGGGAGTTACTACAGAAAATGAAAAAAAAAATCTCATACCCTTAATTTAATCAAAGTAGCAGAGAAGGGGATGGAGTCAAAAGTTTCAAGTATCCTCAGTCACCATTATCTGTAACAATGGGTAAGTGTCTATACAGCGGTCACTCTAATGCAAATTGCTGATATACCCACACCTAGAAACTTTCCTTGGTGAGCTTATTAGAAAAAAATCAGCAAATGGGTCATTGACAAAAATGTAGAGATTATATGCATCACAGTGTTATTAATCTGGGATTAAACTGGATGTTGAGAGTAGATGCAGGAAAAACATTAAAAAGACAGTATTAAAATATTCTCTGGCCTGACCAGGCGGTGGTGCAGTGGATAGAGCGTTGGACTGGGATGCGGAAGGACCCAGGTTCGAGACCCCAAGGTCGCCAGCTTGAGCGTGGGCTCACCGGTTTGAGCCCAACGTACTGGCTCCAGCAAGGGGTTACTCAGTCTGCTGAAGGCCCGCGGTCAAGGCACATATGAGAAAGCAATCGATGAACAACTAAGCAGTCACAATGCGCAACGAAAAAAACTAATGATTGATGCTTCTCATCTCTCCGTTCCTGTCTGTCTGTCCCTGTCTATCCCTCTCTCTGATTCTCTCTCTGTCTCTGTAAAAAAAAAAAAAAAAAATTCTCTGGTCTGACCAGGCAGTGGCGCAGTGGATAGAATGTTGGACTGGGATGCTCAAGACTCAGGTTCAAGTCCGCAAGGTCACCAGCTTGAGCACAGGCTTATTTGGTTTGAGCAAGGCTCACCAGCTTGAGCCCAAGGTCGCTGGCTTGAGCAAGGAGTCACTCGCTCTGCTGTAGCCCCCCGGTCAAGGCACATATGAGAAAACAATCAATTAACAACTGAGGTGCCGCAATGAAGAATTGATGCTTCTCATCTCTCCCTTCCTAGCTGTCTGTCCCTATCTGTCCCTCTGTCTGACTCTTGTCTTTCACAAAAAACAAAAGAAAACAAAACAAAACAAAAAATATATTCTCTGGCCTGACCAGGCAGTGGTGCAGTGGATAGAGCATTGGACTGGGATGTGGAGGACCCAGGTTCGAGACCCCGAGGTCGCCAGCTTGAGCGCGGGCTCATCTGGTTTGAGCAAAGCTCACCAGCTTGGACCCAAGGTTGCTGGTTTGAGCAAGGGGTTACTCGGTCTGCTGAAGGCCTACAGTCAAGGCACATATGAGAAAGCAATCAATGAACAACTAAGCTGTTGCAACAAAAAACTGATGATTGATGCTTCTCATCTCTCTTCGTTCTTGTCTGTCTGTCCCTATCTATCTCTCTCTCTGTAAATAAAAAAAATAAAGCATGCAATACTTGAAAAAAAATTCTCTGAATTAAACAGGACACTGGTTAATAAAGAAGACAACTTTATTTAAGGTTTCTACTTTTTAAACTACAATGACTTGAACATGCATTTAGGTAAATAATCCTTTATAAAAACTTTGGCCTGCCCGCCCTTGCCGGTTAACTCTGTGAAGAGTGTCGGACGTGCATCAAAGTTGCCCTTTCGATCACCGGTCAGGGCACACACAGGAACAGCTCATTGTTCCTGTCTCTCTCTCTCTCCCTCTCTCTTTCTTCTCTATTCCTCTTCCTCTTCTCTCACTAAAATCAATAAATCTGGTGTGAATGAGTTAACATTAGACATAATTGTTGTCAGATCTTCAAGAAACAAAATATTCTTTTGGTGTGCTGCAGGATTTTAGTCATTCATTTACATGTGCCGTGGGATGAAAAGGTTTGAATGTCACTGTCTTCGATTACTGGGTATAGGGCTATGACACAGTACATATTTCAGAAAAGGGCAGTATTACTAAAATTTTTTTAATGGTAACATGTGTCTTTAAAAGTTTCCAGACACTCCCTCACAAGGGCAGGCCAGTGACTTAAGCCCTCGGCCTGCCTGGTTTCCACACTCCAAACCCGCTCACAGAGGCAGCTAGCCCAGTCGGGGCCAAACTACATCATGTTTACCAGGACTTGTCTTAGTGCCAGTGTATATGCAGGGGTCACCATCTACCCATTGTAGGTCAGAATGTAGGCATGACAGTGGACATTTGCCGCCCACAGCAATGAGAGTAGCCTTCTTGCTTAGGAAAGAAAAAACAAAACAAAACAAACTTTGGCCTGACTGGTGGTAGTTAAGAAATGAGCAAACAGCCTGACTGGTGGTGGTGCAGTAGATAGAGGGTCTGGGATGCTGAAGTCCCAGGTTCAAAACCCTGAGATCGCCTGACCAGGCGGTGGTACAGTGGAAAGAGCGTTGGACTGGGATGCGGAGGACCCACGTTTGAGACTTGGAGGTTGCCAGCTTGAGCGCGGGCTCATCGGGTTTGAGCAAGGCTCACCAGCTTGAGCCCAAGGTCGCTGGCTCCAGTAAGGGATTACTCGGTCTGCTGCAGCCCTTCCCCAGTCAAGGCACATATGAGAAATCAATCAATGGACACTAAGGAACAGCAATGAAGAACCGATGTTTCTCATCTCTCTCCGTTCCAACTGTCTGTCTGTCCCTATCTGTCCCTCTCTCTGACTCTCTCTGTCTCTGCCAAAAACAAAAACAAAAACAAAAAAAACCCTGAGAATAGCGCCTAACCTGTGGTGGTGCAGTGGGTAAAGTGTCAACCTGGAACACTGAGGTCGCTGGTTCAAATCCCCACGCTTGCCTGGTCAAGGCACATATGGGAGTTGATGCTTCCTGCTTCTCCCCCTTCTCTAATCTTTAAAAAGAAGCTGGTGACTATCATGAATAAAGAAAACAGTAACTCATTCTGACAAAACCCTGAGATCGCTGGCTTGGGCACAGGCTCATCCAGCTTCAGCATGGTTGCTGGCTTGAGCTTGGGATCATTGGCATGATTCCATGGTCGCTGGCTTGAAGCCCAAAAGTCGCTGACTTAAAGCCCAAGGTCGCTGGCTTGAACAAGGGGTCACTGGCTCAGCTGGAGCACCTTAGTCAAGGCACGTATGAGAAGCAATCAACAAACAACTAAAGTGCTGCAACTACAAGTTGATGCTTCTCATCTTTCTCCCTTCCTATCTCTCTCTCTTGCTTAAAAAAAAAGAAGAAAATGAGTAAACATAATTAATTAGTAGTTTAGCAATAGCAGAATATAAACTCCATGAAAATAAGGATTTCTTTTTTCTTTTATGTTTATTTTATTGATTTTGGAGAGAAAGGGAGAGAGCAGGAGAAAGACAGGAACATCTGTTCTTGTATGTGCCCTGACCAGAGATTGAACCGGTAACCTCTGTGCTTCGGGATGACGCTCTAACTAACTGAGCTATCCAGCCAGGGCGAGGATGTCTATCTTATATGAACAGTGCTTATCTCAAGCTGGTAGAACAGTACCTAACACACAGCAGGTGCTCAGTAAATATTTACGTGATTGTGGCGAGTATCTGGGCTTAGGGAACAAAGACTAACTCTACTTCCAACTGTGACCGTGGGTAAGTTACCCTCTCCAAATCTCATTTAGCCATTAGTAAAATGGAGATAATACGATCCAACCCACTTACTGAGATTAAATAAATTAATAAAAGGAAAGCACTAAGCACAGTGCTTTCAAGGCCCAGCACTAAGCAGACCCTCTGTAAACACAGCTATATTTTTATTACCATATGTACAGATACTACAAAGGTGAGATGTGGAAAAGGTAACAGAGAAACCAGTAGGTGAGTACCCAATGGGCACTGGAAGTGCCCATTGAGTCATGGGTCTGGAAAGGAAGAAGGGGGCAGTGACTGGAGGTAGCCGGGCTGAGGTGCTTCTCATACATTTAAAGCCTTGCAGAGTCACGAGAAAGTGGCATTCTTCAACTTGAAGTCCCGTTTGGACCAGTGGAGAAAGAAGAAAGAGGAATTACAAAACCACAAAGTAAATACACAGAAAAACTGGGCCAGGTCTCAGAAAGAGTAAGGACAAAAGCCAGTTGTTAGTGAGCACGAAACTAGTTACAATGAACTAATTAGGAACTGGCAGTGATCGCCAGTCTATTAAACCTGGCAGAAGATCGGAGCACTGTGGTGACCTACCTGTGAGGAGCATGAAGCCAACCTGCCTTACCAGCTCACAAGTGAGCCCCGCTGGGGTGAGAATCTTACCTGTGCTGTTGGGACCCTCTCCCCAGCATCTAGCACAGCGTGGGGCAGGAAAGAAGAATGCAGTACATTTTTATTGAAATGCGTGACACTTTTAGGGTCATGCATCCTCTCCCACGTGCCAGGCTGGCCCTGCCTCTAAAGAAGGAAAAGGCAGTGGAGGAGGGGTGGTCTCGTTCATTCAAGAAAAGTGGGTTAAAGATGCGGAGTGGAGAGAAGCTATTCAGGGGACTCAGCAGAGGAGCGACAGGAAAAATGCTAACAGCAGAAACTCTGTGAGCACATGCACAGGGGTGAGAGCAAAGTGTGCAGGGGGCAGTTGGGTCGCTGATAAATACACATGACCCTCTGCCGGGGTCACCGAGGAGTACCTGCTGTCAAAACGTGTCCAAATACGACCTCTGACACCTCCTCCGGAGCCACTGCCGCCCTCTTCAGGACTTCTTTGATGACGGCTGAGCCCAGGTCATGGACAGGAACCGTGGACAGGGCACCATTGAAGGAGCCTAGAACAAAAGGGAACGCGAGGGCGATGAAGAGGCCGCCCACGACGGGGGGCCGGCAGACCCGGCTTTGCCCCTGAGCAGGCGCCCACCACCGCTCACGTGGGTACAGAACTCATAACGCGTGACTCGCAGCAGCCGAGACCAGGGCAGGGGGCTCCCAGAGCGCGCTGGGGGCCGCGGACCCGCGGGCTTGCCCCTCAAGTCCGAGTGGAGGGACCACGCTCCCCTAACAAAAGATGTCGGCCCTCCCGCGCCGCCAAAGGCTTTGAAAACCCTACAGCAGTAAGGACATGAAAGTAATTCACAGCATCGCTGGGGCCACCGGCAAGACCCCTGCCCCTTGTCCCGGGCTAGTGCCACCCAGCAGCCCCACCTGAGGCCATGGGGCTGAGACGGCCAATCAAAAGCTCAAGAGAGAGCGCCTCGTTCTGCCAGCCAATGGCGAGAGTCGGACGGTGCAGTGGTTCTACCCCGGGAGCCAATCAGAGCGCGCGGGGAGGAATCACCGTCAGCGGACGAGGGGGTAGGGACTGCCGGATCAATCCCGGGTGGTGTGAGGACCGTCGTTCCGAGGGTCCCAGGCGTCCCAGGGATCCCGGCAGCCGGGCCCGGCCTGCGTATTCCTGCGCTGCGCGGCGGCTTCCGGCCACTCACCTATGATGGTTCGCGCCGCCGAGACGATGACCACGGGGTCCGAGCTTTTACTCATTCTGCAACACGACCAGTCCCAGCGCAGCTGTGGACCCGATGCTACCGCAAGCGAGGCAAAGCTTTACTCAAGCAGCCGACAGACCACTCCGGGGGGAGGGGGCGGAGCCCAAGGCCGCCCCGCCCACCGCCCCTGCGGGCGCCGGTGCGCAGACGCGAGGCGGGAGGAAGGGCCGGAGGCGGGGCTCCGGGGCGGAGACCCCTGACGGAGACGCGCCGCGCTCTCCGCCACCTGCGACTTTATGTGCACAACCCACTGTTGCAGTTTCTGTTCGGACGCTTTTGTTTTGTTTTATAACATTTTATTTAGAGGAGACAGTGAAATTCAGGGGAGAGGAGCGGGAAGCATCAACTAGTAGCAAGCCGGGGGCTTCGAGCCGGCGACCTGAGCATGCCAGGTGGAGGCCTTCTCCGCCGCGCCACCACAGGTCAGGCGTGTGGGTTTCCTTTTGTGAATTTAGGGTTTTTGGAGTGAGTGAAAGGTGGGGTGACAGTGTGGCGCGGCCTGCCCGTCGCGGGAGCCCCCGCTGATGGGTGCTTTTGCTCAGCTGGCCGCCAGAGCACCCCCTCGCCCTGTCTGGGCGCCCCGAACCCTCCCTCCCACTGCGGGTCGCCCTGGTTCTCCTCGGGCAGACGGGGGCGCGGGGAGCAGACTCCGTGCCCGGCCGGTTGGCACCACGTGCAGCGGCTGGCCTCGTGCCCCGCACGACAGAGGGATTGCCTCTGGCTGGCCGTGTGGACCGTCGGAAGCGGAGGAACGTGTGATAAGTTGGGTCGCTCTTATGTTCTTGATTACTTTCTGTCTCAGACGGGACGAAAGTCAGAGTTACAGTTTTGTAGGAACCCGATGGCCTGGCCCCGGTCATTGTACAGCAGCGCTCTGGCTTGTCTCCCCTGGACACACCTCCCAGTCTGGTCTCCCACACAGAGGTCCTGCTTTGTCTCATTCTCACTAGCGCCTGCGACAGTGTTGGACACGCAGTGGAGACTAATGCACGCTTATCAAACGTTCATGAATGTTCGTTATGATGATCATCTGGACGCTTTAACAACACCCCAGGGCTGCAGGAAGCCCTAGAGAGAGAGAGGTTAGAATCAGGCTACAAATGTGGAGAGTTACAAGGACTAAACCCGACAAGCTGGACGGGCGGGGAGGGGGGGGCTGCATGGTGGGCCTTACAGACCCAGAGATGGAAAATAGTTACAAAGGGTGGTGTGAATATAAACGTTCCTAACTAAAAGCGGGTCATGGCGGATCGTCACATTCTAGGCCTGTAGCTTTCTTGACAAGGGTCAATCTTTACCTTCAGTGAGCCTGTCGTTTTTGTTGTTGTTGCTTCTTGCATCTAACATAACATTCCCGTGGAATATCAGAGTAATCCATTTTACAGACCTCAAAGTTCATCCACTGCACCAGAGTGCAAGACCACAGAACCCCCTATTGTCACCTTGTTCCCGGAGTACATATCTCTATGTACTGAAATTGTTCCTTGTTAACTACCCTGTACCCACCAATGTAAAAAGAAGTATTTGTCTCTAAGTTTTTCTCTTTTTTTATTTATTTACTTTTTTAGATTTTTTATTTATTCATTTTTATTAAAGAGAGAGGGAGAGATAGAGAGAGAACAGGGGGAGGAGCAGGAAGCATCAACTCCCATATGTGCCTTGACCAGGCAAGCCCAGGGTTTTGAACCGGCGACCTCAACATTCCAGGCAGGTCGATGCTTTATCCACTGTACCACCACAGGTCAGACTAAGTTTTCCTCTTTATCCAATCCCAGAGATTTGCCACTTTGCTTTCTCCCGCCTCCGTAGTCTACCACCAATGAGTCTCATGTAACCCCCCCTCCACCTTTCACCTCCTTCTTTGATTGAATGTATAAAATAAGCTGCAAACTACCATCCTCCAGATTTTCTCAGACCTTTGAGATTTTGCTTCTTGACAATTGTCAGTTTGGCTCAAATAAACTCATAAAAGTTCTCTACAGGTTTGGATGTTTCTTACGTTGTCAATATAGATATGTGAATAAAATTGAACAACCATCAATTGTCAGTATTGGCAAGGTGTGTTTGAATAAAGGGTAAACGGTTAGGATAATCAGGGATGGCTGCAATTTCATGGTTAGGACAGGAACATGATACATTTCACCTCTTCCCTTGAATCCAGTTATGGTGATTGATTTCCAACACTCATTACTCCACGTAATTAATATTTTGCCACCAAAATTGGGAGGTTGTGGAGGGTGGCTCTGGAAAAGGCATTCTGCCTTCTATGAGACACAAAGAAGATAGATCTTTTACCCTCGGAGGTTGTGGTGCCTGGGTGTGAGGCCAGGAACTGCTGGACCACCTTTTTTCTTTTTTTTAAAGGGACATAGTCTTGGATTGCAAGGAATTTTTGTTTTGTTTTGTTTTTTCATTTTTATTTGTTGATTTTAGTGAGAGAAGAAGGAGAGAGAGAGAGGGAGAGACAGGAACATCGATCTGTTCCTGTATGTGCTTGACCAAAGATCAAATCAGCAACTTCTCTTCAGAACAATACCCCAACCAATGGAGCCATCTGGCCAGGGCAGCTGGACCACCTTTTGAGTGTGAGGGGAGCTAACGTGACTGCAAGGCCAGCACATTGAGGAGAAAGAGGTGTGCCAAGCAGAGATGCAAAGAACTAGACCTCTGAAGATGTCTGTGAAGCCAACCCTAGAGGCCCGTCAACCTCTGGTCTTCCAACTATGACTAGGAAACAGATTTTCCCTCTCATTGTAGCCAGCTTCAGTTAAGTAAGCCGCCGTTGCAAGCAACTGAAAGCATCCTGGGGTTTTTTGTGTGTTTTTTAAATTTTTTTTTTATTTTTCTGAAGCTGGAAACAGGGAGAGACAGTCAGACAGACTCCCGCATGCGCCCGACCGGGATCCACCCAGGGGCAACGCTCTGCCCACCAGGGGGCGATGCTCTGCCCCTCCGGGGCGTCGCTCTGTTTCAACCAGAGCCACTCTAGCGCCCGGGCCATCCTTGCTCCAATGGAGCGGCGGCTGCGGGAGGGGAAGAGAGAGACAGAGAGGAAGGAGAGGGGGAGGGGTGGAGAAGCAGATGGACGCTTCTCCTGTGTGCCCTGGCCGGGAATCGAACCCGGGACTTCTGCACGCCAGGCCAGCGCTCTACCACTGAGCCAACCGGCCAGGGCCTGAAAGCATCCTGTTTTATCCAGGCTGACTTCTTGGTAGGAAGTTGAGATTTCTGGATGTTCGGCAAATCAAGGGGAAACCCAGCATAGGAACAAGGAACGTGCTTCTAGAGGGGCAGCGCTGCTTTTTGAGGATACAGGAGCAAGAGACTGTCACAGAATTATGGAGGAGAAATCTGACAAACCTAGGGACTCCTGAAAAACTTTTAGCTAGATTGGAAATTCCTTTGATCCTGGGAACCTACATCAAGACTTTGAAAAGATGTGGTTGGATAAGTCAAACCAGAGGATATAACTACGGAATAAGCCCCAGAGGTGAGGTGGTAGAGAGGGAAAAGCTTGGATAACAGTGCCTCCTCCAGGGGAAATGTTTAGGGTCTGACACAGTGATAGAATCAGCAGTTGCCCCGAGAACTTGGCAGCACTCTCGGAGACTCTTCTGTCTGGAGTGTGTACTGCACTATATGGAGTCTGAGGAATTTAAGGGACTTGTCCCCTGGCTTCATGCTCTACTCTATCCCAGTGCCACTTACATCTCTGGCCACTCCTTTGTCCTCTGTGGGCTTACTTTCACTGCTCCTTAATATATTCTGCGAAGGTTTTACTTGGCACTGGCACCTTGGGTAGTACCAGTCACTCCATGGCTTCAGTTACCACCCTTGTGTTGACAGCCCTGAAATCTCTCTAACCTACTTGTTTCCTGAGGAGATAGGTGCACTCCATTTAAATTTCCCGTAAGCCTGACCTGTGGTGGCGCAGTGGATAAAGCGTTAACCTGGAAACGCTGAGGTTGCCGGTTCAAAACCCTGGGCTTGCCTGGTCAAGGCACATATGGGAGTTGATGCTTCCTGCTCCTCCCCCCTTCTCTCTCTCTCTCTCTCTCTCTCTCCCCCCCCTCTATAATGAATAAATAAAATCTTTAAAAAAATAAAAAATAAATAAAAAAGATAAAGTTCCCGTAAGCACAACACATTTAATACATCTAACTCAGTTTTTTGTTATTATTGATTTGAGAGAGAAAAAAGAAACATCAAATTGTTCCTGTATGTGCCCTCACCAGGGACCAAACTGGCAACCTTTTGTGTATTGGGACAATACTAACCAACTGAGCTATCCAGGGCCATAATACATCCCCTTAAATGATGGCGGAGAGCGCGGCGTGTCTTCGTCAGGGGTCTCCGCCCCGGGGCCCCGCCTCCGGCCCGTCCTCCAGCCCCGCGCCTGCGCACTGGCGCGCCCTCAGAGGCGGTGGGCGGGGCGGCCTTGGGCTCCGCCCCCTCCCCCGGAGTGGTCAGTCGGCTGCTTGAGTCAAGCTTTGCCTCACTTGCGACAGCATCAGGTCCACAGCTGCGCTGGGGCTGGTCGTGTGGCAGAATGAGTAAAAGCTCGGACCCCGTGGTCATCGTCTCGGTGGCAATGTCACCCCACCTTTTCACTTACTCCAAAAACCCTAAATTCACAAAAGTTAGGGCTACACCTAACCCATTATATTCACCTCTTTTAGCCTTTGCTTCTCTATTCAAAATGTCAGTGAGCACTGTAACTACCTTCTGTTAACCAACTTACTTACCATTTTGCACTACATTTAGGAAGGCTTCCTGGACAAAGTCCTGTCTGTCTCCTGCATTTGGAGCTCCTTGACATTGTAACTTTATTTCTGCTTACCATTTGTTATAATTTCTAGTTCTGTCTCTTCTGCTGGACTGTATAAGCTTTGCAAGACAATCTTGTTAGATGGCTTTATGCACAGCTCCTAGCGCATTATAGGAGTTGATCGTGAATACGAATATAATAGTCTTTATTCCCAGTGTATCTATGAATCTATTTTTCTGGATGCTAGGAAAGTATTCCCTTGTTTCTTATGTGGGTATCCAGAACCAACTTAAGAGCAAATATTGTGAAGATAATTGCTTTTTTGTTGTTGTGTGGCCATACAGCACCTGTTCTCTGGGGAGTCCTCATTACAGTTCCTCATCAGTTATCTACTCAAAGCTATGTACTGGCCAGATGGGGACTAAGAATAACGAAGAGGTGAAAACAAGAAGTCATTTAAAATATTACACCCGGATCTAGGATCATATGCCACTTAGGCTGGTGAGGAGTGCGAAGGAGGAACCACTGTTAGAGAAGTGTTCCTGAACCAGTGTCCCCCGATGGGGCTTTGCAGACCTTCTCCATCAAGTTTCACAAACAGGGTGGCAGGAATCCAGACCAGATTTTAGGAAAAGGCAGAATTCACCAATCTCCCACACAGCAAACCCTCTTGTTGGTCTGAAGGTGAGAGTTGGAGTGTGCTGCTTTCAACAGGTGTAGCTCACCTCTCCCATGGGTCCCAATCAAAGATCAAAGGTAGTAAATAGTATTCCCCGGGGGAGTAAGGAGTGTTAATTATAACCACAGGAAAAAATGACCTGTTAAGGAAGTGACATCAGAGAAGAGCATTAAGGAATGACTGGGTACAAGGGAGGGACAAACTGCTATTAATGGAAAATAGGGACCATCTGAGAGAAAAACTGTCAGAAAGAAGGGCTTTTTAAATTATGTTTACACGTGTCCCAGAAACTAGATTGGTCAGTTGCATCCAATTCAGCTGAGAGGCCAAGAGAACTAGTGTCTAGTGAGCCCTATGTAACAAAGCACTTTTACATTTTGTTCTCATGAAATCTTCCCACAGGAAATTGTATCCACTAAACCTTATGTGAAGAAATGGCAACTGGTACGTCCTCCAATGCCAGACCTTGGAGGAGTGTTCTTATTTCTCTTGTCCACTAACAGCACTGCCTTCCGGGACCAAGTTAACCATTTCTAAGAGACTAAATCCTCTAACCTTCGCCAACATCTTGAACTTAAAAATCTTTGATTTGCATTTTTTCCATCATTGCTTACCATTTCATGGGATTATTTCCAACTTGTATGTATTTGGCACAGCAATCATTCAGACAGGCATGAGATACCATCCTCAGAAGCTCAGCTAACATTCCTTTGCTTCATTTAAGGCAGCGGTTCTCAACCTGTGGGGTCGCCTGAAGCCATCGGAAAATACATAATGCATATCACGTATTTACATTCCGAATCATAACTGTAGCAAAATTACAGTTATGAAGTAGCCACCAAAATTATTTTTTGGTTTGGGGTCACCGCAACATGAGGAACTGTATTGCGGGGTCACGGCATTAGAAAGGTTGAGAACCACTGATTTAAGGGGATGTACTATGGCCCTGGTAGGGTAGCTCAGTTGGTTAGTGTCATTCCCAATACACCAAGTTGCAAGTTTGGTCCCCAGCCAGGGCACAGACAAGAATCAACTGATAAATGCATGGATAAGTGGAACAAAAACAATCGATGTTTCTCTCTCGAAAATCAATTAAAAACAAGTAATAAAAAAAGAGCATGTACTAGTGGCAAGTCTGGCTTCTTGTTATTAAGTGGTTCAAGCTGCCAGCTCTGATGTATTTATTGTCCAGGGAGCTTTTATGACAGTCCCCTAGAGGGCAGCTCCAACACTTACCAACCCTGTGGTAGTTCCTTCACTTTTTTTTTTTTTGTATTTTTCCGAAGCTGGAAATGGGGAGGCAGTCAGACAGACTCCTGCATGCGCCCGACGAATATCCACCCGGCATGCCCACCAGGGGGCGATGCTCTGCTCATCTAGGGCGTTGCTTTGCTGCAACCAGAGCCATTCTAGCGCCTGAGGCAGAGGCCATGGAGCCATCCTCAGGGCCCGGGCCAACTTTGCTCCAATGGAGCCTCGAATGCGGGAGGGTAAGAGAGAGACAGAGAGGAAGGAGAGGGGGAGGAGTGGAGAAGCAGATGGGCGCTTCTCCTGTGTGCCCTGGCTGGGAATTGAACCCGGGACTCCCACACACCAGGCCGACGCTCTACCACTGAGCCAATCGGCCAGGGCCAGTTCCTTCACTTTTTATTTATTTTTTTTAATGCTTTTTTTCCCCTTTTTAAATTTATTTTTTATTTTTTTTATTTTTTTACAGAGACAGAGAGTGAGTCAGAGAGAGGGATAAACAGGGACAGACAGGAACGGAGAGAGATGAGAAGCATCAATCATTAGTTGTTCAATGCACGTTGCAACACCTTAGTTGTTCATTGATTGCTTTCTTATATGTGCCTTGACCACGGACCTTCAGCAGACCGAGTAACCCCTTGCTGGAGCCAGCAACCTTGGGTTCAAGCTGGTGGGATTTTGTTCAAACCAGATGAGCCCGTGCTCAAGCTGGCGACCTCGGGGTCTCAAACCTGGGTCTTCTGCATCCCAGACCGACGCTCTATCCACTGCGCCACCGCCTGGTCAGGCTCCTTCACTTTTTAAAGCCCACTACCTATTCTGTGAATGGGCATACCAAGTGCCTATTTCATGGGGTGATAGTGAAGACCATAATACATATAAATAGCTGTCAGTTTCTGCCATGTACCTACTTAATAGATGTCAAAAAATTTTTCTGAGGCATTTCTTATTACCTTCAACTCTCTCTGGAATAGAGTTAAACATTGAACGTTTTTTACTGTATCTTGGAATTTATCCAAGCTGGCTGCCCTTAAATATTAACCTCCTGGCCCTGGCTGGTTGGCTCAGTGGTAGAGCATTGGCCTGGTGTGAAGGAGTCCTGGGTTCAATTCCCCGCCAGAGCACACAGGAGAAGCGCCCATCTGCTTCTCCACTCCTTCCCCTCTCCTTCCTCTCTGTCTCTCTCTTCCCCTCCCGCAGCCGAGGCTCCATTGGAGCAAAGTTGGCCCGGGTGCTGGGGGTGGCTCTATGGCCTCTGCCTCAGGCACTAGAATGGCTCTGGTTGCAATAGAGCAACACCCCAGATGGGCAGAGCATCGCCTCCTGGTGGGCATGCCAGATGGATCCGGGTTGGGCACATGTGGGAGTCTGTCTGACTGCCTCCCCGTTTCCAACTTCAGAAAAATACAAAAATAATAATAATAATAACCTTCTTTGGCAGTCCTCATCAAGCTTTTGCCAAATTCTGGGTTTCTCAGTTTCCAAGAAACATCTAAAGCAGGGGTCTCAAACTCAACTCAGCATGTGGGCCGCAGAGCAAGATCACAGCCGTTGGGCGGGCCGCACTAGGTCTACAAAAGGCAACTGTTACACAACACTTTTCTCACTGCAGTTGAAAACAAAAAAAAATCAGTACAACAAGCACAATCGTACATGCAGTTTACTCAGTGTCTCAAAACGACCAGAAACAGTAGTTCGCATCACAACTGCTGTTAACTAAGCTAATATCTAGCTAGGATGCTAGAGAAATGAAAAATACAAGTAGGCCCCTAGGCTTACTTAATTTTATCCAAAATATTTTGAACTTCGTGGATTAGTCTGCGGGCCGCACAAAATTGTTCAGTGGGCCGCATGCGGCCCGCAGGCTGCGAGTTTGAGACCCCTGATCTTAAGAATGCTTTGCTGTTGTCCCACTTGTCCTGCTTGAGAAGTAATACACTTTTAACAGAAGAACACACAGGCAGGTAACTTCTTTTACATCAAAGGTACCACAATCCATTTAATTAAAGCCACTATCGCCCTGGCCGGTTGGCTCAGCAGTAGAGCGTCGGCCTGGTGTGCGGGGGACCCGGTTCGATTCCCGGCCAGGGCACATAGGAGAAGCGCCCATTTGCTTCTCCACCCCCCCCCTCCTTCCTCTCTGTCTCTCTCTTCCCCTCCCGCAGCCAAGGCTCCATTGGAGCAAAGATGGACTGGGCGCTGGGGATGGCTCCTTGGCCTCTGCCCCAGGCGCTAGACTGGCTCTGGTGGTGGCAGAGCGACGCCCTGGAGGGGCAGAGCATCGCCCCCTGGTGGGCAGAGCATCACCCCTGGTGGGCGTGCCGGGTGGATCCCGGTTGGGCGCATGCGGGAGTCTGTCTGACTGTCTCTCCCCGTTTCCAGCTTCAGAAAAATACAGGAAAAAAAAAAAAACTATAAAAAAAAAAAAAAAAGCCACTATCTTGCATCGGCCTGGCGTGCATAAGTCCCAGATTTGATTCCCAGCCAGGGCACACAGGAGAAGTGCCCATCTGTGCCCCCTCTCCTTCCTCTCTGTCTTTCTCTTCCCCTCCCGCAGCCAGGGCTCCATTGGAGCAAAGTAGGCCCAGGCGCTGAGGATGGCTCTATGGCCTCTGCCTCAGGCACTGGAATGGCTCTGGTTGCAGCAGAGCGAAGCCCCAGATGGGCAGAGCATTGCCCCCTGGTGGGCATGCCGGGTGGATCCCGGTTGGGCGCATGCAGGAGTCTGTCTGACTGCCTCCCTGTTTCCAACTTCAGAAAAATACAAAAAATTAAAAAAAAAAAAAAAAAAAGGCACTATCTTTTCCTTCAGTGAAAATGAACCCAGCAGTAAATCATATTTGGAGCAGTATGACCAAGGGAGATAGATGGTCTGTCATCAGGGCTGGGACCTCACTCTGAGAAAAGAGCAATGGCTAACATTTACTGAGCAGTCAGTATGTGCTGGACACTGTGGTAAGCACTTTTCATGTATCAACTCACTTAGAGCTCTTTAAAGGGAAACACTAGCCAGAGAGACCTTGTCTGCCCAAGCCATGAAGCAGGTAAGCGGTAAAACCAGGATTCAGCCATCAGCTCGAGCTCTGTCTCAGCCTGCACTACAGTCTAGCACCTCTCACGCGAGTCCTGAGAGCAGATAAAACAGCCAGCTCCAGAAGTGAGGAATGTGGACTTTGCCCAGTCTTAACTTCTCTTCGTCCAACTTGTTCATCCATTAATGCAGATGCAACACAAGTGTGAAAATGGGTAACAACACATAACATCTAAATTTCGTCATAAAATTGTATTAGCAGTCACACAATTTCCTATTGCACACCACGGCATAAGACCAAAAGAGAAATTTTTATTTTTGTTTAAATTGGGCAAGTGAAAAAACATACACAACAAAAACTAAAGCCCACAGTACTTGATAAATCAAGGGAATATTTAGTGTTTTAGTACATACCAACATGTTTATCATTACTAAATTTATACAACATCGCATAGGCTTTTTTATTTACTTGAACACTGCACAAGTTTCAGACAAGAAGTGCAGTACTTTATTTATTTAGAGAAAGTAAGGGAGGTTGAGAGAGAAGCTTCAACTCATTGTTCCACTTAGTTGTGCATTCAATAATTGCTTCTCCTAAGTGTCCTGACTGGGGCTCGAACTGGTACACTTGGCACCTTGGGAAGATGCTCTATCCACGTGTCAAGGCAGGAAGTGCAGTACTTTAAATAAACCAAAAAAGAACACATATACTTGTATACCAGTGAAATAAGCAGACAGGCGTTACTTTGAAATAAGTTGTACCGCAGTTTCAAGTATCATAACTCCACTTCTCCGGTTCCTGGATTATATTAAAAGTAGTATCTATAAAAAATACTTTGCTTTCAGCAAGTCACATATCATCTCCATCATACACTGCTCACAAAAATTAGGGGATATGTCAAAATATGAAGTGAGAAAATATCCCCTAATTTCTGTGAGCAGTATACATGAAAAGCTGTGGATTCTATAGCCTTTGATAGCATAGACCCCTCGGCAAACTGCGGCTCACGAGCCACATGCGGTTCTTTGGCCCCTTGAGTGTAGCTCTTCCACAAAATACCACATGTGGGCACTACCTCGATAAGGAATGTACCTATATAGTTTAAGTTTAAGCCTGACCATGCGGTGGTGCAGTGGGTAGAGTGTTGGACTGGGACACGGAGGACCCAGGTTTGAGACCCCAAGCTCGCCAGCTTGAGCGTGGGCTCATCTGGTTTGAGCAAGGCTCACCAGCTTGATCCCAAGGTCGCTGGCTCGAGCAAGGGGTCGCTCAGTCTGCTGTAGCCCCCCGATTAAGGCACATATGAGAAATCAATCAATGAACAATTAAGGAGCTGCAACGAATAATTGATGCTTCTCATCTCTCTCCCTCCTTCCTGTCTGTCCCTATCTGTCCCTCTCTGACTGTCTCTACCACAAAAAAATAAATAAAAATAAAAAATAAAAAACTTGGCTCTCAAAAGAAATTTCAATCGTTATACTGTTGATATTTGCCTCTGTTGACTGTTTGCCGACAACTGGTATACCTTTGTGTGTGTGTGTTTGTGACAGAAAGAGAGGGAAGGACAGATAGGGACAGGCAGGGAGAGAGATGAGAAACATCAATTCCTCGTTGCGGCTCCTTAGTCTCCTCAGTTGTTCATTGATTTCAAACCTGGGTCCTCCACCTCCCAGTCTGACACTCTATCCAGTGTGCCACTGCCTGGTCAGGCAGTATAGCCTAGACCTGGACACTTAATGCTTAAATAAAAAAAGCAAAGCAATAGTCCTGGCTGGGTTGCTCAGGGGATAGAGCATAATTCCCACAGAAATGGGGTGTTTGGTACCTAGTCCAGGCACATGAGAAGCAACCAATGAGTGCCCAACTACATGAAACAAGATAATGTTTTCTCCCTTCCCCCTCTCTTCTTCCCTACCTTCTCTCAAATCAATAGATTAAAAAAAACACAAAACTCGAGTCTTACGTCTTATGAATATTTTCTTCTAACACCCCACAGCCTTACTATGCAATATTAGCAGACAGGTTAATAGTATAAATCAGTAGCATCTGGCCAATGTTTAAAATTTTTTTTTTATTTGAGAGAGACATCGTTTGTTGTTCCACTTATTTATGCACTCATTGGTTGAGTCTTGTGTGTGCCTGACTGGGTATTGATGCAACCTTGGCGTATGAGATGATGCTCTAACCAACTAACAAGCTGGCCAGGGCCTGGCCAATGTTTTAAACCAAACATCACTGACTACACAGATACCCTAATTGCCCAAAATCATTCCACAAAAACAAAATCTGCCTTTTTTTTTTCAAATACAAGCAAAAGTTTATTGAGAATGTCAGAAAGGTAGAAGAGCTGAGCCACAGAAAAGATGGGCTCAAGTAACAAGTTACACAGGCAAAGAAAGGCCCTCGGAGCTCAGGAGAAAGGTCCAGGTAAGGCGCCTTGGGGGGAAGAAGAGGGGTGGGAGAGGTGTAGGTGTGCTCCCCAGAGGGAGAGCGCCCAAAATGGCTTTTCAATTAAAACCTCACAAAAGGTTGACTATTTTCTTCGGTATACTTTTCTGTACTTCTGAATATATATGTATATATACATATATATATATATTTTTTTTTTGTATTTTTCTGAAGTTGTTAATGGGGAGGCAGTCAGACAGACTCCCGCATGCGCCCGACCAGGATCCACCCGGCACGCCCACCAGGGGGCGTTGCTCTGCTGCAACCAGAGCCATTCTAGCACCTTAGGCAGAGGCCACAAAGCCATCCTCAGCGCCCAGGCCAACTTTGCTCCCGGAGCCCTGGCTGCGGGAGGGGAAGAGAGAGACAGAGAGGAAGGAGAGGGGGAGGGGTGGAGAAGCAGATGGGCACTTCTCCTGTGTGCCCTGGTCGGGAATCAAACCGGAATTCCTGCATACCAGGCCGACGCTCTACCACTGAGCCAACCGGCCAGGGCCCTTCTGAATATTTTATAACATTTATTTTTACAAGTTAGGAGAAAAATTTAAAGTATAGTCTTAAATCCCAAGTGTATTTTTCAGAACAAGGCACAACTTTTTTTTTTTTTTTTTTTGTATTTTTCTGAAGCTGGAAACGGGGAAAGACAGTCAGACAGACTCCCGCATGCGCCTGACCGGGATCCACCCGACACGCCCACCAGGGGGTGACGCTCTGCCCACCAGGGGGCGATGCTCTGCCCCTCCGGGGCGTCGCTCTGCCGCGACCAGAGCCACTCTAGCGCCTGGGGCAGAGGCCAAGGAGCCATCCCCAGCGCCCGGGCCATCTTTGCTCCAATGGAGCCTCGCTGTGGGAGGGGAAGAGAGAGACAGAGAGGAAGGAGAGGGGGAGGGGTGGAGAAGCAGATGGGCGCTTCTCCTGTGTGCCCTGGCCGGGAATCAAACCCGGGATTTCTGCACACCAGGCCGACGCTCTACCACTGAGCCAACCGGCCAGGGCTTTTTTTTTTTTTACAAGGCACAAATTTTTGAAAAATTAAGTGCCAATCAAAATTGAAGCAGGCATGGACACAAGTTGCACTTTTGTGGTATGGTACTAAAGGATAATGAGGAGAAATTAAGGAATTCAATGAAAATAAATAACAAGTGCTAAATACACAAAAAACAAACAACTAATGCAGGAGTTACAATAAAAATCTTTATTTAGGTTTGGTCAGTACAGGTAAGATATAGTGGAGTCACAGAGCAATATGCATTAACAGGGTACAACAGTTCATAAAAACTGAGTAACTATGCACACAAATTTCTTAAACATTCAGTCACCTAAAGAGAAAATGCACAGATGTATGGTGGAAAAAACTGTATCTAACACTGAAACTACTGTAGGACTCTATCAACAAGTCCAACTTGTAGTGATAAAACTACTGTACTGGGCAAACTTGGCAGTCAAGACCCCGCATCTACTCTAACAAGTCCGAATGGTGCATGAGTGGAGCAACAGCATGAGTCAGAACGCCCTACACAGCACGGGTTCTAGAGACACAGATTTGCACAGACATCATTGTTATACTTGAAGGGAAGATTTCCATTTACAACTTCACATTAACTCATATAAAAATAACCTGACCCTACACAAAATGTCCTTTTAGCAACAAAGCAATTAACTGTTACAATTTCCGAAGTGGCAGAGGTATTGAAGCAAAGAAATAAAGGGGAAAAAAAGAAAAAAAACACACACACACTCACCAAAAAAGGCAAATTGTGACAAAGTATGCGTAATTTTCTGGATAGTACCCTCTCCCAAATTAAATGACACTGTATAAAAATTTGCTGGAAAAATATTACAAAACTGAACCCTGCACATTTACACTGGAGTCCAAGCCATTCTGAACGTGGCGGGAAGCTGCAGTTCGGTTACCTTTCCCGCTCACTGTTTTCTCCTCTTGAGGGTCATGATTGGAGTCTGTGTCATTTGAGTGGTGTGTGAGAGAGTTTTCACTGCCCGTGGGAGAGTCTACACTTTCATACCCCGCACTGAGTGGGTTTACGTAACTACCACCTCCTCTGCCAGTTCTCTCCTCTGAGCTGCCGGAGGCCTTAGTGCCACTCCCTGGAGAAGAAGGAAAGCCATCTTCGGGTGTGTCCCCCTCCCTGAGAAATCCGGACCCCGACATCCTCGGGCGGGAGGAACTGCCGTTGCTCGGTCCGTTGGCCAGCCGACTGCAGTCTTTACCTGGGGCCTCCGCCTGTCCTGCAGGCTCAGAAGGCGTCGTCCTGCTGGTACTGGGGGCCGGGGCCTGACACTGCTGCTGCTGGTACTGAGCCAGCTGTTGGCGCGCCTCCTTCAGCTGCTGCTGGAGAACTAGAATGGTACTCTGCATGCCCTCTACTTCTTCATCAAGTTGAATGATGAAGTCATTCAGTTCTGTGCAAAGAAGAGTCAAACCTACATTAATATTGCATAGCATGTTTTAAAATACTTCTTAATGCCTGCTGCAAAGCAGACAGTCAACAAATGTTTAAGCGAACAAATACAATTCTAAAATTGATTTTAAAATTTTGCTTCTTGGAATTTTAAATAGCCATTTAAAAATAAGGTTTTTGTTGGAGAGGAGGTAAATGCTTAAAATAAATATATTAAAACAACCAACTTTAAACTGATTCAAACCAGCTAGCCACATTCAACTGATCACAGCCCACAAAATATGTTAAATATGTTTCACGTTTGTTTAACCTGTGGGCCCACGTGACTGGTCCTCTTACTCTTCCTCTTAGCCAGTGATTGTTCTTAGCCCCATGGCAGATCTAGCCCCTAGGGGACAGTGTGGTCCTGGACTCTAGCACTCCAAAGGTGTCTAGTCTGTAACCAAGGGACTAGTCCACATCCAAAAAAAAAAAAAAATCAGAGAAAAGACCTCTTGAAAACAGGATACAAACCAAATGTCCATTAAATTCTAAAAGCCTTTTGGAGGAAAAAAAAAGTCCTCACTACAATACAAAATCTCCTATTTACTATGTTTACCAAAAAAGTGAAGAACTATTACTTTGAAAAGGTCGTTTTAAAGATATATTTGACTACTGATCTTTGCAAACAACTGTCACAGATACAGTAAATCATAATTTTATTTTCAGAATTTAGATACTGTAGTTTCCTACTACTAACCTTTTTCAAAAAGAGGAGAAACAGCTACACTTGCCCCCACAAAAGGATGGTAGCTGGCAAGTTTGGTTTGTCTTAGTATATTTAAATATTAGGACCTTAACAGGTACAGTCAATGATATATTTTTAGGCCACTGGAAATAGATAAATACCAAGACTTACAATTAGAGAAATTGGTTAGATGGAAATACTCCCCACTTTTGGCACTGATTATAAATTTGTATCTCTATGTAATGCCTTAGGAATGTAACAGGCTTTCTCTTTCACCAAATCCCACCCCGAATAACAAAAACTTACGAAATTTACAACAACAATCGAGGGGGGGGGCATTAAAATGAAACAGCTTTGTTTTCTGACTTAACTAGAAATGTTTCATTCATAATTTTATAGGATTGGCCAGTGATTACCACGTACAGAAAATCTATAACACTGACCGCCTGGCAGTTATTTTTAAAAGCCAGTGCAATACTAACCAAACTTTTCAAAAAACCCCTTACCATCCTGACTGCTTTTAAGTTCCTCACTATATTTCTTCTGTAAGGCCAACTCTGCTTCAAGCTGTGCAATGCGCCCCTGGGACAGCTGCCTTCCAAGTTCCTGATTCTCCTGGATAAGCATTCGACACTTCGCCATTAACTTTTTGCCTGTTTGACTGCAAAGGAAAGAGCCATCCATCACAAAATGAAGACAAAATGCTCTATAACCTTCTTTCTTGCAAGCATTACAGTGATCCAGTTAACAGGTACAGAACGTAACTACGTCACAGCAGATGCCTCCCAGTAATTACCATCTTCTTTTCTGGAACACATCCATCTTCTGCATTTCCGCATTTTGCCAATACAGCAGTAAAAATAAACTCTAAACAAAAAGTATCCAAATGGCCACTTTTTACTGCTATTACATTAATTCTGAAATCTACTTTCATTCCAAATTATCATTTAAAATAAAACAGGCCAGTTAATTAACTCATACCTCAGATATGCCAATAGTAATAAAATACTTAAGGCACTTAGCTTTGTGGAACAGAAAAGTTCTTGAAAAAACAAATGCAACATCACAAATGTACAATTCTTTAAAATACCTAGTATATGAAAATCAGTACAAATAAATATAAATGAATGAGAGTCCATTTATTCTTGCTAGAATGGCATTTAATAAAGATGTCTCAATAGGCAGTTCTCACAAAACTGCATTAAGGGAGGTGTGTTCAGTAATTGTTTAAAAAGCAGCTTTTAAAAATGAGCCTTGAGACAATTTCTATTCATCAATCCCTCTTAATTTCTCTTTATATGCACACTTTTGAACTATATAATCTAAAAAATAAATTCTAAAAAATTTAATGTTGACATGTGGTTACATTTTATTCATTTTATAAAAGATTATACTTTGGACACAAAAATAAAATTTGTGCCACTAATCACAAATAACACAAATATTTGCAAAATTAGGAGTGCCACACTTTCACAAATCAGTTACCAAGTGCTAGTGCAACATACTATAGAACTATAGGCACATATACAGCAACTGCAATATGCAATTCAAAAGCTCTAATAGTTTCTCAATAAAACTTTACTGGTTTTTCTTTAGCCTCAGCAATAACAACAGAAAAAAATAACTTTTTTTTAAAAATGTGAGAGCAGGTTAGATAGTGAGGCAGATTCCTGCACGCGCCTGGTCCAGGGTCCACCAGGCAACCCCATTTGGGGAAGATGCTCCAGTACCGAGCTATTTTTAGAACCTGAGGCTGAAGCACTAACAGAGCTAGCCTCAGCACCTGGGCCCTCGCTTAAACCAAGCCACTGGCTGCAGGAGAAAAAGAGGGCAAGAAGGGGGAGAGGGAGGAAGAGAGAAGCAGATGGTCACTTCTCCTCTGTGTCCTGAGTGGGAATCAAAACTGGGATGTCCATACATCAGGTCAATGTTCTATCTACTGACCCACTGGCCAGGGCCAAAAAAAAGACTTTTAAAGGGATCTGGTTTAAGTATATAAATGTGATGTTACCTTTGAGACTGGGATAGAAAATCTGATATTCTTGTGATGGGGTTAAGTTCAGAATGACCTTATTGGTTAAAGAATGTTTCCTGCTGACACTTTCTATTTCTTCCTTCTTTGTGTTTGCCCAATATATTATTTCCAAATGCATCTGATCCTATTAAGCATTAGAACTTTTTAAATGGGAGCACTTTGTAAATGATTCTCATTTTTTGACTCAGTGTTGTAAGGTTATTTTACTGAGTATTTGTTTTAACCTAATATAATTCAAGTTAATTTGTAATTTAAGTTTCTTTACCCAAATCTGTGGTCAAGTCAACCTGGGTTACTTCTGCTGTTCAAAGAAGCCTCAGGTGAGTCACCAGTAACTGTATTAGCTCCTGTTCTCATCTGTTGCTACTGCTGCTCCCATCGCCCCTGGCAGCTCAGACTGAAGCCTCCACTGAACAAGGGGTCAGACACTGACCCAGGAACTGAGATTGAGCAGCACTGTCAAACACTCTGGTGCTCCTCCCTCCCACAACTTTTTCTAGCGAAGTATGTAAGTAACATCACTGTTTTCCAACTAACCTGAAAAATCTTTTATATAAATTTAACAAAGCTTAGGGAAAAACAACTAAAATCAATACATTAATTTGTGATCTGACTTAATCTCATAAAGTGGCACAAGTTCTAATGCAAAAAATGTTTTAGTTATGGAGTTATACCTTTTCATAAATAAAATGCCCTTTCTAAGATAATTCTATCACTTCTAAAATTAATGGCTGCTAAAACAAATCTTAACAAAACTGCTTGTTCTTTAACCAATCTATAACTGTCATTTTTACCAATTATGTTATGTAAAATTTCTGTTGTGTTCATTACATCACAAAAACATGGTAAGAATTTAATTATAAGTAAACTATCTCTGAAAAAAATTCTTTGCTAAAAAAAAAACAAAACAAAAACAGAAAACAATCCAACCCAATCCTAGAGTCAAATAACCCACAAAAAAAAATAAAATAGAAATTATTTTGAGAGAAAATTTTATACAAAAGAACAGACACTGTACATTGGTTTCCTGTCAGGGGAGCCAAGGTGTCTAGAAAGGTGCACCACACAGTTACCTGAGTCAGTGCAGCCTGAAAGCTGCCAAAATGCTGTATACATCCACTAAATACTCTGAACATAGGTACTGTCACATGCTAGAATATTTTAACTAAAGTGGACAAATTAATTCAGGGAATCTCTCAAAATGAAAACAGAATAGGAAAAAAGCAAAACAATCCACAACCCATTCTATTTGAATTATTCCAGACATAGTATTGATTATGTACTACTTGTTTCAGATTAATGATGTATTTTTAGTACCTGGAATACCCTGGCTTATAGCTTATTTCTTTTAGAAAACAAAAATCCAAGCGGTAGAGCGTCGGCCTAGCGTGCGGAGGACCCGGGTTCGATTCCCGGCCAGGGCACACAGGAGAAGCGCCCATTTGCTTCTCTACCCCTCCGCCGCGCTTTCCTCTCTGTCTCTCTCTTCCCCTCCCGCAGCCAAGGCTCCATTGGAGCAAAGATGGCCCGGGCGCTGGGGATGGCTCTGTGGCCTCTACCTCAGGCGCTAGAGTGGCTCTGGTCGCAACATGGCGACGCCCAGGATGGGCAGAGCATCGCCCCCTGCTGGGCAGAGCGTCGCCCCTGGTGGGCGTGCCGGGTGGATCCCGGTCGGGCGCATGCGGGAGTCTGTCTGACTGTCTCTCCCCGTTTCCAGCTTCAGAAAAATGAAAAAAAAAAAAAAAAAAAAAAAAAAAAAAAAAATAGAAAACAAAAATCCACTTATAGGTGATTAAAATGCACTAACACAATGGAAATATTACATAACCATTAAAAATGAAGCTAACCAAACTAAACAAAACAAAAAACAAACAAAAAAAGGAAAAATGCCCAAGGGATAAAGTGGAAAACAAAAACCAAAGCAGCAAATCACCTGTACATACGCTTACATTTGCTTAAAGCAATCTATAAAACGACTGCAGCCCAGAAATGATCGTGATGATACCCAGGACTGTTAAGTGGTTACCGCCCGGAGAACAGAGGGGGGGGGGGGGGACAAGGGGAGGGACAAGGGCACGTCCAGGGGGGACTCACTTTCCATCTTCACCTTTCTTCATGCTGCTTCAACTTATTCATGAGCATGACTGATCTTATTTAGTAAAAAAATGTTTAACAGTAAGAAAAAACTCACAGACCCCAAAGTAACTGTTACCTAAACGCAAAGAAAGATACTGGCCATATTTTAAGTACATGTTAATAATACATTTTATAAATTATTTCTTGACCTACTAAAATATTTAGGCCATTTGTACTGTGACTTTTTAAAATTGAATTTTATTAGGGTAACACTGGATCACATAATTATACAGGTTTGAGGTGCCCAATTCTAAAACACATTTCTGTACCCCGTATTGTGTGTTCACCTCCCAAGTCTCTGATCTTAAACGACATAAAATATATACAAGAGCCTTAATGTGGGCACAATAAACTAATTTCAAACCGATTTAGTTACTTACCCTCCAGTCCCCATAAAGAATGGGGATTTCAGAAGCGGATTTTTTGTTGTAAAGTCACACAAACCACTTCTTGAACCCACCCCTGCCCCACAAGCAGTTCCCTAGAGCGTAAACATATGTAATACTTACAATTGATTTGAATGATTAAGAGAACTTAAGTCACCCTTGTTAAAACTGCACTTAAACGTTGGGACAATCTGGAACATTTATCTTCCACTCATCTTAGACTCCATTATCACCAAGAGAAAATTCGAATTGGTGACTTACAGAATGATCTGAAGAAAAAAATTCACCTCCAGGACTGGATGGAAGCATGAAGAAAATGCCTCATTTATCTAAATGATCAAATGAATTTGCCAGAAATGATCACTATACCTTTTTTTTCAATTCACAAAATGTCTCACTGAGGCCAGGCCACAGTTCCAATACATTATTTCCCCAGTCTTCTGGCAGGCACCCTGTGAAGCTGTCCCACATTAATTTCTACTTCAATATCCTGGGACAAGGCGTCAAAAAGTAACAAGTGTCAAGTTTCCTTGTCTTTTATGACCAGCTGGAAAACAGAGGCACAGCCTTTTCCTTTCCTTTGAAGAGCACAGCAACGAGTTTTCCAAAATCAATCTGCTCTCCACAGCCCCCCAAATCAAAATGTTAAAAGTACAACAAAATCATCATATTCCTTGAACTTAAAAAAACCCAACTATTTCAAGGCATATTTAATTTAATATCGAGTGTGATACAGAAGGCCCGAATACAATGAAGGAACACATCCCCCACGAACACCAATGACAATGCTCTTGCAACACGTGCCTGTTGACTGGAACGGGAATTTAATCAATTTCACTACTAAAAAAATAACGCAGTGAGTCTCATCATAGCCGATGTCCTTGTACAATCTAGTTGTGAAATGAATGTTTATAATGCTTCCAACAGTTTAAACCTGAAGTTTAATACCACACCTTCATGTTTGTACAGTCCTCAGTAAGGTTATCTACAGTGTTAGCAACCATTCAAAGAACAAACCATTGATGAAAACCACATTGATTCAAGGCTCATTCAAGAAACAGAGCCCCAAACTAAATGGTTAAATATATAAACTACTTGTACTGTTATCTATTATTTGATTCTCTTATAACTATTCAGTTGTTTCTTAGCAAATAAACCCTTTAAAGGCAAAATTCACCTCGTTTGAGTTTTGACCAAGAAGTTCAACAATGATCACGAAGTCCACAGTCTTATTGGCAAAACTGATACACAGTGTCTCTAAGTCACTATGCTCAAGGTTAAGAGCGATGCATTTTCCGTTTTTACATTTTACTGGAATTTTACATGTTCAATTCATGATTTTAAATCTCTAGGTTTTCATTCCTCCAAACTGTCTGAAGACACAGTGTGCCACAGACTTAAGACTTCTGTTTCTCCCTCTATTTTCTTCAAACAGAAACATTTCTCAAGTGTCTACATGTTCTAGAGGGGGACTTTTCGGAGGTGGCCACTTCTTCGGAATAGTCCGACGCCATCAGGCCTCTGAAGCAAGGGAGGGGGGGAGGAAAAAGCTGAAACACAAGGTTCATCTGGTAAGTTTTACATTAACCATTACAAGCTGGATAGTATAAGAATGTGGCTTTTTTTGGCTCAAAAAGTCTGAGTCTTGGTGTGGAAACGAGTACGTGGCTGTCCCACCACAGCTTTCTCGCAGTGGGACTGTCAGGGAGTCTTGACTGGGGAGTAGGATTTGTTTACCTATCAGGCGTAAACTTCCAGGCACTCAGTTCATTTTGGGCTTGTTCCAGTTTGTCTTTAGTCTGTTCCAGTTCACCTTTCATTTTTAGGAAAAACAAGTTGATCGCGGGGTCTACCATTGTTGATCTCAGTTGGGCAACACTGGGCTGCTGGACTTGCTTGAGGTACTGGATTTGAGTCTGTGCAAAGCAAAAGCGACAATTACTACCAAATGAAAGAAAACATACGTAAGGAGGCGGGGTCAAATCTCTTTCATTCTATTTATTAACACCCCCTTTGATTTTAACATCCTCTAGAAAAATAAGAGATGAAAAAACTAAGGTTATTGATGTAGGACTTAAGCCATTTGATTGCACTTCCATATTTGGAACCTTTAAACAAAGAGGCTCCATATTTATTTGCAACCAAAACATTACAAAAAAGTATATTTATTAAAAATGCTAGCAGCCACTAGAGAAAAGCCAAGTTTAAAATATCATGTAACAGTATAGTGTTTTACTCATTCAAATTTGTGCCTATGGAAGCTATTCTATATATAATACAAATTCCCTAAAAATACACCAGGTACAAGAATATAATTTAAAATACACCATTTGCATTTCCAGAATAAAAAATATGTAGTATTTATGTTTACATGAGTTAGCATTACTTTATAAACATCACCTTATAAGTAGCTTTATAAATAGCACCTTAAGCCAAAATAAACTATGTTTAGTTTTTCTCCTTTGGAGTAGATCCCAATCATAGAATTATAAAGCAGAAGGTGACTGATCTAGTCCAAACTGTTGTTTTCCTTTAAGCTGGGGTGGGGTGGGGTGAGAAGCATCAACTCATAGTTGCAACACTTTAGTTGTTCAATGATTGTTTTCTCATGCACGCCTTGACTGGGGGCTCTGGCTGAGCCAGTGATCCCTTTGCTCAAGCCAGTGACCTTGAGCTAAAGTCAATGATCCCGCACTCAAGCTCGGGAGCTAGGGGTTTCCAACCTGGGACTTAAGCATCCTAGGTGGGCACTCTATCCACTGTACCACCACCGGTCAGGCCAAACTGTTTATTTTTCAGAAATGAAATGAACCAGTTGTCCAAGGACACAGTGAGTTCAGTGGCAGTTTTTAAATTCATAGTGGCAGAACTGGGACTGGCGTCTGGTTCTCACGCTTCCGGTCCAGGGCTTTTCCACCACACCAGAACCCCTCTACCTGCACATGAAACCTTCCATTTCAACTTCCGTTGTACTATTTACAAGCACATTACAAACACCTCTCTAAGATATGAAATACAGTTTACCAGCATTAAATGCATCACTTTCTTCACACCCAAAGAAGATATGGTTCAAGATCCTGCTCCACACTAAGTCCTAAATAGGATTTAGGTTAACATTTCATAAGTAGCTAATTTCTATCATATATTTAGTAAAAGCTAAAAAATACTGAATGGTTTAGAATACATTTATTTATATAGATTTTATTGATTCCTTTTTTAGAGAGGAGAGAGAGAGAGAAGCGGGGAGGAACAGGAAGTATCAACTCCCATATGTGCCTTGACCAGGCAAGCCCGGCATCTTGAACTGGTGACCTCAGCGTTCCAGGTCGACGCTTTATCCACAGGTCAGGCTGAAATACATTTAATTACTATTTCATTGAGCAAACAGAACTAATTTTTACTTAGCTTAGGAAAAAATTTTTTTAACTCATTTTAAAAAAGTACAACTGCTAATTCAATGTGAGGCCAAATGCTAAGACAACCGAACAGGAATGAAGCATGTCTACAGTCTACACCACACACCACCGTCACTGAAGGCCACTGTCCCTCCAACACTGACAGCCAGCGAACTGCTCTCATCTGCCACATCAATCCTGTCCTTCCTGTAAACTTCACTGTATTCTCAGCGAAACCTGTGCAGGAGAGAGCTGTTACAAAGTGGCTGGAAAAGAAAGGTCCAGTCAAGATAACCTTAGAAGCTAGCCTGAGAAGACAAAAGGGCGAGGGGCATCAACCCAAGCTTTGATCACGCATAGAGGAAAGCTGCCAAGAAAACAGAGTTGAGGACACACTGGGGTCAGGAGGTGCCATCATGGGACCAGCTGTCCCCTCTATCTACCAGGGGCTAGCACTTCAGAGGCCACTCGTCCTCTGCATGTGTAAGCGTATATATAGTACAGTATCATGTAAACACAGAGACTGAAGACCATTAAATAAGTGGTCGAATCTAGAATCCTAAACATCAGAAAGAGGAGGAAAGAATTAAACAGTTCTGAGACTGGGCACCTGAGATGCACTGTCCACTCCATTAGACATGAAAATCATAAGAGAAAAAATCTTTTATTGGAGGGTGGGTGTTACATAGAAAAAAAAATAACATGCAAACTCTTTGTAAGACTTTGCAGAACCGATAGCTAAAGCTGAGGATGGTTAAGAGTTGAAAATACAGAAAGTGAAGGCGTATGAGTACTAAGGAAAAAAAAAATTATTAATGTATTAATTAGTGACCTTATAGGGAAAAAAAAGCCAGTGGTAGTGAAGGTGGAAACAAAAGGAGAACAAGTGGTGGCGGCAGAGAAATGACAAAGGCTACTGTTCTCTCGAACAAAGTGACGGGTCAAGACTCATTCTGCAAAAGTGAAGGGCAAGACGAGGCTCTGGTGGATGTGGATGATGTCGGCACAGGAAGTAAAAGAACTGTGACTGAGCCCTAAAGAACATCTCATTGATGAGAAAAGAAATCGGAATAGGACTGTGCCCCATACATTAGTCCCCAATGACCAGCATATTGCCTTATATATTAGATTTTAATAAATATGTATTGAATGACAAGATAACAAAATAATTCAGGAAAAGTTCAGACTTTAAAATTAGGAACAGGGACAGAGCTTCCTCTATTTAGTAAAATTTACATATACAAACACCATCAAATAAGCCACTACACTTTAGATCTATGTAGACATGGCCAATGGTACCAACATAAGCCGTAATAATTAAAAAGGAAAGGTGGTACAAGTTGCTGATACTAAGAAAAATAGTTTTACCCACTAAGGTGTAAAGAGTGCAGAGGAGAAACTCTTTTTTTCATGTTTTTAAAAATTTATTTGTTCATTTTAGAGAAGAGAGAAGCGGGGGAGAAGCAGGTAGCATTAGCCCCATTTGCACCTTGACCAGGCAAGCCCAGGGTTTCAAACCTGTGACCTCAGCGTTCTCAGGTCAACACCTCATCCACGTGCCACCACAGGCCAGTCGCCGAGGAGAAACTAATCAGACGGTTTACTGAGTAAAGAACAAGTGCTCCTTATATCCTCAGATCTCAAGCTACTAAGCAATATATGACTCAATGTACTAATTCTCCTAAAACACGAGATTTCAGGGAACTTCAAATTCTGGACTCCTTGGCCACACAAAACGTATTTGAGACTATCAAAATTTTACATTTAGCTTTTATAGCTCAAAGCATATCTACCTTAACGAAATGTGCATTTATAATCCGTACTAAGGATATCAAATTAGCTGAGTACTAATTACCACATGTAAAGTAGACTAAAAACCAATTCCTCAAAAAGACTTAGCCCCTGAAATACTTACAGTACACTCCTGCATCTCCTGCTCCTTGGTTGCTAGCCGCATTACAAGGATGTTTTCTCTGCGAGCAGACTCTTGCTGTTGCTGCTTTAGTTTTTCTTCCGACTCCCTTAAGCCAGTTACATCATTAGCTAATGATTAAAAGAAAAAAACTTCAGAACATGAAATACAATTTCAAGATCAAACTGAACTAACCAAAACCAGCCTGATTACCTTTGTCAAGGGAAATATAAACCAGGGTAAAAAATATTAACCAAGTCTTTAGTTTCTACACTAACTCCTTTTAGAAGAACATTTCTTCCCAAGCATGAGTGCTCTTTTAGGAGGTAGTAGTGTTACAGTGCTCCAAAATCATCTAATACTAGATGGACTTTATGTTATTATTGTCTAATCTGTTCCAACGGAACACAAAAAACTTCACTTGCATTTGTTTGTATTATACAGTATTTAGAGTCTCGGTCAGTATTGTTTTTAACCTATTCGATATAATAAACCTGCCAAATAGCTGTATGGACAATTATTATTTTATGTTTTCACAATGTTCATAACTTCTACGGATTGTAATATAGTTGTAGAATAACAAATTTCTGGATACTACGCTTTCTGGGCTTAGAAAACTATATACATATACATATACATATACATATACATATATATATGTGTTTTTTTTGTTTTGTTTTGTTTTTTTGTTTTTTTTTTTTTTGAGAGAGAGAGGCAGGGAGAGACAGGAACATCATGCTGTACCCTGACCAGGGAATCAAACTGGCAACCTCTGCGCTCCAGGATGACGCTCCAATCAACTGAGTTCTCTGGCGAGGGCTTATTTTTTTTTTTTTAAGAGACAGAGAGAAGCAGGGAGAGAAAGGGGAGGGGAAGGGAAACATCCATTCACTTGTTCCGCCCAGTGGTGCATTCACCGGTTGCTGCCTGTGTGCGCCCTGACCGGAGATCAAACCTGCACCCTTGTTGTTTCAGGGTGGTGCTCTTAGCCCACTGAGCTAGGTAACCGGAGCCTGTACTGGTTTTCATACTCACAAACAGTATGTTACTCTCAAAGAAAAATGACAGACTAAAATGGTTTGAAATTAAAAACTTTGGTAAAAATATAGCCAATACCTTATTGTTACAATATGAGTAACAAGTTGCAATTTAAGTAAATTTATGATTTGTTTTACATCCTTTCTGGACTAATAAATCATGCTTTAGTTCAAATTCCTCTGTGAAAGGGATTAGAAATAGATCAAGAAACATTTCAAGTAGTTTTGAGTTTTCCTACCCTTGCTATCTCAGAACCTGGTACTTAATTGTTAAAACAGCTATGCTAGGCCCTGGCCGGTTGGCTCAGCGGTAGAGCGTCGGCCTAGCGTGCGGAGGACCCGGGTTCGATTCCCGGCCAGGGCACATAGGAGAAGCGCCCATTTGCTTCTCCACCCCTCCGCCGCGCTTTCCTCTCTGTCTCTCTCTTCCCCTCCCGCAGCCAAGGCTCCATTGGAGCAAAAAGATGGCCCGGGCGCTGGGGATGGCTCTGTGGCCTCTGCCCCAGGCGCTAGAGTGGCTCTGGTCGCAGTATGGCGATGCCCAGGATGGGCAGAGCATCGCCCCCTGGTGGGCAGAGCACCACCCCTGGTGGGCGTGCCGGGTGGATCCCGGTCGGGCGCATGCGGGAGTCTGTCTGACTGTCTCTCCCTGTTTCCAGCTTCAGAAAAATGAAGAAAAAAAAAAAAACAAAAAAAACAAAAAACAGCTATGCTATTATATAATTATTGCATGTCAGTCTTCCCAATGACTGGGAACTACCCAAGAAGAGAGATCATTTCTCATTCAGCTATGTTCTAGCACTCAATATAGTACCTGGACATAGTTCTTTAATGTTTGAAAAAAATTACATGTGCTTAGCAGAACCAATTAGCCTCCAAGCCTAAAGCAACAATCTAAAAGGAGATGTTCACATGGTCTTTAGGAAGTTAAAACTTACAATTCAGATCTGTGTACTTGCCCTCCAAAGCTTGCACGTATGCTTCATACTGTTTCCATCTAGTACAAAAATAAATACGTGTTAGCTGCTAAACTGGAATTGCCTTATTAAAAAACTAGAAAAATCACATCCATAACTTATAAATTTAACACCAAGAATTCTGCTGCATGGTTTTATTGATTAATTTTTAGAAAGAGAAACATCAATTTGTTATTCCAGTTATTTATGCATTCACTGGTTGACTCCTGTCTGTCCCCTGACCGGGAACTGTACCGGCAACCCTGCTGTAGAGGGACAACACTAGAGCCAAATGACGATGCCAGGGACCCACCGCCTGCCCATGGTGGCGCTGTGGAAAGTGTCGACCTGGAACACTGAGGTCGCTGGTTCATAACCTGGGCTTGCCCAGTCAAGACACATACGACAAGCCGTGAACAACTAAAGTAAAGCAACTAGGAGTTGATATTTTCTCACGGCACCTCCCCCACTCTGAAAAAATTAATAAATAAAATCTTAAGGAAAAAAGAATTTTAAAAGATCCTTCCGCACTGATTTGAGACAGGGAAAAGAAGGAAAGGGGTGGGCAGGGAAGAGAAGGAAAGGGGTGGGCAGCGAAGCGCATCTTCCTGTTTCCCTTCGCCACTCCATTTAGTTGCTTCTCGTGCATGATCTGACCAGGGATCAAACCAGCGACCTGTGTGCAGGGGCAACACTCTATCCACTGACCCACCCAGCCAGGGCCCACGACATGATTTTTAAGGTCTCTTTTGTTTTGCGATAATTATGAATCTAGTCTTAACCAATAATAAGTTAGTCATTTAATTATTCCTTCTTAACTTACAGGAGGTATATAAAAGGAAACAGAGGGAGGAGAGTTCTCTCCTGAGAACACGCAGTGTGCTTCCCTAGGTCAGATCACACACCACACATGACGTGGCATACATCACCTGACGCTCAGCATAATGGCTGGATGATGGAAGCTGAGTGAAAACCCTACTACTGTCAGCTAGTTGTCCACCAAAAGAAAAAGCTTATAAAAATACGCCTAACGCCTGACCAGACAGTGAGTGGCACAGTGGATAGAGCATCAGACTAGGATGCAGAGGACCCAGGTTTGAGACCCCAAGGTCACCAGCTTGAGGGCAGACTCATCTGGTTTGAGCAAAAAGCTCACCAGCTTGGATCCAAGGTCGCTGGCAAGGGGTTACTCAGTCTGCTGTAGCCCCACAGTCAAGGCACATATGAGAAAGCAATCAATGAACAACTAAGGTGTCGCAATGAAAAACTAATGATTGATGCTTCTCATCTCTCTCCGTTCCTGTCTGTCCCTATCTATCCCTCTCTCTGACTCTCTGTCTCTGTAAAAAAACAAACAAAACACACACACACACACAAACATCTAACAAGGGACTTCAGGTTCTTCATCTTGGCTCTTCTGTGAAAATACCATGTGACTTTCTCCAAATAACATTTCTTTTTGCCAGTGAAAAAAGGGGAGACGCTATACTATTTTTCAAGACTATTTTAAAAGCCATGTCAAATTGCAGAAATAACGTGCATAAATGCCACACCGTGTCCGAGTACAAGACCTTTCTTTATTATGTTCCTTCACCCACAAAATCTAGGCTATAGTAGCTGCCCTTGCAATTACTGTATATAAACAACAAAGCTTTCCCCAGTCACAGGTTTAAGCAACTGCTAATGCAAAAGTAACCTGCCCTGAGTGTCGCTATCTTGCTTACTGAAAAAGCCGTATTTTCAAGCTGCTCTTCAGTTATAGCTAATAAAAATTTAATTTTAGAAAACATTTTTATAAACTTAAAATCTTTTGACAGGTCTGCTTTAAGATTTATTATTACAACATAACAAAAATACTTAATTTACCAAGCTGATCTACCTTCTATGTAAAGACTACTATTCAACCAAGCACATGCTCATATTTATGGCTCTGATAACCTATGATACAAACAGAGTGCATTCAATGTTTGGGGTTGGATAAGGTCTTTTGTGGAGGTTATAGAAGAACCATCTGCTTCAGAGGAATAGAAAAATATAAAAGCTCAACAATTGCTTTTCAGAGTAAAATTCTGAGTATCTTCCCTTTGCCAGAAAATAAATCTGGCTACCTATTATTTGGGAAGTTACCCAACCTAGTGCTTTCCATCTCGAAAGTGTTATATTTTCCTTAATGTTTGTGTAATAAAGAAACAAGCCATAAAAAATACATTCCGAAAGTACATTAAATAATTTGAAGATGTATTCACATTAAAAATGACAGATAAAAATTTTATAGTAGAGAATCACAATATAATGTTCTATAAAAATTTTTTCTATTTTGATAAAAGAACTTACCTTAAAATTAATTCATCTCGTGCCATAACTTTGAAGTCTGTCTCACTCAGTCGAACCTATGAAGAGAAATAAATATGAACTAAATGCTCTTCCTAAAATTTTAAAATATTAAATACCACTGGCACTTGTGCTATTTATACTTTATGAAGACAGAAGCATTACTTCTAATCCAGTTGCTCATTTTTATTTTAGCAAGTCCTTATTACTGAAGAGATAGATACAAAGCACATCCCCAAAGAAGGTCTGTATTGAGACAGAGTTTGACACTTAAATGGTTCAGGACACATAATTTTAAAAACAACAACAAAAAACCCTCTTATTGGAAAGTAAGTTTTAAAAATGTGAACTACTTGTTAACTTTAAAATGGGCTTCATTAGGAAAATGCAAATTAAAACCCCAATGAGCTAGAGCTAGATCACTACACACCTATTAGAACGTCTAAATAAAAGACAGTGGTGACAACACCAAACAGTAGGTGAAGATGCAGAAAACCTGAACTTCCATCCACTGTTGCTGAGAATGTAAAATGGTACAGCTGCTCTAGAAGAGTTGGGTGGTTCCTTTTAAAACTAAAAGTGGATGCAGGAAAAAAAATGTACTAGACATAAAGCAGTTACACTCTTAAGCACATGTCCCAAAGAAATGGATATTTATTTTCACACAGAAACTTATACATGAATATACAGCTTTATTTATAATAGCGAGAACTTGGAAACTACCAAAAAGGTAAATACACTAGGATACAGCTACACCATGGGGTACTGAAAAGAAACAGACTTGATATATGCAAAAACTTGAATAAACCTCAAGAAAAATTATACTGAGTGAAAAAAAAAATTTCCAAAGGACAAATATACTACATGATTTCATTTATATAACATTTATAAAGTAGTCTAATTATAGAAATGGAAAACAGATCAAGGCTTCTGGTGATGGTTTATTTTTCTCGTGGTTGCACTAAGTTACGCGAGATAAAACTGCAGACACAAAGGCTTGCGCCTGCGCGCGCGCACACACACGCGCGCACACACACACACACACACACACACACACGCTTTTTCTCTCTGTGCACATTTAACTGGTGAAATCTGAATGATCTCTGTGGACTAGCTCTGTGTCAAGTGCCTGGTTTTGATAATGTTATGCAAGATGTCTGATTGTTATGCAAGATGTTAGCATTGAAGGAGGCCGGAGGAAGAGTGCACAAACCTCCCTGTACATTTCTTTGCAACTTTCTGTGAACCAGTAATTTTTTCAAAATAAAGTTTTAAACAATGGGCATACTAGTCTGGCTAGCTGGAACTGCTTTGTAAACTGAGAAACAGTGCATGTTTTCTCCATACCAATGAAGACTGTAAAGCTGAAGGTACCTCTCCTACTCTAGTATAAAATTATGCTATATTAGTTTTCTTCATAAAATACTTAAGATATTTTCTTATAAAATGTTTCAAACTGGCCCTGGCCGGTTGGCTCAGCGGTAGAGCGTCGGCCTGGCGTGCGGGGGACCCGGGTTCGATTCCCGGCCAGGGCACACAGGAGAGGCGCCCATCTGCTTCTCCACCCCCCCCCCCCCTTCCTCTCTGTCTCTCTCTTCCCCTCCCGCAGCCAAGGCTCCATTGGAGCAAAGATGGCCCGGGCGCTGGGGATGGCTCCTTGGCCTCTGCCCCAGGCGCTAGAGTGGCTCTGGTCGCGGCAGAGCGACCCCCCGGAGGGGCAGAGCATCGCCCCCTGGTGGGCAGAGCGTCGCCCCTGGTGGGTGTGCTGGGAGGATCCCGGTCGGGCGCATGCGGGAGTCTGTCTGACTGTCTCTCCCCATTTCCAGCTTCAGAAAATTACAAAAAAAATTAAAAAAAAAAAAGTTTCAAACTGTAACATTCACCAGTAATATAGTAGTACTATCATAAAATGGAAGAGGGAAACATCCTTACACCAGAAAACATTAAAAGTCCAACAGAAAACACATAGTAGCCCTCAGCTTATTAAATCACTGTACTTATGAATAATTCGACTTCAAACTTAAGACAGAAATTTCCCTAACACATATCTCAACTGTTAGTAATATCGGTAAACACATACTCTACTTTCCCAACTGAGTAACTCCTTTTGGAAACTATGTTACTTCTTTGTAACTTCGTGCGCGTGTGTAAAATAGTCACTAAACTAAGATAGGGTACAACAGAGGGTGGGACGAGAAGGGGGGAGTGGATGAGGAAAAGCTAAGGACTAAACAGCTGTAAACTTTTTAAAAATATTGAAGTAATTTTACACTACATTCAAAGGAATTTAAATAAGAAAAAAAAAGTAACTTATAGGAACCTGTAAATAATTTCCCTTTCTGCCATAATTTGTATAATATTCATATAATGAAGGCTAACAGTAGAGAATGGAGAAAACATTATAACAAGTGTTCTAAAAGCTGGAAATATTGGCCCTGGCCGGTTGGCTCAGCGGTAGAGCATCGACCTGGTGTGCAGGAATCCCGGGTTCGATTCCTGGCCAGGGCACACAGGAGAGGCGCCCACCTGCTTCTCCACCCCTCCCCATCTCCTTCCTCTCTGTCTCTCTCTTCCCCTCCCGCAGCCAAGGCTCCATTGGAGCAAAGATGGCCCAGGCGCTGGGGATGGCTCTGTGGCCTCTGCCTCAGGCGCTAGAATGGCTCTGGATGCAACAGAGCGACGCCCCAGAGAGGCAGAACATCGCCCCCCTGGTGGGCATGCCGGTGGATCCCGGTCGGGCGCATGTGGGAGTCTGTCTGACTGCCTCCCCGTTTCCAGCTTCGGAAAAATGGAAAAAAAATAAAATAAAAAAATAAAAGCTGAAAATATTAAAAACCTACACTGCGTAAAACATACAAAGTCTAGTACACTACACACCACAATGCTGTTATTGTCATAGGCAAGGGAATGACCAATAATCCAAATAGTCCCTTCAATTCTATTATCCCATCCAAAAATTGTGCTTAAAAACTGTTGGAAAAACACACCTTTTTGGGAAGAGGTTCCTCGTTGGTCATCTTGAGTCCTAGAAAAGCAATAGAGAGATGAGGTTCAATTGATTGTTTTCCATTGAAAGTAGTAAAAAATGCTGGTCTTTTCAATCCAATTTATTAGTGAACTCAATTATGACTAAATCATTAGGGTTTCTTTTTAATTAAAATAAATCTTTTATATTGGAATAGTATTAGATTTAGAGAACAGCTGCAAAGATATTACAGGGTTCCCATATACTCCACACTCAATTTCTCTAGTTAACATCTTATATTAATACTACCATTACATTACATTACCATTGTTATGAGGTCATTAAAAAAATTCTTTCATAAAAAATTGATCATACTTTCTATTATTTATTTTTAAAGAAAGAAGAGAGAGACAGAGAGAGAGGGGGGGGGGGGGAGGAACAGGAAGCATCAATTCCCATATGGGCCTTGACCAGGCAAGCCCCGGGTTTTGAACCAGCAACCTTAGCATTCTAGGTTGGTGCTTTATCCACCGCACCACCACTTTTAAATGTTGCGAAGAAGGATCAAGAGAAATAATTTTTCAATGCACTCTTACAACTGCCCTATGAAAGACAAGTGCTGCAGAATGGACACTGTGCTGAAAGTCAGATACTGACCTCAGCGGTACCCTAGGCCTAGGCACCCTGCTGAAACCATACAGAAGGGGGGCGCCAGCCAAGCCTCTGCTTTTACAGCATTACGGTGGTACAGGAGGTAGAACCCATCATTGTCACAACTCCCTACTGTGCGATGTTTCATGTAACACAAGACGCCTTAATAGATACTCCTACACTGCTTCATGTCACAGTAATCTGTATCTCACAATTAGCTTCTTTATGTAAGTTTATGCAAAATTCACCTAACCTTCTCAGGGAAGATAGGTTAATGAAAGAACTATGCTCATTAATATTATTTGCTTACTGAAAACACTTGTTACTTCCTAATGTTGAAATTTAATAAGGAAGATAAGCTAATTTAAACTTATTTCTAGGTACCATTTCTAATAGCGCAGTCATGAATGTTCCCTATTTTAAAATTTCTTTAGCCTGACCTAGTGGTGACTCCAGTGGATAGAGCATCGACCTGGGACGCTGAGGGCCCAGGTTCTAAATCCCAAGGTTGCCAGCTTGAATTTGGGCTCACCAGCTTGAGCGTGGGATCACAGACATGACCCCATGGTTGCTGGCTTGGCTGGAGATCCCCGTCAAGATACATGAGAGAAAGCAATCAATAAACCACCAAGGTGCCACAACTACAAGTTGATGCTTCTCATCTCCCTTCCTGTCTGTCCCACTCTCTCTCGCTAAAAACAAACAGAAAACTTTCTTTACCGTTGTATTTTACCTACTCATAGTCACTATAAATTCCAAATTATTAAAAATTGAACAAAATAGAAATGTCATGGGAATGTAATGCACAGCATGGTGACTCTAGTTAATACTGTACTGCATATTTGAATTTTATTTGTTGATTTTAGTGAGAGAGGAAGAGAGAAAGAGAAATAAAGTATCGATCTGTTATTCACTTATTTATGCATCCACTGGTTGATTCTTGTACCTTCCTTACCCGGGACCGACCCCAGGATGTCCGAACACTAGCCAATGCTCTATCCCCTTAGCCACCGGCCAAGGCAGAGAAAGTAAATATTAAAAGTCATCATCACAAGAAAAAAAAAAAGGAAAATTTTTATAACTATGTATGGTGATGGATGGCAAACTAGATTTACTGTGGTGATAACCTTGCAATGTATACAAATATAGAATAGTAAAATGTACACCTGAAACTTATGTTGTATTGCCACTAAGACCTCAATAATAAAGAGGGGGTAGAAAAGGGTAAAGGGGGCGATGAACAGTGATGGAAGGGGACTTGACTTGGGGTGGTGAATACAATATAATTTACAGATGATGTATTACCAAACTGTACACTTGACTCCTATGTGATTGTATTAACAAATGTCACCCCAATATACTCAAAACTTTTTTTTAGCGAGAGAGAGACTGATAGAGACAGAGTGCATGCACAAGACAGACAGGAAGGGAGGGATGCAAAGCATCAAGTCATAGTTGCGGTCCCTTAGTTGCTCACTGATTGCTTCTCACATGTGCCTTGACCAGGAGGATCCAGCCAAGCCAGTCACTCCCTGGGCTCAAGCTAGCAACCTTGGGCTTCAAGCCAGCAACCTTGGGTTCAAGCCAGCCACCATGGGGTCATGTCTCTGATCCCATGCTCAAGCCAGTGACCTTGTGGTTTTGAACCTGGGTCCTCAGCATCCCAGGTTGACACTCTGCCCACTGCACAACTGCCTGGTCAGACTCAATAAAAATTTCTTTTAAACTTCAAAAAATTTAACCAAAGAATTTATAGTGTAAAACTGAGTTTGTAAAAGCTACTTGACTTCTTAGTTCCTTAAAAGGAACCTGAAATACAATCTCAAATATTCCAATATCATTTTTTATATTACATACAATCCCAACTCTGTAAGTCAAATACTCCAATCCAAACCTGAATATTCAGATTAGGTACATTGTGAAGAAATGAGTATATTTTAGAAAAAAATCAATGATCATTTCCTAAATCACTGGCTTAATTCTCCCCTCTTTGATAATCTTATCAGTGGATGTCACTAGCAGAAGCCTGAGTGTATCATTTGTTTATCCTGACATGTTATCAGGGATCCCATCATTTGGGAAACAAACCCTCACCATGTATATCTCCACAGAGGTCTGACTACTTCTGCTTCAGTGCGGCTTCCATGTGCATTTACTCCACTAGCTGTAACTTCTTAGAACCCAGAAAGTTTGGCATTTACTGGGAATTTCCCATTTGTCCAGAGTATATACAGTAGGCAAACATCAATAGTCTATTTACAATCTGACTCTGGGCGAGGGGTATGCAACATAATTTAATGACAAAATAACCTAGACATGTTTTCTTTGAATATATGTACCCTGATTTATTAATGTCATCCCATTAACATTAATAAAAATTTATAAAAAAAAAACAAAAAAAGAAAAAAATAGTCTATTTAATAATAATAAAAATAATAATAAAAACTGTAACACAATTTTAGCTATTTGAAGTTTCAGACATAGTTAACTAATATATAAATGTGTACCCATGTAGGTCACTATTCCGGTTAAATCTTACTAAAAGCTTTTCACCTCACTCAAAATAGTCAATGCCACTTCCTTGCCATCCCCTCATATTGGGCTTTACTTTTCTCCATAAACCTGCTATTTTCTATACTGTTTCTCCCAGTTGTGAAATAAGCTACACGAGGAAATGTTTCATTCACTGCTGATGCCTCAAAACATGATAGACACTCAAACATATGCTAAACCAGTGGTCCCCAACCTTTTTGGGGACCACGGACTGGTTTAATGTCAGAAAATATTTTCACGGACCGGCCTTTAGGGTGGGACGGATAAATGTATCATGTGACCAAGACAAGCGTCAAGAGTGAGTCTTAGATGTAACAGAGGGAATCTGGTCATTTTTAAAAAATAAAACATCATTCAGACTTAAATATAAATAAAACGGAAATAATGTAAGTTATTTATTCTTTCTCTGCGGACCGCTACCGGTCCGCAGCCGGGGGGTTGGGGACCACTGTGCTAAAAGAACAAATGAGGCCCTGGCCGGTTGGCTCAGTGGTAGAGCGTCGGCCTAGCGTGCGGAGGACCCGGGTTCGATTCCCGGCCAGGGCACACAGGAGAAGCGCCCATTTGCTTCTCCACCCCTCCGCCGCGCTTTCCTCTCTGTCTCTCTCTTCCCCTCCCGCAGCCAAGGCTCCATTGGAGCGGAGATGGCCTGGGCGCTGGGGATGGCTCTGTGGCCTCTGCCTCAGGCGCTAGAGTGGCTCTGGTCGCAATATGGCGACGCCCAGGATGGGCAGAGCATCGCCCCCTGGTGGGCAGAGCGTTGCCCCTGGTGGGCGTGCCGGGTGGATCCCGGTCAGGCGCATGCGGGAGTCTGTCTGACTGTCTCTCCCTGTTTCCAGCTTCAGAAAAATGAAAAAAATGAAAAAAAAAAAAAAAAAAAGAACAAATGAATTTGCTTCAGTTACTAGTAAATCATAAAAGTGAGCCAAACAAGCCTATCTATCAATAGTTTCTCCTCAGTATCGGTCAAGATGTCCATCCTATAAAATTCTGAATATACAGTATATGCGGAACTTAATGAATATGTATTGTCCTCGAGTTCAATGAATGACAACTTGAAGACAGCTAAATTTAACTCTGTAGATAGGCAGTCTACCTGTTACCTACCTAGTCACTGGGCATCACAGTACTCAAAAGATTAGCTATAAAACTTCAGTGTTATGGGTGCTATTTAACATAGGTTAAATTATAGTTTATAACCTAGTATATGCTTCTACAACCTGACACTTTCCCCAGATCTATTTGTTCATTCTGTTCTTTTTTAAAAGATACTTTTTTGTTTTTGATTTTTTTAGACAGAGGAAGGGAAAGAGAGAAACATTGCTTTGTTGTTCTACTTATTTATGCATTCACTGGTTGATTCTTGTGTGTACCTTGACTAGGGATCAAACCTGCAACCAAATGACTATCTGGCCAGGGCCATCATTCTGTTCTTCTTCCTTTTTAGTGTTTATTTTATTGATTTTAGAGAGAGGAGTGAGACAGAAATATCTGTTCCTGTATGTACCCTGACCAGGGATAGAACTGGCGACCTCTGTGCTTCAGGATGATGCTTTAACCAGACAAGCTATCTGGCCAGAGCCCTCATTGTTTTTGTTTTTGTTTTTCTCTTTCTTTCTTTCTTTCTCTCTCTCTCTTTCTCTCTCTCTTTCTTTCTTTCTTCCTTTTTGTATTTTTCTGAAGTGCGAAGCGGGGAGGCAGTCAGACAGACTCCCACATATGCCTGACTGTGATTCACCTAGCATGCCCACCAGGGGGCGTTGCTCCTTTGTGGCCGGAGCCATTCTAGCACCTGAGGCAGAGGCCACAGAGCCATCCCCAGCGCCCCGGCAAACTTTGCTCCAATGGAGCCTGGGCTGCTGGAGGGGAAGAGAGAGACAGAGAGAAAGGAGAGGGGGAAGTCTGTAAGTCAAATACTCCAATCCAAACCTGAATATTCAGATTAGGTACATTGTGAAGAAATGAGTACATTTTAGAAAAAAATCAATGATCATATCCTAAATTACTGGAGGGTGGAGAAGCAGATGGGCGCTTCTCCTGTGTTCCCTCGCTAGGATTCGAACCTGGGACTTCTACATGCTGGGCCAACACTCTACCACTGAGCCAACCAGCCAGGGCCCATTATTCTGATCTTAATAGTTATTCCACTTCTAATCTATTCAAATAAAATTAACTGCAAAATTAATTTGCAATAAATACACAAAACTATTTTAAAATGGCATTTAAAGGACTAAGAAATACATGAAGAATGTTCTAATAACCCTGCTTTTCTACAGCACAGTAATTTCTAACACTGGTATATGTTCTCTTTCCTTTTTTTTTTTTTGTTCTGTTCTTTCCTTTATAAAAGTTTGATGCTGGGTAGATTTTATAGCACACTGCTTAGAGCAGTGGTCCTCAACTTTTTTTGGGCCACAGACCGGTTTACTGTTAGAAAATATTTTCACGGACCGGCCTTGAGGGTGGGACAGATAAATGTATCATGTGACCAAGACAAGCGTCAAGAGTCTTAGATGGACATAACAGAGGGAATCTGGTCATTTTAAAAAATAAAACATCGTTCAGACTTAAATATAAATAAAATGGAAATAATGTAAATTATTTATTCTTTCTCTGTGGACTGGTACCAAATGGCCCACGGACCGGTACCAGTCTGCAGCCCGGGGTTTGGGGACCACTGCCTTAGAGGATATTTATTTATTTATTTTCTTCTTCTTTTTTTTTTCTTTTCTGAAGCTGGAAACGGGGTGAGACAGTCAGACAGACTCCCGCATGCGCCCGACCGGGATCCACCCGGCATGCCCACCAGGGGCGACGCTCTGCCCCTCCGGGTGTCGCTCTGCCGCTACCAGAGCCACTCTAGCGCCTGGGGCAGAGGCCAAGGAGCCATCCCCAGCGCCGGGGCCATCTTTGCTCCAATGGAGCCTTGGCTGCGGGAGGGGAAGAGAGAGACAGAGAGGAAGGGGGGTGTGGAGAAGCAAATGGGCACTTCTCCCATGTGCCCTGGCCGGGAATCAAACCCGGGTCCCCCGCACGCCAGGCTGACGCTCTACCGCTGAGCCAACTGGCCAGGGCCATATTTTCTTCTTTTTTAAGTGAGAGGAGGGGAGATATTGAGACAGACTGCCCTATGTGCCCCAATGGGGATCCACCAGTCTGGGGCTGATGCTCTGCCACCTGGGACCATGCTCACAACCAAGCTATTTTTAGTGCCTGAGGTGGGGCTCCATGGAGCCATCCTCAGTGCCCTGGCCAATGCATTAGAACCAATCCAGCCATGGCTATGGAGGGAGAAGAAGAAGAAGAAAAAGAAGAAGAAGAAAGAAGAAGAAAGAGAGAGAGAGAGAAAGAGAATGGGTGAGGGGTTGAGAACCAGATGGTAGCTTCTCCTGTGTGCGCTGACTGGGAACTGAACCTGGGATTTCCACATGCAGGGTCAACACTCTACCAGAGCCAACCTATAACCAGGCCATAGCCTATTTTTTTATTTATAAAAATAAATTTCTAAATTTGAAATAAGTCAAGGATAAATACAAGTTCTGTATAAATCTCTGTATTTCACATGTGATTATCAGTCACCGGTCATTCCACATGTTACAGGATATGTAATTTAGGAATTCAAAGCATAAGCGTTTAGAATGCAACTCCTCCTTTATCTTTAATTGATGAAAAATCAGTCTTTTGTTGAGTGCCCATGATACTGCACAATAGTTAGATGGACCGTCTGGCAAAGGCAAATTAAAACGTTTAAAATGGAAAAGCCTCAATACCGAACAATTTAGTCAAAATAGATCCTGGTTCTCAATTTTTTCTTTTTTTTTTTTGTATTTTTCTGAAGCTGGAAACGGGGAGAGACAGTCAGACAGACTCCTGCATGCACCTGACTGGGATCCACCCGGCACGCCACCAGGGGGCGCCGCTCTGCCCACCAGGGGGCGATGCTCTGCCCCTCCGGGGGCGTCACTCTGTTGCGACCAGAGCCACTCTAGCACCTGGGGCAGAGGCCAAGGAGCCATCCCCAGCGCCCGGGCCATCCTTGCTCCAATGAAGCCTCGCTGAGAGAGGGGAAGAGAGACACAGAGAGGAAGGAGAGTGGGAGGGGTGGAGAGGCAGATGGGCGCCTCTCCTGTGTGCCCTGGCGGGGAATCGAACCGGGGACTTCTGCACGCCAGGCCGACGCTCTACCACTGAGCCAACCGGCCAGGGCCTGGTTCTCAATTTTGACTTTCACATTGTACAAATGTGCTAAGAAATTTATTATTTCCCCAGGCAAAATTTTTCGGCAAAACTGACAGCACAATACCATCTAAATTCGATTCTAGAGTCATAAAAACAACGGACATTTCAGGTTCTTAGTACAATCTATTCTTGCATCAGAAAAATCGAATGACTGAAATATTTGGAGATATTTCTTGACAGAAAGAAGTGAATATATGATCAGTGCTATGAGACACTTACTTAATAACTTTTCAAAGTTAGTCCCCATTTTTCAGGTGATGAAATGACAAAAGCTGGTAACTAATGAAGATGGGTAATTCTCCCACTCTCCCAAGCCTCGATAATGATCCAGCAGCTTATAGCTAGCTAGAGTAGAGAATGCAGAAAAGCAAAATAAATAAACCTCAAAACTGGGCAACTTGGTTACCTTTTAGCACATTTAAGAAATCTGGATAAATATAACTTTAAAATTATAAATATTTCAGTTATTCAGGTGGATAATTCAAAGATAATACATATATCTAGCCCTGGCTGGATAGTTCGGTTGGTAAGAGCAGTGGTTTTCAACCTCCAGTCCGCCAAAAATTTCATGCAGGTCCGCAAAAGACTTAACCGCCTGATGTTGTATGAAGATAATAGTCTATGGCACAAAACCTCTGGTGGACCAGCAGCAGTCCGCAGACCCGCAGCTGAAAACCACTGGGTTAGAGCATTGTCCTGACATACAAAGGTTTCAGGTTCAATCCCTGGTCAGGGCACATACAAGAAAGATAGATGTTTCTGTCTCTCCCTCTCTCTTTATATCATAATATCAATAAATAAGAAATTAGAAATAAGCAAACAAATGGGGAGGGGCAAAGATACAATAGTATGTCTAAGTTTAGAATGTCAGGACCACCATCCATTCTTGAAGTCTTAATACTGAAAAACAGCTTATGACAGAGAGAGAGGCTTGGTTATGGTTGGCTAGGTGCCTAGCATCCCAAGTATTAGTATGTCCCTGGCTCTAAGCATTACGATTCTAAGTTATGCAACTCAGTTCTCTCTAAACTGTGAGGCAAGCACCAGCCAACACAACTTCAGTAAGAAGCATGTACCTGATTGAAAGTCATAACTAAAAAAAAATAATATTTTGTTGCATTGTACATTAGCTTTGGCATTATAATTGAAATGGTACTAGTTAGGAATTAGAAGACCACCTTGTCCTGACTCTTGTACCTTCTCAGTCATGTGATTCTGAGCAATTCACTTAACTCTCTGGGCTATAATCTCCTTCTCAGGAAAAAGGGAACACCAATATTGTCTGTCTCACTAAGTCCTGCAAATCTCAAGGCTTAAAGTGGCATAAAAGTGCCATACAAAAGAAAACAAAAAAGGGGATTTAAAAAATAAAATAGTAACATTAACATAAAAGATCATTTTGATGTGCATTTAGGAAAAATTAAATTTCCACCACCTACATTTTGAAGAGAGAAAAACATTTATTTATAACATCGAGTTCTGCCTGATGCACTACCTTAATAGCCAAATACTGTTATGAGAATATTAAAAAGTTTTTCTCTGATAAGGTTAGGAACAGAAAATTATTTAGAGACAGAAAAGGGAGCTAATTTAATACTAGCTAGAACTTGTTTTGCTAAATGACCCACCAACATAACATTTTTTTTTAATTTATTTTTTTTATTTATTCATTTTTAGAGAGAAGAGAGAGAGGAAGAGGAGGAGGAGGAGGAGGGAGGAGCAGGAAGCATCAACTCCCATATATGCCTTGACCAGGCAAGTACAGGGTTTTGAACCAGCGACCTCAGTGTTCCCAGGTCGATGCTTTATCCATTGTGCCACCAGAGGTCAGGCAACATAACATTTTTTAAGAGCAAGAAAAAAAATTTTTTTTCAAAAGCAACATAATATACAACTTAATGAAAACGGTCAATAGTAGTACTACTAAGTATGCCAGGTAGGACAGAAGTAGGTGTACAGTTGAATACGTGAAACAATGTTTATTCTCTTATTGTTACTTATTATTGTATTATCTTCCATATAATTTATGAACTATAAACCTATTTTTGCCCCACCCTGTACTTTCAAAGGGATTCTCCACTACATACACACAAGACTGTAAGGCACTTTGAAAGCCGTAATATATTGTACACATGTCATTGTTACCACTCTCATATCCACAGAAGGCTGCGGTGCGAAAACTGACTTCCACGTTATCTGCCCACAATGGAATTAAACTAAATTCTAAGAGCTGGAAATTTCAACGGACAAGTCACGACTGCAACAACACCCTCATGGAAATAATTCTCTAACTCGAGCAAAGAAATCGTTTATTACATAAGCACGGTTTTTTAGGATTTTAACAGTCCTTTGGGATCAAACATCCAATTATTTTTACTAAAACAAGAACTTGGACTTGGGTTTCCCACTAAAAAGACATGACTCAAAAAAACAAACGAAAACATCTAACAACCTTACAAGGATCCAAGGTGAGACTTTTGAAATTTCACGGAAATCTGGAAGTAATTCAACAATTATCTTTCAACTCAGAATGCACCGATCATTTAAAAATGGAAGTTTCCGGGAGCGCGCGGCCGCAGAGCAGCCTCCGCGCGAGGAGTCGTCCGGGGGACGGACGCAGCTCCCCTCGCCCGGCAGCCCCAGGGCGCGCCGCCAGCCCGGGACCCGGCCCAGGGGGCGGGAGGGGGCGACGCCGAGGCGGGGACAGCGCGCCCCGAGGGGGCGGACTCCGGGGCCCGCCCGCGGGAGCGCCCACCTCTCCGGGCCCGGGGGAAGGAGGAAGGAGAGAAAATGGCCTCGCGCGCGCGGTGTCCTCGCAGGCGGGAGGCCGGCGGGCCCGCAGCGCCGGGTCGTCCTCTGGGTGCCGAGCGCGATCCCCGCTCCCGGGCCCGGGCGGCCGCGCCTCAGCGCTCGGGCCGCAGAGCCCCGCGCGGCCGCTCCCGCCGGCGGCCCGCACCTACCTCTCCGGAGGCGCGCCGGCGCCGCCCTGTCCCCTCGGCCGAGCCCGCGCTGCCCGATCGCCGCCCGGGCCGCCCGATCGCGCTACCGCCGGCCCCCGCGCTCCCCTTTATTTGCGGGTCTCGCCGCCACAAAATGGCGCTGAGGGAGGAAGCGAGGCCGCGCCGCCCCGCCCCCTGCCCGCTCCTCCCGCCGCCCTGCCCCGCCCGGCCCCGGCCGGCAGCGTCCCGCCCACTCGCCGACCTGTCGCCTCCTGACGTGCCCGCATTCACCCGGCCGCCGCCGGGCACCGCGGCGCGGAGCGAAGTCGAAGGGTCGGCGCCCGACCCGGGGGCCTGAGGCGCTGAGGGAGGAGCCGTGCTCCGGACGCGCCCCCACCTGCAGCCGCCGGAGCGCCGCAAGCTCGGCGGGGGCGGGGAGAGATGCGGCCGGCGCGCGCGGGGGTGGGTGGGTGGGGGGCGCCGCGAGGTCGGAGGTCAGCCGCAAGGCATCACGGGAAGGACGGCCGGGTAGCTTTCGGCGGCGCTGGGTGGACGCGCTCGCCGGCCACCTGCGGCTGCGGCGCGGCCTCCGGCGGAGGAATCCGAGCCCGGGCGGCGCGTGATTGGATACCCGCTCACAAAGCCTGTCGGTGATGCGTCCGCGCGCCGGCCCGCCGGCCAGGTGCGCGCTCGAGGGCGGGGCCGGTGGCCGGCGTGGGGTCGGTTTCGGCTACCCTCAGCCTCGCCATGGCGTGTCCTGAGCGGTTAGCAACGGGTGCTTTCTCTTCCTGCGTGAATTGCGGCCCTCTGGGTCCTGGTTCATCCCGGACTTGGCATTTCTAGGCGACACGGGGGAGCTATTGTCTAGCGGACGGAGCTTGTGCCTTTGTCAGCCGCTCTAGGGGCACGTTGCTAACCCAGAAACGCGGGGAAGGCGCGTCCTGCGCGGTGTTAACCTGATCAGATGAGTTGTGTAGTTCGAACCCACTTCCTCACGCCGAACTTGGTGCCATCCGGACCGTTGCATAAGCGTGATGGTGTTACCCGGTGAGCGAGAAGCAGTTTCTTACAGTTACTGCAGGGGTCAGGTAATTGTTTTGATTGGTCTGCCCTTATCCGGCTTTACCAAAACTGTTTATCCCCCAAGGTGTCCTGGAATGAGGCGATTTATAAGGATGAGATTAAAGTATACTCCAAATGGTCAAAAGGATCAGGGTATATCCTCAGTAAATCAGATCAAGATGGAGAAAATATCTGCAGCTTCCATCACAGGACTCTTCAAAACTGAAAAAGACCACATCCAAAGAGAAAAATGCGCAGGAACATGGACAGAAAAGAGCAAATGGTCTTTAAACATAAAAGGCTGTTCGTCCTCACTTAGAGTGGAGAGCACATTATTACGACGGTATTGTTTTGTGGTTTGAAGTGAGCCCCCGGTTACATGGTTTATAATGAGTGGTAATATTGTTGCCGTGGTTTTGAAACTGTATTGTATGATACACAAATGTTTTAATGTTATACAAGACCTTCAGTGTAAGAAAAATGAAATACAAACATAAGATCAAGGAAGTTCAGGAAAAAACCTGTAATTTGTTTAAATCGGAAATATCAATTTGAGCACTGATTCCCGTTTTGGGATAGGGAAAGTTTATATTAAGTCAGACATTTTGTTGTTCCTGAATGAGAGGCTAATGAAAATATGTCAACAGGACTTAGAACAGGTAGAACTAATCCATTATTATAGAAGTCAAGTCTGTGCGTGGATAGGAGGGGAAAGGAACAGAAACTGGCTGGAAAGGAACATGAAGAAACTTTGGGATTGACGAAAATGTTCTACATTATGGGCAGGGTGGTGATGACCCAGCTATATATGTTTACCAAACTTCATTCAACTGTACACTGAAATGGGTGCACTCAGTGTAAATTAACTCATGTATATTATACCTCATACAAGTTACAGCCTAATATATATGTAAATTATACCTCAGTAAGGTGTGGAAATAAATTAAGACCAACAAACAGAAAAACAAGGGCTATTTATTCAGAACTTGCTGTAGCAAGAGAGACCCTTGTGTTTGGCAGAGACGCAAAGGCGGGCAGAAGAGGCAGAAAGGGCAGGCCCAGGTGTGCCCTGATGGGGGCGATGGGCGTGGAAGCTGGAGGCAGCTGGCTAGAGGCGGGGCATCCATGTATGGGTTAGGGTGCGTTTGGATCGAAATTGGAAGTGGGGACAAATAGGGAAGCTGTCAATTTTTAATGAACTCCGGCCATTTTGAGCTGTTGTAGAAGGTTTGTTGAGCCTTCTGCATTGTTACAGAGATAGCAGTCTAACTTCCTCTAAGTCTCTTAGCAAGCTGGCTTCCTGGGCTAGTTATTAGAGATAAGGGAGTAGGTTTCCTAGGTGCTTTGCTGCAAGTTGCAGGTCAGATATATGGTCTGCCCGGGTTCATTTGTATTTTTTAGTTATAGAAAAGAAAATATTTTATTTATTGATATTACAGAGAGAAGAGAGAAAGAGGAAAGAAACAATTTGCTTCACTTTAGTTGTTCATTGATTGCTTGTCATATGTGTCTTGACCAAGCAAGCGCAGGGTTTCAAACCAGTGACCTCAGCGTTCCAGGTAGACACTCCTGTGCCACCACAGGCCAAGCTGTATGTTGTTTTTCTTTAAAGTAAAACTTAAAAGCGAAAGAAGCAAGCTTGAAAGGATCTCCAACAGGCCAAATTTAGGGCAATTTTAGCAAATAACTATAGCTGATAGTAAATACTGAATAGATTAAAAAACATCTATACTCTCTAGTTATACTTGAAAGAGAAGGGGGCAGGAGACTTTTCCATCATTAGAAATTACTACACTAACTCCATACACTGAAAATTAGTTATGAAAAGGAAAAATAGTATTTGCCCTGTTTTTACAATAGGGTGCTAGCAAATAAATATGGAATAAATTATGTAGTTAGAAAATGACTATTATCCCCTGGCCAGTTGGCTCAGTGGTAGAGCATCAGCCTGGTGTGCAGGAGTCCTGGGTTTGATTCCCGGCCAGGGCACACAGGAGAAGCGCCCATCTGCTTCTCCACCCCTCCACCTCTCCTTCCTCTCTGTCTCTCTCTTCCCCTCCCGCAGCCAAGGCTCCACTGGAGCAAAGTTGGCCTGGGCGCTGAGGATGGCTCTCTGGCTTCTGCCTCAGGCTCTAGAATGGCTCTGGTTGCAACAGAGCGACGCCCCAGATGGGCAGAGCATCGCCCCCTGGTGGGCATGCCAGGTGGATCCTGGTCAGGCGCATGCGGAAGTCTGACTGCCTCCCGGTTTACAGCTTCAGAAAAATACAATAAAAAATAAAATAAAATAAAAAAAAGAAAATGACCATTATGCAAATCCTAAAATAATTGATGTAGGCAAGGATTATCAATGGACTTTAAAATGTTCAGATGATAGATTGCTGAGAAATAGGAGTGAGGAGCCACTGAGCCATTTCACCCGCAGGTGTTGTAAAGTACTAAAGGCTACAGAATTAATATTTTAAGAGGCTTGGAGAACATTTTATTAATTTGGATTAAGGTGTGAAGAGAAATTGTGAGAATAGTCTCTGTACTGTGTGATTGGCATAACCAGGATGGCCCTTGGCATTGTATTGTAAATGCAAGGGGAGGAAAACATGGATTCCCAGACATTCCACCACACCTGTGGGGAAAGGGGTGAATGGCTAGCCAGGTGCAGGAAGAGAAAAGCCAAAATAAACCTTTTCTTATAGAAATGAGTCATTTGCGGGCATTTGTCCCCACTGAAACTACCTCTCCTATGTAAATGCGTGTGTGACTCTGGACAGAGAGATAGCAGATAAACACTAGATAATATAGGAATGCCTTTAATATGTAAAGAGACATCTTTCTACTATTGTGTTGGCTTGTAAATTTTGTTTTCTCCAAAATGATGTATGGTTTGCAAATTAAACGTGGTCCTATCATGTTAAAGGACATGTGACTATAACCAATAGCGGTAAGGGGCTCCTAATTGCAATTTTTGCTTCTGTACTTCCCACTTACAAAACTATAAAAACTAAGTAGAACAAAGGGCCGGCGCGCTCTCCGACAGATTTCTGTCGGAGTTCCCGCCGCTTGGCCAAGCTAGACAATAAAGCTTTGATGTGTAAACGACGGACCTTGCTCCTGTCTTCCATATTTCGGGTCCCTCCGAATTTGGATTAACAGGAGTATTTATGCGGCACCAAAATATCACTCCATAGGTGATTTATCTAACTGTAGAGAACACACGTTGTGTAGTGGAGCCATCTAGTGGTCACCACCTGAACCAAATGATCAAATTTAGAATCTGTAAGAGTGAAACAACATCCAGTTTTCAGAAAGTACCTGTACAGGAGAAAGACTTGTAGTTCAAATCTAATAATACTAGCAAAATGAATTATTACCTCCTATGCCAAAAAACTTTTTTTTTTAATATTCAGTTAGAGGAGGGAAGGCAGAGACAGACTCGGCATGCACCCTGACTGGGATCCATCTGGCATGCCCACTAGAGGGCGATGCTGTGCCCCTCTGGGGCATTGCTCTGTTGCTCAGCAACCAAGCTCTTAGCACCGGAGGCAGAGGCCATGGAGCCATCCTCAGCACCTGGGGCCAACTTACTCTAATCAAGCCCCGGCTGCAGGATGGGAGGAGAAAAGAGAGAGAAGTGAGAGGAAAGGGTGGAAAAGCAGATGAATCCTGTGTCCCCTGACTGGGAATTGAACCTGGGACATCCATATGCCGGGTCGACACTCTACCACTGAGCCAACCAGCTAGGGCCTAACATACAAATTTTTAAGTGATAATTAAAGCTAATAATGTTTAGTTTTTATTTTCTTTGCAGACCACAAAGGACTCCACTGGCGCTCTAAAAAAAATGTATTTTAAAATTAATAGATTTCTATCATAATTTTTACTACTATTTTTAATTTTTTATTTTATTGTACCTATTTCCTGTAACACAATGCTGAACAATTTCCAGGTTTTGTTTCCTTGTATCGTTTTGAATCAATGTATTTGTCATATACCGAAGAAACATTTACTAAATATCTGCCACATTTTACGAAGTACAGAGTCTACAAAGGAGATGTTTATCCCCCAAATCTATACAGTTGTGTTTTCATCATTCTGAATCCTTGTTTGGGGCAGGGAGCAGAGACAATAGAGGTGTGGGGAATTTAGAGTTACTTCTTGAAACAAGGTTTTCCAGTTACTGGGAATTCCCTTCATTGCAAAAAATAAAGTCCACCTTGGAGACAGTCTTGATTTCTGTAGTTTTCCCCTTGTCACCCATTTAGTATAAATAACAGTGTTTTTCGAAGAGGATTGAGTGTGCCAGCATGACTCAGCATCATTATACTCCTTCAGACGTCCAGCAGGGTACATGACACACACTGCTGGAGCCACGTTCCTCTTCTTGCTGATGGTCCCATGATTGTGTTTGAGTCGTAATATCTTCAGCCCAGGGGATGAATTATGGCTGGTCTAAGCCAATGTTTCTCAATAGAAGTGGCATTGGTATATTGGGTAGGATGAGTCTTTTTTTGTGTGCAAGTATTCTGTGTATTTTAGGACTTCTAGAATCCCTAGACCAAGCCATTAAATATCAGTGTTAACCTCTCTATTTGTGTGATGACTGAGAGAACTCCCTCTCTGTTTCCAACACCTCTGGGTGCACAGAATCCCTCTGAGGAGAAACCCTGGTCAGTTGTGGGTACTGGAGTCTTCCTTACCAAAGAGTGGCATCCAGTCTTCTTCCAGACAGACGGCCAGTTGACCAGTTCTGGCCAGTACCAGAGGAAGTCGCCTGGGGTTTCTGAGAAGGATTTTCTCTGATGAGAGATGTGCAGGAGAGAAAGTGCTTCATTACCCCTCCCTTCTTGTCTCAGCAGGCTGGGAGAGGCTGGGATGCTTGCATCTATAGAAACTGCCTTGGCTCTGGCTGGTTGGCTCAGTGGTAGAGCGTTGGCCTGGCTTGTGGATGTCCCAGCTTTGATTCCTGGTCAGGGCACACAGGGGAAGCGACCATCTTCTCTACCCTTCCCCTCCCTCTTCTCTCTCTCTCTCTTTTTCTCTCTCTCTCTTTCTCTCCGGCAGCCATGGCTTGATTGGTTCAAGTGCATCAGCCCCGGGCACTGAGGTGGAGCCTCTACCTCAGGTGCTAAAATTAGCTCAGTTACGAGCATGGCCCAGATGGGCAGACCCCTAGATGTGGGTTGCTGAGTGGATGCTGGTGGGGGTACATGCAGGAGTCTGTCTCTCTGTCTCTCCTCTCACTTGGAAAAGAAGAAAATAAATATCCTCTAAGCAAAATGATCTAGGATGTTTGACTAGTGCTTCTGCCCAGTCAGAGGAATAGCAAAATGGTAAGAGGCACAGGTCTGGGTAGGAGGTAAGCTACAAGGGCTGCCGTGGCCACAGTCTTAATAAGGAAAACTGGGCTGTCAAGGCTGTGTCCCAAAGGCATGGAAAACTTAGGTGTGTTTAGGCAAATGGAAGTTTCCAGAGGCCCATTGTCTGAGCAGGGCTCAGCAGTGAGGGAATCCTGGAGGAGGAGGTGATGCAGGAAGGAGGTAGGCCAGTTACATTCCAAGTAGGACCCCAGGAGAAAGCCAGTTGCAGAGAAGGGGACCCAGCCCCTGGAAGAAAGGACCGATGAGAGCCAGGGAGAGTTCCAGGGCCTCAGACATTGAAAACAAGGAATGAACAAGACAGGATAAATGCCAGCAGATGAATGAGCTTGTTCTGTATAAGAATCTTACTAGAGCCTGACCTGTGGTGGCACAGTGGATAAAGTGTCAACCTGGAAATGCTGAGGTCACCGGTTCAAAACCCTGGGCTTGCCTGGTCAAGGCACATATGGGAGTTGATGCTTCTAGCTCCTCCTCACCTCCCTCTCTCCCTCTCTCCCTCTCTGTCTCTCTCTCTCCCTTTCTCTCTCCTCTCTAAAATGAATAAAAAAATAAAGAAAAAAAAGAATCTTACTAGAAGTCATTAAAAAGGTAAGTGGTTTTTTATTGTTGTTTTTTTCTGAAGTGAGAATGTCCCGCAGACTCCTGCCTACGCCCGACCAGCATCCACCCGGCACACCCACTAGGGAGCGATGCTCTGCCCTGCCCTGCCCATCTGGGGCATTGCTCCATTGCAGCCAGATCCCTTCTAGAGCCTGAGGCGGAGGCTGTGGAGCTGTCCTCAGTGCTTGGGCCAACTTTGCTCCAGTGGAACCTTGGCTGTGGGAGGGGAAGAGAGAGAGAGAGAAGAAGGAGAGGGGGAGGGGTGGAGAAGTAGATGGACACTTCTCCTGTGTGTCCTGACCAGGAATCGAACCTGGGACTTCCACAGGCAAGGCCAACGCTTTTCCACAGCCAATTGGCCAGGGAAAAAAGATAGTAAGTTTTTAAAGTATAAATCAGGGTATGCCCTTGACCTAGGTATTTTCCAAAATTCGCAGCATGTGTGGCTTTAGCCTTGGCCTTTGGAGAAGCTGGAGTCAGGTTGTTCTGAGGTTCAGCAATGACCTCAGTAGCGATCTAGGAGCCCTCACTCCCATTCCTGAGCTCAGGCGGCATCTGAGCCTCAATTGCCTGCTTTGCCCTCGAGTCTCATATCTTGGGGTTCCTGTATGTACTAAGTTCAGTTTGCTTTTTTTCCTTCAGTTAATCTGTGTCTACTTAATTATCAGACCAGTCAAAAGAACCTGGAAGGATAGAGGAAAAATTGCCTCCCGACAGGACTAATAAGTTATGTCGTCACCCTTTTTTTTTTAAATTTATTTATTTTGTGACAGAGATAGAGTCAGAGAGAGGGACAGACAGGAAGGGAGAGAGATGAGAAGCATCAATTCTTCATTGTGGCATCTTAGTTGTTCATTGATTGCTTTCTTGTATGTGCCTTGACTGTGGGGCTACAGCAGACTGAATGACCCCTTGCTCGAGCCAGCGACCTTGAGCGCAAGCTGGTGAGCTTTGCTCAAACCAGATGAGCCAGCGCTCAAACTGGCGACCTCAGGGTCTCGAACCTGGATCCTCCACATCCTAGTCCGAGGCTCTATCCACTGCGCCACTGCCCAGTCAGGCTGTCATCACACTTCTTGGTGTCCTGTGAATACTAATGTACACCTTAATCTTCACCAGTCATAGAATCATATACACACACACACACACACACACACACATACATATACACTGCTCACAAAAATTAGAGGGTATTTCAAAATGCACTTTCAAGATCAGGGAACATGCAGATACTCCAGTACTTTCAGCCTTTTGTATAGTGCATTTTCACCAATGAACTGAAAGTTGGTTTTGTGTCTCATTTGCATAATCAACTTCCTTTGAGTTGTTTGCTTTTCTGATGTTCTTGTTTAATAAAAAAATGCGGCCCTGGCCGGTTGGCTCAGCGGTAGAGCGTTGGCCTGGAGTGCGGGGGACCCGGGTTCGATTCCCAGCCAGGGCACATAGGCGCCCATCTGCTTCTCCACCCCCCCTCCTTCCTCTCTGTCTCTATTCCCCTCCCGCAGCCAAAGGCTCCATTGGAGCAAAGATGGCCCGGGCGCTGGGGATGGCTCCTTGGCCTCTGCCCCAGGCTCTAGAGTGGCTCTGGTCGCGGCAGAGCAACCCCCCCCTGCCCCCAGAGGGGCAGAGCATCGCCCCCTGGTGGGCAGAGTGTCGCCCCTGGTGGGCGTGCCGGTTGGATTCCGGTCGGGCGCATGCGGGAGTCTGATTGTCTCTCCCCGTTTCCAGCTTCAGAAAAATACAAAAAGAAAAAAAAATGCTTCTTTTTTTTATCCCTTCATATTCATTTTGAAATATCCCCTAATTTTTGTGAGAGATATCTCATATCCCCACTATATATATGGTGGTGACTGGACTTGTTAAATAGTTACCAAGTTCTTTTCCTCTTCTTGGTTATAGAGGTGAGCTACATGGTCTCTGTTCTCTTGTCAAATAATGACCACGTGGCCAGTTCCAGATAATGTACACAGACGGGCAGAGGGGATGTGCAGCACCACAGGCAGGCCCGGCCCCAAACAAGCTTTCTCATTGTCTTTCCCATCTTCCAGCTGATGGAGAGAAAGGCGGGGAACGTGCATGCTGGCGTGTTATAAAGATGCACACCCTGAAGAGATGGGAGGTTAGCTGTCCGAGCAGCTCATATCTGTTACTCTTAACACTCTTCTGAAAGAATTTCAAGACATATTTGAAAACAACCAAGGAAGCCATAAAATGCCTAGAAAAATTTAAGTTGTAGATTTGCATACTCTTTTCTAAATTTAAAGGTCCCATTTGGTTGGGGGTGGGTACTCCCAGGCAAGATGGTGGCGTAAGCTCTAAAATCCCCACTGAAATGACTCATGAGGAAAAAACCCACATTACTGCCGGAAATCTGCAGTGACACTCCAATGCCACAGTTACGGAAGACTTTCTGGTAGACATTTTACTGATGTGTTACTAGTACATTGAGTAACTAGCACACTGAGTAAGTGACTCCTGGGATGTGATCATAATGTGACTTCCCTTTAGTCACCCATGTTGTATTTACATTGGCCTAGTGGGCTTGTTTTTTCTTTATCCTTGAACCAAAATGCTGGGTCCTTGATTTTGGTGTGTGTGTGTGTGTTGTTGTTTTTTCTTAATTCTTAGGTAACAAAAGGTCATAGAGTCACTTTAAGTCAGAACACAGGCTCAATCTTCTGTGCCCAGTCCTAAGGAATAAAACCCTGACTCTGACTTAAAGTCGAGGCTTCTCCCCCTTGGGTGTAGGCCTGAAGCAGGCTAGCAGCCCACAGCGGGCCGGCGGCTTCCCGCTTCCTGCCTTGTTCTCCGTCAGCAGGCTGGCCATGGTTTCTGACATCTCCAGGTTCTGAGCTGCAGGACGGAGAGGGAGTGGGGTTACTGTTCATGGTGGTGGCCGCGAGGGGCCCGTTGTGGGGGACTCGGACTTGACTCCTCGTCTTGCCTGGCGGTTGTTGTAAGTGGACTCTTTTCTCTCCTCATTTTGGAGACCGCTCCATCACTGAGAATTCCTCACCTACAGTTCAGTTCAAAAACAGAGACTGCCTGGCCTGCGGTGGCGCAGTGGATAAAGCGTCGACCTGGAAATGCTGAGGTCGCCGGTTCGAAACCCTGGGCTTGCCTGGTTAAGGCACATATGGGAGTTAATGCTTCCAGCTCCTCCCCCCTTCTCTCTCTCTGTCTCTCCTCTCTCTCTCTCCTTCTGTCTCTCCCTCTCCTCTCTAAAATGAATAAATTAAAAAAAAAAAAACAAAAACAAAAAAAAACAGAGACTGCCTGGCCTGCGGTGGCGCAGTGGATAGAGCATCGACCTGGAGTGCTGAGGTCGCTGGTTCGAAATCTTGGGCTTGCCTGGTCAAGTCATGTATGAGAAGCAACTACTATGAGTTGATGCTTCCCACTTCTCTCACTCTCTCTCATTTCTCTTGCTAAAAAAAAATTTTTAAAAATCAATAAATCTTAAAAACAAAAAACGGAGAGACTGAGTTGTGCTCCAGGGAACCTTAAGAAAACCAAACCTCTCCTTGGACTTTGAAAGGTTATGGTAAACCTAAAAGAAAAGTAGGCCAATGGAAAGTCAAATTTTAACAAAAATAGACATAATATCAAAGACCAGACATTTATTTTCATTATCTTACAGTTTTTGTCAATTGTACCTCAACTTGGGGGGAAGACAATGAGGGAGTAGCCACAGTCCGCCCTCGAGCGCCATTTCCCAGGTGGAAGGATGTCTCAGACCTCAGACATCGCGGGACCCCAGAATTCATATAGCCAAGAGCTTTGTGTGGGACAAAAGACCAGACATTTAAACCTAACTTCCAGAATGCACTATGGATAGATCTGTTCTTCATTTAACACTAAGAGACAAAGTCTTTTTATTCTATGGGATCAAAGTTGGAATCAGAATAAAATGTCACATGCTTACCTTAAACAGTGCGTTTTAACTTAAAACATACAATGCATATTCATTGAATATTTTTCAGGTAAAGAGGCAGAAAATTGCTGGACTTACTCATCACCACCCTAGTAATGCATTGTCTGTGATTTCCGTTTTCAATTCTCAGAAGTGGCGTGGGAACTTAAAGGCACCTGCCAAGTGATCTAATTTCCCAGCACCCCACTGTTCCGCACGTAGCTGTTCAATCAGTATGCCTGCTGAGTGACATTTGTCATTGTTCACAGGCATTTACCTAGACATTTTTTAAAATAAATTATTGTTTTTATTTTTTAAATATTTTATTTATTCATTTTTGAGAAAAGAGAGAGAGAAAGAGAAGGGGGAGGAGCAGGAAGCATCAACTCCCATAAGTGCCTTGACCGGACAAGCCCTGGGTTTCAAACCAGTAACCTCAGTCTTCCAGATCAACGCTTTATTCACTGTGCCACCGCAGGTCAGGCCCCTTTAACAATTTTTAATTTGTTGATTGATTTTAGAGAGAGAGGAAGAGAGAGGGGGAGAGAGAGACCGAAACATCAATCTGTTCCTGTTTGTGCCCTGACTGGGGATCAAACCCGCAACCTTTGAGCATTGGGATGAAACTCTCTGGCCAGGGCCGTTTACATTTCATTCAGAAAGCTGGGGTGAGGGCACACACACCGCTTCCTTTATTAGTATGCTCTTTGCAGGCACACAGTTCTTTCCCAGACCGCGGTCATCATTCAGCCTGTGCTCTAACTGACTGGGTCCCACTGACTGCCCTCCGTGGAGGTTACCTGTCTTCCCGCTCATTAGCTCAGCAGAGCCTGTTCCCGGCAGGGCCGTTTGCAGGGTTAGACGTGACCACGGAGGGGCTGAGGGTTGTCAGGCTGGCAGCAGACTGCGGCCCGGCAGGTGATGCATGTTCGGTACAGGGGTCAGGACTTCAATGTATGGGGGTTTTTTTGTTTGTTTGTTTTGTTTTTTTTTTCTTTCCATTTTTCTGAAGCTGGAAACAGGGAGAGACAGTCAGACAGACTCCCGCATGCGCCCGACCGGGATCCACCTGGCACGCCCACCAGGGGCGACGCTCTGCCCACCAGGGGGCGATGCTCTGCCCATCCTGGGCGTCGCCATGTTGCGACCAGAGCCACTCTAGCGCCTGAGGCAGAGGCCACAGAGCCATCCCCAGCGCCCGGGCCATCTTTGCTCCAATGGAGCCTCGGCTGCGGGAGGGGAAGAGAGAGACAGAGAGGAAAGCGCGGCGGAGGGGTGGAGAAGCAAATGGGCGCTTCTCCTGTGTGCCCTGGCCGGGAATCGAACCCGGGTCCTCCGCACGCTAGGCCGACGCTCTACCGCTGAGCCAACCGGCCAGGGCTTAATGTATGGGTTTTAGGGGACATGACTCAGCTCATAACTGGTTGAAGTTCTAATCTGGTCTGGGACAAAACTAATATGTCTGCTCAAGGGAACCTGGAATGTTCAGGGTCAGTGTTGAGATGAAGAGAGTTGCTCGTTTGTACATCACTGATAGGACATGTAAATTAATATTCATAGGGTGAAAACACAGGCTTACTTTACATGATTTTATCCAATTCCCACCAGCGGGCCAATGCAGAGGTAGCTAGTACCACAGTAGAGTGATGAGGGCCATGATGGGGTAGTGACATTCCTGGAATGGGACCAATGTCTATGCTGTTCCCAGTGGACTGAGTTCCGGCATGAACTGCTGTAGTCTATGGGGCCATGCCTCCTGCATGCCCACTCTGGTTCTTCTGAGTTGACCTCATGGTGCGGGGTACAGCCCCTGGCATGTGCTGACCAGGAGACAGCCAGCTTGAGAGCCTTATGCTTTGTCATTGCCCTCAGTAGTCTGGCTCAGTTCATCTTGGGTAGCTCCTGCGGGTTATTCTTAGAACTGTGTTGCCCTGCTGGGTAGCTCAGTTGGTTAGAGCGTTGTCTAGGTATGCCAAGGTTGCAAGTTCAATCCCTGGTCAGGGCACATACAAGAACCAACCAATGATTGCATAAATGAGTAGAATAACAAATCTATGTCTCTCTCTCTCTCTCTCTCTAAAAATCAATCAACATCTTTCTTTTTTAGTTTTTCCATTAATTTGAGAGAGAGAAAAAAGAGAGGAAGAGAGGGAGAGTGAGAGAGAAGCAAATCATTATTTCACTTAGTTGTTCCATTTAGTTGTGCACCCATTGATTGTTTTTTGAACCCATGACCTCTAGCGTGCTGGTCAATGATTTATCCACTGAGCCACCCTGCCAGGACTTCTTTCTCTCTTTCTGTACACATCTTGCTGGCTCTGTTTCTCTGGAAACCCTAGGGAATCTACCTGGCGTACTGATGATGGTGATGGTTCAGGGCAGGCGCTGCAGTCTCTGCGGAGGATCTTATGGAGGAATCCGCTGGACTCACAAAGATGGCACAACTTTCTCTCCACCCTTCCTCCGTTCTGTTCTGGTTTCCCAGGTTCATGGCTCGCAGCTCTGACTCTCTCCATAGACAAGGATGGGAGGAGTCAGCCCGGTGGGCCATCACCAAGGGCGGCTCCAGGAAGCTGGGTCCTCACCTTGGCTAAGAAGCAAATGTGATTCAAGGGCCAGATGATCCAATATGAGCGCCAAGGAGCAGTATCAAGCTTTAGATCCAAGAGTATGGCCTCAGTATGTATGCAAGAGATGAGGCCAGTGATCAGTCAGGAGTTGAGAAGACAGGATAAGTTGGGGGGCAGCACAGAAGGAAGTTTCAGAACTTGGGTCACACACAAACAAGATCAGATTGAGCTCAACTCGTGTGCAAGGAACTGTTAAAGGCACAGAACTAAGTCCAGGTTACAGGGAGAAGAATACATTAGAAGCCCACCTCGACTACGTATGAGTTCTGTGTGTGACGTTGGTTAGGTCACTTACTATCTTTGGGAAGAAGAGGAATAATAAACCACTTCAAAGAGATGTGTGAAGTGAGAGATGAGGTACATTATCTGACCTAGGACCTGGCACATATTGCTATATGCTCAGTAACATTGCTTCTCTAATTCCTTTATGGCTATAAAGAATAAGACGACACATCTTGTTCAATAAAACACTTGTTCTGAGCCAAGCTCCCCCTTTCTTTTCCAGTACTTAATGTGTTCTTTGAGGATGCAATCTAATTTTTTTTTTTTTTTGTATTTTTCTGAAGTTGGAAACGGGGAGGCAGTCAGACAGACTCCCGCATGCTCACAACCGGGATCCACCCGGCACGCCCACCAAGGGGTGATGCTCTGCCCATCTGGGGGCTCTGTTGCAACCAGAGCCATTCTAGCGCCTGAGACAGAGGCCACAAAGCCATCCTCAGTGCCCGGGCCAACTTTGCTCCAATGGAGCCTTGGCTGTGGGAGGGGAAGAGAGAGACAGAGAGGAAGGAGAGGGGGAGGGGTGGAGAAGCAGATGGGCGCTTCTCCCGTGTCGAACCCGGGACTCCTACACGCCAGGCCAATGCTCTACCACTGAGCCAACCGGCCAGGGCCAGGATGCAATCTAATTATAATTAGCCTGACGATGTGGCAGGGGAGCAGCTCACTTGGAACTCCTTGTAAATGGTGCTAAATCTCTATCATCACTTTCTCTTTTAGCTTGGATTGCTGGTTTTATCTTAGTAATTTAAGTGCTCCTCTTAGTCCTATTAACAACCTGTTATGCAAAGGGAAAGCTGGTGCAGCATTTCACATAGATTCCTATCTGGGTAAGATTTATGATACAAAGGTTGAAAAGAGCCTGACCAGGCCGTGGCGCAGTGGATAGAGCATTGGACTGGGATGCGGAGGACCCAGGTTCGAGACCCCGAGGTTACCAGCTTGAGCGGGCTTATCTGGTTTGAGCAAAGCTCACTAGTTTGGACCCAAGGTCGTTGGCTCAGGCAAGGGGTTACTCAGTCTGCTGAAGGCCCGCAGTCAAGGCACATATGAAAAAGCAATCAATGAACAACTAAGGTGTCGCAACGAAAAACTAATGATTGATGCTTCTCATCTCCCTCTGTTCCTGTCTGTCCCTATCTATCCCTCTCTCGGACTCTCTGTTTTTTGTACAAAAAAAGAAAAAAAAAAGTTGAAAAGAAAAAGGGAGAGAGAGAGAGAGAGAGAGAGAAAAGAAAATGTAGCTAAGGTCATTCCACTAGTGCTCAAAGTTCATGCCCTAGTATGTAGAAATACTGCCTTAAAGAAGAATATTTTCCAAACCATTAATCATTTTCCCTTTAGTGACAGAATTCCACTTTTTTCAGACTGGAGATGTTCGCAGCTGAATGATGCACTTCCCAGCTTCCTCCGCAGCTGGCTGTAGCTTTGCACCTGAATTCTCATGGAATCTGTTGGGTGAATCTACCACAAAGGATCCTTAAAAGGAGGACTGCTGGGACCCAACCTCTGTCCTTCCCTGTTCATGGAAAGGTGCTATAGAAGCTGACCTAGGTCGTGAGGTGACTCTGAGGACAGAGGACCCTGAGTTCTTGGTGACGCTGTCACCCAGCCCTGGACTCCCTGCTCCAGATCTCTTATATGAGGGAATACACTCTTCTGTGTTTGAGACACTGTGGCTGTATGTTCCTAGACCTGGAATGTAATTAATAACAGCTGGTTGCAAATGATTTCAGCTCAACCTCCATTTGGCCTCCTCCAATATGTTGGTCTAGGTGGTGGTGGTGGGTCTGAGGAGGGCTGTGAAGGAGCCCTCAGAAGTTTATTTAAGAGAAACCTATAATCATGGCGCCCTGATGTGGCCGACAACATCCTGAGCTGGAGGAATCTGGGACAGACCCCGGTCAACTACCATCTGTCTAACTCCTTGGGCTCATTGCATGAGTACTGCATACCGTGGCCACACAAAAAGGAGAGAGTCCTGTTTATTGGGCGTGATAGGCAAAGGAGGTAAGAAACTTCCTTCTCATTACCTCCCATACTCTACAAGCCCTGGGTCTCAATCTCAGATACTCTTATGGTTGAGGTTGTCTTCTGGAAGAATGTAGCTGATGACAGATGACATGTTAGAGACACTCCTATTTGATTGTTACCGTCACTTCCCCAATCCCCCATCTTTGTTACTTGTTCAAAAGGGCATGTCCTTTGTAATAACTGTATGGTGCCAGGTGGGTACTAGGACTATCAGGTGATCTCTTTTTAAATTATATAAATGTCAACTACGATGCTGAAGCTACAATACAGAATGTCAACTGTAAATGAAAAAAAAAATAAATTTCACTTCTGTTCTACCTCAACAGCATTTCCTCCTAGAGGAAACCGACATTCTGTACCTGGTGGTTACTTATCACCACTGTGTTTTCTTACCTTTTACCAGCTCACTCTCTCATTCCGGTTTCAGCAGTACTGTTACACAATCGGGCACATCTAAGCTGTTGCTCTCACCCTATTTCCACTGAACTTCATAGCCCACCTTACTGTAATTACCTGCTCTCTACTCAACCTGGCCTCATCATAGCTCACCTGATACCTGAGTAAACAGAACACCCAGTTTGTACATTCCTTCTCCCTGCAAATGAAATGAATGAAGAAAAATGCAAAAGGGGAAGGGGAATATGGCCAATACTATTGTGATAGTTTACATGGTGACAGATGATCACTAGAATTAGTGGGGTGATGACATGGTAAGGTATAAAAATGCCAAATCACTATTTTGTCCACCGGAAACTAATAGAACCAGTATAAGATTGTATACCAACTGTACTTAAATAAAAAATCAATTATAAATAAGGCACATCCTGGGGGGTCAATTTAAATCTCAAAGTATCATCACCTGTCCAAACAAGAGCCCACAGATACAGTCTGACTGGGCTCTCTCCTGACAGGGATATTTTATACTCACTAGATCAAGCCCTTTTATCAATGACTGAGAATTCTGTTGTTCCAGTGCTCAACATCCCTCTTTCTTCCAGTTCTCATAGAGGGTACCCTAAAACTGGCTCTTGGTACCTCATGCTAGGATTCATACAACAGTTTGCCAACTAGCCTGCCCCTCGTGATATCGATGCCAGACCATCTTGCCTGAAAAACTACTTTTGATGAGTTTCATTTCTGCCAAAATGCTTCTCAATTTCCTGACACCAACCATATGTTTGTTTTGAGGACATCCATAGTCTGCTTCCAACCCGTGTTTCCTCCTTCACCCCAGCACACCCTTGGTTACATTCTTCTGGCTGCCAGCAAGCCCCAGCCCTCCTGCTGGGAAGTCAAGCCGGGTGGTTCCCCTTGCTAGTCCCCTAATCCAAAGCCTAGTCATCCTCGGAGGGAGGGCAGGAGGGGGGTAAGTGGGGAGTAGGGAGTTGTGAAGGAGGTGGAAGAAAACAAATTCTTTTCCTTCTCTACTGGATAATTTTATTTGAACCTATTTCTTTGCACTCAAAATTGCAAAGATAAAGCAACATAAAATATAAGGCAAAGGGAAGCTGGTCTTCAAGAATTTATGTCTTCAAGATTTTGCTGGTATACCAGACCTTTCAAGCCTGGAGCTACTCCAACATGAATGATGAAAATAAGAAAAACTAGATATTTTAAACAGGTTCAGTGGTACATGTTCTCCAGCAGAAGCTGGTTGTAGCAAATAGCTTCATTTCAAACCTGCGTTGATGTGTAAATTAGTCATTTGGGGATGATTAATGTCTGGTAGATTCAATCCAACATTATGCCAAGTTTTGCATTTATTGTAGACCCTATTTTAAGTACTAGAGGTTAAATTTTCATCACTGAAACATAAAAATAACTGCCAGAAGCCATCTAATCAGGACACAGGAGAGTTCCAATTCTGTGAAGATCTCAGATAAGGCTCCAATGTGCGGATCACGCACATACCCGCCCCACCTTTCTCTCAGCCCGGCACAGAGTGGGGTCCATTTCTGTCCCAACTCCAATCAGTCCTCCCAAAGCAGCATACTGAAGATTCTGCAAACAGTGATACGATTTTGGAGAAGACTGGTTTTACATACCATTTCCTTCACTGTCTTTGGAAATAATTCCAGATTTGACTTCTATCTCCTGGCCCACCTTTATAACACTCCTTTTAGAATACTGTCACCAGCCACCCCTTACCCCTTTAAGGTTATCAACTTTCATAGCCAGGTTTGTTGACATCAAAGGACCTAATAAATATTTCAGTTTTGTATTTCAGCTGAGCAGAAACTGGAATGATACTTCTGCTACTGTACCTTGTGCCAGTAATACAAGGATCTGCTCATATTGTTCTTTAGCCAGGCTTTCTTTTACCAAATCAATTTTATTTTGTAGAATGAAAATATGCTTCAGTTTCATGATTTCTGTAGCAGCCAGGTGTTCAGAAGTGTGAGACTGAGGACAAGACTCATTACCAGCTAGGGACAGAAGCTACATTCGTTCAACATAGTAGCCATCAAAATGTTGTGGCCAGCACAAGGAAACATGTCTAGTTAATCTGAGGTTCCCTTTGACCTGCAGGATACTCCTCAGGTGTACTGCTTCCACAGGCTCTGTACCATACTGGCCCAGGACTACTTGAGTCATCATCAAGTTTGTGAATCTTAGCATTAGCATATCTAAGCTTAATTATAATATTTTTCTAGTTCATTTATTATTATTATTTTAAGTGAGAGGCGGGGAAGTAGTGAGACAGACTACCACATGCTTCACCACTGGGATCCACTGGGCAACCCCTGTCTGGGGCCAAGGCTGGAGCCAATCAGCCACTGGCTGCAGGAGGGGAGGAGGGAGAGAAGGGGGAGGGAAGTCAATGGTCGCTTCTCCTGTGTGTCTTGACCTGAGTCGAACCCAGGACATTCATACCCGGGGCTGACGCTCTATCCACTGAGCAAACCGGCCAGGGCCATTACTATTACTATTATTTTTAAGTGAGAGAAGGGGAGATAGGCTCCTGCATGCACCCTTTAGTTTTGTTTGTTTAGATTTTATTTTATTGATTTAGAGAGGAGAGAGAGAAGGAAAGGCTGGGGGAAGGAGGAACGGGAAGACCTGGCAAGCCAGGGGTCTTGAACCTCAGCATTCCCGGTCAACACCTCATCCACTGCACCACCACAGGTCAGGCTAGTTCTTTTTTGAACCTGACAGTGTGAACTCCAGAAACAGCTCAGGACTGTGGGCTTTCCATGAGCTACACGACCAGTTGTATCTATGTTAATTGTGGCTTGTCTGCTGATAACTTCACGTGAAAGCGGTGTCAATTTTGTAACATCTAAGGTGGTGAGATCCTGGTGAGAAAGAGGTGGCTTTCCCAGAGTAGTTCCAGCGCCCCAGCCCCCCCCTCCCGCCTCCCACAATCTGCCAAGAGAGATGAGGTTCTTTATTAAACACCTATTACCTGCTTCCTTTTATTATTCTTTTCAAGAAGGGCCCAACTCAAGCCAGTACAGTGTAAAGCTTTCCTAACTTCTATATAAGGAGGATTCACACAACTCAGGGTTTTTTTTTAATTGTTGAGAAAGCGTTTGATACTTAAAGCTTATTAGACTACAAGACGTTGTAGGAAAGAGTACTCTGCTGTACTGTTTTCCTGTTTTCCCAGTGGTTAGTTCAGAACGTCACACCTAACAAATACTCAAGACTTGACGGGCAGGTCTTAGTACCCGAGAAAATATGAACTGTGAGTTCTAATCTTGACTCATTAACAGTGTGAGCGGGGCAACCTGCTTAACTTCAGTGAACTCTAACTGTAGCTTGGAGTCCACAATACCTATCCTCAGGATGAAATAAAGGTAAAGGTATGCAAAAAGGATAGGCAGTCTCTGGCCTATCCTTGGTGTTCAGCAACACTATTACCAGGCCGCCCTTGGCCTGGCTCGGGCCTGGAGGAGGTCCCAAGGTCACTTATCTCGGAAAGAAAGGCCTTTCTGGGCAGTGTTTGGATCCACTGGCCCTACAGCTTCCCAGCACCCGGGACCCGCCCTTCCTCGCGGACGCGCCGGGGCGCGCCAAGGCTGTTCGGGGAAACAGAAGTCTCTCCTCCGGGAAGCTCTCCTGACCCCGGGGCTGCCCCAGGGAACCGGAGGGTACACCCTCACAGACCCCCGGGATCGCGTCTCCTACTCCGGGGCCCGCAGGGCGGTGCCATCGTGGGCGGAGCCCCGGACCGTACCATTTGACACCTGGGGGGGGGGCAGCGGCCTTCCCGTGGTCGATCCTCCGGGAAATGCGGCCAGTGGTCACCTTGATTCCAGCGGCACACTGGAGAAGGGTCTCAGTGACCCCCTTTCTCACGTTGTCTGGGCCCAGGGCGCCGGACAGGGGCGGGCGGGGCAGATCCCGGGGCCGCGCACCCTCCTGGGTGGGAGCGGCGACAGGGGGCGGAGCCTGTGGCCGGCGGCGGTGTCCTTGCGGCGCTGCTCGGGTCGCCGGTTCACTGCGAGCGGTCAGCGCGGCGCGGCGGCTCGAGGTTGGAGAGGCCTGCTGGTGGCGTCACCATGTTGTCCCGCGCGGCGTGCAGGTGAGGCGCTCGCTCGGGCCGCGAGGTGTAGCGGGGACACGGTACCCGCCCCAAGGGTGGAGGGCGCGGGCGGCGGGGACGGCGTGCTGGTCGCTTCCCGGGTCCCCGCCTTCCCTCCCTGCTCAGCCGCTGCCGGGCCGGGACCCGGCGGGGTCGAGGGCGCCCTCGGGGCCCGGGTGTCCGGGCAGGTGTGCCATGCGCGCGTCTAGGCGCTGCAGCGACGTTAGGTGAATGCCTCCCAGAATGTGGCGAGTGAGGAAACGACCGAAAGGCCTCTGCGCAGACGGGCGCGCGTGGCAGCGGACCCCAGCCCGAGCGGACCGCCCTGTGCGTGTTGTTTCCCCAGCGCGAGCCGGAGGCTGGTGCCGGCCGTGGCGTCTCCGGGCTCCAGGCAGAAGCACAGCCTGCCCGACCTGCCGTACGACTATAACGCCCTGGAGCCGCACATCAACACCGAGATCATGAAGCTGCACCACAGCAAGCACCACGCGGCCTACGTGAGCAACCTGAACGTCACGGAGGAGAAGTACCAGGAGGCGCTGCACAAGCGTAGGTCCGGGGCTCTGGGCAGCGGGGCAGCGGGGCGCCGCCGCGGGAACGCTTCTCTGTGCGGTCCAGCACTCCACGTGTTCTTGAAATTCATAAGGAAAACATGCGTTGATGGGAAGCGGAAACAGGCTTGTTACTTATTTTCTAATATTTCGAATTCAGTTACAGTGTAATAACAGAAATGGAGTTACCGTTTCTTTTTTAACGAGCCCAGTTGACAAAAACATTAGCGTGTGGACTTGTTGCGTTTTGCGTCTGCGGAATGTGTATGGGAATACTATGTTTGTTTCTATGCAAAAAAAAAAAAAAAAAAGCTATTACACTTTTTAACCTGTTAGTTTAAGCAGCGGTTTGCAGAGAAACTAATTGACAGTCGTGTTTTCAGCAGCTTACAGGTTTGGCTTTATGAGTTAAAAATGGATTTTTTTCCCCTTAAATGTACATATTTTTATTGAATTTAAGTCTTACGAATTTAGTGGAGTAATTTTAGACAGCGACATCTTGTTGCCTGGGGGCATCTAGTGGGAAAATGCAGTATTTCAGCCTGATTGTCTATGAGGCAAATGGCTAAACCAAACCAAGGGGAAGTTGCCACATTCTGGACTATTTACTTCTGACAGTGGGAGAAACCTCAAGTCTGGCAAAAGTCTCTGAGGCGGGAAAAGTGTTGGTGATTTAGCACATAACAAGTGCGGGAAGGATGTGGTAATTGTGAGGCTGGGGAATATCCCAGTTGTGAAAGTATTTCCTACGTGACAACATCTGACACCCATGAACTTCTCTTTCAGTATTTAAAAACAGCTTGCTTTCACACCTTTTCTTGTGCAATCGAAGCTTTACTTGTTTAATGAGAGCCACTGGAAAGAAAGCTTTACCTTCTAGTCTATATTGCCCATAAATAGATAAATACCTGCAGAGCTTTCTTTTATTTAAAAGGTTATATTTGAAAAATCGTTAAAAAGCTAAATTTTTATTTTTGAAGTTTGGGATTAAAGGAGTATAAGTAAAATCACATCAGTCTCATCACATGTAAGTAGCATACTTTTCAAACAAACATTTTTAACTTTTACTGCGTTTAACAGAAAGAGAAACCAAAGAAAATGTTGAACTTCAGAAAATGTTCTTAAAAGCAGATAATAACCCCCCCAAATTTCTATTGAAATTTTAAAATGTTTAAACTCTTAAGAGATTGAAATTGTTAAAGTAATTCTCAAGCATATTTCTTTTCCATTAGAAAAACGTAGTTACTATTGACTTATTAAAACACAATTTAATAAATTTACATTTATTTTTAGGGTGACTTTCCAAAAAAGTTAATAAAGGGAGCCAGTGATTAGTGAGAAATTTATTTTATAAACATAACACTCGCCCTGGCCGGTTGGCTCAGCAGTAGAGCGTCGGCCTAGCGTGCGGAGGACCCGGGTTCGATTCCCGGCCAGGGCACACAGGAGAAGCGCCCATTTGCTTCTCCACCCCTTCGCCGCACTTTCCTCTCTGTCTCTCTCGTCCCCTCCCGCAGCCGAGGCTCCATAGGAGCAAAGATGGCCCGGGCGCTGGGGATGGCTCTGTGGCCTCTGCCCCAGGCGCTAGAGTGGCTCTGGTCGCAACATGGGGACGCCCAGGATGGGCAGAGCATCGCCCCCTGGTGGGCAGAGCTTCGCCCCTGGTGGGCGTGCCGGGTGGATCCCGGTCGGGTGCATGCGGGAGTCTGTCTGACTGTCTCTCCCTGTTTCCAGCTTCAGAAAAATGAAAAGAAAAAAAAACAACAACAACAAAAAAAAAAACATAACAGCAAAAAGTTGACATTTTCAAAAAAAGTCTCACAGATCTATGTATTCAGTTATTGGGTGGTCCTCTCCTCTGAACTGCTAACCAACTTGAGGTTTGGCTTTGTTTAGGAAAACAACAGTGTTCTTGTACTAAAGTATGATTTCCTGAAATCTTATACCAATTAGTCCCACCAGTGCTTAAGTACCCTTCCTCACTTTACCATTGTCAGCTTTGGATGTTAATATGTTAAATGACTATTTCATTATTGAGTAGGACCCAAACCAGAATGATACTGCAGCATTAATGTGTTTTGTTTTTTTTTTTTTTTCCTTCATTTTTCCAAAGCTGGAAACAGGGAGGCAGACAGACTCCCGCATGTGACTGACTGGGATCCACTCGGCATGCCCATCAGGGGGCGATGCTCTGCCCCTCTGGGGCGTCACTCTGTTGCATCCAGAGCCACTCTAGTGCCTGAGGCAGAGGCCATAGAGCCATCCTCAGCGCCCGGGCCATCTTTGCTCAATGGAGCCTTGGCTTCGGGAGGGGAAGAGAGAGACAGAGAGGAAGGAGAGGGGGAGGGGTGGAGAAGCAGATGGGTGCTTCTCCTGTGTGCCCTGGCCAGAAATCGAACCTGGGACTCCTTCCTGCATGCCAGGCCGATGCTCTACCGCTGAGCCAACCGGCCAGGGCCTAATGTGCTTTGTTTTATTGCTAATGAGGATACACCTTCTTTCCCATGAAATTGGATTGGAACTGGTTTTCTTTCTCTTTTTTCCCCTTGAATTATCCTTTGATGTCCTTTGCTCATTTATATGTTAGGGGCCTTCTTTGAAATATCTTTGTATGAGTGCTTAATATAGTAACAATGCTTGTCTGCCATGAGGTGGTGCTGAATGAGTAAATGGCAGAATAAAAGCTAAAAAAAAGAAGACAATAGTATTTCTTTTCTTTTTTAAACAGTATTTCTTACATAGGTTCTTAGCGTGCTCCCCAAGAACAGAAGTAGAGAGCTTTTCCTGGTACTCCGTGAGCTTTGGCAGCACCCTCAGTGGTTCTTTGTCACAAGCCAGTGCAACTCATTTTTCAGATCTCGAGTGGGAACAATGGAGGATTAGAAAATAAACACAAAGAGAAAAAGGATTGGATTGGGAGGATTCTTTACCAAGCTGATGGCTTGCAAGAGTGAGCCTGCACCCCAAACACTTCATTTATAGAGCAGAGAGCAAAGCCATTTGCAAAATAAAGAGAGCTCAGATACAAAGTCCCATTTCTAAGGCAAACCAAGAATTCTCCCAAGTGCAGAAAACCACCCACCATTCAAAGCAAACAACACAAAGGGTAAAAAGAAAACTGCCTTCAGTCTCTTTGAAGGACATGGGGATGGGACTGTAGGAACTGTCAGGATCACAGCTAACGTGGGGGTGTGGGAGGGGCATGTAAGTTGCCTTTACCAACTCAAACAATTAGAGGTTGTGGAGAAGAGCTTAGCCCTTTGGCTTAACCCTTAAACTGCAAGGACTTTTGTCAGCTTGCAGTCTCCCACAGTTCTTAGTGTCCGTCATGTTGCCTCTTGATAGCTTTTGAGTAATGAACATTTGGCATTTGTTTAACAAGGGAATTCCCATTTTTCCTAGTAGTGCAGTTCATCTGTAGCTTCTGGAAGGCATAGAAAAAATATTTTATTTTGTTACTTGTTAGGCAAGGTAGAAAAATAGCCTTCAAACAGGACATCCTTTTGTCTAAATACTATAAATATCAGAGAATTTTTAACCTTAGAAACTACATTCAGTAGATTCAATTATCTAGTCAGTCGTCAAATATTCATTGAGTGAAGGCTGTGTATGAGGCAGTGCATGAAAGCCCTAGTCCCACCCTGGGCCTTTCATTATCTAGCAGGGAGGCAGATGAACAAGTAAATACGCGTAGTATTAAAACATGGTCTGAAGATCTAACAAAAAATAAAGTGTAGGGGGATTGCCGGCTTCTTCCTGTGGCTGGAAGGCGGCTTCTTCCTGTGGCTGGAAGGCGGCACTGATGGGTTGGAGGTTCAGTAGCGACCTGCAGGAGAAAGGAGGGAACGGAGCTCGAGGCTGCCTCTGGGAGGAAAGTTCCTGCACTGGAAGCTCTGGAAGCCTGGCCCTGGGAGCTGAGCTGTTGTAAGAGCCCGGAGGCCAGTGTGGCTGGAGCTGGGCCAGCTAGGAGCCACAGAGGGTCACGTGGCAGGCCGGGCTGCAGCCAAGTGTAAGGGCTGGGGCTCACTCTGACAAGAGCAGCCCACGGAGCGGCTTGACCAGGGAAGCACCATAAGGGGTGTGGGGTCTAGAGGAGCCTCTGCCCACGGTGTTGAGGATAGTCTGCTGGGGGCAGATGTGGGAGCAGGAGGTCAGCGCCCAAGGGCAGCGGGAATGCTGGTGGGAGAGAGATGCTGCTGGTCTGCACAGGCGTCGGAAGAAGGGGTTGGATTCTGCATGTGTTTTATAGGGAGAGCTGGCATTGCTGGCAGATACGCTGGCTGGTGAGTTGGATGTGGGGCGAGAGAAAAGGAGTCAAAGATGACCAAGCCATCAAAAATGCCCTGCAAAGACAGCTGGCACTTACAGAGATGGGGAAACCCCAGTAGGAGTAAGTTTGGGGTTGAAAATCAGTTCAACTTTGAATATGTGGTGTTCTGTGTTAATGCAACAGTGAGATTATTTTTCAGTGCATAGTTGTCTACCTAGGAGATGAGAGGTGAAAATTTCCCACGTAGTCTGTTATGAAACCATACATTTTAGCATTCCACTGTTCTCTATTTTTGTTCTTCATTATTTCATTTGCTGAGATCTTTTCTATGCAAGGAAACTGAGTTCTTTGAAACGGAGGAGTGAATTTTCTGCTAGCTGCCATGCCTGCTGGGTCTCTCACTTGTTATTCAACATTTTACTAATCTCCTGAAAATTCAGTGGGACATAATAATTTTGGGAAGGTCTTTTTTTTGGTAGAATCATGAAATTGTAGAATTTTAGGACCTATGGGATATTATAAATAAATTGACCCAATTATCTGACATTTTACAAAGAATAAACCAGTGTATAGAATGGCTGGAAAAGTAAGAATTTTAAAAAATGTATTTGCAGTCTTGGCCAGTTGACTCAGTGGTAGAACACTAGCCTGGCATGTGGATGTCCTGGGTTCAATTCCCGGTCAGGGCACACAGGAGAAATGCCCATCTGCTTCTCTATCCCTCCCCCTCACTTCTCCCTCTCTCTCTCTCTTCCCTTCCTGCAGCCATGGCTTGATTGGAGCAAGTTGGTCCTGGGTGCTGAGGATGGCTCCATGGCTCCATTGCAGCGTATCCGCCAGCAATGCCAGCTCTCCCTATAAAACACATGCATTCCTAAGGTTCTAGGAAAAGCTTGGTTGCCCCAGATGGGCAGAACATTGCCCCCTAGTGTGCTTGCTGGGTGGATCCCGGTCAAGGTGCATATGGGAGTCTGTCTGCTTCCCCTCCTCTCAATGAAAAAAAAAATCGTATTTTGCATTTTAACATTTCAGGTGATGTTACAGCTCAGATAGCTCTTCAGCCTGCACTGAAGTTCAACGGTGGAGGCCATATCAATCACAGCATTTTCTGGACAAACCTGAGCCCTAAGGGTGGAGGAGAGCCCAAAGGTCAGTATATGCTGGTGCAAGCTTAGCTGCGTTTTGTGCATGATAGGAATAGACTGTTGATTTTTTTTTTGTTACCCTAATTCTCTCTGAGGCGTCATAATGGCATCTTTTTTATAGCAAGAAGTACAAATCAAGTTGTAACTTTCAAAGGGACACATGTAAGAATGGAGAGTGCATTTCAGGGGTTGTGTCATCAGATTTTATACACACACATGCAGTATCACACATGGTGTTAACTTTTGGTTGCAATGTACTGTACTCTACATTAGGAAAAGAGTGAGAAGCACTTTTTAGAAAAAGCAGGACCTGAGGTGAGACACTTAACCATCCTGAACCCTACTTTCTTCATCTATGCGATAACAGGGATAATAGGGCTGTTTTGAGAATTAAGTTATTCAATATAAAGTGTTTAGAATAGTGGCTTTTGCTATTATTTTACTTCTCTTCCTAAGTGACTGGAAGTCAGCTGTCCCAGAAAAGTAGGTTTTCCAGGACAACCACAGGTGATGAGGGGAGAACAGAGCTGGTGGTCTGGCCCACTCTCCTCGTTCACGTGACTTCCTGTGCGGCGTGTGGAGACTTTAATACTTTAATAGCCCCCACTCAGGCCAGGGAGAGTATGGGGCATAAATATATTCAATAGCTCCCCTCCCTTATTTCTGGGCTTCAGGAATATACCTTAAACTTCTATGTGTGTGTTTTTTAATTGTGTTCTAGAAGGCATCTTATGCAATTGAAATAAGCAGTTTTGGCCCTGGCCAGTTGGCTCAGTGGTAGGGTGTTGGCCTAGCTTATGGATGTCCTGGGTTTGATTTCTAGTCAGGGCACACAGGAGAAGCGACCATCTGCTTCTCCCCCCCTTCCCCTCTTCCTTCTCTCTCTTTCTCTCCTGCAGCAATGGCTCAATTGATTTGAGCACATTGGTCCTGGGTGCTTTGGATAGCTCCATGGAGCCTCTGGCTAAGGCACTAAAAATAGCTCATTTGCAAGCATGGTGCCAGACAGAGGTTGTTGGATAGATCCTGGTGGAGGCGCAGGCGGGAATCTGTCCATCTGTCTCCCCTTCTCTCACTTGGAAAAGAAGAAGGGAAAAAAATAAAAGAGATAAGCTATTTCATTAAGAAGCAAAGATGAATGGGGGAGTAAATATGGGAAACTGGACACTTTATTTTTTGTGAGTTAGATCTTCAGACCATGTTTTAACACTACTGAGGTCTTTTGAGTTAGCAGAATATCAGCCACACCCCTATTCAATTTTATTTATTTATTTATTTTTTACAGAGACAGTGAGTCAGAGAGAGGGACAGACAGGGACAGACAGACAGGAATGGAGAGAGACGAGAAGCATCAATCATTAGTTTTTCGTTGCATGTTGCAACACCTTAGTTGTTCATTGATTGCTTTCTCATATGTGCCTTAACCGCGGGCCTTCAGCAGACCGAGTAACCCCTTGCTGGAGCCAGCGACCTTGGGTTCAAGCTGGTGGGCTTTTGCTCAAACCAGATGAGCCCGTGCTCAAGCTGGTGACCTCGGGGTCTCGAACCTGGGTCCTCTGCATCCCAGTCCGACGCTCTATCCACTGCGCCACCGCCTGGTCAGGCCACACCCCTATTCAATCAACAGGTGTTGGTACTCTGGCATTTTGTGTTACCTGTATCACTTCAGTCCATTGTTGGTGTTTATAACACATGATTTCACTTTTAATGGAGAGATGATATTTTTGGCCTAGTTGATGTGTTCAGTCTAGAAAGATATTCTATATTGCTGTACAGTAAAAAGGCTATAGCTCTTTTTAAAAACACATTGTTATATTATATAGTAATATAAGAGAAAAATCACTCTTTTTAACACAATATCATTGAGATAGAACAGCTCTGGGCTACCTTGGAGAAGAAACAAGTAGCAGCCATAACATTTTATTCCCAAACTGAGAGTAGGCAGGGTAGAAGTCAAAGGAAAATTTTCTGCTGAGTGGAGGAAAAAAGCGAATGGGAACGATTGTTTCTTTGCCCAGGGCAGTAGCTCAGCGAGGGCAGAAACCCTCTGCAGTCCTCAGTCACGAGTGGGAACCGTGGGGCCCGGGGCCCTGGAGTCGTGCAGAGCTATGGAGGCTCACTGGGTGGTTTTGTTTTTTTTTCCATAGAGAGTGATAGACAGGGACAGACAGACAGAAACGGAGAGATGAGAAGCATCAATCATCAGTTTTTTGTTGTGCATTGCGACACCTTAGTTGTTCACTGATTGCTTTCTCATATGTGCCTTGACCGTGGGCCTTCAGCAGACCGAGTAACCCCTTGCTCGAGCCAGCGACCTTGGGTCCAAGCTGGTGAGCTTTTGCTCAAACCAGATGAGCCCATGATCAAGCTGGCGACCTCGGGGTCTCAAACCTGGGTCCTCGGCATCCCAGTCTGACGCTTTATCCACTGCACCACCGCCTGGTCAGGCTCACTGGGTTTTCTTGTATCTTCTGTGTGGTGGTGTCCAGTTGTATCTTGGGCCATATAACAATCTTTTATGTATGTAATAAAATATTGTAATTGTTACCATCTGTTCATTTGTGGCTTTTTTTTTTTAATAGGGGAACTGCTGGAAGCCATCAAACGTGATTTTGGTTCCTTCGCCGCATTTCAGGAGAAGCTGACCACTGTTTCTGCTGGCGTTCAAGGCTCTGGCTGGGGGTGGCTGGGTTTCAATAAGGAACGAGGACGCTTACAGATTGCTGCTTGTCCCAACCAGGATCCCCTGGAAGGAACAACAGGTTAGATCGGAATATTGTTATATATTCATTTGGGGGAGATGGTTCACTATAAAACACTTCACTTGAAATACGAAAAACCAGCAGTGTTTAAACCTATCATGAGCCTGTACTTATTTGAGCAAATCTTTTTTATTTTTCTTGTGGGAGAGACAGAGACAGTCAGAAAGAAGGACATATAGGGACAGACAGACAGGAAGGGAGAGAGATGAGAAACATCAATTCTTTGTTGCGGTTCCTTAGTTGTTCATTGATTGATTTCTCATATGTGCCTTGACCGGAGGGCTACAGCAGACCCAGGGACCCCTTGCTCGAGCCAGCAACCTTGAGCTCAAGCTGGTGAGCCTTGGTCAAACCAGATGAGCTCGCACTCAAGCTGGCGATCTCAGGGTCTTGAACTTGGGTCCTCCACATGCCAGTCCAACGCTCTACCGCCAGGTCAGGCTTGAGCAAATCTTAACAGATGATGCCCAGAGTCTATGTAAGCAAAAGTGCTTTAAAAGTTCTTGATTTTTTGAGATCTTAAATCTTACAAAAATAAGTACATATGATTTTACCAATACATTAACCAAAAAAAAGTCTTAAACTGCTTCATTTGACAGTGAGTTTGTATCAGCGGTGCAATTATATTCACTAAAGTAAAAATACTAAAATTAGATAAACAACAAGAGTAAGGAAAAGACGTTTGACTTCAGAACTTGGACTCACTCTACTGAGCACTCGTGATCGAACTGGGAGGAGAGCTCAGATTTCCAGACTTCTGCCTTTCTGGGGGTTCGATATTTGACAGAATTTGGCTTAGAAGTGTCAGGTTGGGCTTACCTAGTCTTTTTTTTAATGTGGCACCAGATTGAATTAGATCCTCCTTAGGAAACAGAATCATAAGCCATCCAGCGGTTAGCTTTGATGTAAAGAAGCCCAAGTGACACCTTCACATCAAACAACAGCCGCTCTCAGCCACCTTTTCCACCTCTACTCACGTCAGAAAGCTTGTTATGTGACTCTTCTCGAACGTACTCAGACTTTCCCGGAACCTAAATGGCTCTTTTGAGAAATTGAGATGCCACAGGATTTGTAAAAGCAGCCAAAGGGCTGGGGGCACTGAGTGCCTTAGGGGGCAGGCTTGCCCCTGAAGGTACCCCTGGAAAGGCTGTGTGTGAGTCCAGCTGAGTCCTGGCTGCACCTCCTGTGTGCCTTTCGTTGGTCCTATGCAGTTTCCCTTATGTCACTTGTTCTTTCTATTAGTGTCTCATAAGTGCTTTTATTCCCCAAGACTAACAATAGCCTTGGGGAGCAGGGTAGCTTTCTCACAACCTCCCTGAGAACTCAGGACCGTTGGAAGGTCCTCAGCCAGCCCCCAAACAACATTCTCTTACTGGGACCCCCAGTGAGGATGACCGACACCTGGCTCTTGGATAAATCTGTTGTGTTAAGAACCGCTATTAAAATACGGTAGTTAATTGATTTTTCCAGGTCTGTTTTAATTATTTTTAGTACTAACCACATTTTCTTCAAAAGAGTCAAGTTTAAAATCTTTTTTATAGGAGTCTTTATTCTTTTTTTTTTAATTATTTTTTTATTTTTTTATTTTTCTGAAGTTGGAAATGGGGAGGCAGTCAGACAGACTCCTGCATGTGCCCAACCAGGATCCACCCAGCACATCCATCAAGGGGTGATGCTCTGCCCATCTGGGGCATTGCGCTGTTGCAACCAGAGCCATTCTACTGCCTGAGGCAGAGGCCACAGAGCCAGCCTCAGCACCTGGGCCAACTTTGCTCCAATGGAGCCTCGCTGCGGGAGGGAAAGAGAGGGACAGAGAGGAAGGAGAGAGGGAGGGGCGGAGAAGCAGATGGGCGCTTCTCCTGTGTGCCCTGGCCGGGAATCAAACCCGGGACTCCTGCACGCCAGGCCAACGCTTTACCACTGAGCCAACCGGCCAGGGCCGGAGTCTTTATTCTTATGCATGTTTCCTGTTTATGGCAGAGACTGGAGAATGGATGAGACTGTTGTGCAGGGTGATTGTAGATGCGTGGGATGAAGGATAAATGGACAAGATGCAGTGTTTAAGTTGACATTTATTGTTTTTGCTTTTTTCCCCCCTTTCCAATAGGTCTTATTCCACTGCTGGGGATTGATGTGTGGGAGCATGCTTATTACCTTCAATATAAAAATGTCAGACCTGATTATCTAAAGGCTATTTGGAAGGTAATCAACTGGGAGAATGTATCTGAGAGATACATGGCTTGCAAAAAGTGAAACATCAGCATTACACTGAATATATAAGGCTCTTGACAACTATTTTTATAGTAGAGCACCTAAGTATTCCGTAAGCTGCTCTATTGTAGCGTTTCTGATCGTGGCTTCTTCAAGTATTTGATAAATATAATTTAGTACTATAAATAATATCTTGTTTTAATTTTTGTTGTTGGGCAACTGTTTGAAAATATTAAATGCTTCCTATGACTTAGTCTTTTGATTGAACATCTTCTTCAGAGAGATCAAATACTTAGGAGGTGATAACTGTCATAAAGACATCCAAAATATTGCATCCTATACTGTTGGGGCCTCTAGGGAAACCTCTCTGATCCTGTTCTGCATTGATAGAAAAATCTAGTCTTTTGTGCCAGTTGTTTAATAATAAAATATTAAATTTTTTTTCCCAAGGGAAATACTAGTTTTCTATTAAAAATTGCTTGTTTTGTAAGTAATCCTATGTCTAGTATTACTTCTGGTAGTTATCACCCAGTGTTCTGTAATTATTTACAGTCATATGTTGCACAAAGTTAACAGCATTTTGTCATATAAATAAATATGTGATTGCTAATTGAGAATGGTTTGTTTTATTTTGAGAAGGAAATAGTTGTGCATCTGAATTGTGTGTGTGTGTGTGTGTTTGTGTAATACAAAGACTTGTATGTGAAATTTGGTTTTCAAACATAAAAATGTGTGTTGGTTAAGCGCTCAAAAGGGATACAATTAGGCCTGGTTGATGATGGGGAGGAGGCCTCGGTCCCTGTGGCCTGGCGCTTGCCCCGCCCCTCCTTCCAGGCTGTTCTGAGCAGGAGCACCCCTGCCCCTTCCCAGGAGTGAGTGACAGGTTCCCAGCCGCCTCCCAGGTGCATGCGCTGTGGGAACATTCCTTATCGTAGACTGTTTTGAGTCATTTTGATGTTTTTCCTTTAGAAAATGTACAGCCACTACAGAAGCCTTTATTGTTTTTTTTTCTCAATAAAGGGAAAACTGCACATAATACAAGCACACAGCACCTCGGATGGTGTTTGGGTTTTGCCGCAGAGGGCGCTGTTCCCACGAGGCCCGGGCCTCAGGTCCTTGGCTCCGCAGGCGCAGCGCCTTCTCCTTGTCTTTGATGCTGTGGGCTCTTTCATCAACTGAACATTTCCTAAAATATTCTACAGTTCTGTTTGTTTGTTTTTTTGTTTTTTGTTTTTTTTCTTTCATTTTTCTGAAGCTGGAAACAGGGAGAGACAGTCAGACAGATTCCCGCATGTGCCCGACCGGGATCCACCCGGCTCGCCCACCATGGCGCAACGCTCTGCCCACCAGGGGGCGATGCTCTGCCCATCCTGGGCGTCGCCATGTTGCGACCAGAGCCACTCTAGCGCCTGAGGCAGAGGCCACAGAGCCATCCCCAGCGCCCGGGCCATCTTTGCTCCAATGGAGCCTTGGCTGCGGGAGGGGAAGAGAGAGACAGAGAGGAAAGCGCGGTGGAGGGGTGGAGAAGCAAATGGGCGCTTCTGTGTGCCCTGGCCGGGAATCGAATCCGGGTAAGATGAGCTTTTGAATCTGTTTTCTGCTGGATCATGGTATGCGTTGAACTAACAAAGATACGCAGAAATTACTGATTTATATAAAGCTCTTTGACTCAGTAAACTTTTTTTTTAATTTATTCATTTTTAGAGAGGAGAGAGAGTGGCAGAGAGAGAGACAGAGAGAGAAAGGAGAGAGAGAGGAGAGACAGAGAGAGAGAAGAGGGGAGAAGCTGGAAGCATCAACTCCCATATGTGCCTTGACCAGGCAAGCCCAGGGTTTCAAACCGGCGACCTCAGCATTTCCAGGTCGACGCTTTATCCACTGCGCCACCACAGGTCAGGCTGACTCAGTAAACTTTTAAGATTTCAAAAAAATTCAATGTTAATTTCCACGGGGCTCCATTTCTGCTTTGGCTTTGTGTTGAAGGGAAGCTCACTGTACGGAGGTTTTGCGTGTTCCTCCCTCACAGGTTTCAAGAGTAAGATAATTTACAGAGTAAACATTGTAATCAGCCAGCGGAGAGTGAGACTTAAGATTCTGGTTAGCCCTGTTTTTCATACTAGAAAAAAAGCAGAAAAGGTGAAATAGCCGTTTCTTCTGAAAACATGTGGTCACCCAGGGGGGACCTTTGTGACTCGTGGGCAGTACCAGCCCTGTTCTAGATGTGCTTGTCAAACCCGAGCCTGTGACTCGGGCTGCCGGAAGCAGGACGCAGACACTGTCTGTGACTTGGTATCCACGGCTTGCACTGCACAGTCAAACTTCGCTGTTGAGCAATCACAGCTTGCTTGCACACTTCAGATTCAGGGTCTTAAAATGAGATTTGAATTTCTGTTGAATATCTTTAAAAAAATGACAGCAAAATCATTTAAGTAAGATTGATACGCATTGTGAGTCGTATCTAAAACAAAGTAGAAATACAGATTTGATTTCCTGTTGTAATTCCGGGAACTGCTGTTTGGGATAGCTATTAGGTAGCTTTTATAAGTTAGTATTGCCTGACCTGTGGTGGTGCAGTGGATAAAGCGTCAACCTGGAAACACTGAGGTTGCCAGTTCAAAACCCTGGGCTTGCCTGGTCAAGGCACATATGGGAGTTGATGCTTCCTGCTCCTCCCCCCTTCCCTCTCTCTCTTTCTCCCTCTCCCCTCTCTATAATGAATAAATAAAATCTTTAAAAAAAAAAACAAAAAAATTAGTATCTCAGTTTCAGTCATACCTGATGATTCAGCAAGCTAATCTCTGTCTTCTAAGATACATGGAGTACATATGAAAAATCTATAAGGTCCTGAATAGTTTTCACTTAATTATTCATTAGAGGAACATTTATTTTCCTATTGTAAATGTGAAGTTTTTGATTGTTAATAAAAAGAGTCTGTCAAAAAGAGGCTGTGTTCTGCGTGTTGGTCAAAACCTTAAGAATCCAATGCGTTACTGTAGGAACGGAATACAAAATGATTGGTAGTTGAAATTTTACTTTTAAAACCTGGAAGGCGTAGGAACTCTTTCTTCAGTCCTTTCTGCGGCAACATCATCTGATAATGTAACAGCATAGTATTTTATATACAAAGTTAATAATGTCATAACATCTTAAACCTTAAGTCTTTTTTTTAATTTATTTTTTTCAGAGACAGAGAGAGTCAGAGAGAGGGATAGTTAGGGACAGACAGACGGGAATGGAGAGAGATGAGAAGCATCAATCATCAGTTTTTTGTTGCGACACCTTAGTTGTTCATTGATTACTTTCTCATATGTGCCTTGACCGAGGGCCTTCAGCAGACCGAGTAACCCCTTGCTCGAGCCAGCGATCTTGGGTCCAAGCTGATGAGCCTTGTTCAAACCAGATGAGCCCGTGCTTAAGCTGGCGACCTTGGGGTCTCGAACCTGGGTCCTCGGTATCCCAGTCTGACGCTTTATCCACTGCGCCACCGCCTGGTCAGGCAATGTCATAACATCTTAGAACATTAACCAAACATAGAATATTGCCTAAACTCTGGGGAGAAAAAAGTATTCATACCACAAGGTGTATTTTACATGAAGTTCTGACCTTTATGTAAGAAGTGACATTTTATTCGCTCCAGTGTTGGAAAGTGTGAGCTTACGTAGGCCCCTCTCCCTGGCCTGCTAGGATAGTGGTTGTGGAAGGCAAAGTGACGTTCACCTGTGTCTGGGGAAGTCCTGCTGTTTGCTGTTGCATGTGTGCTTTGGAGAGCGAGTGCTTCTGCTCTCAAGATGCTTTTGAACGTGTTTTGAAAAAAGTTGGCTGTCTCAGTTCAGTTTGACAGGGAAAGGGCACGAAAGCTCTCGGGTTCCGGCTTCATGTCTACCGTTCTGCAGTTAGTGTGCCCATGGCCGCACTCGGGACCTCTCTCAACAGCACTGCTCAGAGATGAGTCCTCGTCTGCTTCCCTGCTAACCTGGGAGCCCCAGGACAGCCCCGGGCGGAGCTACTGTTCATTCGTGTGTCTTTGGTGTCGCGCACAGAATTCTGGACCCAAAATCAAATATTTTTATTAAGCAATATGATTTAATGTAGTCATCACAACATAAAGGGTCTCCCCGAGGCTCAGACGTTAACACCAACACCCACAAAGACATGTGACAGCATAGGTCCTGTGACTGCAGGGGCCTTAGGCTCGCTCTTGTCCTGCTGCTTGCCTTTGCACACGGCACAGCAGGAACAGGAGGCCTGGGCCCCCATGTCGTTACTCAGCACCTGTGTGATATACTACTGGTCAGCATGCCTAATTTGAGTCCCTGTCCCTTTCATGTACGATAATGGGTTTGGACAGAGAATACTATATGCCAACTCTAGCACTTTGAGGATTTATCTTTGTTTTGACTAAAATGAGGGCGGATAAATGCATACTGATGATATTAGATGGTCATGTCATTTACAAAAGGTGTCCAGTTTATTACTCTAAACAAGGGTTCTCCCGACCAATAGAATACTTGCTGGTAGTGTTTGTGGTCGGCTCCATCTTTGGGGCTCAGGGAGGATGTGGAGGGAAACACCCAAGTCCCTTCAGCTTAAGGGAAATGAAAGCAGTGTTTCACAGCGACCCCTCTCGTCTGTTCACGGGGACTGGTATGGCACAGAGTGTGGAGCCGGGCCACTGGGCTTGTATTCAGGGACATATGGCCAGGCAACTTAGAACTGTGGCCATCTTCATGGAGCCAGTTTTGCACCAGGAGTTCCATACTGTGTCGGTCATTGGCTTGGGCTGCCATGTAGAATAGCACAGACTGGGGGGCTTAAGTGACAGAAATTATTTCTTACAGTTCTGGAGTTTGTAAGGTCTAAGATCAAAGTGCTACCTGATTCAGTTCCTGTGAGAGCCCTTTTTCTGGTTTGCAGAAGGCCACCTTCTTGCTGTGTCCTCCCATGGCAGAGAGAAGGAGAGACAGAGACACAGAATCTCCCTTCCTCTTCTTAGAAGGCCACAGTCCTATTGAATTAGGGCCTGATGCTTAAGATCCCAGTTCACCTTACTTAGAACCTTCTAAAGGTTCTATCTCTAGACATAGTCACATTGGGCATTAGGATTTCAACATATGACTTTGAGGGGAACACGATTCAGTCCACAGCGATCTTTAGTCTCTCTAAGCTCTCTCTCTCTCTCTGCAGCACCTCAGTATTCCAGGATCTTTGTACGAATCATAATATGACCATAAACAAGTCAAGTCCTAATGATGCAAGAAACCTGGCAAAGAAAGTAAATTTATATCTTTAGCTTTTGTCTAGAGGTTAAAAGCCTTCTCATGGTCAAACACCTGGTCCCTGTTTAAGGAATGTTTGCACGTAGAGAATATTAACACAAAGAATTTCCAGTTTTTTGAAGTTTTAAATTAAGCAGAAGCTTAATTTTTTTTAAAGGAATCTTTTTTTAAAATTAATTTTATTTATTCATTTTTAGAGGGGAGAGAGAGAGGGAGAGGGAGAGAGAGAGGGAGAGAGAGAAACAGAGAGAGAGAGAAGGGGGAGGAGTTGGAAGCATCAACTCCCATATGTGCCTTGACCAGGCAAGCCCAGGGTTTCGAACCGGCGACCTCAGCAAACTTTTTTTAAAGATTTATTATTATTATTATTTTTTTTACCAAGTATAAGATTTCTTGTATATTTCTTGATTATAGAGTAGGAAATAGATGAATTCAATACTTCAATTTTGTTTTAATTGAATACTTATAAGGAGTTTCCTCTTCCCCCAATGAAGGTTAAAATTTAACCCAAACTCATAAATTTGTACCACTTTAAATGCTGGAAATATGTGGGCAATTATATACCCAATTCTCTATTATTCTCTGTAGTTTGGCTATATTCAGTTGTCATTATGGTTATTGGCGACATTATGGTATAGGATTTATAAAACAGACTTTTTTTAGAACCACAGCAAAACTAGCAGAAGTACAGACATTTCACATTTATACCCTGCTGCCTAACCCCCAAACTCCCTACCGACATCCCCCAACAGAGTGGTGCATTTGTTGAAACCGATGAACCCCCCTGGACGCATCATAATCACCCGAAGCCCATAGTTCACAGAAGAGCTCACGTTTGGCGTTGTTCCTCCCAGGGGTTTTGGCAGGTACACAGTGACATGCACCCATCACTAAAGCCTCAGACATAATGGCTTCACTGCCCCAAGGAGCCTCTGTGCGCCACCTGCTCTTTCCTTCTTCCTAACACCCCAGAAACCACTGATCCTTTTGTTTTCTCCATAGTTTTGTCTTTCTCCAGAATGTGTTATGTGGGGAAAACAGCCGGGTTGGGCTTGCCCACTGGTGTCCCGGCTGCAAGCACGTTGCACGATTAGTGCGTGAGCACGTGGCAGAAAGCCACGTGTGTGTCTATGAAAAGCTATGGCCGCTTTCCCTCGGTGGGGCGATTTGCCCAGATCGCTCTCCTGCCTCTGGGAGGTGCGGTTCCACGATTCCCTCAGCCGCCGCTGTGAGGGGCGCTGTTCCTGACCCCTCACCCTCCACTGCGCAAAGCGGTTTTCCTTTGTTGATTCGCTCGCCTGTCTCTGCGAGCCTCCAATAAACGGGCATGGCCTGAGCCTTTCCCGCTCCGCGGTTCCTCTATCGTCTGCCCAAGTCCAATGTGAACTGGCCTGGCCTCGACCACCAGCATCGCATCATATACTTGGGATCATATGGTATGTCACATTGGCTTTCATTTAGTAACATGCACTTAAGGTTTGTTCATGTCTTTTCATGGCTTGGTAGCTCATTTCTTTAACACTGAATAGTATTCCTTTGTCTGGATGAACCACAGCTTATTTATCTATTCACCTGCTGGAGGACATCTTCATATTTCCAAGTTTTGACAATTACAAATAAACATCTTTGTGGATATAGATTTTAAATCATTTGGGTAATTACCAAGGATAGTGATTGCTGGATCATATACAAATATGTTCAGTGTTCTAGAAATGGAGTTGAAAAAAATTAACAAGTAACTTTTAGATAATTAAATGTTTACCCCGCCATGGGAAGTAGCCAGGGCCCCTGCACGTGATTGGCTAGCTGTGTTTTATGAGGGTGTCCCCAGGGTGGCCAGGGCTGCTCTGAAATGCAGCCTTTCTCCCGCCCTGTGTGTAGAGGCACCTGTGTGACCCCCCCAGGGCTGCCCAGTAGTTGGTTTACATTTTGCTAGCAGTCTTCTCTCCCTTTGGGTCTTATATCCTCATACCCCATTCTTGGGGTCAGTTCTCCTATTTCTTCTCTGGCCTAAAGAGTTAATCTTGTCTGTACCAGGCACTGGTACAGTGAACAGAGCATTTTCCTGGGATGCTGAAGACCCAGGTTCAAAACCCCGGGGTTGCCGGCTTGAGCGCGGGCTCACCAACTTGAACACAGGGTCACTGGCTTGAATGTGGGATCAAAATGATCTCATGGTCGCTGGCTTGAGCCCAAGGTCGCTGGCTTGAACAAGGGGTCACTGGCTCAGCTCGAGCCCCCAGTCAAGACATGTCTGAGAAGTAATCAATGAACAACTAAAGTGCTGCAACTATGAGTTAATGCTTCTTATCTCTTTCCTTTCCTGTCTCTTGCTAAAAAAATAAAATAAAAAAATAAATCCATAAAAATTTCTATTCTTCCATCCAGAGGAAAACGCAAGATTGCCTTTCCCCCCAACTATTATCCTAAATATACAGGGTGGGGAAAAATTTGGTTAACAGTTTGTATGGAAAATAATACAATAAATAATAATACAAAAAAAACTTTCATGTACTGTAAGCCTACTTTTGCCACACCCCATATTTGCTCTAGAACCACTAGGTGGCAGTATTTCTATGCTTTTCTCCCTCCAGGCACTGCTATAAACGGGATTTCTGTAGAAGCAGAATGGTTCAGGGTGTTGGAACACTTCAAGGAGGACCTTCAAGGCACACGTTACTGAACCTTTTTTGTTCATTATAAAAAGGATGTTCTTTCAGTTTTTCACTTTAAACTTTTAATTCTTTTTATTTTGAAAACCTCAAATGTGCAGAACAGTAGCAATTATAGTATACAAACCCAAGTGTTTTCAGAGGGTTTCTTTTGAGGGTCCGTTGCCCATAGGATGCCCCATCACCACCAAGTACTTTGTATCTCCTGAAAACAAGGACATTCTCCTACATAGCCACTGGACAGCCGTCAGAATCAGGGAATTGAGGGAAGGGGGGACACGGGGTGAGGGAGGGAGACTTGACTTGGGGTGGTGAACACACAGGGCAGTGTACAGGTGATGTATTATCAAATGGTACACCTGAAAACCTATGTAATTTTATTAACCAAAGTCACCCCAGTGAATTCGATTAAAAAAAAATCAGGAAATTAACAATTAGGTACTATCCTGTAATTCTCAGATACTATCCAGTCATTGTCCCAATAATGCCCTTTACAGCAAAACAATCCAGTCCAGAATCCCCCTGTACTTAGGTATTGTGTCGCCTGCCTTAGACGCTGCCACGGTGTGGTTAGACGGTCCCCTCACCACAGGCCATGTGCCAATGCTGATACAGGGAAAAACACTCCTTTCTTTGTTTCGTCCCTCCGGTATATTTGGACTGGGTAGTTAACCTACATGCGTAGTCTTGTAAAATCTCCAAACTGGAAACTTCCAAATCTGCCAAAGGTGAGTTTCTATGGTATGCTGATTTCCGTTTACTTTTACTGGTTCTCTTGCTTACTCATCTAAAAAATAATTCCCTTTAGGCAAGGACTCATTTTTCATGTTCTTTTAAAAAATTCTTTGTTTTGACTTATTTAGGTCATGGGCATGCCATCCTCAGTTTTCAGACATTTTACTGTTTTTCATTTTTTTTAAAAGTTTTATTTATTAATTTTAGAGAGAGGAGAGAGAGAAAGGGGGAGGAGGAGCAGGAAGCATCCACTCATAATACCTTGAGTGTGGGATCATAAACATGACCTGGTGGTCACTGGCCTGAGCCCAAGGTTGCTGGCTTGAACAGGGGTCCCTTCCTTCCTTCCTTCCTTCCTTCCTTCCTTCCTTCCTTCCTTCCTTCCTTCCTTCCTTCCTTCCTCCCTCCCTCCCTCCCTCCCTCCCTCCCTCCCTTCCTCCCTCTCTCCCTCCCCCCCCCCTCCCTCCCTCCCTCCCTTCCTTCCTTCCTTCTATCCTTTCATCTTACCTTTTTCCCTTCTTTTCCTTCTTCATCTTTCTCTTCCTCTCTTCCTCCCGTTCTCCTTCTGGTGGATCAACAGGAAACTTTCCTCAAATGCCAATATCAGTCCTGCTGTGTTCCTGAGCAACTGGTTGATTTTCAGAGAAGATTATGAAAAGTCTGACTTGTGTGACTTCCAAGGTTGTGTTCTTCGTGTTGACCGCCAGAGCAGTAGTCTGCACGGGCGTTCAGAGCACATATGGCAGCTGGCCACCACCCCCTGGGCCGCGTCGTTGTGTGGTTACTAGCGATTTCCTCCACTAGACCATCGGCTCCGTGAAGGCAGGGGCCATGGTGCTGTTTTCAAAAGAAGCATTGTATCCCCAGGACACAGTATACTGCCCTTATACTAATACGTATTGGTTGAATAATTGAATACATTGATTCAGTGTGATAATTTTTCTTTTCTTTACCGTGAAGGTGTGAGAGCCACACATCGTGAAACCTCTGTTCAGAGAGCCACAGGCAATGGTGTTGTTGAATAAAAACCTGTCTATTGAAGAACACATTGCAAAACTAAAATTTAGGCCTGCCAGGTGTGGGCCGCGGGCCCCAGCTTTTGTCACAGTTCAGCCATGGTCTGAAATGTTCCCGCTCTGCCAATCTGTTGAAAAGTCAGACGGGAAGATTGCAGAGAAACGGTAAGATGAGATTAGGAAACTGTGTTTTGTGGGTGTGTGTGTAAATGAAAGAATTTAGGAGACTCAGTTGAGTATTTTTTTCCCAAAATTAAATGATTTTACTGTATTTAATATGAATATGTAAAAATTTAAACAAACCTATATAAAAACTCGATGTTTACAGGTCTTGTACAACTATAAAGTCAAATACATGTATCGTTTTACACAAACACAATTAGGAAACACAATGCAAAGGGTCAGCATCAGGGATGCGAATCACACCTCCCTGGAACGCACACCACCTACTCCTCGCCTCCGCGCCCCCTTGCGGGGCTTCGAAGCCCCGCCCTGAGGTGATCCAGCTCTCCTGACACTCTCCTCCGCTCCCAATATTGAAAAATACGCATTCCATCTGCCACCTGCCATGCAATATACCTTTCACGTTTGCGGCGTTAAAAATGCCTCATCTGTTCATTCATGTCTGCTTAGCTCACCAGCCTTAAAGTGGTATTACCTGATGGCCGCGGAATCAGTAATGACCCTGTGAAGAAACCCTTGGGTCCTCAGACATAAAGCAGGCTTCCAAATTGCCCAGTGTTTCCATTACATTTTTATATTACTACTGAAACAAACAAAAAATGAATAATTTACTAATTTGTGTAGAAAAACTTGAGAGCATTAAAAAATATATAAAAGGACTGTAGCTTAAAAACATTAGGAGAAGCCCTGGCCGGTTGGCTCAGCGGTAGAGCGTCGGCCTAGCGTGCGGAGGACCCGGGTTCGATTCCCGGCCAGGGCACACAGGAGAAGCGCCCATTTGCTTCTCCACCCCTCCGCCGCACTTTCCTCTCTGTCTCTCTCTTCCCCTCCCGCAGCCAAGGCTCCACTGGAGCAAAGATGGCCTGGGCGCTGGGGATGGCTCTGTGGCCTCTGCCTCAGGCGCTAGAGTGGCTCTGGTCGCCAACATGGCGACGCCCAGGATGGGCAGAGCATCGTCCCTGGTGGGCGTGCCGGGTGGATCCCGGTCGGGCGCATGCGGGAGTCTGACTGTTTCTCCCTGTTTCCAGCTTCAGAAAAATGAAAAAAAAAACAAAAAAAAACATTAGGAGAAATAGTTATGTATTGCCTATCCATTCAGACCCAAATAATCAGTTTGGTATTATTTCTTTGTGTGTGTGTGTGTGTGTGTGTGTGTGTGTGTGTGTGTGAGAGAGAGAGAGAGAGAGAGAGAAGAAAAGGAAGAGGAGAGAGGTTTTATTCTTTAAATAGAATAGTTTTCTTCAGCTAGTCCTTAAATTTTGGTGGCTGCATAACCTCTCCGAGATCTTTGGGGAGAATCAGGCTTAATGCCTGCTTCTGGTTGCTTTCAAGATTTTTAACATTAAATTGGACTTCTTGAGATAAAAGGCAAGATGTAGTTCTGGTAAATAAATATAAGAATTTGAGAATGCATGTCTTGGGCAAATTCCAAGACTATTGCTTTTTATTTTCCACTTAAGTCAAATATTTTAAAATTTTCTTTGGAAATGGTGTTTGCCATTTTTTTATATTCTAGACTATTCATTAGACAGTTTATCTAAAACTTACTGACTTTTGTTTATATTATAATAAAAAGGTTTATTATCTGTTTTTAGTCTTTGGTCATTGTTATGAGGCAAACTTCAGTTAAAATGTCATCATTTTTTTTCCTGACTTTACATACATGTTTTCTGGAGTATTCTGTGAATTCTTAAAATATACAGTATATACTTTGCTACTGCCAAAGAATGTATTTGTCTTAAATTTGAGGTTTTGAACTTTAACATCTGTGAACATTTGAAATGGAACTGTGTTTCAAAATTTATTGTGAAATTAATGTGGAATCTACATCTTGAAAATGTTTGACAGCCTCAATATTTCGATGACCATATTAACAAAAAGTGTAGGGACTTCAACTTCAATGTCATGTTTTATTTTCTACTTCTATTTATAGACCAGTTCTAGTGGTTTATGACTAAAACATGTTAGATATTAATTAGCAAAATACACAAATGTTAAAATTTAGTAAGTTTGTCTCTGAGAAATAGCAAAAGTATATTAAAATCAGACCATGAAATGAAACTTGAATATGTGAGCACGAGTTTCTGTTTCATATTCCAAATCCATGATTATTTGGGACACCCATTGTTATTGGATTGTTTTTAGTTTGCAACCAGATGTTTGGCACTGTGTAGGCCTGGCCATGGTGTAACATGGCTAATAGACACTGATTCATATTCAGTGTTTGCCATTGTAATATCCTCAGTGTCATGCCTGTTTACTGTAAGCTTTGCTCACTATTTTTTTTTTTTTTTTTTTTTAGAGAGGAGAGGGAGAGACAGAGAGAGAGAGAGAGGAGAGACAGAGAGAGAGAAGGTGGGGAGAAGCTGGAAGCATCAACTCCCATATGTGCCTTGACCAGGCAAGCCCAGGGTTTTGAACCGGCAACCTCAGCATTTCCAGGTCGACGCTTTATCCACTGCGCTGCCACAGGTCAGGCTGCTCACTATTTTTATTAGGGCTTTAAACATCCCACCCTAAAACTTTCCGCCCAAGCATTTAAGTTTTACTGCCACAGGAGATACTATTAATGTAATTCTGGTAAAGTGTCACCCCTTAAACACTGAATTTTTTCCTCTTAGTTAAAGTTACCCTAAGTGGGCTATATTTGTGTATATGTGTATTTCTGTTATACTGAGTTGATTGTGGATACTACTACTTAATTTGTTGACACGTTATATAGTACGCAAATACACACTTAAAAATCATGTTAGAAAGTTCAATTTGCATTTTATGGTTTTCTTTTTCTTTTTTTTTGAGAGAGGGAGACAGGAAGGGAGAGAGATGAGAAGCATCAATTTTCATTGTAGCACCTTAGTTGTTCATTGATTGGTTCTCATCTGTGGCTTGACCAGAGGGCTCCAGCCTTGCCAGTAACCCCTTACTCAAGCCAGCGATCTTGGGCTCAAGTAACCTTAGGCTTCAAGCCAGTAACTTTTGGGATCAAGCCAGTGACCATGGGGTTGTGTCTATAATCCCAAGCTCAAGCCGATGACCCTGCGCTCAAGCTGGTGAGCCTGCGCTCAAGCTGGAAACCTTGGGGCTTTGAACCTGGGTCCTCAGCATCCCAGGTCAACGTTCTTTTCACTGTGCCACCGCCTGGTCAGGTACATTTTACATTCTTCAAGGTGTTTATATGGGTGTATAAGTAAACAGGTACACTCAGTTAAACCTTTAGTTACAAACATATTGAGCTGTGAGACTGAAGGTTTGTCCAAAATGAGGGTGGATCAGTTAGAGTGTTTTAGTTGCCAAAAAAAAAACCCCAACAAAAGCTCCTCACACTGGCTTAACTAATGAGGACATTGGCTGGCTCATGTGACACTGTGCCACTGCTTTGTCAGGCTATTCTGTGTTTTCTTCTAGAAGTTTTGTAGTATTGCATTTTAATATTTAGATCTATGATCCATTTTGAATACATTTTTTTTTTTTTTTGTATTTTTCCGAAGATGGAAACGGGGAGAGACAGTCAGACAGACTCCCACATGCGCCCAACCGGGATCCACTCGGCACGCCCACCAGGGGCGACGCTCTGCCTACCAGGGGGCGATGCTCTGCCCCTCCGGAGTGTCGCTCTGTTGCGACCAGAGCCACTCTAGCACCTGGGGCAGAGGCCAAGGAGCCATCCCCAGCGCCCGGGCCATCTTTGCTCCAATGGAGCCTCAGCTGCGGGAGGGGAAGAGAAAGACAGAGAGGAAGGAGAGGGGGAGGGGTGGAGAAGCAGATGGGCGCTTCTCTTGTGTGCCCTGGCCGGGAATCAAACCCGGGACTTCTGCACGCCAGGCCGACGCTCTACCACTGAGCCAACCGGCCAGGGCTTGAATACATTTTTATGAAGAACTTAATTTTAAGTAGTTACTTGTTACGTGAACCCTTCTGTAGCACCGTGTGACCAATCTGGGTTGCTCTGTGGTCTTTTCTCGTGACGCAAGTCCCTTAGGAGCTCATGGCGCACACAGTTTGTTGTTACCGTGTTCCCGCGAAGGCTGTTGCATTTCTTCTATAATATATCTACTCCAGATTGTGTTTCTTCTCACCAGCTCAGACACGTGGACAACTTGCCAATTTATTTTCCTCCAAAAAACTGATTCCGTGTTGGCCTGTGGAAATGAATTGGTAATGAACCTGTTTATATACAGTCATGTGTTACTTAAGGATGGGGCTACATTCTGAGAAATGCATCCTTAGGCGATTTTGTCAGTGTGTCAACGTCACAGAAGCACTTCACACACCTAGGAGGTGGAGCCTACTGCACACATAGTTGGTCTAGTAAAGCCTATGTAGCATGCCGCTGTACTGAATACTGTTGGCAATTACAACACAATGGTATTTGTGTAACTAAACGTATAAAGTGTGTGTGTGTGTGTGTGTGTGTGTGCGCGCGCGCGCGCGCGCGCGGGGGGCCGGCAGGCAGGGGCCGTGCCTGGGTTTCCCTCCTGTTCACCTATTCCTCTTGTTCCTTCACCAGCTCCAGGGCCCAGCTGAGTGCGGGCACAGGGCAGGTGGACAGCACACGGAGCCCCGCCTCGTTCAACTACGCAGAACTAGCAGTAAATTCATCATGATAGTCAGGTCCAGCTTTTTCGTTCAATATCGAAACAAACTTTTTGCTTAGAATCTATTACAATATTATGGGATCACTGTTGTTTCTATGAACCATCTTTGACCAAAATGCTGTTATGTTATGTGACACATGACTTTCAGTGATAGAAAAATCAATCAATAAATATTTGTCTCAATAAATAAATATACAATGAGTAGTATTTAAAGGCAATCTGTTTGCCAGTGATGGGTGCACACGGACATTTGTAATTTTGTATTGCAAATTATAGGATGACGTTAGTATTGCTGTCCTTCCACTTGAAATAGTGGGCTGTCAGGCCCGGCGAATTCTGGGGGCCATGGCAGGGTGTGGGGACAGGGCTGGGGGCTCCACCTGTGCTGGCTGTGGTCTCTGCTCCGTCCCACATCAAGCATCACCAGGGGTCACTGGGTGACGAGTGTGGGTACACTGGCCCCGGCCCATCTCCCTGACTAGGGAACATCTCCAACTTCCAGCTGTAATGAGGGTGGTCAGTGAGGTCATTTTCATGTGAGACCGGCAAGCTTAATAGCACGACCGACAAGACTGCCCTTGCTGTGTCCTACGGATGGAAAAAGCTGGATTGTTTATTTTCTTGTGGGAAGGCCGTTTAGTTCTGGTGGTGAGGATGAAAACTCTCTCCCCTAGTTTTGCCCGGTCAGACCACAATGCCCAGGCCTGCTGTTGTATCTTGTGCTCAGATTCATATAGTCTGACGGGGCCGAGCAGGGGGTGGCCGCAGTCACAGATGTGAAATGAAGCAGCCTGGTCACACAGAAGGGTGGGCAGAGAGTGGCAGGAAGAGAGAACGTCTGGATCAAGACTCCAAAGAGACCATGTGGATAAGCAAGTAGCAGAAGTCAGAGCAACACCACCATGTCCGTTTCCTTTCCCTTTCCTTCCGTGTCCCCCAGTCGGCCCCATTTCCTTTCTTAGCCCCGTAGGGAGTTACTTACAGTGTGGAGCTTGTGAAGATAACCTAGATCTTTCAGGGAACACCGCTGGTCAGACTTACTGGACTGTCATTACTCTCTCCCTCTTCCCCCACCCCAACCAAATAAAATCGCTAGGTTGGAAGATGAACATGTTTTCAATTTGAGTAGATAGTGCCAACCTGCTGTTCAAAATTTACCCTCAGGGTTGTAGGAGGACTCTCATTTCTCCACATCCTTCTCAGCTCTTGATGTTTTCACGTCTTAAATTCTTGCTCGGCTTGTGAATGAGAAGTGCTATGTCCTAGTTTTGATTTGCACTTTTCTAATTACCAGTGGAGTTGAACCCCCCCCATTTGTTTGTTCAAAGTTTGCATTCCTTCCTCTGAGGATTGCGTAGTCATTGCCTTTATGTGTTTAATTAGGTCTTGCCCTTCTTCTTATTGATTTGTAAGTTTTAAAGAAGTATGTATTTGGATATTAATTCTTAGTTTGTTCTAAGGGAAAAGACCTTTTCTCAGTCTGTGACTTTTCTTTTAATTCTGTTTTTGGCATCTTTTGAAAAATTGAAGTTTTATGTTTGATGAGTCAAACATCAATATTATCCTTTGTTATTTATGCTTCTTGTGCCTTATTTAAGAGAGTGTTCCCTACCTTGAAGTCATAAATATATTCTCTTACCTATTATTTTAATGCCCCCTTTTGTAATTTCCAAATTTCTTACTTTGTGCTAATACTTTAAATCCATTTTTCTTCTTTCAACATTTGAATCTTAGGTCAATCTGGTATTGATTTGGAGGTATGAATCTAATTTAACTTTTCAATTTGAAATGTCAACTGGTATAATACTATTTATTGGGTGACTTATCAGTTCTCCATTGGTTGGTAATGCCATCATTATCATATGCCAAGTTTCCAAATATATACAGGTCAACTTCTAGGCTCTCTATTCTTATTCATTGATATTTTTATCAGTTCTGCACCATCAAACTTTGTTACACAGATTTTACTGAGGTATAATTAACATATAATACACTGTATGGGTTTAGTTTTTAATTTCATAAATTTGAATTATACACTCATGAAACCAACACTGCACTCAAGACAATAACCATAACATCCCTCCTAAATTATTATTATTTTTTTGTATTTTTCTGAAGTTGGAAACTGGGAGGCAGATAGACTCCTGCATGCACCCGACCGGAATCCACCCGGCATGCCCACCAGGGGGCGATACTCTGCCCATCTGGGGCGTTGCTCTGTTGCAACCAGAGTCATTCTAGCACCTGAGGAAGAGGCCATAGAACCATCCTCAGCGCCCGGGCCAACTTTGCTCCAATGGAGCCTTGGCTGCAGGAGGGGAAGAGAGAGACAGAGAGGAAGGAGAGGGGGAGGGGTGGAGAAGCAGATGGGCACTTCTCCTGTGTGCCCTGGCCGGGAATTGAACCCGGGACTCCTGCACGCCAGGCCGACGCTCTACCACTGTGCCAACCGGCCAGGGCCATCCCTCCTAAAATTTTATTGTGACCCTTGGAAATCCCTCCTCTTTGCCCTTCTTTGACTCCTCGTCCACAGGCGATCACTGATCTGCTTTCCATTGCTATAGATCAGCAATTTTCAACCATTTTCATGTCATGGCACACATAAACTAATTACTAAAATTTGGCTGTACACCAAAAAATATATTCTAGTTTTTTGCCGATCTGACAAAAAAATAGGTATACTTTTGATTCATTAGCACAAGACAGCTAGTGTTGTGTTGGCTGTGTCATATTTTTTTGACAATCTAAGGGGCCATAGCCTGATAGCTTGGTTGATTAGAGCATCATGTGGAGAGGCTAAGGTTGCGACTTTGATCCTCAGTCAGGGCACATACAAGAACAGAATGATGTTCCTGTCTCCCTCTTTCTCCCTTCCTCTCTCTGAAATCAATAAATAAAATTTGAAAAAACTTTAAAGAAAAAGGACAATCTAAGGGAAAAGAGGTCAGTGTCCCTGACTAAATAATCAGGTACTATATGTTTTTTTTTTTTTTTTTTTAATATTTTATTTATTGATTTTTTTTTTTTTTTTTAGAGAGAGAGGAGTGAGAGAGAGAGACAGAGAGAGAGAGAAGGGGGAGGAGCAGGAAGCATCAACTCCCATATGTGCCTTGACCAGGCAAGCCCAAGGTTTCGAACCGGCGACCTCAGTGTTCCAGGTCGACGCTTTATCCCACTGCGCCACCACAGGTCAGGCCTACTATATGTTTTAAACACTTTTTTATTTTTTAATTCAGTTTATTGAGGTACATATTCTTTTTTTTTTTTTTGTATTTTTCTGAAGCTGGAAACGGGGAGAGACAGTCAGACAGACTCCCGAGCATGCACCCGACCGGGTTCCACCCGGCACGCCCACCAGGGAACGATGCTCTGCCCACCAGGGGGCGATGCTCTGCCCCTCCGGGGCGTCGCTCTGTTGTGACCAGAGCCACTCTAGTGCCTGGGGCAGAGGCCAAGGAGCCATCCCCAGCGCCCGGGCCATCTTTGCTCCAATGGAGCCTTGGCTGCAGGAGGGGAAGAGAGAGACAGAGAGGAAGGAGAGGAGGAGGGGTGGAGAAGCAGATGGGTGCTTCTCCTGTGTGCCCTGGCCGGGAATCGAACCCGGGACTTCCGCACGCCAGGCCAACACTCTACCACTGAGCAAACTGGCCAGGGCCTAGGTACATATTCTTGTGGCACACCAATTGAAAGTCACTGCTATAGGTTAGTTTGCATTTCTTAGGACTTTATATTAATGGAATAATACAGTATATATATATATATTCATTGATATTTTTATCAGTTCTGCATCATCAAACTTTGTTACACAGATTTTACTGAGGTATAAACTAAACCAACTGTATGGGTTTAGTTTTTAATTTCATAAATTTGAATTATACACATGAAACCAACACTGCACTCAAGACAATAACCATAACATATATATATATATATATATATATATTTTTTTTTTTTTTTTTTTTTTTTTTTTTTTTTTTCAGAGACAGAGAGTCAGAGAGAGGGATAGACAGGGACAGATAGACAGGAACGGAGAGATGAGAAGCATCAATCATTAGTTTTTCATTGTGTGTTGCAACACCTTAGTTGTTCATTGATTGCTTTCTCATATGTGCCTTGACCGCGGGCCTTCAGCAGACCGAGTAACCCCTTGCTCGAGCCAGCGACCTTGGGTCCAAGCCGGTGAGCTTTTGCTCAAACCAGATGAGCCCGCGCTCAAACTGGCGACCTCGGGGTCTCGAACCTGGGTCCTCTGCATCCCAGTCTGACACTCTATCCACTGTGCCACCGTCTGGTCAGGCCAGTATATATTTTTGTATAATTAATTACACTTAGCATAATCATTGTAAGATTCCCCTACTTGTTTGTATCAAGAATTCACTTCTTGCCTGACCAGGTGGTGGCGCAGTGGATAGAGCGTTGGTCTGAGAAATATATATATATATATATATATATATATATATATATATATATATATATATATTTCTAATGTAATTTTTCTAACAATGCCTAAAATGAATGAGTATCTTTCTACTCCTCAGTATGGCAGTGACTCTAGATTGCTTTAACTTCTTGAGTTTGCTTAACCTCTCCCACTGTTATCTATTATTTTAATGCCCCCTTTTGTAATTTCCAAATGACTTATCCTTATTTTTGAGATGGCTTCTTATTTAGGTTCTTCAAGTCTTTTGTTGTTTAAGGCTCATGGATGCTTCAAGCATTCTTCTCCCTTCTGGGCTAAACGTTCTTCTTGCTAAAGTAGTATCAGTAATTACTATTGACTAAACAAACAGCTAGATATTCCTCCAGCAAAATGGATTTATCCGAAATAATAAAGAATAGTAACTGGTGACACGCAGTCTAATGGCAAACCACATGCAGGTCCAGAGAAACAACCGAAAGCAATGTTTTTTTTTTGTTTGTTTGTTTTTGTTTTTGTATTTTTCTGAAGCTAGAAACGGGGAGAGACAGACAGACTCCCGCATGCGCCCGACCGGGATCCACCCGGCACGCTCACCAGGGGGCGATGCTCTGCCCACCAGGGGGCGATGCTCTGCCCCTCCGGGGCGTCGCTCTGCCGCAACCAGAGCCACTCTAGCGCCTGGGGCAGAGGCCAAAGAATCATCCCCAGTGCCCAGGCCATCTTTGCTCCAATGGAGCCTTGGCTGCAGGAGGGGAAGAGAGAGACAGAGAGGAAGGAGGGGAGGGGGGTGGAGAAGCAGATGGGCGCTTCTCCTATGTGCCCTGGCCGGGAATCGAACCCAGGTTCCCCCGCACACCAGGCCGACGCTCTACAGCAATGTTTTTTTTTATGGACTTGGGAGGGGCTGTTGTAAAGGAAGATTCCATTGGAGGAAACTGAAAGGGCCAACTGTAGTGACTTCTCATTGGCTGAATTCTGGAAGTCTCCCATTGGCTGAGCTGTTACTGGGGCAAGACGCATCATTTCTTCCTCCGGCTGAGGTAGTCCAGCAGCCTCACTTCCTGTCGGAGGTGCAGGTACGTCTCTTCCTGTGACGTCAGTCCTGTACGCATGGGGACGCATGCGTCAGAGTTCTCTCTTCCAGCCTCCTGGCCGGAAATGAGGGTTCAGTCCCGTAATTGGCATTTTAGGCCGCGTGGTCCAGGTGCCACTGTGACTCCACTCGCATGTCCGCTCTCCATCCTCACGTGCCAGCTGCTTGCCTGTGGGCATCCCTCCTGTGCCCTGGCTTCCTCGTTCATGGGGCGTGGGGTCTTCCTGCCCGCTCTCTGTGCGGGTTCCTTCTTTGACTTTCTCCCAGGACTTGCCCTTTCTTGCTTTTGAGCCTGGCCATCTAGTGGCACGTAGTGACGTCACCCAGGTTTCTGAGCGGTCCCCCCGGAGGGCTGAAGGGCTCTCCCGCAGAAGGCGCCCCTATTTTCCAAGAGAACCTGGTTCAGCAGCCCTTCACGGGTGGCACCTTCGTGGGCGGGGGACCGTTCACGGAGGGGCGGCGTTTACTGTGACTTTTGTTATTTCTTCCTTATTTGAATACGTGAGCTCAGATATGCTGGAAATGAGTGAGAGAGTATTATGGGGTTTAAGACTGTGATCAGTGATGCTCACATCAATCCCTGCAGCTTTCCAGGGATGGTTTTTAGGAATAAGTACAATATATAATCAGGGGATGTCATTTCTGGTCCTTTTCACCCACAGATGAAGTATGGTCATTCAGTTTAATAGAAAGTGTGTCAACGCCCAAAATTCAACTGAGTAAATTTTAATGATCTTAACGGGCTTTATATAGAGATTCATAAATTGGGTAGCATCACAGTTAGCCCTGAGGTAGAAGGGAGTTTCTAAGAGGTTAAAAGGTAAGAGGTTTTATAGGCGGAAGAAGGGTGCAGGAACAAGGAATTTGTTCTAGGCAGAAGAGCAGATTGGTTATTGTGAGCTTATTTTTCTTAGAGAAAATGGCAGGGGTCTATCCGGCAGATTAACTATCGCTGAGCACCCCCTGATTGATCACTCCCTGATTGATTTACCACTCCATTTCTGAGGGAGTTAAAACTGTAGTTAAATCTCGGCTTAGTGAGTTGGGGCTTACGGAACATTATTAGTGACTACACTGTGGGCCTGTTGCCTGTCTTGAACAGTGCTAATGAATACTGTTACTAAATGGAGATGTCAATCTGGAATAGTTTGTCCCTTAGTGCCCCCTGGAGGAAGGAAATTTGAATAGAGAGGCAGGGAGTATGTAATTATGTCCATTTTATCTACTGAGATTCCACTTTTGCCTTTTACATGTATTTCTTCTGTAAAATAAGGCCACCTAAAACATTAGTGTATCATCAGAATAGTGCAAAAATTTCTCATGACTGAAGTCACTAACTAGAAAGAATTTTAAGGAAAGCATGCTAGTACTTAATTAAAAGATGGTAATTTTGGCCAATTGCAAAGCTACTGATTAAGTGTGAACACTACTTTTACTTCGCAGCACAGAAGGCTACTGGAAAGCCAAAAACAACTGGCTATTTTAGTGGCTGAACCACCTCTGTGCCAGAGTATGCCCCATTCTGAACTGGAGACACGCCGGCTCGAAACTGGCCACTACATCTTGCTGATCTTGGAGTTTCCCTTTCTGGTAGGCACATTGTTTATCTTTTATGCTAGTGTTCTAACCATACCTACTTCTTACAGTTGTTGGGGATTTAATAAGTTTTCTTTTGTTTTGTTTTGTTTTATAAGATTTTATTTATTGGCCCTGGCCAGTTTACTCAGCAGTAGAGCATTGGCCTGGCATGTGGATGTCCCAGGTTTGATTCCTGGTCAGGGCACAGAGGAGAAGCGCCCATCTGCTTCTCCACCCCTCCCCCTTCCCTTCTCTCTCTGTCTCTCTCTTCCCCTCCTGCAGCCATTGGCTCCGTTGGAACAGGTTGGCCTGGGGCACTGAGAATTGCTCCATGGCCTCTGCCTCCGGTGCTAAAATGGCTTGATTGCTGAGCAGCGGAGCAGTGGCCCAGATGGGCAGAGCATCTCCCCCTAGTGGGGCTTGCCAGGTAAATTCTGGTCGGGGCGCATGTGAGAGTCTGTCTATCTCCTTGCTTCTCACTTAGAAAAAAACCCCCAAAACTAATGATTTTATTTATTGATTTTGAGAGAGGAAAGAGAGAAAGGGAGTGGGGGGAGGAATGGGAAGCATCAACTTGTCACTGTTCCTTCTCATGTGTGACCCGGCAAGCCTGAAGTTTTGAACCAGCGACCTCAGCATTCCAGGTTGATAACTTATCCACTGTGCCGCCACAGGTCAGGCAAGAAGTTCCAACTCATAGTTGCTTCACTTTAGCTGTCTATTGCTTACTTGTACGTGCCTTGACCAAGCAAGCCCAGGGTTTCGAACTGGTGACCTCTGCAACCTCAGCGCTCCAGGTTGAGGCTATATCCACTGCACTGCCACTGATCAAGCTTGGTGAGTTAATAAATATCAAGTGCCTGGAGTATTGTAAGGCCTATCTATGTAAAGGTTTGCTCTTATTTTGGGGCATGACCTGCATGTCAGGTGGTAAGAATACCTGAAAAAAAAAATCTGTCGTGTACCCAAATAATATGGCAAATAATATTTTATATGTAGACGAGGAATGAAAAATACACTACCTATCTTGACAAGTAGGCAAAAGCATCTGAAAACAAAGGAGCATTAATTAAAAAACAATTAGGCATATTATCTGTGAACAATGGTACAATCAAATGTGCCATTATAAAAACCTGGCTTTGGGTAGAAGGAAGGTTCACAGAAAGAAAGGGGAGAGAGAGGGAGGAAGAAAGAAAGTGCGGGTTGGAATGGGCTGTAACGGGTAAATCAAATTGGTTCTTATGGAACATGAGTCAATGATAGGCTCTAAATACCATAAAAGGCAAAGCCACACTTGGGCATGGTAACAAACCTGGCCTGAACAGCAGAACACGCTTCATTATTCCATTTCCTTTGGCTCTTGCTGGGCCCCGGCTAAAAAAAGCCTATTCAGACTTTCTTTTTGTTACGTTTCCAAAAATCACATGTTGCATGGAGTTGAGAGGAGTGCAGCAGTCCTGACCTGGAGTTTGGAAAAAAAGAGGAATATGAAAAACTTAACGATAAAGCAACCAAACCAGCTTGGTGTTGACTTAGCAGCCTGTGGCTCATGTTTGGAAGAGAGAAGCTTAGATTATTCTAATTGGTCCCGAACAGTGGAATAAGAAATCACAGTGTAACACTGCCAGCAGGGGGAGTAAACACTGAACACCGGGAGGGACCTGACCACAAGAATGAATTGGTCCGTGGGACCCGCGGCCAACGGGAGCTAGGACTGATGCTGGGAATATTGTGGGTTCAGAAAACTGCCTCTCTCAGGCAGGCCTGAGCATAAACATTAGCTCAGAATGGCCCTGAGAAAGGCCTGTAATCAGCTCAGTCCAGCGAGCTCCTGTCTGTGCTGAGTGTTTTTCTGGGTTTAGACTCCATTTACTGATCCCCAAACCAATGACAACTCGGGGAGCGTCAGGACCTTGTTGATGGTTAAGCCACATTAAAGAACATCTCGTTTCAGGCACCTGTGTCAACCTTATGCTGGCTGGTGGGGATCATTCCACTCCCCATGGTTGGCCCGTGTGTGTGTGTGTGTGTGTGTGTGTGTGTGTGTATGTGTAAGCCTCTTTTGCTTTTCATCTGTATTCATTCCATTTCCTGAGAAAACATCAAGGTGTCGCGCCCACTGGTATTAACATGTGTGGACTACACAAACTGGAAGCAGACAGAAAGCTGGAAACGATTAACATTGACGTGTGAAAGGGCTTGTCACACGGGCCAGGGCCTGTCATATGTCACATCAGAGGTCGCCTTCTCAGAGATGTCTTTCCTGCCCTCTCTTATTGAGGTGGCCTCTCCCTCCACCCCAGATGGAGATTGGTGCCTCAGGAAGCCCCGCAGTGATCTATCTGCTTGCTCAGTCATTGTCAGCCTCCCTCACTGAGTGTAGGGTCCAGCAAGCAGGTGACGGTACTGTCTTTTTTTTTTTTTTTTTTTGTATTTTTCTGGAGTTGGAAACAGGGAGGCAAGTCAGACAGACTCCCGCATGCACCTGACCGAGATCCACCCGGCACACCCACCAGGGGGCGATGCTCTGCCCATACGGGGCATTGCTCTGTTGCAACCAGGGCCATTCTAGCGCCTGAGGCAGAGGCCACAGAGCCATCCTCAGTGCCCGGGCCAACTTTGCTCCAATGGAGCCTTGGCTGCGGGAGGGGAAGAGAGAGACAGAGAGGAAGGAAAGGGGGAGGGGTGGAGAAGAAAATGGCCGCTTCTCCTGTGTGCCCTGGCCAGGAATTAACCCGGTACTCCTGCACGCCAGGCCGATGCTCTACCACTGAGCAAACCGGCCAGGGCCATGGTCCTGTCTTTTTAAAACCTGTATCACCCAGTACCTAGAAGGGTGCTTGGCATCTAATATCTGTTTTGTTTGTTTTTTGTTAGTAATGAACAAGAGGCAGTTCTTTAAGGTAGGATGGTTTTGAATGGCCAATTATTTTCATCCTTTTAGAAACCATGCGTCCCTGAATATCTCTGTGAAGTAGGGTGCAGGTGGGAACGGCCAAGAATATGTACATCTAGGATTTGTTATTTAGGTTTGCCAGCGTTCATCCAGATGTCTTGGAAAGCCTGGGTTTTTGCTTTGGGTAATGGAAGATATGTCTAAAAGAGCAAGAGCATGTGGCAGAATAAAAAACCGATTTGAACAAAAGACTAAAGTTAGAGGCACAAACGTTCTGTCCCATAGCCTGTAGACCAGGGGTCCCCAAACTTTTTACACAGGGGGCCAGTTCACTGTCCCTCAGACCGTTGGAGGGCCAGATTATAAAAAAACTATGAACAAATCCCTATGCACACTGCACATATCTTATTTAAAGTAAAAAAACAAAACAGGAACAATACAATATTTAATATAAAGAACAGGTAAATTTAAATCAACAAACTGACCAGTATTTCAATGGGAACTATGGGCCTGCTTTTGGTTAATGAGATGGTCAGTGTCTGGTTCCATATTTGTCAATGCTAGCTGTAACAAGTGATATGACGCGCTTCTGGAGCCCTGACGCGTGCGTCCTGCATCGCTGCGCTTTGTGGTGCCACCACATACAGCACACAGGATGCATCCTGTGCTCTCTCACTGACCACCAATGAAAGAGGTGCCCCTTCCGGAAGTGCGGCAGGGGCCGGATAAATGGCCTCAGGGGGCCACATGTGGCCCACGGGCCATAGTTTGGGGACCCCTGCTGTAGACTCATAGGGTGATCGGATGTACCGGTTTGCCTGGGACAGTCCTGGCTTACACCTGTTGTCCTGGTGTAATTCCAAGAGTGCTCCTTTACATCCTCAGCAGTGTCCTGGTTTGGGTGATAAATTTTATGGTAATCTTACCTGGAAGGTTCTGTCCACTCCCTTTCACAGGCACCGCAGTATCTGTTGAGATGAGGATGGAATATGTATCAGAAGAGGGAGAAAGTGATTGTAATTTTGGAGTTCATAAATAATTATGTAGGCAAATCTCAAATATTTCTTGACATTCAATATGATCCCCTAAGGTTTTGCTAGTCAAATGGTGTTTGTGTTTCCCGAGGATATTTGGGGCCATAGCCCTGTGGGTGATGTGTTTGACACTATTATAATCAGGCTACACTCTGTTATGTGGTCGTAAGACAGCGTGACTGTGTGACAATAATCTTTCTGGGAATTTTTTTTTATGTGCCTTGACCGCGGGCCTTCAGCAGACCGAGTAACCCCTTGCTTGAGCCAGCAATGTTGGGCTCAAGCTGGTGAGCTTTTGCTCAAACCAGATGAGCCCTCGCTCAAGCTGGCGACCTCGGGGTCTTGAACCTGGGTCTTCCACATCCCAGTCCAACGCTCTATCCACTGCGCCATCGCCTGGTCAGGCTTTCCAGGATTTTTATAGAAACTTGGTCCATTTTATTCATAGCCCTGCCTTCTCTAAGGTCCAGGAAAATCTATTTTTGAGGAGCCCTTTTGGGGATAATCAGAGATAGGTTGTATTCGTAATTATACCTTCCTCTAACCTAAAAGTTTTTTTTGAACCAAGCTTCTAAACACTGGGTCCTTTCTTCTTGAAGATGAGTCTTCTTCCAGGAGGCTTTTGGACCGTAAAGCACAGAGACCCCTGGAGAGTGCCAAAGCCATGACCAATATGTCTGAATCTTTGGTCCATAGACAGGGGCCCCGTAAAGTCTGGTAACACAGGCAACTGTCTGACGCATTTGACTACTTTTAAGTGACCAACAATTAATGCCTGCACTTGTAGGACTGGGAAAGTCACTGAATGCTTCCACCAGGAGAACATGTCATCCCATTACTCCAGAGTGGTTAGATGGTTAAATTCCTAAACCTTAGAGGATGATGTGGCCAACGGGAGAGGGCTCCATGCTTACTAGAGCAACTGCCTGATTACTTCTGGGATTTACTAACAGCACAGGGCTAGCCAGTGAAAATCGGAGAGACATAGATCATCGAAGGCAGCGCATCACCTGCAGGTACAGGGGCTGCAGGACATGCTGCCTTAATGCCCGGTGTCCACTGCAGTTTGCCTGTGCATTGTACCGAGAGAAAAGACATTAAACGTAATGTGTGGTGTCATTTCACATATCATGTGTTGTAATACCAGTATGCCATTTGCGGTGTTGATTTGTCTGTGTATCCAGACCTGAGCTGCCCGGTAGCTCGGGGTGTGAGGTGCTCTGATTTTTCCATTTTCCAGAGTCTTTAGCGCCATTATTTTAAATGTTTTCACAGTAGTCTCTTTGGTTGGCATACCATAATTTAAGCATTCCTCAACTTTTGTATATTCAAGTTGTTTATTTTTTTTCTATTGTAAACACTGTAAAAGCTGGAAGGATGCATGCTCGTTTTTCATATTTTTGGATTAGTTAATTAAGATGTATATTCGCAAAGAGGAGAAAGATTAAGGACTGTTTGAAGAGCAGCAGGAGGCGGAGGCTCCGAGCAGCGGTGACCTGATGTCTACAGCGTTCCCTTGTCTATACAATGTTCCTCGTGATCTTCTGTCATTTGTTTATAAGATGTCCCCAAAGTTCTTTGGAATGTATAGTAGTAAACTGACCACAGCAGGCTGGTGCAGGACTTGGCAAGCTGATGACAAATTGCTCTTGGACCTTGACTAGAGAATACTGCACCCCCAGTGTGGCCGGGGCGGGGATGGAGTGAAGAACCCCCTGCCATGTGCATACAGTATTGCTCTTTGTGCAGCGGACTGTGGCATGTTTACATTTCCATTTTATACATCTTATTTCAACTTAGACATTTATTGTTTTCTTCCCTTTGTCATCCTTTCAAAACATGTTAATGGCCTGTGGGAAAAAATATTTCCCCGGGGTGAATAAGTAGAAGAGACTGTGCAAATGCAAAAGAAATTCCACACTCTTTTTCAGACAGCTCACTTTGACTTTAAAGAAGACTTGACTGTTTTTCTTTATTAGAAATTACCATAGACTTTTGAGGGGGTCTGAGTTTTGAAAAGCTGTTTTCTTTGAGCAACAAGGGTTTTCCCCTTTAGATGCTTGAGGCAGGTGTGCTGAGGTGTAGGAAAACCGATTTGACAGTTGCCTGATATTTTCTTTCCAGATGATTTGTTTAGAGATGTGTGTGCATCTCAGTCGCTCAAAGATCTCCATTAGTATCGATTCCTAGTGTTCCTGTGGGATATGTAACACTGCAGGATGATGAGCTTTGGAAGCTGCTGGTTGCTGGGGTCATTTCCATGGAAGGAGCATTGGGAAATGCTGAGAATGGTCCTGTGAAGTTTTCAAATAGATCGGCCAGGCCAGCACAGTCGGGTGAGGGCGCACAGTGACGGGCCTGCTGTGTGTCAGGCCCAGAGCTGGGCGCTGTACACCTGTCAACTCATTTACTTCTCATGACAACCCTAGAAGGCAGGTACTGTTATCTTCTCAGCATCAGTGGAAAAGGTTGGATGAACTTTCTAGTTAAATGCTTGATCCACCGGATGGTACTCGGGGAGAAGATGCTGTTGTCCATTTCCGGAAGCTGCCCGCTGGGTCGAGGGCTTCTCTGGGGCCAGGTCAGCATCACTCTCGCAGGCTTGCTTTCTAAGAAAAGAAGAAAATCATTGTCAAGGGGAAAGGTTGTTAGTCCTGGTTTTAGCAATTTGCAAAGTTCAGTAAAAAGTAAATCCCAAAGCAGTAGTGTGTTTCAAATCTGAGTGTTAACAGCTGGGCTCTTCTTTGCCGAGTATAAATGTATAATTCTAAGCATTTTTGTGTGTTTAGAAAGAACTCTGCATTCATCGTGATGTTCTGGTCATACCTCCCAGCTGTCCATTGCAAATTAGGACCCGACTTCGTATTTTTTTCTCTATATATTTACTTCACTTAAAGGAGGGATCTATGTAGAACTTAAGTTTCAAAACAGCAAATTGCTAAGTTATTAATCCTCTTCCAACATCTGTTTATGCTTTTGAACACAAATATTTCAATTATGTTTTTGAACAACTTCCCCACCACTGGCCAGAAAGAGACTCCCAAAACCAATTTTTTTCTTTATTTCCTTCTTCTTCCTGCTTTTTCCTTTCCTCCTTTGCTTCATAATTTTCCATAGTTGGAAAATTATTTAAATATTGTTACTTCTGATCACTTTATTGAAAACCTTCATTAATTCTACTTTTTTAACCTGAATTTTTGCTCATGATATAGAGTTGTGTTGTTTGAAATAATGATTTCTCTCTTTTATTCGTGATATTTCTTTCAGTAAAATCATAAGCATTTTGTAACTCAGTGGAGACTTAATTCAAAATATAAAGTGTGACAAAATTTACTTTATTTCTATGAGAACTAATTTAATACATTTGGGTAGATAAGGATGCCATATGTAATGAAGTGTGTTCTTATTGGATACCTGCAGTGGTTCAACATAACTCAATTTTTAATAAAAATTTCACTGATTATTTGGTGAGGTGATATGGATGAATTTTTGTAGTCTTTGCCTTTTGATCCCCAAATAGACTTTGCAGAAGTTTAATCCTCACACTGGAGAACTGTTGTATGTGTTGGGTTTCGGCGGCAGGTCACAAGGCTGGTCTCTGGGGGCAGTGAGACAAGGACTGCGTCCTGGAAGACAAAACAGAAGCCTCTGCTCTAGGTCAGTGACTTTCAACCTCTTTTTTTTCATGGCACAAACACACACTAATTACTAAGGTCAGTGCCCTGACTAAATACAACCATTTTCATCTCATGGCACAAATAAATTAGTTGCTAAGGGAGAAGAGGTCAGGGCCCCTTTTTCTTTAGTAATTAGTTTAAGGTCTTTCTGGAAAGGTGGGAACTGTGGTCCATAGAGATGACCTCCACCAGAGATGGAACCCTGGCCTCAGAAATGCCTAACAGGATGGGAAGCAACAGACTGTTATTTAATGTTGGTCACGAGTTCCCGAACATTGTGAACATGAGGTCCTGGTTATAACATAAAACATTTTCAAAGCCTTCATGTGTGTGACAGTTATTGCTTTATTACCATTTTAACGTTGCAGTCTCAGCACTAACTCCACTCCTCTGTGGATGGTGGATCGCCTGCTCCGTGGCGGCAGAATGGGGCGTTGTGAGCATCTCCCCATCTCAGCTGTCATGTTGTTCATTCAACTCTGTCAGCAGAGGGCGCTAGACTGACAGCAAAGGAGGATGGGCATCACTTCCTAGTTCTGGTGCATTCTATTCTTCTTCCTTCTTTTTCTTGCCAGTGGAATGAGGGGCAGACATCCAGTGGTGCTCTCACCTCTATTGAGTCTCAGTGGCATCCTTGCAGGTGGATTCTCAGTGAGTCCAGTAGACACTCTACTGGTTGGCTTCTCAGCGTTGAGTCTCCTACACTCTGAGGTGGGCTGTTTCCAGCTTGCCAATCCCAGCTGTGGTTCCTTGGCTGTAGCTTGGTCGACCGTCACCCCAGTGGGAGGCTTCCAGGCTGCCAGTTTCAGCCCATGTTACCTGCCTTCTCGCCGTTGGGCAGACACTGTGGTCCAGCTCTGGCTCAGGTCAGCCTAGAGAAATTTCCCACCACCTGGTGGGTTGCTACCACACCTTTTCCAGGGAGATCTGAATCACAGCCTTGGTGAGGCTTATCCTTCATCTCTTGGGTAATTAAAAAAGTTTTTTTAACCCTTTATAGTTAATCTTTTGTTATAGCTAATAATTCTTTTTTATATTGATGTAAGTGAGAGAAGGAGAGAAAGAAACGTTGATCTGTTCCTGTATGTGCCCTGACCAGGAATCAAATTGGCAACCTTTGTGCTTCCAGGTGATGCTCAAACCAACTGAGCAATCTGGCCAGGGCAATAATTCATTTTTTTTTAAGTGAGAGGAGGGGAGATAGACAAAGTCCTGCATGCATCTCAATCAGGATCCATGCAGCAGCCACTGTCTGGGGCTGATGCTCGAATCAGCCAAGCTATTTTTGGTGCCTGAGATTGATGCTTGGATCAACAAGCTATCCTCAGTGCCCGGGGCTGATGCTCAAACCAGTCAAGCCACTGGCTGCGGGAGAAGAGGGAGAGAAGGGGGAGAGGGAGGGGTAGAGAAGCAGATGGTCGCTTCTCTTGTGTGCCCTGACCGGGAATCAAACCTGGGATATCCATACACTGGGCTGACGCTCTATCCACTGAGTGAACTGGCCAGGGCCAATAATTTTTTTACATTAATATGTCCCTGTTAAAATTATTACATAGTTTCTGTCTCTTAATTAGACCCTCACTGATAACAAGTTAATAGTAGGATAACCGATAGAAATACTGAGTTCCCGTATATATTTTACTTCCTTCTTGTTTGAAGCCTAGAGGAGAGGGAGTTCTGTGGTCCTGGCCCTGACAGGTGCCAGCCCCCAGAAGCTGTGGGTTGTAGCTGCAGGACTGGATCCCAAGCTCTTGACACCCAGCCTCACTGAAGATTTCCACACTCGACAGAATCCCTGGGGAGAACTGGCGGTGTAGCACCTAGCACCATGCGTGCGTGACGGAACCTGGAGAAAGACAGCTTGGGTTTCCTGCCTGTCCAGAGGGACAGGAGTTCAGAATCGGAAGTAGGTTGACTGAAAGAAAATAAAGAAACATGACATTTCAAGTTCATCTGGTTTATGGTACTTACATATTTTTTATGTCAAATAATTGAAAAAATATAAATACAAAGGCTGATATAAATTTAGTAATGCTTCTATGAAGTTGTATTTTATTATTTATAAAGCAATTACAGACATTTGAGAAAGTGGTACATATATGACTTATTTATTCTTTTTTAGTCTAGACGTGGAAATTTTCTGCCTGAAGGCAATAACTCCACAGCTTCCCTGGGATCACAGGCTCACAGGTCTGGAGATATTGTTATAAGAGGGAAGTGATACTGACAGTCAAGTGTTCGTTAATGTGTCATATTAAGACCATATCATCTTTTAAAAACTCTTAATAGGAGATGTAGAAATCTGGCTTTCGTATGCAAAGTCTCCTTCTCCACCTTCTGTTTTTCTTTGTCCATATTTTGAAAAGATCAACAACCATTGTCTGGTTTTTTTTTTGCTCTGAGACATTATTCCCCAGAGAAGATGGTGCTCTGGATGAAATGCACGAGTCCCACCTGGGCTGTTCAGGAACCCACTGAATGGGTGTATGACTTCCTGCCACTGGCTGGGGGGATGCAGGAAGAATGACCTGACTTGTTCCTCACAGGGCTGTCCACCCCTCACCCTGATTCCTCCCTGGGTGGTCCACCCCTTTGCCCTGGTTCCTCACTGGCTGTCCACCTGGCTCCTCCCCCTGCTGTCCACCTTGTTCCTCACTCTGCTGTCCACCCCCTCCCCCTGGCTCCTCCCCCAGCTGTCCAGCTGGCTCCTCCCCTAGCTGTCCACCTGGCTCCTCACCCTGCTGTCCACCTGGCTCCTCCCCCAGCTGTCCACCTGGCTCCTCACCCTGCTGTCCACCTGGCTCCTCCCCCAGCTGTCCACCTTGTTCCTCACTCTGCTGTCCACCCCCTCCCCCTGGCTCCTCCCCCAGCTGTCCACCTGGCTCCTCCCCTAGCTGTCCACCTGGCTCCTCACCCTGCTGTCCACCTGGCTCCTCCCCTAGCTGTCCACCTGGCTCCTCCCCTAGCTGTCCACCTGGCTCCTCACCCTGCTGTCCACCCCCTCCCCTTGGTTCCTCCCCCAGCTGTCCACCTGGCTCCTCCCCCTGGCTCCTCCCCCAGCTGTCCACCTGGCTCCTCCCCTAGCTGTTCTCCTTGTTCCTCACCCTGCTGTCCACCCCCTCCCCCTGGTTCCTCCCCCAGCTGTCCACCTGGCTCCTCCCCTAGCTGTCCACCTGGCTCCTCACCCTGCTGTCTACCCCCTCCCCCTGGTTCCTCCCCCAGCTGTCCACCTGGCTCCTCCCCTAGCTGTCCACCTTGTTCCTCACCCTACTGTCCACCCCCTCCCCCTGGTTCCTCCCCCTGGTTCCTCCCCCAGCTGTCCACCTGGCTCCTCCCCTAGCTGTTCTCCTTGTTCCTCACCCAGCTGTCCACCCCCTCTCCATGGTTTCTCCCCCCGGTTCCTCCCCCTGCCCCCGCTCCACACCCCCTCGTTACCCTGAGTTTTCCCATCTGAAACTAAGGGAAGCTTCTGCTCTGCTCTTACTCATGCTTTTCTCGTCTCTGTCTTTCATATTTTAAAATGAGGACGCTAACATTTGTGGAGGCGTGAACTGATACGCAGCCTTTTGTGACATCCACTGTGCACGCTTATTGGGTTCCATAGCACTGGCCTCACACCGTTAAGTTAATCAAGAGAATTGAAATATCTATAGGAAAAAGGGTATGAAGAATGCAACTGAAACATTAGTTACAGAAGCATTTCATTGAACCAACCCAAGAAATCTAGCACATTTCCCTGAGGTTGATGTGATAAAATAACGTGCTGAGACTTCAGTCTTTCATTTTGTTTTTTCTCTACTGTCTTTTCCCTTTGGCCGTTTAGGGCACTCACCTGTGCCCCCTTTGTGACCTAAGGTCTGCGGCCGGAGGGCTCAGGGCCATTGAGAATTGACTACCAATTTCCAACTTTTTTCCTTCAGTCACTCGCAGCCTGAGACTCAGCCCTTTGCCTGGGAGCCTCGTGTTTGGCTGAACTGGAGAAGGGACTTAATTATCATACTGGAAAGGCTTTCTTGACAAAATTCACTTTCCGGATCCAGGAAATAAGGATTCATGGCTTCATATATATGACTTATGGGGCAATTAGACATCTTGACAGGTCTTTTGGGTCCAGTATGGGTGTCTGGAAATTATATGTCAACTCCCACCCTCATTCTAGGGCCTGAGGTCTTCTGGCTTTCCCACGGGGGACATGGTGATTAAATAAATGATTATTAAATGAAAGACAAAGAAAGGAAAACAAGTGATTTCATAAAATGGGAGAATAAAGGAAAAAATAGAATTATTTACATCTTGATATTTTTCCTCCTTTGAACTTTCACCAAAAACTTAGTTTCCTTAGCTACAAAGTTTTGATAATTCTACGTGATGACTTGAGCAAGTCACAGCACATGACTATTCTCTAGTTAAATGCAGATATCCACACTGCAGTCCCAGGAGTAGGTGCTGGCCTGTGTGAGTCCGTCCATCCCGGGATGGGGAGACTGTGATCGTAGAGGGTGGAGTTAACCAGAATCAAGGACGTACTCTTTCCTTATCTTTTTTATTTTTATGGGGGGGGGGGGCGGAGCAAGGGAAGGTTTATTGTTCCAGAAGACCTAGCTCACGAACCTGGGAGAACTAATTCTCAAATCCATCTTCAGAGAGCTCAAAATTCTCGTCACTTATCTTTTATGGTAATGAGAACATGAACAACCTTGAACACAAGCTGCAGTTGATTGGCTGAGGCGGGGAAAGGCCCATGTGGGTGGGGCGTTCTCTGCCTATAGCCTCGCCTCCCATCTTCTGTCGCCCTGGCCCTGGTCACTCTCTGGGCCTCAGTTTACTCCTGCTCTTACTGTTAGCTCCTCTTCTCAACCCGCCCCCGAGCAAGGGACTGCTGCTGCTTGGTTCACGGAGAGTATCTGCTCGTGTTGACCTGAAAATAGTTACAGAATTAAGTGATGTTGGGTCAGACTGAAAATGTTCAAAGGAAATCTCTATGTTTTTCAAAAAAGAAAACAAAGTAAGAAATTGATGATGTTTCTAAAAAGCATATTGGACCTCCTGAGGTATGGGACAGTTTTAGAAACTGGCTCCAGCACAAGTTCCTGACTGTGTCCTGAGCAGCACAGGGCAGGCTCTCAGCGTGGGCAGCACCTGGGCAGTGGCCTCGTGGGCCTCGGCTCCCCACCTCCAGAAGCAGTTGTGAAGCTCAGGGCTCACAGGGAGCGAGTGGGGGATGGGGGAATGCCTGCCCGGTCCGGCTCCGCCTGCCATCATTGTTTCCTGCCCAGCTTTCCACACCTGCCACATGGACTCAGGGCTTTTGGCAAGTGTAGAATCAGAACATTCCAAGACAATTCTTTATTTTTTAATTTTGTGACAGAAATAGAGGGACAGATAGGGACAGAAAGGAAGGAAGGGAGAGAGACGAGAAGCATCAGTTCTTTGTTGCGGTTCCTTCATTGTTCGTTGATTACTTTCTCATATGTGCCTTGACTGGGGGGCTACAGCAGAGTGAGTGACCCCTTGCTCAAGCCTGAGACCTTGGGCTCAAGTCAGCGACCTCTGGGCTCAAGTCAGGGACTATGGGATCATGTCTATGATCCTACGCTCAAGCCAGTGACCCTGAGCTCAGGCTGGAGGCCTCAGGGTTTCGAACCTGGGTCTTCTGCATTCTAGTCTGACACTATCCACTACGCCACTACCTGGTCAGGCCAAGATGGCTCTGATTTTACATATTCAGTGTAAGTGTTCTCCAAAGCATAGTTGAAATTTTTCAATGGTGAGTTCTAGTTAGACTTGAGAAACATGCTTGTTAGGCTTACAGTGGGTCCCCTTGCCCTGAGATGTCCCATTCCTTTAGGACCCTGAGCTCATCTTTTTGCTGAGCCGAATCACCTAACTTCCTAGTGGTTGAGAATGACTAATGATGTCAACTTACAGGGGTATTCACGTTTATAATGGATAAGTCAATTTTTCAACTCAGGGGTAACCAGCTGTTTTTGTTTTCAATCACTGAATCATACATGATCAGAAATCTGAGTGTCCGTGAACGCTGTTAACATTTTCTTTGTTGGAATGGTGATTTGGGGTGTGAGTGTTGGATGTGACTTGAACGGGGGTCAGATGTGTGGAGTGTTTCAGTTACACCCTTTTGCTGGAGGGCAGTAATCAGTCCTTCCTAAGTTTCACGATTGAAGTTTAGCAATTAAAATGTGAAAAGCTTGAAGTTATACAATCTATTGAAGGTTCATTGTGAACCGTGAGCTTGGTAGCAGTCACTCAATAGAAGTAGCCAGTGTGTCTATCTGGATTTCTGTTACTAAATTCAGGAAGCAAATAGCTTTGGATAGTGAGGTATAATTATATTAGGTCATATGTGCTACCTATTTAAAAAACCTGTTTAAAAAAAAAAAGTTAAAAAACTGTTTTTTTGGGGGTGGTGGTATTTCAGTTGCCTGAATGTCATTTATCCATCAGACTCTCCTTTAAATAAGACCGCACTCTCTGTAGGCCACTGTCAAAGCGGATTTCACGTAGCGGCCCTATCTGCAGCCTGGCCTGGGAGCTGAGCCCTCACCCTGCTTGTCCTCCTTTCTGCAGTGCCTGAGCACTTCTGTGGAACTGCTGGCCTCCTAAAGGATCGTTGGGAAGCCATTCGTGGAAGGGAGTGACTCCCTGGAATGCACCTGTGACACACTAATTGGACTCCCACTGGATTATTCAACTGTCCCTTGAGTTTAGTGTTGGCCGCTGGAATTTTCTTGCCTTTAACACCTTAAAAGAATGCTACATTTAACCATAAAATAATTCTGTGCCATTTTTGACTCAGGAAGGACTCTCACTCAACCTAGCTGGGTGGTAAAAGCAAACCATCCTCTCAGACAACACGTGGAGAAGAACAAAGTTTTACCATAGTTGGCTTTTCCGTTTCAAATGGGGAGTAAAACCTGGACGATGGCAGGAAGGCAGGAAGGCAGGAAGGCAGGCGGTGTCCCTGAGATGCTCCGTTCAGGACAAGTGAGACGGCGAATTGCATGTCCTGACTTACTCACTGGTGTAAAAACCTGAAGGAGAGATAATACATATTTTCCTCTTTTAGTAAAAGGTCTGGGTTGGGCCAGGTGACATTTGGAAGCTGACCCAGAAGGCTCTGTTTGGAAGGCTTGTTTGTATCACATGATTAAAGCCATGGGGACGGTCACCAGGCCAGTTGTTCAGTGTGCCAAGCTGGGGCTCCGTCGCTTTAAATTCATTCCAATATAATTGAAAACATGTGTTTAAATACTCATTTTTTTAAGGTTCAAAATTTCTTTGTGTTGTACTTTCCATACCATTTTGATTTAAAAGCAGAAAAGGACAGTGCTGTGGCCAACAATTTGTGTGTCAGTATATGTGTTTTAAAACAAATCTTTTAAGAAGAAAAGTCCTGAAGAGTGCGCAGAAGGCACAGTTCTGAGAATTGGGGCAGGTGAGGAGACCACAGGAAAGGCTGAACGCATTTCTCAGTGCAGAACTGTGCATTTTGTCATTCTAGTTTACCATTTAGTACAAATGCTTTATACCTTTCCTTCCTCACACATGATTTTTGCATTTGGGTGCTGTGTTTGTGACATCCACAAAGTGGGAAATAAACATGTCTGCTCCTATGTATCCTGCCCAAGTGTTGGCAGGGTCAGCGCCTGTGGGGACCAAGCGGGGACCTTCTGTGAGTGCAGCCCGCAGGTGGAGACTGGCCACTTGGGCACGAGCGCTCAGTTAAAGGGAGCCACCTTTGAAAAAAGCCAGCCTGCTGTTGCCATAGCTTCTGATTTTTCAAGATAGTCTGGGAGTTAATATTCAGTGTGAAAATCTCCTGACTGAAAGTTTTGGAAACGAAGGATGTTAACAGAGTGTGTGGTCCAGTATACACCTCTGACGGCCAGAGCGGGCCTGGGCTGCCAGTGTGTGACGTGGGGTCTGCGGGTGGGATGTTGGCTGGCAGCAGAGCCCACAGGAGTCCTTGTACAAGGGGACAGGACAGGTGCTCCTGTGGGGGTGGGAGAGCAGCGCCATCCCCACTGACCCTAGTTTAAGTGGGAGGGGGACACGGGGCCTGCGTCAGGACGGAGTCTAGGGAGAGCGTGTGCTGAGAAACACTGAGTGTTTCCACTGGTCTCCCTCCTGGGAGTCTCCTTTACCACCCACGCACACTTGACTTCTGGTTACCACATGTGTGGAGCTTTTCCCCACACCAAGCAGTTCTTTGTGACACCAGCTGGGCGTCCTACAGAATTGAACTCAATTCCGATACTGTAGCCGGAGATAGCACCAGCTCCCATGGGTTCAGAGCTCAGTCCCACGAGACTGCCCCCACTTCAGCTGCCAATCACAAGGCAGGTCCCCAGGTTGCCCCCGACTCCTGTCCGATTTGGCTGCGGATCAGAGGTTCCCAGGACCGCCCCCCCCAGGTTTGGCTCACTTGCTAGAGTGGCTCACAGAACTCAGGGAAATGCACGGACACGGCTGAGATGCAGGTGGACAGCCAGGTGAGGAGACACACAGGGGAGGTCTGGGAGGGGTCTGAGCCAGGAGCTTCTGTCCCGCAGAGCTGGGGGTGTCACTCTGTCAGTGTGGATGGGCTTTAATCCGGGTCCTGCTGGGGTTTTATGGAGGCTTCCTCACCCAGGCACGAGCAGTGATGAACTCCACTTCCAGCCCCTGCCTCCTCTCTGGAGGAGTGTGTGGGGGACGTTGATCATTCCCAGGTTCTCACCAAGGCTTGGTCTTTCTGATGCCCTGCCCCCATCCAGGTGCCAAGCAGGAGCCCTGCGGAGTGACCTCTGTAGACAAGCCATGCTCCTAGTGCTTTTACCACTTAGGAGCTTACACTGGCTTTGGGCGCTCTGAGCCAGGAACCAGGGGCAGAGACCAGCCTGTATACTTCCTGTTATCCCACAGGTGGCAGTCTGAGTGTGGGTGGAAGGAGGCGAGCTGGAAGGGGACTGTGCCGAGAGGAGGAAGCTCTGGAGTCCTGGCCACCAGAGCCTGTGTCTCCACTGCTGGTGAAGGGCTGGGAGGGGCCCGACAGACGAGTTGGCTGATGGCAGCACCTGTGGATTATTTACTTCCACATGGCATTTTTAGAGCCGTCCATATTGTTTTGTTGTTAGGAATCACTGTTTTCAGGGGCAGCTTGATCTCGTTCTCTTCCTCACAGGTCTCCTTGCCTCATTACACTCCCCTTCCTGTCTCTTGTTGGTCCTGAGAAGGGCCAGCACAACCACCTGGCCACCCCCAGGACGAACGGGGTGTGGTGTTTGCTGAATGTTCCGATGCTATCCTTTGTCTACAATCGTGGGCCTGCTCTTCTGACTGGCGTGTGCGTGGCGGGCAGTCTTGCCAGAAAGGGAACTTCCCGTTCGAGGTGGGCTGCTAAACCATGCAGTCCTCTTACAGGGACATCTCTCACTCTGGCCTCCCAAAGACTGAGTGTTCTTTCTGTGTTTGGTTTATAGAGTTCTGTGGAGAGCACGCACGCAGGAATACTGCTAATCCTGGGGTGGATCTGCGGTTGGAAGTGAAAGGGTTATCTCTCAGCCCAGCACGATGTCCTTCAGCTTCCATGCCTGTCACCCGATTCCGTGTGGGTGAAGATCTTCACAGACAAGGTGGGGGTGGGCTGGGGAGGGGGGTTAACAGTTTGGGGAACCCCTTGCCCTTTACAGGGAAGAAGTGAGAAGCTAATTCTATAGCCATATGTCCATTACTCCGGGAAGGTCAAGGCTTGTGTTCGGGATGTATGCTATTGGGCACAAAGTAGAGAGACTCATAATGTCCAGGAGGCAAAGCTTAACTTTATTTTATATATTTCCTGGTGCATTAACTGAAGCTCAGACGTGAATTAATGGTTACTTGCAGGGTCTTCAATTCAGTTACTAGAACCTAGCTCAGTTCATCTTTACCACAAGGACAGGCACCTATGTCTCGCTTTACATGAAGTCCTAGAGGTGAGGGGTGGCCCGAGGGAGGGACAGGGACTGAAGGGAGAGTGGGGTGTTTTCCACCAGGTTTCCAGCTAGAAACAGATGTTCCATGTGGCTCGCTAGCCAACAGCATAATGTAAAAGACATTAAAATACGAATACTTCGAAGCATTCTTAGCTTTTCTCCGTGGTTCTCAGTAGCTTCTTTCTTGCCTTAAAAACAGAGAGGAACCCCGCCTTTTCCTGGTCCGCGTTCTGTGGGCTCAGCTCAGCCTCCGCCCGGCCAGCCGAGGCGGCATGTCGGGCTGGCCTCGCCGCGGCCTTTCTCCTGTTTAGTCTCCCTCTCCCTTCGTAGACCAGCAACCTGAGACTGCGGAAAGCCGCGTAGTATCTTTGGCAGCCCCAGCGGAGAAAGCCTGTCTAACGTCCACAGGAGCCGAAAGGATTGAGTTATTTCCCAGGGGCCTCTGGCTGGTGTGGTTTCAAAGGGCGTGTGGCAGAGACTGGAGACTGGCATGGACTGCTGCCCTGGAAATACCAGGCTGCTGGTCCCCAGGACCTACTGGGGGGTCTTACAGGGTCTGACTTGGAATCGCATTGAGATGAATTCTCAGGCTAAGAAGAAAAGTCGCACAGGAAGGGAGTTAAACCTGGCCACATCCCTCACCTGCCCCCTTCCTAGTTTTTAAGCCTGATGCTTTTGATTTAGAGACTGTGAATTATGGACCTGCAGCAATTTCAGAACTTAGAGATCCTCCATGTTTACCTCACTCTTTTCCAGAGGAGAAGTCGAGGAAGCGATCTGTTAAATGAGTTTCCTGGGGTCTGTTATGAGGCAGGGGCTGCAGCCAGCCCCCTTGTCCTTTCTTCGTTGTCACTGATGTTCCTTGCTGGCCCTTCCCCCCCGTTTTTCTGCACCAGCACGAAGGGTGGGTTTCCTATTCTTCACGGAGCTGCTTACCCCAGACCCAAGCCCCCGTCCTACAGTCCGGGCCACGTTTCTTCCAAACAAGCCCCAAATGGTGTGTCGAGTCAAGATAGAGCCGGTGTGGCGGTTCCTGACTCGGAGAAGGCGGAGCCTGCAAACTGTGAGTGATTTAGAGAAAACTCTAATTCAAGCCACAGAGCAATGTGCTTTCCAGGTAGATACGCCTTCATTTTATTTTGCCAAGTGAGAGGATGTTAGTTCATACCTCTTACCCTGGCCAGTGCTCTGTAACCCCTTCTCCACCTCCCCTATTAGCCTCTGAGCCCCCTACACGAGGTCATTTCTGTAGTTTACTAACAGTTCTCTTTGAAATTCAGAACCGCTTTATATTATTAAATAATTTTCCAAGGACATGGCCAGCTGCCATCGGTCTCAGTCCTCACTGCTGGTGCAGCGCTGTGAGCAATGGCTCTTCTGTTGATCACGTTGTAAAGAGGGAGCTGGAGTCTAACTGAGTGGCCCCTGGATGGTGGGGTTCCCCGATCCTGGGTCCAGCTGTTCCATCGGGCATTGTGTCATCAGTCCTCCAAACTGCTTTCCAGTCTTTCTGTTGCAGTGTTGAGCAGTACTGTGTGATGGATTCCTGGGTTTTGTTTTAGCCACTTTGAAGAAGCTGGTTGGACTCCCCTTGCCTCTTAAAAGTCGATTTGGATATCAAGACAGATGGTGCCGCACCCACACCAGGAGGGTGTATGGGAAGTGTATCACACACATCGTGAAGCTTGGGGAAGAACCAGCAGGCTGCCCAGCCGGTCTGAAAGTATCTGAGAGAGAAAGGAGACTGGGTGGGGGTTTATCCCAGTCAAGGGGCGCGGCTGGGCCGAGGGTTTGCACGTGGGAAGGGGCTGTGTGAATTGACTCTCCCACCGCGGCAAAGGAGGGAGCACTTGGGTTATGATGTTGTCCCTTGTGTCACATAGCACTAACACTCCTGTAATTGGAGGCCACCTCTGCTATATATTTGATGGCATATAAAGATTTGTTTGTTTGTTTTTGAGAGAAAGAGAGATGGAGAGAGATGGGAAGCATCAACTCGTAATTGTAGCACTTTAATTGTTCATTGATTGCTTTCTCATACATGCCTTGACTGGGGGGCATCAGCTGAGCCTGTGACCCTTTGCTCAAGCTAGCGACCATGGGATCATTATGATCCCATGCTTAAGCCAACGACCGTGTGATTAAGCCAAATGAGCCCATGCTCAAGCTGGCAACCTTGGGGCTTCAAACCTGGGACCTCAGTGTCCCAGGCTGATGCTCTATTCACTGCGCCACTGCCTGGTCAGGCCTAAACACTTATTTTTAAAATGAATCTTGTTACCAAAATGCGACATTGCCTCAAGTTCCCACAAATAATCATGACTCTGTGTTAAGAAACCTTTGCCTCCAGAAGACCTTTATTTAAATGGTAGGTAGGTTGGCCAGAATTCCAGAAACCCCTGGGAACATGAACCAGAGAGGTGATACTGAGATCACCATTTCACCACCCATTGTGTTGCTCTGACTCAGTGAACTTGTTGCACCTCCAGCTCCTTTCAAAGTTTCCCCCAGCTACTTCTTGGACTCTTCAAGGGTGACTCACGTTTGCACAAGAATAAACTGCCTCAGCCTTCACCAGTCATTGTGGATGCTGCAGGTGAGCCTTTGCTGGGCCCCTGACGGTGGGGATCCCCAGGGCTCTTCTTCCTGGGACTCTGTGTGTCGCCGCTGGACCCCAGTTCCTTCCCAGCAGGCTCTGCGCTCTCTCTGGGAGAGAGTCTTGGCCACCTTGCTCCTGGTGCCCAGACACGCTTGGACAAGTCTGACTCACATGGTGAGCGCAGCTGAAGTGCGAGTGGGGGCCCCTGCTCGTAAAGGAATGCTAGGACGAGGTTTCCAGACTAGTTGAGAATGTGATCATAATGTCCGTTTGGGTGGGGATGAACAGAGAGTTCTGCAGGGTGGGGACACATCTGGGTTGGGCAGGTCCTTGCAGGATGGCAGCAGGGCTGGCTTCCTAGACCAGACACTTGGGCAGACACCTGGGCTTTGGCGCTCAGAGGCCCTTCCTCTGTGGTTGCTATCTGGAAATTCTTCATAATTTTATCTGAGTTTGTGTTTTCAAAGTGAAGACCAATGGGACAAGGCCATGTGCGTGGGGACCTTCCACTGTGTCCCTGGACGTGTTCTCGGTCGCCTGTCCTGCCCAACTGTATCCTCAGACCCTGCCACCCTCTGTACCTCCCCACCCAGAGGTTGCACTCCCCTGGGGCCACCTACTCCTGTGGGTCCCAGCAGGAAAGGGAGGTTCACCTCTCCACTCCCCTGAAGCTGTGCATGTTTCCTTTGCACTGGGTTCTGCAAACTCTGTAGCTAGCCCTGCACGCGGGGCCCGGGGGCAGGGGAGCCGCAGAGGAGAGGAGGGAGGACGCAGGGGAACTTCGTTTGTTACTTTCATCAGCGGTGGGCCCTGGTGTCAGGGGGTGAAGCTTTCCTTAGGAAACCACAGCAACACTGACCAGGTTTCTTACCTTGATTTGCATGATTTTTCAGCCCTGGTATGTCTTCTCCGAGCCTTTCTGATTTTCCAGCCTTTTCATATTCAAATCAATGCTCAAGTCTCTCACAAGACTCGTGGCCCATTCCAGCCAGCATTGCTGATTCTCCACACTGAACTCTGGCTCTGTCTTTCCCAGAGCATTCGAGAATTAAACAGAGATTTCTCATTGTACTTCCAGTCTCCTGGTTTCGCGTTGTTATTGAACTTTCCATGTGTTTATGTTTTGTTTACATTACTCTGTTCCTGGCTCCATCTCTTCGGTATGCATGCGAAAAGCCCTTGTTGATTGAATGACACGTTGGGCATGTCGTGGCATTTTTGGAAAATAAGGGAAGGAATTAAGGCCAGACTTCCTTTGGAAGTTACTGAATGTTCAAAATCAAATTTCCAATTTAAGTGATTATGGAAGGAAGTAATACTAAATTAGAAACTGACCACCAAAAAAGGACTGTTTCCCATAAGAGATAGTGGTCTCCACAGCAGTGAGTTCATTGATCTGAACCTTGCTTGTAGCAATCACGAGGTTATTATAGCTCTGAATGAGTAAACATAAATTTAACTGTGGCATGAACGCGAGTTCCCTTCCAGATGCATGAATTATGCTTGTACCCCCAACCATGAGAGATGGATCCTGGGAACAGAGGCAACACGCCTCAGCCATTGCTTAGCTTTGGGAAGTTTACCCAGACTGGTGCACACGTGCCCGGGTAGCACGTGGCCTTGCTGCCTGCCGGTTCCCCACCCAGGTTTTGGTGGTTTCCTGCAGCTCCGTCTGCGGGGTCCACCACGGGAGACCCCCCGTACTGTGTAGCACACAGGTCTCGAAGGGTTTCGTGTCACCACATGACGCTGCTTTTCTGCTTTCTTCCACTGACCAAGGTGGATACATGAGCCGTGTGCCCCCTGGGAGTATTTTCAGGCCAGGCTTTAACAATCGTGAATGAAGTCGGTGTCCCCGTTTTGCACGATGCTGTGGCCGGCGGTGTCCTTGTTTTCTTGCTCTGGTGGAATGGAGAGGTGAGGTGCGAGCAGGCTTTTCTCTCGGGATCTTCTGGCTTTGGGTTGTGTGAAAAAGTCTCTTATTTTTTTCTTAAAATCTTCCCAGAACATCCTGCTTGAGGACAAACAAGATTGCTCTATTAGTCACCCAACAGTGAAAGCAGAAAGCCACCCACTTCTGCAGTGCTTCCTTTCGAAGTAACCGCAGCGACCCTGACGGACTCATGGGACTAATGAGAAAGCACGAGGATGTGGTGGGATGTGTGCTCTTACCTCTCCATAGTGTTTCAGAACGCCCCGAAGACGCTCTGCTCCTCGGCCCGCCTCCCTGCCACCCTAGAGGCAAACCCCATCCCTCCCGTCCCTCTGGAGAGTGTCCCAGAGACCCCGCCCCCACGCTCCTCTGTCGGCGTGGGCCTTCCTGGGGCCCACGGACCCACTTGGGTGGGGTCTGAGCTCAGTCCTGCCCTGTGGCCCCGCAGCCTCCTATGGGTTCAGATTGGCTGACTCCCCAAGGCTCACTTCCTAGAAGAGGCCACGTCCTGGTAGGAAAGGGAAGAGATGGAGACTTAGTTCTCAAGTGTTCACTCTTGAGCACTGTGCAGGGAGGAGTCTCACTCACATGTAATCTCATTCCATTGTGCAAGTGGCCTGTGAGGCACAAATGATTGTTTCAGTTACACAGCAGGAGAACCAGAGTCAGAAAGATGAACAAGCTGGTTGGACACCATAGTGCATCCCAGTGGTCTACAAAGTGGGGTGGGTCTGCTCGCGAGAAGGTGCCTGGTTACTTCTTGTTGATGAACCGCTAACCACAGGACAGCTCTCTGGCTGGCTGGTTTGTAGATGAAACTGTGGCAGGTAAAGTATTTGGGGGAAAAAAAGAAAATGAAGTTCCCTTCCATTTGACCACATTAAGTTTCTGTTCATTAATAACCGAAAACAGTTCTGTATGTTCATATAGGATTCTAAGTTTGTCTCAAGAATTATTCAAATGTGGAAATAATTTTAGCTGCAGAACTCAAACTCAGCATTTGGAATATGGACATTTTATTTGGTCTAAAACTAAAATCTCCATTGAAAACACAAATATTATTTAAGCTCCTACCTCAATTCCTGGCTCTTTTTCCCTTGGGAAAGAACTTCCAAAATATACAGTATTTTGGATATATATTTTATTCGTTGGCCTGGTTTCTCTTCTGTTGCAAAACAGCCATAATAGTCATGCACCATTGAACAGTGGTGGGGATACTGTCTGAGAAATGTGTCCTTAAGCAATTCTGTGTGCTCGTCATAGATGTATTTATACACACTTAGACGGAACAGCCTACTGCGCACCTAGGCTATGCAGTACAGCCTATTGCTCCTAAGCTGCAAGCCTGTGTGGCATTTTACTGTCAAAGTAACATGTGGTTAAACAACTATAAGAGAAAATGACGCAAACACGAGACACAATGAACATGAGATGTATGAGGCTGCTGCCAGCATATGAGGGCATACTGTTTTACAAAAAACTTTTAAAAATTGGCCCTGGTTGGTTTGCTCAGTGGATAGAGCATTGGTCTGGCATATGGACATCCTGGGTTTGATTCCCAGTCAGGGCACACATAAGAAACGGCCATATGCTTCTCTCCCCTCCCTTTCTCTCACTCTTTTCCTCACACAGCTAGTGGCTCAGTTGGTTCAGTTGTTAGCCCCAGGTACTGATGATAGCTCAGTTGGTCTGAGTGATGGATTCAGGCACTGAGGATAGCTTAGTTGATTTGAACATCAGCCCCAGATGTGGGTTTTTGGTGTGGATCCCATTTGGGGCTCATGTGGGTGTCTGTCTCACTATTTTCCCTCCTCTCAGTTAAAAAATTACTAAGTAGAAAGAACACGGAATAACGTTAAAAAGTGTAGTAAATACACATCCATTTATAGTTATCAAGTACTATGTACTGTGTGTAATTGTATGTACTGTACTTTTACACTACTGGCAGCGCAGTGGGTCTGTTTATACCAGCCTCACCACAAACTTGAGTAGTGCACTGTGCTACCATGCTACAACGCTAGGATATCACTAGCCCATTATTATCTATGGGACCACCATTGTATATGTGGTCTGTCATTGATCTAAATGTTGTTCTGAGGTGATGACTATACTTAAATAGCCCATATGATGGGCCAGGCACTGCCCACAGTGCTTTACATAGATGCACTCATTTAATCATTACAACAGTCCGTGTGGTGGGTACCATTATTATCTCCATTTTCCATGTGAGGAGATCGAGGCCCAGAGAGGTTAAAGGACTTGCTCCCGGACACAGCTTGTAGCTGGTGGAGCCCAGGCTTGTAGCCAGGAAGTCTGGGTCTAGAGAGCCTTCTGTCCCTGGATTATGAGACAGATAGTGGGATGGCGGGCTGTGACTTGTATTATAGCATTCCAAAGTGACATGTAAGTGCCCCATTCTTTAAAAATAATGGTTTATTTAATTAATTAATTTATTTTTTATTCATTTTAGAGAGGAGAGGGAGGGGGAGAGAGAGAGAGAGAGAGAGAGGAGAGACAGAGAGAGAGAAGGGGGGAGGAGCTGGAAGCATCAACTCCCATATGTGCCTTGACCAGGCAAGCCCAGGGTTTCGAACCAGCGACTTCAGCATTTCCAGGTCGACGTTTTATCCACTGCGCCACCACAGGTCAGGCTAAAAATAATGGTTTATTAAGAGCTGACTATATCCCGGGCTCTATGGTAAACTTTGTAGATCTGTTTACTATTCATAACAATTCTCAACCTTTCTGACCACAGAGCCTGTAATTTTGACCACTGAAGGTACGTAGCATTGACTCAGAGCTTTACTTTGAATCTCTTAGATATTTGTAGTGCTTATTTTTGCTACAAGGGTTGGTTTCATATCTGCGTCAGGTGAAGTTCATAGTCAATAACAGGTAAGCGACGCGAACGAGTCTAGCCAAGTGAAATGAGGTACTGCCATTTGCTTGGAGCACCTGTAAAGTCCCTAGCCCGAAGGGATTTTAGAGATTATCTCTCAGAAAAAAGTCTCTCGTGTTGAAAGAGCGTGAATTCTTTTCTCAGTTATTGCAGAGTACAGACCCCACCATGTTTCTTTTTGTTCGCTAAAATGAGCAGAAAGCTCTCAGTGATTTTGAACGTTCACTTAAAGTAAGTGCGTGAACTTGGGTTTTTGATACATCGGTGTTTCTCCTTTCCCTGCTTTCTGTTTCTGCCTTAGTGTTCGCAAGGACACACGCACTGCATGATGAGAGCACGTGAGGGGTAAGACCTGCTCCAGGCTGTGAGGAGGGTTCTTCTGGGAAGGAGGTTTATGTTGGGATCAGGAGGCGGGGTGAGGGAGAAGAAAGCACCAGGCAGAGGGCAGGGCATGTGGTGTGCGCAGGGGACAGGAGCGGGGCTGGTGGGGCTGAGCGCAGCGGGGGGGGGGGGGGGGGGGGGGGCGGGCTGTGGGGGGGTGTGGCTGAGTGCAGCGGGGGCGGGCTGTGGGGGGGAGGTGTGGCTGAGCGCAGCAGGGGGGGCTGTGGGCCCCCCCCCCCCCCCCCGCTGAGCGCAGCGGGTGGGCTGTGGGGGGGAGGTGTGGCTGGGCGGCAGCGGGGTGGGCAGTGGGGGGGGAGGTGTGGCTGGGCGCAGCGGGTGGGCTGTGGGGGGAGGTGTGGCTGAGCGCAGCGGGTGGGCTGTGGGGGGGGAGGTGTGGCTGAGCGCAGCGGGTGGGCTGTGGGGGGGAGGTGTGGCTGGGCGCAGCGGGTGGGCTGTGGGGGGGAGGTGTGGCTGAGCGCAGCGGGTGGGCTGTGGGGGGGAGGTGTGGCTTAGCGCAGCGGGTGGGCTGTGGGGGGAGAGGTGTGGCTGGGCGCAGCGGGTGGGCTGTGGGGGAGAGGTGTGGCTGGGCGCAGCGGGTGGGCTGTGGGGGGAGAGGTGTGGCTGGGCGCAGCGGGTGGGCTGTGGGGGGAGAGGTGTGGCTGGGCGCAGCGGGTGGGCTGTGGGGGGGAGGTGTGGCTGAGCGCAGGAGGGGGGGCTGTGCCCCCCCCCCCCCCCCCGCTGAGCGCAGCGGGTGGGCTGTGGGGGGGAGGTGTGGCTGAGCACAGCGGGTGGGCTGTGGGGGGGAGGTGTGGCTGAGCACAGCGGGTGGGCTGTGGGGGGGGAGGTGTGGCTGAGTGCAGCGGGGGCGGGCTGTGGGGGGGAGGTGTGGCTGAGCGCAGCGGGTGGGCTGTGGGGGGGAGGTGTGGCTGAGCGCAGCGGGTGGGCTGTGGGGGGGAGGTGTGGCTGGGCGCAGCGGGTGGGCTGTGGGGGGAGAGGTGTGGCTGGGCGCAGCGGGTGGGCTGTGGGGGGAGAGGTGTGGCTGGGCGCAGCGGGTGGGCTGTGGGGGGGAGGTGTGGCTGGGCGCAGCGGGTGGGCTGTGGGGGGGAGGTGTGGCTGGGTGCAGCGGGGGCGGGCTGTGGGGGGGAGGTGTGGCTGGGTGCAGCGGGGGCGGGCTGTGGGGGGGAGGTGTGGCTGAGCACAGTGTGGGTGGGCTGTGGGGGGGGAGGTGTGGCTGAGTGCAGCGGGTGGGCTTTGGGTGCAGCGGGTGGGCTCTGGGGGAGGAGGTATGGCTGAGCACAGGGGCGGGGCGGGCTGGGGACCGTGGAGCTGCAGTGTAGGAAGAAGCCACCCAGGTGTTGTTGGCCATGTTTGGAGTTACTTTCTAGGAGCAACGGGCAGTTGATGTAGTGTTTTAATCGGGATGGAATGAATGAATGTAAGGGTCTACTTAGAAGGCCAGTGCATGGCCCAGGTGAGAGATGAGATAATGGTGGCTTTAATTAAGATGATCGAGGAAGAGGAGGGAAGAAGTGGGTGGACTGGAGCTCCATTTTTTTTAATACTTTATTTATTGATTTTACAGAGACAGGAGAGAGAGGGGAGCATGGAATGGGAAGTGTCAACTCATAGTTGCTTCATGTTGTTCATTGCTTGCTTGTTGTATGTGCCTTGACTAGGAAAACCCAGGGTTTCAAACCGGCAACCTTGACATTCTAGGCCACAGGTTTATCCACTGCACCACCACAGGCCAGGCTGGAGCTCCATTTCGAAAGTAAAACCTAAATGCGTACCTCAGAGTTGAGGGATAGGGATTAGGATACCTTCCTGGCTCCCATTGAAAAGGGTGACCAGAGAGGTGCCTCCCCGCAGCCTTGGGATGTGGAACTACTGGCTAAGCTACCAGAGCAGGGCCCTGTATGCTATTTTTATGCATCTTGGGTCAAAAGACATCAGGCTGCTAAGCTGTGGGCTACCACACAAGCCTGTGCCTCTGGTCTGGCATTTTCTGGCAAGCAGTGCCCTGATGTACTTTCTTGGAAAAGTTGACTGCTTTGACTCTTACTATGTTTGGTTGAATTTTCCTTCTTTTTATAGTGATGCAACGTATGCAGAGGCCCATTGTACATTATTAAACTTTTAATAATAAGTTCCATAAATAATACCCTACTTGTTGAAAACATTTACTATTCAGGATTTTTGTTCTATTAATCCTTTTGATACATGCAAGACATGCCTTGAAGTTGATAACAATGAGGAAACTTATAAAACACATGTGTTCTGTTAAAAACCCACATCTGAGTAATCATTTGTTAATTTTGGAGGTCTGGGTAATTAATCCAGTTTGGGAATAGAGAATCTTGGAGGGTTACATGTACAGTGTCTTCACGAATAGGGCTCTCTGGGAAGATGTGCCAGATGTTCATAAACTGGATTCCTTTTCTTCTTGGCTATGCAGTTAGACTACATTTCCCAGGCTCCCTTGCAGTAAGGTAAGACCACATGCTGGAGCTCTGGACAGTGGAATCAGTGTGGATACTCTCTAGGCCTGGCCCAGTGAAACCTTTTGTGCAAGAGCCTGGTCTTTTCTCCTTTCTGCTCATCAGATGTTGACTCCTTGCATGAACTGGAGTATCAGCTGTTGAAGATGGCAGAGACTTTTTTTTTTAAAGAAAACAGATTTTATCACCCAGCAATGAATAGTATTCAAACATGTATTTTCTATGTAATTTGTTGCAAGGTGATCAGTGTTAAATATTAATTTTCATCATTTGCTTCAATTCATGTCTTCCGGACCATGTCTTTGTTTTTCCTCCCAAAATGTCACATACCACACCTGTGGGCAATGAGACATTCTTAAGTACCACAGCTAGGAACTTGAACATTCCTTCATCTGCAGCTACCTACATGCTTTGGTATCTTGTTACATACAGTTGTGCTCCTAGGGTTTTAGTTATCCTCCGTGATAAATTTTTGGAAAATATCCATCGTGACACCAACCTTCATTCATCTTCAGTTCATAGGCTCTCCGCTGCATCTCGAAAAGGTGGGCAATGGGTCGTGGATGCAGCTGCCAGGCCTGCGAGACCCGCGTGGCCCACAGCACCCAACTCAACTTACTCTGCCCGCGGCCCTGTAGGAAAGCGAGACTCTTTCCTTTTTAAAAAATTCAGGATGGTGGCCACTGAGGGCCAGGGAGGCTACACAGGGCTGTGAGCCCAGCGGGCCCCAGCCACCACCGCCCCAGCCGGACCTCCCTTCCCTCCAGCAGCAGCAAGAAGTGATGGGGACCGAGGCTGGAGAAGCGGTGGCATCCCAGTGGATGGTGGGCCCCTCAGCCTGCACTCACTCACCTGTGCCCTGTACAGAGACAGAGCACAGCGCGTCAATATAGATCAGTGCTGCAGGACGTGCCCCAAGCCTCTGGTCCAGGTCACTGTGTGAAACAGAGCTGTTTATGATTATTTCCGGGCTGTTCTGCAACGTGATGAAAGAAGTGAATGAGCTTTTAAATTAACCAGAGATGCTAGTGAGCTAAATGCAGCCAGTTAGACAGGGTGGCGTTTTCAGAGGGTTGTCTTAAATCCACTTCAAAGGGCTCTCCATGAGGAAATAAACTTCATCACTGCAGTAATTGAAGAACGGACCCAAAACTATCAAGTTTGGCATCTAGGCGAGTATTCATGGAATGGCTAAAGGATCCATCACAGGAGCTTGAGTTTACTGCTGATATTCTTAGAATGCAGAGAATTATCATGCTTAGCAACATCGACAGTGGGTTAGTCAGGACTTAAACTTCGGGATAATGTTTGGCAGTATGTAGACCAAGTTCTTAAAGAGGACACGAGAAATAACTCTGGAACCAAATATACTTCATAATCCCGAACCCCACTGGCTACAGTGACTGCTGCATTGGAGAGAGAAGTCCAGTGCACTCTGGACACGGTCAAACTAGCACCACGTGATGAAGGTGCACGGAGCTGTTTGCAAGGGATTTTGCAGGGTCGTGGTCTTTTTAAATACAGTCCCAATCTGTGAAGTCAGTTATAGGGAGGTCTCGGGTTACTAGTCTCTGCCAAGGGTGCTCCGATTTTACAGCGCTCACTCCCATGAAAAATTGAGACATGAGTGTTTCAGCTTACACCATTAGCGTGTTCGTGTCTTACTTACGGACTCTGTGGGCGAATTAGTTTGGTTGCGTGCAGCACAGAAGAATACGCAGTACAGTGTACAGTACAGTATATGTGTGTCCTTTTCCTTTTTCTGTGGCTTAGTTGTGTTTTTATGTTCTAGATTATGATTTTACAACAGTGTTAGAATAGGTAAGTGACTTAGGTTAGGGTGGTTTTGACTTACGCCAATGTTTGGGTTACGTCACTGTCGTAGGAACGGAACTGTGTCGTAACCCGAGGACTCCCTGTACTTGATTTATAATCAAGTCACTGTTCCCCTTGCTTAATTGCCTGTCTTGTGGATATCTATGAAGATATGCTATATAGAAAACCAATATGACAACAAGGAAGACATTCTCAATAAAGCATTAGAGTCATGTGAAATCCTAGCTAAAGGACACTATACGAAAGCAATATTGGAGATGTATTGGGAAATCCCTTAAAAGCAAACATGACCCAGAAAGTGACCCACCAACAAGTATACAGCAGTAACACCATCTAGAAGGACTTGACGGAATGAACGCATTTATGTTTTAGGAGACCTACATGCAGGAGTGAAAACGAGAGTTGTTCCCTGTACCTGTGGTATAAAACGTGCATTGCACAGGTATCACTTTAAAAAAAAATTTTGAAATGACACTGGTTTGCAAAACCATACAGGTTTTCAGCAGGCAACTCAATACAACACCATCTTCCCCCTGCATCGTGCACCCTCTGCCCCGAGCAGTCTCTTTCTGCCCCTCTGGTCCCCCTCCTTTGCCCACCTCCACCTCCGCCACGCCCCCTTCCCTCTGGCTGTTGCCTCCCTGGTGTCTCTGTGTCCTGTGTGCGCCTGTGGGTTGATCCCTTCAGTACTGACAATGCTTTTATTAGGGACCAGGTGTGATGCCCCTTGGGCGCTGCTGCTACTCAGAGCAGCAGCTGAGTGATTTGGTGATTTGATTCTTTTAAGGTAGAGTCATTTTGGGGGGGAGGGGACAAGAAATGAAGCCCCATAAAGGAACTTTTGTAGTCTTATCAACAGTTGCTCTGCCCCTCAGCGTGGACTCCTCCCTCCACCGCGTCTGCACCAGGAGTTGCAGCGTCAGTGACCGCAAGTACCTTGTAGATCAGGGGTCCCCAAACTTTTTACACAGGGGGCCAGTTCACTGTCCCTCAGACCATTGGAGGGCCGGACTATAAAAAAAACTATGAACAAATCCCTATGCACACTGCACATATCTTATTATAAAGTAAAAAAACAAAACAGGAACAAATACAATATTTAAAATAAAGAACAAGTAAATTAAAATCAACAAACCAGTATTTCAATGGGAACTATGGGCCTGCTTTTGGCTAATGAGATGGTCAATGTGCTCCTCTCATTGACCACCAATGAAAGAGGTGCCCCTTCCGGAAGTGCGGTGGGGGCCGGATAAATGGCCTCAGGGGACCGCATGTGGCCCACGGGCCGTAGTTTGGGGACCCCTGCTGTAGATGATGGATCCAAGGTAACTGAAACTTCGGTTCAGGAAGCAGAGCATGTGTGTGCTATGCTGCACTCACAGTATCTTGCTATCCTGTAACCAGTTAATCCAAAAGAATGGTTTTGTAAGAAATGATAGATTTATCCAACAAAAATTTAACATAGTTTATTTTTAGAATAATTTAAGGTTCACAGCAAAATGGAGCCAGGTTCCCATAAATGCACCCCCACCCCCATGCATAGCCTCCCTCTATCAGTACGGCAACGAGTGATACCGAGGTTACAGTCATGGACCCACACTGACCTGTCATTATCACCCAGGGTCCAGAGATTCTTTGGACGTCACTGTTGGTGTTGTCCCTTCTGTGGCTTTGGACAAATGTATAATGACATTATCCACCACTGTAGTATTATACAGAATAGCTTCTCTGCCCCCAGATCCTCTGTGCTCTGGCTCCCCTCCCCTCCCCTCCCCTCCCTTCCCCTACCCCTCCCTACAGCCACTGATCTTTTCATTGTCTCCTCAGTTTTGCCTTTTTCAGGATGTCACAGAGTTGAAATCATATAGACCAGTGGTCCCCAAACTTTTTTGGGCCAGGACCAGTTTAATGTCAGAAAATATTTTCACAAACCAGCCTTTAGGGTGGGATGGATAAATGTATCATGTGACTGAGACAAGGGCCAAGAGTGAGTCTTAGAGCAATGTAACAGAGGGAATCTGGTCGTTTTTTAAAAATAAAACATTGTTCAGACTTAAATATAAATAAAACGGAAATAATGTAAGTTATTTATTCTTTCTCTGCGAACCGGTACCAAATGGTCCATGGACCAATACCGGGGCTGGGGACCACTGATATAGACCATTGCCTTTCCAGATTGGCTTTTCTTCACTTAGTAATACGCATCTAATGTTCGTCCGTGTCTTTTCATACCATCTTCACCTTCATCGTGTACACATCAGTGGTTCATTTCTTTTTAGAGCCGAATAGTATTCCGCTGTCCGGATGGACCCCAGTTTATGCGTTCACCTACTGAGGGACATCTTAGTTGTTTTCAAGTACTGGCAATTATGAATAAAGCTGCTGTGAACATCTGGGTGCAGGTTTTTATGTGGAGAGAAATTTTCAGTTCCTGTGGGTAAATATAAAGGAGTGTAATTGCTGGATTGTAGGGAGGAGTAGGGTTCCCTTTGTAAGAAAGTGCTGGCTGGTCTTCCAAAGCAGCTGTACCATTTTGCGGTCCCCCCAGCAGTGAGAGCTCTTGTTCTCCGCACCCTCGTTGGCACTCGGCGGCATCCACGTTCTGCATTTCCGCCATTCTAACACGTGTAGTGGTATCTTATCATCGCTAAATTTAAGTTGCATGCGCTTGTTTGCCTTCATTAGATCTTCCTTGGTGAGGTGTCTGTCTATTCAGATCTTTGGCTCATTTTAAAATCAGGTTGTTCATTTCTTGGTGTTCAGTATGAAGAGTTCTTTGTGTGTTTTGGGTAACAGTCCTCTATCAGATATGTGTTTTATGGATACTTTCTTTCTCTCTGTGGCGCGTCCTCTTCTCTTGGAGATTCCCTTTCAAAGAGTGAACCAGAGTCTGAGCCAACTTGAAGAGAAAAAAATGTGACCAGGAATTTCCTGGTAAAATTGTAGAGCTTTAAGAATAAAAGGAAAAGTTTTGTTTTAAATGCTTCTAAGCAGAAAGAACTAGAAAAGACTCAGCTCTGCCCTGGACTGCCAATCTGACACAGCTGATCGTCCATCCTTGGTGAAAATTCTTTCACTGGCTCTTGTATGCCTCTCTATTATCCTGTCTTTGTCATCCTTTTTTTTTTTTTTTAAACAAATCTTTATATATTCTGGATATAAAAATAATATATCCTTTGACCCAGCAATTATACTTCTAGGAATCGAATCTATAGAAATAAAAATAGCAGCTGTCACGTGTGTGAGGATCTCTACAGTGGCAAAACATGTGAATGAAAGGAATAGTGATTATCAGAGAAATGGTCAGTTTTTCGGATACCTTGTGGCACTATATAAGCATTAAAGAGGATGAATAGAGCTGAACCAGTTGATTTGATAGTGTTGAGTAAGACAGTCAAGATTCAGTACTTAATACCACTGAGCCATATGGTTAAAAATGATTAGAATGGTAAATTTTATGTTACGTGTATTTTACCTTAACGAAAACAAACACAATAACAAACACAAAAAAGAAAATCTAGATTCAGAAAACCATATTTAATATGTACACAGTATATATACATAGTACATGTTTAGATATATGTTTATGCGGTTCTCGAATGTAAACTTAAATAGCACATAATCGACAATGCTTAGAGGAGCAGTATAAACTTGGGGAAAACAATTAGGTAGACACTAGATTGTGTATTTATATGGTTAAAAGGAGTCTAAGGAAAAAAAACCCTATTGTTTTATATTACTGCCTTTATGTTTTATGTAAAATTCTATGTATGAATGTTTGAAGAAAATTTTTAAAAGTATAAAAACAAAAAAGTTCATGCAAATTTTGCATTCTGCATCATTTATACACAATGTTTTTTGTTTTTTTTGTTTGTTTGTTTTTTGTATTTTTCTGAAGCTGGAAACGGGGAGAGACAGTCAGACAAACTCCCGCATGCGCCCGACCGGGATCCACCTGGCACGCCCACCAGGGGCAACGCTCTGCCCACCAGGGGGCGATGCTCTGCCCCTCCGGGGCGTCACTCTGCCGCGACCAGAGCCACTCTAGCGCCTGGGGCAGAGGCCAAGGAGCCATCCCCAGCGCCCGGGCCATCTTTGCTCCAATGGAGCCTTGGCTGCGGGAGGGGAAGAGAGAGACAGAGAGGAAGGAGGGGGGGGGTGTGGAGAAGCAAATGGGCGCTTCTCCTATGTGCCCTGGCCGGGAATCGAACCCAGGTCCCCCCGCACGCCAGGCCGACGACGCTCTGTTTGTTTTTTTTACAGAGACAGAAAGAGAGTCAGAGAGAGGGATAGATAGGGACAGAGACAGGAACAGAGAGAGATGAGAAGCATCAGTTATTAGTTTTTCGTTGCGACACCTTAGTTGTTCATTGATTGCTTTCTCATATGTGCCTTGACAGTGGACCTTCAGCAGACCGAGTAACCCCTTGCTTGAGCCAGCGACCTTGAGTTCAAGCTGGTGAGCCTTGCTCAAACTAGATGAGCTCGCGCTCAAGCTGGTAACCTCGGGGTCTCGGTCCTCCACATCCCAGTCCGACGCTCTATCCACTGTGCCATCACCTGGTCAGGCTATACACAATGTTTATATTCTTTTAATATAAAAATATTTTAAAACAAAGTGTTTTAAATTATTTGTATGGAATTCTCTCAAAAGACTCACTCTCAATTCAAACAGTGACTGCGGTATTAAAGAATATTAATTTTTAGATGTGGTTGTAGTGTTGTGGTTATGTTCAACCGTAAATCTCAATGAACTGCTAATCATTGTGGAGCATGCATTAGATGATTTATGGATGGAGGGTCTGGGATCTGCCCGGTGTGGCCGGAGTGGGCTAAGGTGGGGAGGGCATGTAGGACGGGACCGCAAGTGTGCTGACAGTTGTTGGAGCTGGATGATGAGGGCGTGGAGGACTTGTCCTGTTATTGTGGCTGTGCTCTCCAAATGATGTACCACTGAGCTATTGAAACTCTCCATACAAAATGCTTAAAACTGAAAGTGTACAGTTTCCATACTCAGCTCTCTTTATCTAACTCTCAAACTTGTCTTTCAGAGCAATAACCCCTTCTGGAACGTTCCTTAAATCTCCACTGTTTGCTTGGTAGCTGTTAATTCAGGTTATTATAAGGTCTACTGGAAAGTTCTGTCCGTTTCTATCACAACAAGTTTCAACACGTAAGCATGTGTTTATTTGGCGCATGTGCGCCTCTCTATTTTTTTTTATTTTTATTTTTATTTTTATTTTTATTTTTATTTTTGTATTTTTCTGAAGCTGGAAACGGGGAGAGATAGTCAGACAGACTCCCGCATGCGCCCGACTGGGATCCACCCGGCATGCCCACCAGGGGCTATGCTCTGCCCCTCCGGGGCGTCGCTCTGCCGCGACCAGAGCCACTCCAGCACCTGGGGCAGAGGCCAAGGAGCCATCCCCAGCGCCCGGGCCATCTTTGCTCCAATGGAGCCCTGGCTACGGGAGGGGAAGAGAGAGACAGAGAGGAAGGGGGGGGGGTGGAGAAGCAAATGGGCGCTTCTCCTATGTGCCCTGGCCAGGAATCGAACCCGGGTCCCCCGCATGCCAGGCCAATGCTCTACCGCTGAGCCAACTGGCCAGGGCCGCCTCTCTATTTTTATCACTTAATGTATACATACTGATGTAGCAAATTAACTAAAACAAAGTTGATTCACGTTAGTCTTATGTGTGAAGCGACAGTGTAGTCATGGCTACTGATAAAGTTCATTTACGCCACTGTATTGTATACGAATTTCAACAAGGAAGAAATGCTACAGAAGCATGTAGAAATTTATTGAAAGTGTTTGGTGAAGGTACAGTTTCTGATAGGACATGCAGAAGATGGTTCAAAAAATTTGAAACAGGTGATTTCGACCTTTCTGATAAGCCACGTTCTGGGTGACCATCTTTGATTGATAACGATGTTATTAAGACCATGTTGGAGCAAGATCCTTTTCTGACAACATCGGAGATCGCAGAAAGGCTTAATTCAGCTCAGCAAACCATTTCGGACCATATTCGGAAGATAGGATTGGTGTGAAAATATATTATTTAATAAAGTTTATTGATGGTAAGAAAAATTTGTATTTTGTTTTATTCCAAAGACGGACAGAACTTTCCGGTAGACCTTATATTTGCAGTACTTCAGAATGTAAATAAAATCTGTTCAGTAACTCAACTTAGAAAGTCTTTATTATTAAGACAAAATATGTGTCGGGTGGTTTTCTCTTTTCCACTTGAAGACAGATGAAAATTCCACCCTACGTTTGAAAGCTCTGACCACCGCTCTGCCCAGCTCCACTTTCTATCTGTGTGGGACTACATGCCAGAATCCGTTGTCTGTTTTCTGTAGAAATTTCTTCACATACTGGAATTTTAAAACCATGCTTTTGTGTTGTTTTACAAAGAAGGCCCTCCTTCCAGCACAACAACCCATCACTCACCCAACAGAGGCAGCTGCTCTCTCACTCACCTCAGCCAGTGGGAGGCGCTGTGCGGGACAGAGAGGGGAAAGCCTGGGGCCAAGGACAGGAGTCTAACCAGCTGTCATTGCCTGGTAAGATGAGTTGAGGCTGAAATTCTGTGGAGACTGTGGATGCTAAATCTGTCCTTAAAACTGACGTGTCTCTGTGGGAACCCCACTGGGCTTAAGTAGGAGTTGGGGGACTTCTGCTGTCAGGGATGTGGACTCCTCCTCACTGTATCTTGCCAAGCAGCATACCCGCTTCCAAGGGAGCTTCCTGCTCCCACAGAATTACCCCAGAACAGGACGAGTGCCCTGGGAGAGGGGCAGCCCTTGTTTTTATTGGGAGGGTCATTAGGTTCAGACAGATGGGTAACAGTTCAGTCAATTCTTAAAGCCTCTGAAACCCTCTTGCTGGGAGCCTCAGGCTAGTTACCTCCCAGGGCAGCTAGAGTCCCATTGCTCTGAAGGTCCCGAGTCTGCTTTTCCTGTTGGTCTATTTGTTTTTAAAGACTATATTTTTTATCTTAATAAACAAATATTTTTTTTTAGTTCAGTAAGAGAAGGGGAGGCAGAGAGACTCCTGCATGTGCCCCGACTGGGATCCACCTGGCAAGCTCACTAGGAGATGGTGCTCTGCCCATCTGGGGTGTTGCTCTGTTGTTTAGCAACTGAGCACTTATTAGCACCTGAGGCATAGGCCATGGAGCCATCCTCAGCTCCTGGGGCCAACTCTTTGATTGAGTCATGGCTGCAGGAGGAGAAGGAAGAGAGAGACAAAGGGGAGGGGTAGAGAAGCAGATAGGTGCTTCTCCTTTGTGCCCTGATGGGAAATCGAACGCGGGACATCCACACGCCTGGCCAATGAAACAATTATTGATTTTAGAGGCAGAGGAAGGGAGAGAAAGAGAGACAGAAACATTAATTTCTTCCTGTATGTGCCCTCACTGGGATCAAACTGGCAACCTCTGCACTGTGGGATGATATGCCAGCCAACCGAGCTATCCGGCCAGGGCTAAAGCCTGTACCTTGACTGATCTTAAAAGTCAGTTGGGGCCCTGGCCGGTTGGCTCAGCGGTAGAGCGTCGGCCTAGCGTGCGGAGGACCCGGGTTTGATTCCCGGCCAGGGCACACAGGAGAAGCGCCCATTTGCTTCTCCACCCCTCCGCCGCACTTTCCTCTCTGTCTCTCTCTCTTCCCCTCCAGCAGCCAAGGCTCCATTGGAGCAAAGATGGCCCGGGCGCTGGGGATGGCTCTGTGGCCTATGCCCCAGGCGCTAGAGTGGCTCTGGTCGCAACATGGCGACGCCCAGGATGGGCAGAGCATCGCCCCCTGGTGGGCAGAGCGTCGCCCCTGGTGGGCGTGCCGGGTGGATCCCGGTCGGGCGCATGCGGGAGTCTGTCTGACTGTCTCTCCCTGTTTCCAGCTTCAGAAAAATGAAAAAAAAAAAAAAAAAGTCAGTTGGTAATCCTTCACGGTATACTAGTGAACTGTTTCAGTTAAGATGTTGTTTCGTCTACAGATAGCAAAAAACCCAAGTAAAATGCCTTAACCAGGAAGACTTAGCATTTTCCATGGCAGAGATCAGGGGTGAGACGTTTGTATTCTTCCCCAAATTTCCCTCTTTGAAATTGTTCACTGGTCCGCTCTCATACTTCCTAAGGATTTTACCTATATGGTCACCCTTCCCCTTCTTCAAAATCAGATTTCTGTCTGCTGACCCATACACACACAGGCTGCAGAGGCAAACCCCCTGAGGCATCGCCCGCCCTGGAAGCGCCATTTCTCTTTCCTTAGGGCAGAACCCTTCCAAGTGGTGGCCCCGACTCACAGACTCTCTTTCCATTCCCTCAAATTTCTTCTGAATCTTCTCTAGGCAGGTGTTCGTGCCCTTATTCCACTTAAATGACTCTTTAGTCCCAGACGTGCCAATAGAGCCAGTGGGTCATTTTCCTTTCTTGACTCATCAGCATTTGACGGTTGGCCACTCCCTTTGTGTTTATTTTTAAATTTTGTCAGCAGTCCTCTGATTTATAAAAAAGTGCAACAAATTTTAAAACGATACAAAAGATCCTTTTCCAAACAACATCAAAAAGAATATGTTTGACCATACTCGGCTCATAACAAAGCAGAGGGGTAGGTGGAATCCTAACTCGGCGGTAGCATGCTGACTGAGCTGGCAACACAGGAAGGTGGTGGGAGGAACGCAGAGGACTCTGCCCTGTAAGAACCAGAACCTCAGGGCTCCAGAACCACCAGGCACCCACTCAGTGTTGTACCCAGGGTTAGAAATGGACACCGTGAGGACTTCAGGGGTCCTCCTGATGGCCAGCCAGTGGCCATAATGTAACACTTGTACTGAGTTACTCTCAGTCCTAAGCCGTCATCTGCATGGTTCCTGTGTGTGCATGGTAATCATTCAAATCTTGGGTTCTTGACGATCCTAAGAGGCACTTAGTATTTCTGCCCCAACTTCTCAGTTTCAGCCATTACATGGTCAGTTATACAAAGGGTACACCTCGCACAGAGACAGTCCATCACTGACTGCACTAAATTCCATTTGGCCTTAAAGGAAAAGTTGCCAAGGTTGGTATCAGCCAGGACGTGGCAAGGTGGGTCTGGCTGTGTGTTCCATAGAAGAATAAACAGGAGGTTCTTGGGGCCCTTCTCTTCCCTTGAGTGCACTGGGGTCTTTTCTTTCTTTTTGGATTTTAATCCATCCTTTTCTGTAAGCCTCTGATTTCTGAGATGAAAAATTTGCTTCATGGTTTTATATTTCGTGTTGTTTTTTTTTTGCTTCTCCATGTTCACGCCCCACTCTTGTTTCTTCTGGGCTCGCGACCCCACTCCTTTGTCTACGAACAGTTTTTCCTTGGCTTCTCCTCCCCCTCCCAGAACACTGAGGGTGCCTCTCGGTCCCTCTGTGGGGTCCTGCTGGGTTCCTGGACGTCAGACACTGACATACCCCGTGTTCTCCCCAGGGAGTCTCATTCTGTCTCATGGCTGCATCTCGTTTATGTGCCAAAGACCCCAAAATTTAGACTTCCTACTTAGACCTCTCCACCAAACTTCAGACTCGTAAATCCACCTTCTCCATCCTCAAAGCCAGCTTGATTAGGGGTTGTCCAACTGGCATCTTAAACTTAAGGCACCCAGACAGAGCACTCGGCCCCTTCTCTGCCCGCACCTGCTCTCCCTCCAGGCTCCCGTCTGGGGAAACGCAGCACCTTCCGCATTCCCTCCGCTCCAGCTCTTGCAGTGGCCTTGACTCCTCCCCTTTCTCTGACATCTCCCAAGTCCCAGAAAATCTTCAGACTGGTCACCATAGAAACTCACCACTGGCTTATTGAAATACCAGCTGGGGAGATGAGAGGTATATTATTCCCAGCATTTAGAATTTACCCAAACTACAGGCCCACAGGGGTAATACCATTTTAGCAAGAAGTTCCTTGCTGCCGTGGACCAGCGCGGCTCCTAATTCTGGGTTTTAAGTGAGAACGGTGCGGAATTAAGAAAACAGACTTATTAAGAATAAAGGATGGGATTGGGAGAACTCTCCAATGCTGATGGTAATATCCGAGCGCCCCATAGCCCCAGTTTGCTTTATTATATAGCCATATGCAAATCAAGGAAGTCCTTGTTACAAAGTTACACATCTGAAGCAAAAACAGGAACTCTCCCAAGGCATAAACAGGAATCCCCCCACCATGCATAAGCAAAATCAACCAACATCTGGACAAAGAGTAAGAGGAAGGGCATGTAAATTGCTTCTAGCAATTTAAGCAAGCAAGTGAAGTGGGTGCAAATACTCAGCTTCACAGCCAATATGGAGGTGGAGGGGGGAGAACTTAGCCTTTTGCTAAGCCTCCAATCTACAAAGGTTTTGCCATTTACGGTCCATAACACCTTGCTCCATAACACCTTGCTCCGTAACAGGCCACCCCAGCGCGTAGGCGGAGGGATTCATTTAGCGGGTGGTTTCCTGGATGCTACATGCCAGTCTCTGAGTTAATCAGTTGTCCACAGCCACACTCTGTTTTACCCGTCCTCCGGGCGTTTCCGAGCCTGTTCCACTTTCTCAGGGTCAAGGCCACCCTTCAGCGAAAGCACCTTGTCACAGCTCCGTGAATGATGCTGTCAGTGATGCCTGCCTCCGGACTGGACCCATCTGCAGGGAAGCTGAGCGTGCCACCTTCTCTGGGGGGAGGCTTTCTGTGTGACTTGGTGAGGTGTGTGAAGTGGGACTGCCAGGCTGTGTCTACTCGCCACACCCCCGGGGGACCTAGGAGCCTGCCGTGTCACGAAACATGTTTATTGGAGAAACCATGTCTGTTCGGGACTTGCTTTCGCCTCACTTGCTGACCTAGTTGGGGCTGGTGGGGCCGTCCTGTGCAGCCGATGGCCGGGCGGGGTGGCGCAGACCGCCGCTCTGAAATAACCACGGTGACCAACGGTGCATAGAAGCCGAACCGTGGAGTGCCCCAGCGGCTTGGCAATATGCCCACTGGATAAAGTGGTGACTTCCGGGGCCTTCAGAGTGGGAGAGGCTGTCCCTTGTGTGATCTGCCATTATGGATCTTCGCCTTTCTCTCATTGAAGAACACCTTTCAGTGTCCCTTTGGAGGATATAAAATAACATTTTTTAAAAAGTGAATGAAACTTAATGCTGGTTCTCAGTTTTTTTTTCTTTTTTTCTTTTCTTTTTTTTTCTGAAGCTGGAAACGGGGAGAGACAGTCAGACAGACTCCCGCATGCACCCGACTGGGATCCACCCGGCACGCCCACCAGGGGGCTACGCTCTGCCCACCAGGGGCGTTGCTCTGTTGCGACCAGAGCCACTCTAGCGTCTGGGCAGAGGCCAAGGAGCCATCCCCAGTGCCCGGGCCATCTTTGCTCCAATGGAGCCTTGGCTGCGGGAGGGGAAGAGAGAGACAGAGAGGAAGGAGAGGGGGAGGGGTGGAGAAGCAGATGGGCGCTTCTCCTGTGTACCCTGGCCGGGAATCGAACCTGGGACTTCTGCACGCCAGGCTGACGCTCTACCACTGAGCCAACCGGCCAGGGCAATGCTGGTTCACAGTTTTAAAATCAGTGTTATATCGAGTGCTGGGAAAGGGACACATCCTGCAAACATTGTATTTTCAGGATTTTGTGGCACCCCTTCATTCCCAGCCGCCTCCCCTCCCTCGAACACAACGAGAAGCACTTGGTGTCTGGGAACTCTTTCTCGTGCTCCTCTTGCTCTTTGCTCTGCCTCAGAGTGGCTGTCCTGCCGTCTTGAGCTTTGGCATGTTGCTGAGTAAAGAGGGAACTGGAGGAGAGTGGGTGTCAGCCCTTGAACCCTGCTGGGGAAGAGCTGTCTGCCGCCCTCCCTTGCCGCTTCCTCAGAAACGGCTGTGTGGTTATTCTCAAGTGATTTCCTGGCAGTTTAATTTGTCGTTTGTACCTCTCACCCCTCAGTCAAGCAGTGTGCTCCTCCAGAGCGGGGGTTTGGTGGCTTTGGGTTTCACGGGACCGATGGCAGTTGTGTGCCCTGCAGGGCTGGGGTTTGCCGACTCCTGCGAGCGGGCAGGGTGGCTGCACCAGGGCTCACACCGTGCTGTTGGGCTCGTTCTTCTCTCATCTCGTTTGCTCTTTGTGTCGCTTTCATTTTCTCCTATTACGGGGGTGGGCAGAGGGAATGAGCAGAGAGCAGGTGACCCGGTAGCAGACGGCTACATACTTTTATTATCCCAGCTGTTGTATGATGGATTTGGCTGGCCTTGGTCCCTGGTGCTTGGGGAAAGCCTCTGAACTCTTGAAATTTCCTGAGTGGTAGGAGTGCCTTTGTAATACATCGTGGGTTGCTTGGACTACACCTGAGTTTATACTAAGGAGGTGACTCATGGTTGGACCCCTAGAGGGTTTCAGGATGAGGCCATTCCAGAAAGGCCAACCGTGTGATTAGAGACTTAGGGCTGTAAGCCAGGCAGTGTCAGCCCAACTTCCAGCCTGAGGAAGGAGGGTGGGGACTGAGTCCAATCACATGGCTGGTGATGCCATCAATCATACGTACAGAGTGAAACCCCAGTCAGGGTTCTGGGGACCACACATCAGTGTGCTGGGAGAGTGGCACATCCTGAGGACACGGGGGCTTTGCGTTTGGAACCCTCCCACCTATCAGCCTCTGTGTCTCTTCCTTGGTCTGGTCCCGCTTGGTGTCCTTTGCTCTAACAAAGCCCCGGGTAGTGTTCTCCTGAGTTCTGTGAGTTGTTCTACTGAGAAGGTGGTGGGAACTTCCGAATTTGTAGCAGTCGGTCAGAAATATGGATGGACTGCGGTCCCCTCAGCATGCAGCCGCTGTCAGCCGAGGTGATCTATAGAGAACTGGGCCCTTTACCTGTGAAATCTGACCTAACTCTGTGCAGTGTCAGAATTGCATTGCGCCAGCTTGGCAAAGGAAGAGATATCTTTGCCTTCTAACATCAAAATGGAAAACTCCACACTGAGAGTTTTTATTTTTTAAGTGAGAGAGAGAGAGAGAGACAGACAGGCAAACAGGAAGGGAGAGAGATGAGAAGCATCAACTTATAGTTGCTTCACTCTAGTTGTTCATTGATTGCTTTCTCATCTGTGCCTTGACCTGGAGGCTCCAGCTGAGCTGGTGACCCCTTGCTTAAGCCAATGACCTTGGGTTCAAGCCAGCGACCTTTGGGCTCAAGCCAGTGACCATGGGGTCATGACTATGATCCCATGCTCAAGCCAGTGACCCCATGCTCAAGCTGGTGATCTTGGGGTCTTGATCCTGTGTCCTCAACGTCCCAGGTCAACGCTCTGTTCACTGCGCCACCACCTGGTCAGTCCACACGGAGACTTTTATTAGACAGACGCATAATGCTGCTACCTTCGAGCCTGGAACCGCATGGCATGGGATTCTCCTAGAGGAAGTAGGGGTCAGTGGTAGGTGACAGACGCAGTGGTTATCTCCCATGGCACAGATCTCATATAATTTTATTACCTCCCTCAGTATGTTGCAAAGCAGTTAGTCCCACCGAATATCCATTTCCCCCCTTTCTATATGACAGCCTTCCTTGTAGTTAGGTTAGCTCCGTAGTTAGGACTAGCTCTGGCCATGGACTGTGAGCGGAATGAATGTGAGCTGACTTCAAGCTAAGGTCATCAGAGCCTGGAGTCCTTTCCCATCTATCTTCTTTCCTTGCTGTTATGAACTGGGCAGCCAGGTGCTCTGGAGGGCTCACTACAAGATGGAGGCCGTGCTGGTCTTTCCTGTGTTAAGCCAATGAGATTTGGGGATTGTGGCAGGCAGATTAATACCTCCCACCTCCAAGCTGTTAAGTCCTAATCACTGGAACCTATGAATGGAAAGTGGTTTTTGCAGGTATGGATTAAGAATCCTGAGATGAGGAAATTATCCTAGATTATCTCGGTGAATCCTAAATGCCATCCTAGGTAAGTGTCCTTATAAGAAAGAGAGGACAACTTAGACACATACAAAGAAAAGAAGAAGTGTGACCATGGTGGACAGAGATTGGAGTGATGTGGCCCCAGACCAAGGAAGTGCATTCTCTCACAGTTCTGGAGGCCAGAAGTCTGAAATCAGCACTACTGGGCCAAAATCAAAGTGTCTGCAGGGACCACTGCCCTTTGAGTTTTAGGAGGGAAGTCCTTTTTTGCCTCATTTAGCTGCTGGTGGCTCTCAGCATTCATAAACTTGTGAAAACATGACTCAATCTCTGCCTCTGTTTTCACATGAGCTTCTCTTCTGCATCTTCTCCCCCATGTCAGGGTCATCTTCCCCTCTCCTATGGACACATCAGAGTTAGGGCTCACCCCAGGTGATCAAGGATTGTTTCCTCAGCTGGAGACCCTTTAACCATACCTGCAAAGACCCTATTTCCAGAGAAGGTCACGTTCACAGGTCTTGGGTGGACATATCTTTTGGGGGCCATTGTTCAACCCATTTCAGGTACCAATGTCTTTGATATCAAGTCTGGAAAAGGTACTGGCTCCAAAATACAGATTCAGTGAAAGATTTTATTCAATGAGCTGTTGGCCTTTACTTAACATATTCTTTAAGAAATATGGAAGTTACCTTCCTTTTGTATAGGGATTGACCAGTTATTGCTTTATGTGAAACATACAAGACCCAGGACCGCCCGTGTGTTGTTCTAGATTAGATTGAACATATATTCTATGTAGTCACTGCTTTCTTGACTTTGTCTTATTGTTCTAGAATGTCATCAGTGTATCTGACAGGCCAGTACCGTCTTTACCATGATGGTTTGATTCCTGTTAAGAGGATGAGGTGCAGCGTGGATAGTTTGATAGAAATCACAGGCTCCAAATGCATCACAGGAAATAACAAAAACAACATGTTTATTTACTGTACTAAACTCAAACCAGAAATTGACTTGAAATACCATTCCAAACATCTCAGTGTCTATAAGCCTTTGGTTTTGTTCAGGGGTCGGGAACCTATGGCTGCGAGCCAGATGTAGCTCTTTTGATGGCTTCATCTGGCTTGCAGACAAATCTTTGATAAAAAAAGTAATAACGGCCTGACCAGGCGGTGGCGCAGTGGATAGAGCGTTGGACTGGGATGAGGAAGGACCCAGGTTTGATACCCTGGGGTTGCCAGCTTGAGCGCGGGCTCATCTGGCTTGAGCAAAAAGCTCACTAGCATGGACCCAAGGTCACTGGCTCGAGCGGGGGGTTACTCAGTCTGCTGAAGGCCCGCGGTTATGGCACATGTGAGAAAGCAATCAATGAACAACTACGGTGTCACAACGAAAAACTGATGATTGATGCTTCTCATCTCTCTCCGTTCCTGTCTGTCTGTCCCTATCTATCCTTCTATCTGACTCTCTCTCTGTCCCTGTAAAAAAAAACCCAAAAAACAAAAACCAGAAGGAAAAAAGTAATAATGTTAAAATATAAAACATCCTCATGTATTACAATCCATTCATTTCCTACCACTCATGTTCATGGTTGCGGGTGGCTGGAGCCAATCACAGCTGTCCTCCAGGACAACACCAAATTTTTATTGGATAATGCGTAATGTACACGGGTCGTTGTATGGCTCTCACGGAATTACATTTTAAAATATGTGGTGTTCATGGCTCTCAGCCAAAAAGGTTCCCGACCCCTGGTTTAGTTGGATAGGGTTAGGTTAAGCATTCTTCAAATTTTGATGGCTTAAATTTTAAAATAGTATACAGTTGGCCCTTGAACAACACAGGGGTCAGGAGCACCAACCCCCTATGCTGTTAAAAAGTCTGTGCCTAATTTTGACTCCCCAAAATCTTAAGTTATCCCTTGGTATCTACGGGGAATTGGTTCTAGAACCCCCTGCGGATATAAAAATCCTCAGATGTTCAAGCCCCTTATATAAAACGGAGTAGATCCATGTATATATCTGGCCCTCATCTGTGGACCCCCAACTGTGGATAAAAACGATACCAGTATTTGTTGAAAAAAAAATCTGCATGTAAGTGGGCCTGCGCAATTCAAACCCAGGTTGGTTAAGAGTCAACTGTATTCACTCCTCCACCTGAAGTAGAAAAATTTAGAATACCCAGAGGTTTGAATTGTTTTTAAACGGCTCCATTTACAGTTAAAATATTTGGAATCAATTTTGAAGTCAGGCTCAACCAAAAGTCACAGAGTCTAGAGAGTCGCCATGTCGAGACAGAAAGGGCCCCACACCCTCTGGAGACTCCGCTCTGATCCGGCTCTGTGACTGGATTGCTGTGGGAGCCTGTGCAAGTCACCCAGCCTTTCTGGGCCTCGTCTTCCCATCAGTACGAGTCGTGTACCAGAGAGGAGCTCGGCAGGATTCCTTCCAACCCTAAAATCCTACGATTCCCCAACGGGGGACAGATCTTACCACGGACCACCCAGGTGGACAGCTACGTCTAAGAGCATACCTCATCCTCTGACCCAAGAGAACACTCACCACTAGGTCATTGCCACATAGTCACGAGCAAGGACGGACCACAGTGCAGAAACAATTGGAACAGAAACTGGGAGCTGACGTTGATTTATCTCTGAGATGTGTTTTTCCATTTTCTCTGGCAAGTTCGCTCTCAAGTAGAATCAGCTGCAGAAGAACAAGCTGGCAGGAGGCACACAGCCCTTCTGCTTGGGGGCGGTTCCGTGCCCCGGGCCCCTGCTGGGAGCCCCAGGATGCAGGGCTTTCACCATCAGCCTTCTTGGGGGGTGCCGCCGGCTGCCACCGGGGCTGTAGTCCCTCCTGTGTCTTCCTGCACGGAGAGGAGGCTTCTTCTCCAGGGGCCATGTCACCTGGATCCCTTCCTGCCCCTCCCCCTCCTAGCAGAAGAAGACTGCCGCAGAGGATGTCCGGGGCCAGGGCTGTGACTGGGCGGATGGCGGATGGCGTGCTTTGATGCACTGGAGGGGGAGGCGTTGGATGGTTTCCGGAGGGGGGAGCAGACAGCCAGCTGCCTTTCTGCCAGAACGATATTCTATAGCTCAAGGAATGACACGACCTCCTAAGCCAGGCGCCTAACATGCTCGGGCCCAGATGACTTCATGTGGACAACGACAACTGGCTTTGTCATAATAAATAGCTCTTAGCAAAAGGCCTGGCAGACTCTGTTTTCTCTGTTTTATAGGTTGGAGGTGGAAACAAGAAACAGGCAGCTTTTTTTTTTTTTTTTTTGGTTGGGGGAGGAATATGTGTTTCAAACTTGAGAAGCTTGGGGGAAATTTAAAATTGTTCTTTTTTTTTTAAAGTTTTTTCTTCTGATATTTGTCATTCATTAGAGGGAAGAACAAATGACCCTTATCCTGTGACCATCCCACCTTGAAGATTTCATCAGGAGGTGGATGTGTCTATCCTTGTGAGGACCCTGAGGACACTGGTGACATCTGAGAGCCGTCACCCCCGTGCAGCACAGCTCGGGCGCTGCTTTGCACCTTCAGGCATTTCTGAGATCACATGTTCTTGGCAACATAAACTTCGCAGTCTCCAGGATACAATAAAAAATCACTCACACCAGGAAACAGGAAAATCTCTGCTTGAATGAGAAAACACAAGGTTCTTTGCTCTTGGTGTCACTCTTAGAGGGAAGAGCGTTCCCTCACGGTTGTTCAGTGCTGATTGCAGAACTTCGTCCCTCCCCCCAGCAGTCTCCAAGTCAGATTTCGAAGGGCTGTCCTGGGTGGACGCTGCTTGACAGTTCCCACCCGGAACCTCCAAACACACTGCGTCCCGACCTGCGTGCCTTACTTCATGGTGCTAGCTTTTACTTTCTCTGGAGTGAATACCGTGGAGGAGGACCCCCTGCCCTTTACAGAACCAGCCTTGTGTCTGCCATGCAGGGAAATGCCCTCCAGGGATAGATAGGAACCAGGCCCGCTGGGCCCCAGAGCAGCTTGGGGTGAAGCTTCACCTTCCTTAACTGAGTCCACGTTGGAAAGCATTGCTGGTGCGTTTGGGGAAGGGCAAGACTTCACGCGGTTGCCTACGGTGTAGAGCCATCTGGACGGAATATATATTTAAATCAAAGTTTAAGATGTAGAGCAACAAACCTAAATGGGTAGACACTCGCCTGTGAGGACATGGATTGGCGGGAGAACTTCTTGGGCCGGACTATCCACATGGTGTGTTATTTCTCCGTTGGCTGCTTTCTTGTGCCCTTGATGTTTAGGGAATAACCAGTCCAAAAGGTTATTTGTGTTATTTCTAAGAGGCTAATTTCTAGCTAATATTTACAGAAAGGAGGTAATAAAATATAGTGGATACACTCTGGATTCTAGAGCCAGAGTGCCTGGGTATTAATCTCAGCTCTGCCGTTTAAAGTCTGTGTCTCAGATTAGTGTCTTATATGTACACATTAGCTTTTATTATTCATTTGAATGAGAATGCATAGTATAGATCAGTTTGTTAGCATTTATCAAATTTAGAAATTATTTAAACGCAGTACTTTGAATTTGGAACAGAAGAAACCAATGACTTCTGAGAGCACACAGGCTGTGGTAACAGCCTACTAAGAGACACTTGCAAGGAAAACCTCGTTGGACCGAGGGTCGAGTTCATGAGCACAAAGACGCTGCCTTCTGAGAATTACAGGCGAGCGCTCTGTTGATAGTGGAATGTAAACAGGCACAAGCCCTTTGGAGGGCATTTTGATAGTGCTTGTTAGTTTTTAAAAGAAAGTCCTTATATCCTTTGGCTGGGCAATTTTACTTCTAGGAACACATCCAAATGAAATATCAAGGATGCAAACCATGTTTATTTACAAGGAATTGAAGCAATACATATAATAGCCAGAAATAAGGAAAAATGAAAATATCTAACTGTAAGGGCTTGTTTGGTAAGAAATCAAGTCTTGTACTTATACAGATTAACCAGCCATTAAAAGAGGTGCTGAAAATTATTTAATGATGAGAAAATGTCAACAATGTATCTTAAGTGGAAAAAAGTTTATAGAACTCTGTTTAGTATGATTTTTGTGGAATCTACCCCCTGCACATATGCCCTCCCAGGCTTTCTTAGCAGCTCAAACCACAGGATGGAGGTGTATTATCACTACACCCTCCCTTGAGTCACCCACAAACAGCAGGAGGGCGCCGTGGCAAAGACTCCCACACCTCGGATTGCAGTAACTGTTCATGAGCACACAGTGTGATCACAGTGAGCAAATGAAGGCTCAGACCATTTTCACAGGCCACATAACAGTTGTTTTTCTGTTCGTTCTTTGAGGCACTAGAAGGATGGAACACAAATATTTCTCTCTACCTTCTAAGGGGATTAAAAAAATTCATTTCTTTCTGCCTTTGGGGATAAGGCAACTTTTTTTTTTTTTTTTTTGGCAGCTAACGGTTAAGAATCTGGATTCAATAGTTAATATTTACTGTGGCAAGACCAAAAGAGAGGGGAAAGGTTGAGGAAAGAAGCAGTTTATTTTGGAGAAACAGGGGTGGACAGTCCCCTGGAACAGAAGCCTGGAGAGAGCTCTGAGTTCCCAACAGCACCCCGAGAAGACAGGGAGACCCTAGAGAGGCACAGTGTTGGGATGTGACAGGACCGCTGTGCTGAGGCTTGCTAAAAACGAGAAGTTAAATGTGACAGAAAAGAGAAGAGGGCGTATACAGAGGAGAAATTTGTCTTAGTGATAACTTCTGTGGGACAGAGGACCCTTCCAGGGCCCACGCCCCCTCGGAGCCTCATGGATCTGCACTCAGCCTGAGCGCCTGAGACTGTCAGAAGCACTCCTGCTGACGTCCCTGGCCCCTGCCTGCTGGGCGACCACAGGCTCCTGCCTCAGGCACTCGCTCAGGTTGTCAGATAGCACAGGGATCTCCACCTTCTACTCCATTTCCGACATCACTTTTTAAAATAAGCTGCTCTAGCCTGGATGTTCACTCACATATAAGTAGTTGATATTTCAGATGGGCGAACACATTGCCTCATATTAGAACAATTTAACAAGGACAAAATACAATAGAAAAAATAAAAACAAACCTTGCACTGGAGACCAGGACGCAAACAAGTTTTATCCCACTTGGGACCTTTCAGGCGATGAGTCAGTCCACTAAGAGTGTTTGTTTACTTGGGTAGTTGTAAATATTCAACTTTCTTAACAAAGACTTAGTCATTTTACATCCCGACATCTGAGTGAAATGCTGTTTAGTCCTGACGATTTGCTTCCGTGCGTCCCCTCAGAGAAATGAAGCTCACCCTGCATGGTGCCCGTGAGGAGGAAGCAGGGCACGGCCCCAGGCCTTCAAGCCCCCCCCCCCCCCCCCCCCCCCCCCCCCCCGAGACCTCGGCTGTGGCCAGTCTTGCCTATTTGGGGGTGGTGAGATTGTGAGGCCCCGGAAGTCCCGGTTCCATTCACACCAGGCTTTGAAAATCTTCTAGTTTTCTTCCCGCTGCTCTGGAGTCTGGCTCTATGCCTGCCACCAGCAGGGACAAGTGACTGATAACAACCATGGCCCTGACCACAAGTCCACTGTGACGTGGGTGAAGCAGTGATCAATTTTCCAGTAGTGCTACCTAGATCTCATTTTTCATCCTAAAGAAATCCCAGAGTTTCACCATTAAAATGAAGTTTCCATTGGCTTTATTTTAGATTCTCTTCAGCAGAATAAGGAAGCACTTTGTTCCAAGCTTGCTGAGAATTATTTTTTTAATCATGAAGGGATATTGATTATTGTAGAGGATACTTTATTAAGATAAATGTATGATTTTCTCCTTTAAGCTGTTAATGTGGTGAGTTATATTAATTTATGAGCTAATATGAAATCAATGTGATTTTCTAGAATAAATGCAATTAGATCATATTATTTTGTCATGCTATTATTTTATCTCATCTGTTTTCTTTTTGTTAACATCTTTAGTTTTTGGTTTTTTTTGGTATCGATTTTCATTTGAGATTGACCTGTAATTTTCTTTCTCATACAGTCCTTGACAGGTTTTGTTATCAACAGCTAATAATAGCAATAATAACAGCAATATGTTATTGGATGCTCTTTTTCAATTCATCTAATCCTCACAATAAATCTGTAGTGTATGGTAGTCTCAAATACCTATTTTACACATAAAAAAATTGAAGTTAAGTGCTTAACTCTAGAACCCGCATTTTTTTTTTTTTGAGAGAGAGAGAGATGAGAAGCATCAACTCATAGCTGTAGCACTTTAGCTGTTCTTTGATGGCTTCTCATACATGCCTTCACCTGGGGGTCCCAGCCAAACCAGTGACCCCCTTGCTCAAGCCAGTGACCTTGGGCTCAAGCCAGCAACCATGGGATCACGTTGATGATCCCACATGCAAGCCAGAGACCTCGAGGTTTTGAACCTGGGATCTCAGCATCCCAGGTCGATGCTCTAACCTGTGTGCCCAGAGGTCAGCTGTAACCCTTCATCTTACTCATGCTTTACCTTCTCTCTCCGCCTCCTGCTCACTTTCACCGACCTCTGTCCTAACAACCTCAGTAAATAAACTAGCAGGCATTTCCTTATTTTTTTGTATTCCAGAAAATTTCTGCTAAAATGTAGTTATTTGTTCCTTAAATGAGATATTGACTCAATTTCTTTAATGCTTATTGGACTGTTTTTTCTGAACTCAGTTTTGGTGAGTTATATTTTTCTAGGAATTTGAGTATTTTATTGCATGTTATATATCTAATTTGTACAACTTTGTTCCTACATATTGTTCTTGATATTCTCTTATGTTTTTTAATATTGGCAATACTTGAAGCTATGTTCCCAGTTGTGTTTGTGATCTCTCTTTTTCTGCATCAGTCTTACTCAAAGCTTGTCATTTTATTAGTCTTTCCAAGGGACTGATTTTGTTCTTCTCTTGTATGCTTCTTTTAGTTTTATAATTTCCTCCTTTACACTGAATTTTAATTTATTTTGCAATTCTTTTTTCTATCTTTTGTAGATATAGGCTTACATGATTTATTTTGGGACTTTCATTTTTTCTTTTATTTTTCTGTATTTTTCTGAAGTGAGAAGCTGGGAGGCAGAGAGACTCCCGCATGCGCCTGACTGGGATCCACCCGGCATGCCCACCAGGGGGCGATGCTCTGCCCATCTGGGGCGTTGCTTTGTTGCAACCAGAGTCATTCTAGCACCTGAGGCAGAGGCCATGGAGCCATCCCCAGCGCCCGGGCCATCTTTGCTCCAATGGAGCTTTGGTTGAGGGAGGGGAAGAGAGAGACAGGGGGAAAGGAGAGGGGCAGAGGTGGAGAAGCAGATGGGTGGTGCTTCTCCTGTGTGCCCTGGCCGGGAATTGAACCTGGGACTTCCACATACCGGGCCAACACTCTACCGCTGAGCCAACCAGCCAGGGCCTGGGCCCTTCATTTTAATAATCTAAATGTTTAGGGCCATGCATTTTCATCTAAGTTCTGCTATAGCTATATTCTGAAAGTTTTTTTTTTTTGTTTTTTTTTTTAAGTGAGAGGAGTGGAGATAGATTCCTGCATGTGCCCCTGTCGGGATCCACCCAGTAACCCCGGTCTGGGGCTGATGCTCAAATCAACCAAGCTATTTGTTTAGTGCCTGGGGCTGATGCTCGCTATCCTCAGCCCCCAAGGCCAATGCTCGAACCAGTCAAGCCTCTGGCTGTGTGAGGGGAAGAGAGAGAGAAGGGGGGAGAGAAGCAGATGGTAGTTTCTCCTGTGTGCCCTGACTGGGAATCAAACCCAGGATGTCCATACACTGGGCCAGCTGGCCAGGGCATGAAAGTTTTGATGTGTAGTATTTTCACTATCATTCAGTTAAAATATTTTCAGCTTTCATTTTGATTTTTTTGATTTATAAATGATTTAGAAGTATGTTTAAAATTTTAAACATATGGCAACTTTAGTGATCTCTTTGTTAATTTATTTTTATTGATACCATTGTCTTAAAATGTGTTCTATAATCATTCTTTTAAACGGGTTGAAACTTGCTTTATGCCACAGTATATGGTTATCTTTTAAAAATTTTATTTTTCAATTACAGTTTACATTCAATATTATTTTGTATCAGTTTTGAATATGGTCAGTTTTTATAAACATTCTGAATAGCTATTGAGTATAATAGTCATCTATCTTCCAATGAGGTCAAACTTTTTAAGTGCTTTATTTTGGATCCATGTCTACTGATTTTTTGCGTGCTTGGACTTACAATTTTGAGAGTGTTACCTGAACATCTATTGCAATGTGGTAGACTTATCTATTTTCCATATTCTGTCCATTTTGCTTTATATAATTTGAGGCTTTGTGATTAGATGCCTAATAGTTTAGAATTATTTTAACTTATTAGGAAATTAAACCTTTTGCTTTAAAGTCCATCATTTCTAAAATTACTGTAACTACAATAGTTTTCTTTGACTAGCATCTACCTGCACTTCTATTATCTTTTCCTTTTAATGTTTCTGAATCCATATGTTTTCAATGTGTTTCTTTTCTTTTCTTATTTATTTGTTTATTTTTTACAGAGACAGAGAGAATAAGAGAGAGGGATAGATAGGGACAGACAGACAGGAACGGAGAGAGATGAGAAGCATCAACCATTAGTTTTTCATTGTGACACCTTAGTTGTTCATTGATTGCTTCCTCATATGTGCCTTGACCATGGTCCTTCAGCAGACCGAGTAACCCCTTGCTCAAACCAGCGACCTTGGGTCCAAGCTGGTGACCTCGGGATCTTGAACCTGGGTCCTCAACATCCCAGTCCAATGCTCTATCTACTGCGCCACCACCTGGTCAGGCTCAATGTGTTTCTTTTATTTTTTATTAAAAAAAAATTTTTTTTTACAGAGACAGAGAGTGAGTCAGAGAGAGGGATAGACAGGGACAGACAGACAGTAATGGAGAGAGATGAGAAGCATCAATCATTAGTTTTTCATTGCGCGTTGCAACACCTTAGTTTGTTCATTGATTGCTTTCTCATATGTGCCTTGACCGTGGGCCTTCAGCAAACCGAGTAACCCCTTGCTGGAGCCAGAGACCTTGGGTTCAAGCTGGTGGGCTTTTTGCTCAAACCAGATGAGCCTGTACTCAAGCTGGGAACCTCGGGTCTCGAACCTGGGCCCTCTGCATCCCAGTCGGATGCTCTATCCACTGCACCACTGCCTGGTCAGGCTCGATGTGTTTCTTTTAAAAAGTATCTGTTAATTGCCATTTTAAACCAGAGAATTTAATCTCTTTACATTTATTGTAATTACAAAAATGTTTGTGTATAGCTCCCTTATTGTTATATTATTTTGTGATTTCTACTTATTCTACCATTCACATATTTTTTTTATCTTCATTTTGATTGATTAGTTTTTCTTATTTCATTTTTTTCTATAGTAGTTGAAAAGCTATGCATTCTATCTCTATTTTCATAGCTACTATAGAAACTTAATATGCATAGTTTATCAAAATATGAAATTAATCAATACTAAACCCTCTTTCCAAAAAACCTGAAATCTGTCAAGTGCTGTTCAGTTTTAATCACCCCTTCTAACATTGCGCAATTGTGTGTATTTTAATTCCACTTTAAAAGCATTCCCCAAAAACATTATTATCATCATATCATTCTTTCCCTTCCTATTTTAAATATCAATGTTTTTCTAGATTGACTGACATATTTCCCCCTTTCTTTGTTTTTAACTTCTTTTGCATTTCATTCTTTCCATCTGGGATAATATTCTTCTTTCCCCTGAAATAAATGCTTAGGGCAGTGGTTCTCAACCTTTCTAATGCTGTGACCCTGCAATACAGTTCTTCATGTTGCGGTGACCCCAAACCAAAAAATAATTTTGGTGGCTACTTCATAACTGTAATTTTGCTACAGTTATGATTCGGAATGTAAATACCTGATATGCATTATGTATTTTCCGATGGCTTTAGGCGACCTGCTGGGATCACGACCCACAGGTTGAGAACCGCTGCCTTAAGGCTTCCTTTAGTGAGGACCTGTGGTTACTGAACCTCTTTCAGGTTTTGTTTTTCTTGAAATATCTTTATTTTATCCTGGACCTTGAAAAATCTATTTGATGGATACAGTCTTTCTTTCCCTATGCCATTATTTTTCTTTCTGTTAAAGTGATGCATAGCAGGTGATATTTGGAATCCAACCATCAGTGTGGCTGTCGTCACATTGGATAAGCCGCACCTTTCCCTACATAGTGGGTTACAGGAAACTGGACCAACGCTTTCCATTACAAACAAACAAACAGACAGACAAACAAAGGAAAAGCTCTTGCCCAAGTGTCACAGTGCTGGAAATGCCCACCTCTTGATTAAAATGCATGACTCGAAAAGTCTTCTGTTTCAGTGCAATTGCTCATCAGTAGGAAGGAATAGTATTAGTCATTAGTCACTGTCAGCTTCAAGGGATGAGTTAATTCATGAGGTGCTTTTCCCTTCAGGGGTGGGTGATGATGTCAGCTCAGAGTGAGGATCACAGAGGGATGGACGGGGACAGTAAATTTTGGAAGAAGGAAGGCAGCAGTTCAGCTCCGCAGCCCGGGGCCTGGCCCCAGGGCGTCAGTTGAGGCTGAGGAAACGAGGCCGGGCCATCCAGACTGGAAGCTGCTTGCAGGAGACCGGGGGAGCCGATGGCGGGTACCGTGCTGACCACGTGTTTCCGCGCTCTGTCCACTCCCGAGTCTGGACTCTCCAGCCCATGCCTCCTGCTCCTTCCTCAGCGGTGGCCTTGAGAAAATAAAGTATCGGACGAGAACTTTCCCCACGGGCCTAGATTCCCGCGCTCCCACTGTCCTCAGAGCCGGGCTGCTCAGCTGCCCTTCTTGCCTCTTGCCCTCTGGTCTCCTGCTCACAGACCTCCTTGAGTCTCTGCCACCAACAGCCGACACCCAGCCCCTGTAACTGTTACCTGTGCAGTATAGGAGTCAGTGCAGAAAGTTTGGGAAATACAGAAAATTACACAGAAGAAAACAAAAACCCACACATGGGCTTACCACTGGCGGAAGAGAATCACCCTGAACGTTTTTGTGTTATTATTTTTTGGATTTTTGTTTTTTGTACGTGTGTTGCCTCTTCTTTTCTCTTCATCCATCCACCCTTTTCCCCACTTGCAAAATCAGGATGATAGCGTAGATCTATTTTCTAATTTGCTTTGTCTTCCCATTAAAACGCCTTTCCCGGTTGCTGTGTTTCTTCTGTCTTGTTGCTGGGTTTTCTCATCTTCCTTTTCTTAGTAAGTATGGGGAGTCTACAAGCCTGTCTGCGTCTCTGCCCTCTCGTTCAGAGCTCAGCTCTCCCGGCTGTATTCTACACCCCGAACCTCCCTCTCCTGTCTCCCCTCTCTCCTCACCCTCTCCCTATGCCCACCAGCGGCTGGCAAATGCTGTCCAAGACCTTGGCACCGGCAGACCTAACACACCTTGATTTCTCCTCATTGTACTGAACTTGCAGTAACAGTTGCCACTTTCAGTTACTGCTGCCTGGAAACTCTCCTTCCTTAATTTTCGTGAGCATTTCACCCTGCTCCTCTGCTCCTCTCTTTCTTTCTCAGAGCATATCTGCAGCTTCTCGGGATAGTCTCACGAAGAGCTGGTGGTCCTTAGGGGTCTGCCCTCGGTGCCCCTCAGTCCCCAGTCTCTGGGCAGTCACAGCTTCAGAGTGTGTCATGAGCTCCCGGCCCACGGGTCCGGATGTCTCACTGGCACGCAGACCATGTGAGCGAAGCGGGACGCACACCGTGTTTGGAAAGGGGTACGGGTCAGCCTGGAAATGGCTGCATCATCCTCCCACACTCTCCACCTGGAGCTCGGGCACCTGAGTGCCCCGCAGCCATGGAGGCCGGGAAATGCAGTGTTCAGGTGTCCAGGAGGGAAAGGGACATGGCTGGGGGAACCACCAGCCAGTCCCTGTCACAGCGCCCTCTGAAGACGATCACACAGCCCAGCTTAGCGAAGGCAGGACTTCTGCGGGGTCTACTGGTAAACCCACGGATGGCAGCGTAGGCGGGTCCTGCAGGGCCTTTGGGGGAAGCCCGAGGCTGGAGCTACTGTGAGGTTTTGCAAAGAAAAGTCAGAAACAAGGGCAGATAGTAAAGGCAGCATATCAAACATGATTTTTAAAAAATTTTTTATTATTAAATTTAATGCAGTGACATTGATAAATCAGGGTACATAAAACAAGATTTCTTCTCCACGGAGCCAGCCAAGATGAGCTCAGTGAGAGAGCACGAGGTTAGGGAGGCGTCCCCCGGAGCCAGCTGGGACCGATCTCTTGCACGGAGACCCCAGCACCCGGGAGGACACCCGCATGGCTGAGGCAATGCTCTGGGCACGCTGCACTTAGCACTAGCTTTTTGTTTCCAGTGCAGTTGCAAGTTTGAAATGTTTAATGCTTTTAGATCTCTGGTCATTTTCAAAGATCGCTGAAGTATTTCAGTTCTGGTTTTCTTTTCTCTCTTGATCCTTCTCTTTAACTCTTGCAGTCTTTATATTTTTCTGTCTCCTATTGCCAAGTATCTTCCAGAAAGCATGGCCTCTGAAGGCGGAGGGGGCTCAGAGAAAACACAGCCTGGGCTCCTGTCTGTCCCGTGTTCTCTTTGCTAGACTGTTACTTGGTGTCCCTGGGGCGTAAGGCATCGGTCCCATCAGACCAAATACTGGGCACGGCGGATAGAAGGTGCATTCTTATAGCGCCTCTGGGCACTTCCTTACCTGTAGAACATGGATGAAAATGAAGATGAGCCCTTCCTACCAACCCCCCTCCACTCACAAAAATGTTGAATGGGAGGCATCTGTGATCTCTCTGGAAGGCAGATTTCTACAGATACTAAATAGTAATCTTTAAAAGTCTACACTTATTCGTTCTAAGTCAGGTCTTCTTTTCCTTCCTTTTCATTCCGATTACCACCCTCTCTTACCTGCTCTGTCTGCTGTTCTGTTTCGTGGGAGATACCCAGAGGTAATTCAGAGCTTTGCCCCGCAAACTGGGCACCAGGAAATCCCAGCCCTGCCACTCACCTGCTCTGTGACCCTGGCAAGTGCTTTAACATCTCTTCACCTTCTTTCCTCATCTGTAGAATGAAGAAAATGATAGGATCTGCCTAAGGGGCGTCTATGAGGATTAAATGAGTTAATTATGTTTTTAATTGAGATTAAGTCTAGTTAATATACAGATTTTTTTCTTGTGATGAGAACTGTTATGATTCACTCTGAGCAGCTCTCAAAGGTCCACTGTAGCCTCTGCTGTAGAAGACCCCTCCAGGACTTTCTTGTTTTAGAGCTGGCGGTTTGGACCTTTGGACTGCTTCCTGCCCAGCTCTGCGACGACTAATCTCTTCTGTTCTCTGTATCTGTGAGCTTAGTTTCATTTTCTTATTTTTTTAAATGAGTTTATTTTTGTAAGAATTTAGGACAGTGCCCAGTGTGTGTTTAGGATTTAATTATTATTATCCCCATGTTAATCCATTCAAAAGCGTGGGATAGAGTGTTGAGACTATTAATTTTTCTGCTGACAATCTTCAGTGACTCTGCATTGCCGAACAAATAGAGAATAAATGTCATCCAGGGCCCCTCATGATTGGCCGAAAGCTTCCTGCCCACACAGTCCCTTACTCACCAGAATGAACCACGAGCTGCTTCTGAGGACGGACCTGTCTCTTCCCTGCCTCTGCTCCTTAGCATGTGGAATTCTCTTTGCCTGCAGTTTTGTCTTTCTGGACAGAAGTTTTACCTCTGCTGGCATGCTGCTTTCCTCTCCTCCTGAGCAGGTCAGGACTGAACTAATGGCTGTAGGCCTGGGGCTTCTTCCCAGCCTCCCACTCCCCGCACACCTGTGTGACTACCTGGGGAGAGGGCGGCCGTGCACTGATGAGCTGATGGTCCAAGTGAGAAGAGCAGGAAGGTGTTTGTTCCGGTTGGGACATTCGGATGTGCTCAAGGCTAATCTTTACACTTCCGTGCTATACAATTCCCTTATCTATAAAGTGAGTAAACAAGACATTCTCTGCCCCCTTTTGTAGAAAGTTATTAAGGGGTATAAATGATGTCACAACATGAATATTTTGTGGGAAGAATAATAAGCTTTGCAAATATACAAAAGGTCATCGTTATTATAATCAACAGGATTGAATGCCCAAGGCTTTGATTTATTACCAGATATAATCAGGACCAGCTCCGATGTCTGCTCTGTACTTTGCATAGTCCCTTTTAATTTTGAACAGCCTCTGAGTTGTAAAGGCTGAGCCAGGGCTCAGAGAGGGTTAGGAACTTGCCCAAGATCCCAGGCTTGGTTGGCAATAGACACACAAACTAAGGCTACAAATTAAATTCAGATCCATCTGACTCCGGAACCTGGGTTCTTTGTGGTGACCTTCTGCCTCCAGACCTTACGGGCAATGTCAGTAACACAACTGCCTAGAGCAGGGGTCCCCGAACTTTTTACACAGGGGACCAGTTCACTGTCCCTCAGACCGTTGGAGGGCCGGACTATAAAAAAAAACTATGAACAAATCCCTATGCACACTGCACATATCTTATTTTAAAGTAAAAAAACAAAACGGGAACAAATACAATATTTAAAATAAATAACAAGTAAATTTAAATCAACAAACCAGCCAGTATTTCAATGGGAACTATGCTCCTCTCACTGACCACCAATGAAAGCGGTGCCCCTTCCGGAAGTGCAGCGGAGGCTGGATAAATGGCCTCAGGGGGCCGCATGCGGCCCGCGGGGCCGTAGTTTGGGGACCCCTGGCCTAGAACTTGGAGCAGTACCTCCAGGGCAGAGGCTCTCAGGCGCGGGCAGCCTCTGGCTCGTCTGAGGAAGGGTCTCCAAAATACAGCTGCCCAAAGGCAGCCCCTGAGAGCAAATCCATAGGATGCTGCATTTTGAAAAATGTCCTCCCAGAAAACTCAGCCATTTACCCCTGTTGAAACCATCTACTTTTAAATTTGAATGACTTGGGCACGCAGCATTCTCTTTGCCTGGAATGTGCCCTCTTTTGTGCTAGGCACTGGGGTACAGACATGAATAAGTCTGCCTCTTTGTCCTTAAGGATTTTGTATCTTAGGAGAGACCTGCTGTGGAATTTGCAGCACAGCAGTAAAGTGCTGATGACACGCGGTACCAAGCCGTGGGATTATGGAGTCACGGACGCCAGACTCTGTCTGAGAGCCCTGGAGGGGTCCTCAAAGGAGGTCAGCACGTGAGCAGAGGCTGGAAGGATAGGCAAGCCTTTAGCAGTTGAAATAAACGGCCCAGATAGTGTCTATTATTTGTCGAACATGCAACAGATTAGTTCAGGTTCTGATACTGGAAAGATTGGTGTGCTGACTTTACAAAGGATAGACAGGAGGAGAAGTGGGCCCACAGCAACTCAGCCTTCTGGCCCCAGTGCCCTCCACCTCCAGTCCAGGCCATTCTCTGATACTTCTTACTTCCCATGTCTTCCTGTCTTCCCACTGCCGTGGGGAACCGCTCTTCGTGACCACCGTCCTCCTCACCTCTTCCTGGGCTCACCCTCCCCAGTCCACCGAGTGCCCGAGTCCTTCTCCCACCTCCCCTGCCTGCACACAGCCTGGAATACTCCAAGAGTCGTGCCAGCGAAACATTGGCCAATGTGTCCGTCCCCTTTGCCCAGGGACAGAGAAGAGTTTATTTTAAATACATAAATGAGTCATTGTAATAGTATTAGTTTTGGAAACCCCAAATATTTTGTGTAAGAAACATGGTCTAAGGGAGATAAACCATTAGAATTCAGTGAGCAGACGATACGCTGTTGGTTCTGACACATTTCAAAATGAAGAGCTTGGGTGCATGCACAGGCGGCAGAAGTAGGTTTCCAGTTGTTCGCATGGGAAATAATGCAATAACGAACCAAGAATAATACCGGAGTAAACCCTGTGTTTCATGAAGTCACACTGTACCCCTCCGTTTGCCCTGCCTGCATTTGTAGTGGCTTGTGAAGAGGGCTGCTTTGGTTCAATCCCAAGTTTGCATTTGTTTAGGGTGAACTTGTCAAATGCTGTACTTTATGGAGATAGTGTTTATATGCTTATGTTTATATTTTCCTAAGAACTATGCAGTTTGCTCTTGTTCCCGCTTAGCTGATTATGAACTATTCTACAATGTTGGTGGTCCGGGGCCAAATTAAATTAGGTGTGCCAGTGCCAAAATCCTAAAACAGATTCGAAAGGCATTCTAGCCAAACTTGAATCATGTTTCCCCCGTCATTTTATTTATTTTCTAATGATGCTGTACTGGTTTTTACTGCAGACACTACTGAGCCTAACTGGTTTACCAGGTGGCCCTGGAAGCCCGTGAGCTGCCGCGCTCTATCCTCTCACTGCCCATGTCCCTGGTCCTCCTGCCCTGGTCCTTGTCCGTTCCGGGTGGCTGGGCACCTTGGGAAAAGTCCTGAATGGGGGCTTCCTGGTTCTAATTGCCGATACTCCTTCTTATTTATTCTCATTCAACCCACGAGCACAGTTCTCCACGTGCTCATTCCAGAGCTCTTCTGACTTTCCCGATTCCTACCCCTCATTCCTGCGCGTGGCTGGTTCCCACTTCCCAGAGGGAAAGGGGGTGGGCACGGAGCCCCCATCTCTCCCTCTCAGCCTTTCCCTGAACCCTGACTTTGGTGACGCTTCCCGTGCACCTCAGAGAACGCGCTGCGTCTCACCCCCGAGAGCAGCATGTCCCCGTGGTCTCTCCTCCCTCTCCTCCCCAGGGACCCTCTGTCACGTCACCCCAGCTGCTTTCTTTCCATCCACTCTCACAGTGCCCTCCTCCCACTTCCTCCGTCCGCACGCTACCCAGCGCTTCCCGCCCTCCTCCCACTTCCTCCGTCCCGCATGGGTGCCCAGCGCTTCCCGCCCTCCTCCCACTTCCTCCGTCCCGCATGGGTGCCCAGCGCTTCCCGCCCTCCTCCCACTTCCTCCGTCCCTCACGCGTGCCCAGCGCTTCCCACCCTCCTCCCACTTCCTCCGTCCCTCACGCGTGCCCAGCGCTTCCCACCCTCCTCCCACTTCCTCCGTCCCGCATGGGTGCCCAGCGCTTCCCGCCCTCCTCCCACTTCCTCCGTCCCTCACGCGTGCCCAGCGCTTCCCACCCTCCTCCCACTTCCTCCGTCCCGCACGCGTGCCCAGCGCTTCCCACCCTCCTCCCACTTCCTCCGTCCCGCACGCGTGCCCAGCGCTTCCGTCTGTCTGCTTTTCTAACAGTCCTTCTGTCACGCTGGCCCCCGGGGGCTCGCCGCACCTCCTCCTCACGCATCCAGTATAGATAAGTTTCCTTTCTCACCGCCCTGTCTTTGTTCTGGGGGGCGCCAGAGCTGCCTATCTACGGTATCTCATTAGTGTTGGCGTGTTCTTTCTTTCATTGCCGTTTACGCACATCTTTTCATCCGTCGTTTACGACTTCAGTCTGCTTGCTGTGTGTCTGCTTGGAAATTTCCCGTCATTAGAGGACAGACTCCTTAAGCGCAGGCGCGGCCTCGCTGCGGGGAAGTGCAGCCTTCACTCTAATGCTGACGTCGTGCGATTGAGTCCATACTGATCATCTAACTTGGAAATCCTGCCTGTGTCCTACCTTGAGCTTTCTCAGTTCCCTCAGCCCCTTACTAACTGTGACACATTTCATTGCAAATAAGATTGCTTTGGAAGGATGATTTCCCAATAATTTATAAATGGACACTTTCCCCAAGGTGCCCAGCCACCCGGGACGGACAACAAGGACCAGGGCAGGAGGACCAGGGACATGGGCAGTGAGACTGGGACCAGGGCTGAGAGACTGGGGATCACACAATCTGATCAGGTTGATTCAGAGACACATGAGAGCACTGAAGTTGTGATTAATGAAGAGCCCAGCCGATTGGCTGGTACATTATATGTGGGGTCGTTTGAGTGGAGTCTGTAAGAGGGGCCGGGAGAGCGTGAACTGTCGGGGCAGGGGGGACAGAGCGTGCTGGCTGCCCTCTGCAATAGCTGGTCCGCTCCAGCGGCCGGCCCTGTACGGCATACGGCACGGTTGCTTCAGCCACAGAGTGGGGTTGGCCAACAGCTCAGACAGAGCCGCCTGGGCTGCTAGTAAGGGTTCTCTTCCTCCTGAGGCCTGCGCCCCAGTGCGGCCCTGGCCCATCACCTCGGTAGCCAACTCTCTGTAACGACACTCGCAGGAGGTGGGCTAGAAACCGCTGGTTAAAATGTCAATTCACGGTGAGAGGTAGAGCTTCTGTTTTCCTCCTGTAGGAAGGTAGGCAGGAGGAGCCAAGGGGAGCAGGTTATTGGGTGAGCGCGGACTTGGGGTGAGGAGTGCCCTTCTCTGTCCCCACTGAGCCTGTGGGGGACATCTCAGCTCTGCCCAGAGGGCTCAGGTGTGTGCCAGCCAATCACCAAGGGGCTCGCCCACTGCCCATGACGCAGAGCTGCCTCTTCATTTACCAGCAGGCCCAAGGTCCAGCTTTCCCAGCGCGGACAGAACCCTGCTGACACCCAGCAGCTCGGATGGGGAGGGCCTCCCTATTCTAATACGTGGCGACTGAGAACGGTGATTGCCCTAGGGCTTCTGTCGCATGGGAGCCGTCTGCAGCACCTGGTCCCAAGGCAGGAGGTCAGGCAGTGAGTTACCGGCTACCGGGCAGTGAGGAGGGTCACTTCCTTGGGCTGGTTTCAATCAAGAGAGCAGATGTCGACCCACACTGGGTCTATCTGGGATTTCACAATTCGTGTCACCGTGTGAGATCACCACCCCAGGGACACAACGAGCCCTCCATGCCGACACCGTGGAGCAATGGAGAGACATGTGTGCGCCCTGCATTCAGTCACATCTAACACCCCCCGGAGACCCCTTCCCGGCCCTGCTGTGTGTGCTCACACTGAGCAGACGATTAAAATCCGAACGTCTCTGGTGAGTAACGGTCGACCCTCTGAGTCTACCGCTCACCTTGCCTCCTCAAGGACAACGCACACAAAAATAGTAGCTAAGGGTTCAACTTAAGTTTGCTCAGAATGAACCCGCTGAAACCAGGTGGAATAGTAGTTCCACTGATGGAACACTGATTCTGTAGGTGATCTAAGTAGGGAAGTGGAGGAATGCCACACTGAACTGATGACAGAGGCATTTTCTTTTTGGCTGCTAACCCTGGGCAGTGCCACTGTCCACTTTAGTCTTCGTGAACTGCTCACCGACACAGGACACAGTCTACTCGCTGGGCAGCTGTGAAGGATAAACAAGATGTGTGTACGAGAACGCCCAGTGGGAGCCGGGCTCACAGAGGGCACTGAGTTTATATGTGTTGAGTTGAAAGGCTTTGAAGATAGAGTTTCTGTTTTGTACATTGTAGCACTGATTCTAGTTCATTTTTCACCCAAGAATTCAGCAAGCTTATTTCAGGATTCCTAGAGGTTTAACCCTTTGAGTAATACAAAGGTTCATGACCGTCCTCGTGCCTCCTGACCTCCAGAGTACGATCGATTTATTTTAAAAATGTGTAAGGCCTAACATTAAAAAAAGGGCAATGTATGTTCTTCTTGTTTCCATAAATTGGTTATCAAACAAACATGATTTTAAGTTACTAAAACTGTAACTGGAACTAATTTCACTTTTTGAAAAAAACTCACTCCCGGGGGTCAGCGAGCATGAAAGAAACTCACTACTCCAAGGGTTAACTGACTCAGGATTGATGGATACAGCAAGTGTGTCTTATGACAAGAAGCGTCAGGGTGGTTGGGTGGGACTCCTAGTGAGAAAGCCTATTTATCAAATTCATTTCCAGAGCAGAAACCACACTTCTCCCACTCAGCTGTAAAATGTTCCTTGTGTGAGTTGTTTCCCTGTGGCGGGGCCCAGGTGCCGAGGCCCCGAGGTAGCTTCTGTCCCTGCGATGACGTGTATGGGCCCGGCCACGCCTCTCGAGGACAGATGAGTTGTCAGCAGGGATGCTGTGATTCATGAGAGGTGAGGGGAAAGCTCTTTGATGTTGAGTCATTATGAGTGTGTGGATTTCTGAAGCATGTTTTAGATGAGGCTCTGATGAGTATTTAAAGGGCTGGCAAGAAAAGAGAGAGAGAGAGAGGAAAAGAAACGAATAAAAATACTGTGTGAATGCAGCACAGTCAGAAGGTCCGTCTAGAAAGTAAGTCAGGCTCAGAGGGCACTCAGGAGCGTGCCGTTTGTGGTTTAATGAAGGACAAGTAAACATTCACTATGGCTGCGTGGCTGTTAAGAAAAGGGACAGGCTGAGAGAGAGACCGCTTTCAGGCTGTGAGGGACATGGGACACACTGGACGCCGGCTGGGGACACACATTCTGACCTGTGTTCTGCACCAGCCAGCGGCACGAACTTGGAACAGGGTTCTTTCCTGGTGTGTGTTTTCTCCTGCGTTCCCTGGAGCCTGGACCATCCAGTTCCCAGTGATGTTCTGTCCTGCGCTTCTCTGAGGGCCCCGGTGCCTTATAATGGCAGGGATGGCCTGCTTACTGTATGCTAGGTGCTATGCCGAGACCGTCAAATCTATTTTCTCATTTACTCTCTGTGAACTACCCTAGAAGGTTCTGGGGGCAGCGTTAACCCCGAATCTGCCCCTCTGAAGAGCACCGAGTGGGTGAGAGGCCAGGAGCGCTGTGCCCCGTCTGCGGCATGCAGAGAGGCCAGAGACCAGCCTGGCCCCATGTCTGTTCCGGGCCGCCGTCTGGGCCGGCTGCTGCAGTGGCCGGCAGATTCACGGGTCCTCTTATAGACGTGTGTGCTTTCTTTTCTCACTTCCAGCGCCAGGACTTGGGAACTAAGGTGAGACGAAGAAAGGAAGGCTTCTCAGGACCACTGGGGAGTCCTCCAGGGCCCACTGGGCCCAGAGCAGGGAAACCCCTCTGGGAATGCCAGTTGCCCCAGCTCTGCAGAGAAGTAACCTCGAAATCATTGTCTTAGGCTTCTGAAGGTAAAAGGAATGTTTCATTCGGCTACTCTCATGCCTGGGTCCACCTGAAGCCAGAAGCCAGGTGTCTGGAGCCAGGCTCCAAGATGCAGGCGATTCAGGGCCGTCTGGGGAGCCCCGGGGTGGTCCAGTCAGGATGTCCCAAGTGCCCGGGCGAACTTCTGGATCAGGCCCCTGTTCCTATGCGTCTTCCAGGCTGCAGGGAGCCGGGCACTGACGTCACTGTGGATTGGGGCAGAGCCTGGGCCGCTCAGGGAGGCCTCTGGGAAACACCATTTGGATTCGGGTCGAGTTCAAGTCCCCAGGCAACTAGCAGTCTAGATGCCTCTTTCTTCCTGACATGGAAGTGTGGGTGGGAAAGTCTTGGTGTGTCAGGTTTGGTTTCACTGTCTGAACCATTCGTTCGGGAAGTTCAGTCACTTGGAAATCTGTTCGGGAGCAGGATGGTGATCGTAGCTTATGCTTTATTCTTCGGTGTTGGATTATTCTGTTAGTGGATGAGGCCAGTCTTTTCCTGCCCTAGTCTCCTGTATTGATTTTTCTGTATGTTTTTGCATCTGGGACAGTGCACTGACATTATTCAATGGTGAAGGGAAGGAGACGGGAGAGGGCCCAGCTGACTAATCGGGCCTGGTGGAGGTGGGCAGGAGACTGGTGTCCAGTCAGGGCTGGTATAGTGCTGCAGGACTGAGGGCCACCGGCGGGCTGACAGACCAGTGCAGTATGCCAGGGAAAGCTCCTTGCTCAGACTAGCCAGGCACAGATGAGGACGGGGGGGGGGGGGGGGGGGGGATGGGACCCAGTTCAACGGGTAGGTGGGGTTGGCCCAGGGGAGGAACCACAGAGCTGTGCTCTGGGCCGAGGAGAGAGCCGGGGCCCTCGGAACCCCCACACACTGTGCGGACAGGCAGGTGCTCCAGACATCGCCTTTGCTTCCTAAGTCAGCCCGGCCGTGGTTAGAGCAAGTACACATGGATTTCACTTCATGTTTCATGAAAGAATGCTGTGACGATGGAAAAAACATGAGCCTCAGGGCAGTGGAGAATGAGGGTCCAGGCCTGATTTCTCTCCGTGAAACGAGGGGTTGCATTGGTGGGCCTTGGGATTACTCTCACTCATAAATTAGGGTTATTGTGGTCACCGCACTCAGCAACATTATGGTGACTTTGCTACTAGGTGACAGTTTTTTAGGGCCTGGAACCCCCGGCGCTTTGTGTAGGTTCCGGGTGCGAACAGCAGGAGGGAGCTCACTAACAGTGAGGAGAAGGCAGGCCGTGATGACGCGGCGCCTTCCACCAGCTTGAAGGATTATACATGCCGTCTACACGCCTCGGCCGATACCACCCCCAGACGTCGAACCCCCCAATGTCACCAGGCAGGCAGTGCAGTAAGCCAGGGGCAGTGGTGACGTGCAGAGCTGACGTGGAACGTCCGCCAGCCCAGTCGTTTCTGTGCGCTTACAAAATCTAGGCAATGGGTACATGGCGTTTGTTATATTATTCTTTCTTCTCTTTGGAATGTTGAAAACACTTCACAACGAGAGCGCTCTCTGTTCACTCATTCAGGAAGGACATGGGGAGGGAGCACCCTGGGTGGCTGGACAGCTGAGGGCACTTGGAGTCCGGCAGGCGGGCTGAACCAGATGGGAGGATGTGGAGCCGCAGGGCGGACGGTGCCCCTGCGCGCCCGCTCCAGAGCCCCCCCCCCCCCCCCCCCCGTGATGGCAGCGGGTTGCGGCCGGGAAATGGGAGTCCCGTTTCTGCACCTTCCTGGGTGACCCAGACTTCCCTGGTGAGGTAGGGATGTGCTCACGTCCAGATTCCCCGCAGTCCTGAAGCTTCTGGGGGGAGCAAGGAAAGGGAGGCGACCACGCGGGTGGGAAGAGAGCAGGGCCGGCCCCCCACCCCCTACGGCCTGAGGAGGTGTGGGCTGCTTTTCCAGGACACCAATGTTGACAGCAGACGCGACAGCGTGATGACAGTAAGTGTTCTGAGCCACACACATGGAAATGGAAGTGATGTATTTTCAGTGTCTGAGGAGGGCTGGGGGGGGGGGGGCCCGGCGTGGGGGCCGGGGAGATTAACATCCTACCACCAAGAGGACCTGTGCTCTCAGGGACGCAGCTGAACATCCTCTCATGGAACTCGGCGCCGGTGCTGAGAGCTGACCATGAACATGTATTAAAAAAAAAAAGACAAAGCAGTGACTTCAGCTGCTAAGAATAAATCCAGTCACTCCTGCCTGTCGACCTCACAGTTCCATAGAAATCAATTTCCTGACAGGTTTTGTCCATTTCCCGCATCTATTGTAAGATGGCTCACCTTTCCCTTAACCCTCCGGGCAAGGGCGGTGTGCCTTCTAGAGGCAGGTGCCACCCAGCGTCAGGGTCGGAGAGAGAGCTGGAGGAGAGGGCGGGGCCCAAACCGGCTTCCCCACTGACACCGAACACCGCCTCTCCCAGGCAGGCGGCTGGGCTCACTTCTGAAGTGACCGAAGTGGAGAGGAGGCGGTGGGGAGGACCCTTGCAGGGGCGGTAGAGTGACGTTATTAAAAGCACTGAAGTTTCAGTCCTGCGATGAGCAGGTTCCGGGGTTCCCAGGATCTGCACGGGGACTGTAGTTACAGCACCGCGTCACTAAGGGAACATGTGCCAGGTCTTCTCACCACACAAAAACGGGGCGAGTACCTGGGGTGATGGATGGGACAGTTAGCTTGATCGTGGTGATCATTTCACAGTGTACACACATGTGAAGTCACAATGTTGTACACCTTAAATACATGTTGTTTTTATTTGTCAGTTATACCCCAATAAAGCTGGAAAATAAAAGCATCCGACTCTAGAGTCAGGTTGCCTGGGTTCAGATCCTGATTCCGCGGCATAGTAGCGAAGTCACCCCAGACGCCCCTCTGAGGCTCAGCCTCCTCCTCTGTGAAACAGGAGCCTTTGCTCCTCGTGCGGAGGAGAAGATAGATTCTCGATGTCACGCTCCCAGAGCAAGCGCTCCGTGCATGTGAGCTGCTAACGTTGTCATTCAGGGACTGGGCAATGAGTCCCCACAGCCTCCAGGTTTCCATTCCTGTCTGTCAGCCTGTCACGAGGAGTCTTATTTCTATGGGAGTCCTGGGACTCTTTTCACATTTAATTCCAATTCCAGATCAGCCTCGTTTGACGATTTGTTCCTTTCTGTCTGGCAGGCTAGGCCGTCTGCCCAGCCGTCTTTCCTCTGAGCTCTGGACTGAGTGAGAGCCACCCAGGCAACCTGTCCAGTGTTCTCTGAGGGTGATGAGCTGCGGCTACGGTCACTGCCCGCCAGGGACCATAGACAGAGTCATTTCCCGACGATGCACTGGCCCCACCAGCCTGCATGCCCACCCTGTGCCATATGAGTTCTGATCCTGAGCACAACGGTTGGACTTCCTCTGTGTCTCTGGTGGGTAGCCCGCCTAACCTCTCTGGCCTCTGCTCTCCCACCGAACGTCCCTCAGGCCCCTTGTTCACTTGGGGCCATGGTCACACTACTGCAGAGATCAGGCCCAGAATGGACTCTTCAGTGCCCTCAGTCAACTCCCTTGACCCGTGGTGGGACGCAGTCACCTTGATCATGCATCATTGTGGGTGGGCCACACGTGTAGAGTGACGTCATTACTTCAGGTCACACGCCTTCAAGGCAGGTGAACTGTGAGAGTGTGCCTGCAGCCACGGAGTGAGAAAGGCCAGGTGGGGGTCGTGGAGAACGAGGGGAGAGGTAGTCCCGCAGCCCGAGATCCCTGCTCTCCACCTTTTGTCTCCTCTGGTCTTTGTCGTGCATCTTAGTATTTCTTTGGCAACTAATTTGTGTGTGGCAATTTCCCACCACTTTTCCCAGAAGTGTCTCTCTTCCCTCTCTGTCACAGAAACCTCCAGAGGGCTCTGACACCACGCCAGCCTCCCTCCAGGCTGCAAGCACAGATACAGCGTCCAGCTAGACCCTCCCAGAGTAAAGAGACACGGATATGTGAGCACCCTCGCAGACGTGGAAAGATCATGGTATAGTGTCGGAAGGACAAGTGTCGAATCAGTGTGGGACCTTTGCCCTCACTTAACTCTTTATCCGTAGTTTCTAAACTTGAAGCTGCGTCTGTCACCTATGACCCTGACAGGTGCTCTTTCTCTATCTACACTGCTGGCACTTTGCCACCAGGGGACAGCAGTCTGAACTGTTGAATGTATGCCTATTTGAAATCCAGAAATACCCATGAATTTTTCAAGCCATACTTATAAAATGAAAACAATACTAAAGAAATCCAAACACTAAAAATGTAGATAATCTCATGGAGTAAGCTTTTAAAAGAAAGAGACTCCTAACTCTATTCGCTTCTATATTGCTGTCACTGAGAAACAGTCATCGAGAACAACTGAATCCAAACTGTTCTAACATTTCATCTCAGTGCAGGTACTTCACAGGTCTTGGTCCATGGATCTGTGACCTACGACCAGTGACTCCTGCCTCCCAGCTCAGTAATTGGATATTTACTCACTATGCTTAGATTATTCAAACTAATTGGCATCTGCATCTTTAACATGAAGAGGTCACCTCCAGGTCCCATCCATTCTTCTACTGACTCCTTTAATCTGTCTCCCCGTCATGTCATGTGAATGAAAAGGAAGAGATAGGCTGGCTATTTAGCTACTTCTTCCTGCCAAGCTCCTGGCTTATTCTCTGAAATAGGAAGGAAGTAATTTTCCACTTTATTATTAAATCAAAGGGAAGCAGCTCTCATAGGCATTTTCCTAAAAGTTACTGGTGGGGGCCTCAATAGCGGGGAGTCCGTGCGTCCTCTGAAACACATTCCGGGTGTCTATGGGAATGTGTATTTCCCTGGACAGAGGGTCCAGAGCTTTCATGAGGCATTCACAGGTGTCTCTAACCTATTTCCCTCTGTGAAGCTTCAGTTTCTGGGAAGTGCGGCTGGTGACATATATACATGTGTCAACTATTGTTACCAGTTTTCTGGCATCTGATAGAGCTCATTGCAAGCTTTATAAACTTGCAGACTCCTCCAAGTCTACCCACATTGTCCAATAGCAGCTTGCCTTCTTCTTTCAGGCTGAACAACATTCTCTTGTGTGTGCGTACCACATTTTCTTTATCCATTCACCTGGCACTGAAGACTTGGGTGAATGAACACGGGAGTGCAGGTATCTGGTTGAGATCCTGATCAAGTCTTTTGGATAAATACCCAAAAGAAAGATTGCTGGATCATATGGTAGTTTTATTTTTAATTTTTTGAGGAACCTCCATACTGTTTTCCATAGTGGCTGTACCAATTTACATTCCCATCCACAGTGTGCAAGAGTTTGAATTGCTCCAACATGTTATCTTTTGCTTTTATAAATGATGGCCATCCTGACAGGTGTGAGGTGCTATCTCATTGTTGTTTTGATTTACATTTCCCTGACGATTAGTGATATTGGCCATTGTACGTCTTCCTTAGGAAACTGGAGAGTTGGTTAACATTCGAGAGAGACTGTCCACGCCCTGTGATTGATGGATGCAGCGCAGGCAGCTGGGCCGCCTGAACAGACTAGGACATCCCCTGCTCCTTCAGGAAGTGCCTTTCCCTCCGGGAGGGAGCTTCCGTTTCAGCTCAGGCACTAGTGCTCCTGCGCATGATAAGCCCTGACCTGCTGGTGGCAGGTTTCACGGGGCTACAGTTGACTGATGACCACGTACTTCTGCATGTAGAGCCGAGCTATCCACACACAGTTTACGATCACCCCACTGAGACCACGGCCTGCCAGAGGCTGGCCCTACGGTCTGTGTGGCTTCATTTCTTTGTCACTGTGGGGGAAGGAGCAGGGGGCACACCCATCTAGCTTCGGGATGTCGCCGAGTGAGGCGGGGGATATGGCATCTTGGAAGCGAGATGCAGACTTCAGGTACTTGGATGAGTTAGACAAATGGTTCAGAGGGGGTGGAAAGGACAAATTTTTCCAGGACTGAGTTTAAAAAATAGCACCACGTATACACAAATGAAAAGATTGAACAGGTCCGGTCAGCGGGGAGAAACGCAACGATGGAAAAAGAAGCCTGCTTCCAAAAGCTGGGAAATCGCGTTTCCGCGACAGTCGCTTTCAGTGTGGCTCCTGAGTGTCAGAGCTGACTTCGGACTTCACATTTTGTTTTTAACTGAGCTAAAAAGAGACAGGAAAGAGGGAGAGAATAAAATGAACGGTGATGAAAACTATCCCCTACCTAAGAAAGATCAAGAACAGAAGGACAAAGAGGTTGGAGAACTGTTGTGTCCATTTCACAATTTTTTAAAAAAGAGGAAGGTATGGTGTGAATATGATAAATGAACATGTCTTAGAAACTTAGTGGTTTACAGTGTGCAGATAATAAGTACGAAGGACACTGCTTGTTCTGCGTTAACAACAACAGCGAGACCAGCCCAGCGCCCGGGGGGGGGGGGGCGCTGCTAAGGGGAATAGCCAGACACGAGAGACAAAGACTGTGTGATTTTACTGGATGTGGGATCTGAAAAAGCCAAACTCATAGAAACAGAGTAGAGTGGTGGTTGCCAGGGCCTGGGAGAGTTGAATGTTTGTGCCCTCCCCCATTCATATATTTAAAACTGACTCCCAACGTGATGGTGTTAGGAGGGGGGCCTTTGGGAGGTGATAGGTCATGAGAGGGGTCCCTCATGAATGGCCTCGGTGCCCTTCAGAGAGCCCAGAGCGCCCTCCCCCCCTCAACTGTGTGAGGATGTAATGAGAAGCCGGCAGTCTGCCATCTGGAAGTGGCCCTCGCAAGACCCTGAGCCTGCTGGTGCCCTGACCTTGGACTTCCAGTCCCCAGAACTGTGAGGAAGAACTTCCTATTGTTTGCGAGCCGCGTGGTCTCTGGTATTTGGTTGGAGCAGCCTGAATGAACTGAGACGCCCACTCTTTCTTCTTGATTACCTTTCAAACGTTTAAAACTCATTTTTTCTTCCATCTCAATCAGGATGCTGGAATGGTAACTGGTGACCTTCCACTTGCCAAACCCCGTGACTAGTTTCCAGGCCTTATCAGGGGAAAGCTGGCCGCTTTCGTAGTCTTGTGATCCTCTTCAGCCTCCTGGGCCATTTCCTCCGTCCTCTCCTTCCTCCACGACCCTTCTCTCCGCTCTCTGATGTGACCTGTCGCAGGCTTTTGCCACCTAGCTCTCTTCTCCTCCGTTCTCCTGCCGCGTGTTCTCCTGACTCTATTTACTGTCGTCATTTCACCGGTACCCTTTAAATGCGCGTGGCACTTCCCTGGTCGCCGCACAAACTCTGAACACATTCTAACCGTCTCTGAACGTCTTTCCCCATAGGAGACAAGTGTGGACTGTCTGAAGCTGAGTTTATCTTTTCTTCAGAATAGCTTCTCCTCCTTCCGGGGCACCTGCTTCATTCGGTGACACTGCCAGTGCTGTACCTGAGCTGGAAACGTAGGGGCTCACGTCCGAGTCCTCTCTTCCCCCCACTCCCTGCACGCGGTCAGCGTCCGGCCTCCTCTGCCCTGGCCGCCTAGCGTGCACGGCTCCGCACCCCGCTGGCCCCGCCCACTGTGTCCGGCTCAGCGCTCGCCCTCCGGCCCCTGGACGGCCCTCTTCATCCTCTTCCCACTTCTGCCCCAGCCTTTCCCTGCCGGGGTCTTTTCTCCACACTGTCCCCGTGGAGAGCTGAAAAACATGATCAGGTTGCTTAAAAACACGTCCATGGCTCCTCATCCTTGCTAACAGTGGATTGAAAAGTATTTGGGAGTCACCTCTGCCTTTGAAACATTTTTGAAAAAGATGGAGAGACAGACATTTTGAAGACAGTTGTTAGGAGGTCAGAGAACTCCCTTTGCGAGCCCCTGAGACGTGCTGGTCTGTGGGCTCGGCCCCGTCCCTTGGGAGGAAGGACCACACAGCCCAGCCCGCGCCTGCCGGCCGCCTCTTCTCCCCCTCCTAGCCTCACGCATCGCCGTCCAGCCGCCAACCTTGGGGGCCCCTCACACCCTGCGCTGTCATGTTCCTGCGGCCGCCCAGTGGGCTCCTTGGGCCTGGACCCCCTACTCCCCGCTCTTTGACTGGTGAACACCTCCATGTTCTCAAGACCCCCTTTCATTGGATGCATTCCTAGCGTCCTTCCTTCCCCCACCATCCTCACTCTCTTGGCTGAGTTCTCTGTGCCTCCTTTGAGCCTTCACAATAAACAAAATGACATAGCTGTTAAATACTTGGAAGTCATTCGAAGTAATGACAAGCTTGCTCTTAGATTACCATTTACAAAGGAAGCGGCGCTCTTCCTGTCCGTCTTAACGAAGGCGCTGCTGCGATTGGACCCAGTGCCTTTAGAGTTCTTGGCAGTGGGGCCAAGTAGAAGGAGAGACTGCAGCTTTTCGGGTCCTTGGACGCCTCTTTGGTCGGGCGGCTCCTGCTCGGTGTATTGTACATGATCGGTCAGTGAGGTGGAAAATTGCATACATCTGTGCATGCTGGGCGAGGAACCTCCAGTAACAAGCAACTTCCTACCCGAGAAGATTTCAACATGATTCTCAGCAAATGAACAAGGAAGGCAGTAAATAATGTGTAATCATCATTAGTCTTCTCTCAGCTCAGCTCCGTCTCCAGCTCACTGTACCAGCTGACGCCACAGGCCCTCTGGCACACGCTGTGGCCCAGGACTGGTGCTGCAGGCCCTCCGGTCGCAGACGGTTGGCAGTGGACTCTGACAAAGACAGAAGACACGTTTAGAAATAGATGGAATTCTTTTATGATAGAGTGGGAATAAGAGGCAATAAAAAATACCCCAGGGTGAAAATCACAGAAGCAAATAGAGAAACCATTATTAAGAAGGAAGAAGGAAATGGGACATTTTGAAGAAAAATGGTGAACCAAGTGTAGAAGTCTCAGCAATCCATCTCTGGGCATGTTATGTTTAGTACAAAAATAGCCGTGACATTCAATAGCGGATCCCGAAGAGTTCGGGAAGTAGAGGGCAGTTTAGACTGCAGAACAGCAGAGGCATTTCAATCCCTGCTCTACTGTGGGAGGGGAGTGACCTGGAATCTCTCATCAAACCTCCTTGGGCTTCGGTGTCGTCACCTGTAAAAGGGGGGCGTTGGCCTGAGTGACCTCAGACACTGCCCCTAACTTGGAACTTCTGTGACTTATGACTCTATAGATAGATGTGCAGAGCCCTGGGCAGGCAGTGTGAGAACACACATTAAATGAGATGAAAACAAGGCTCGCTAACAAAATTAGAACAGTCTCAGTTGACTACTGACAGGGTTGACCTTTAGCTAAACTAGGAAAGAGGTTAATTTTTTTTTTTTTGTATTTTTCTGAAGCTGGAAACGGGGAGAGACAGTCAGACAGACTCCTACATGCGCCCGACCGGGATCCACCCGGCACGCCCACCAGGGGCGACGCTCTGCCCACCAGGGGGCGATGCTCTGCCCCTCCGGGGCGTCGCTTTGCCGCGACCAGAGCCACTCTAGCGCCTGGGGCAGAGGCCAAGGAGTCATCCCCAGCGCCCGGGCCATCTTTGCTCCAGTGGAGCCTCGGCTGCGGGAGGGGAAGAGAGAGACAGAGAGGAAGGAGGGGGTGGGGGTGGAGAAGCAAATGGGCGCTTCTCCTATGTGCCCTGGCCGGGAATCGAACCCGGGTCCCCTGCACGCCAGGCCCATGCTCTACCGCTGAGCCAACCGGCCAGGGCCGAAAGAGGTTAATTTTAATTTTATTTTGTTTGCTCTTCACCCTTCTGGTGGGAGCCCTGCTCCCCTGAGCACCGACACCCACACAGACTCCCACGCTGTGCCCCACCCTGGCTCCCAGCACCCCACAGGACCGGGTGACAGGAGCCTGGGCTCCGTCCTCATGCTGACGAGTCTTCTCTGCCTCCTGGGGGCCCGCATCTGTGTCCCTGCCCGCTCCTAGTCAGGAAGCCGCCCCTCTCACGGCCAGCCACTTTTTGCCTGCGTGGGAAAAAACATAAAAGCAGGCCCCCTGTTTGGTGGGCCGGCCAGTTATCTTTGGGTGCCCTAAAATAAGTCCCATGTTGTGGCCTTGATCTCCCAGCTCAGTCACTGACTGGTTGAGTCACTTATCTCTGCATTTCAAGCATCTCCATATGCAAGGAGGGGAGTCAGGGTCATCCTCTCCCAGCTGGAGAAGGTTGCTGAGGTGTCCCAACAAGGCAGCAGGTGGGACTTTGCTAGTGGCCTGCAACTCCTCCCCTGGTAGTAGGTGACGTTCCTGTCATTACTGTTACCCCCAGGCAGCAGGTGTGGCAGGTCTCTAATAAGCTGTGAGGGAAGCCAGGAATGCTTCTAGAGCACTGCTTCTAAACTGGCCCCCCTCAGCCAAATGGTACCCCGGAATAAAGGGAGGGTCTCCTTTTCCCCGAATCACATGTGCAGCGACAGCATTAATTTCATTCCAGCGTGGTGCTGTTGACTTTGTCTGTCACAGCTTCCCATGTGGCAGACTGGCCACGTTTACATGGTTGGTAAGAAAAAGAGCAAGATGGCAGAGCCCGCTGCTGCCTGCCGCTCAAGTCCCCGGCTCTGTGTGCACAGGGAACGCTGTGTGGTCCTCTAAATCCTTTGACATTTCGGCACGCCAGACACCCTCCTGCCTCAGGACCTTTGCGCCTGCTGATCCTCTGCCTAGAGTACTCTTTCTGTAGTTATTTGCATGGGTCACTCTCTCCCGCACTCAGGGGTCCCCTTCTCATTGAAACCTCTCCAGACCTGTTACCACGGCGCCCGCCCTGCAGCCCTGCACCCTCCCCTGCCTGGCATCTCTGCATCCAGCACTGATGGGCCCACCACGCTGCAGCAGGCGGTGCCCTATCTGATTCTCCATCTCTGAACTTAGAAACTGGGTTCCGATTTGAACAGCAAGGAGAGTATTTCACTATTTTGTTCATTATGCATCGTCCACTATGGCCAGGAGGGCAGTTATTTCCCCCCCTGTTTTGTGCACTGCAGAATTGGCAGCCCCTGGGTCAGTGCCGGGCACGTGGTAGGGGTTGGTAAACGTGTGCCAAGTGAGAGCGCTGTGTGACCACAGCGGCGGCTGCTGTGGTCAAGAGGGCAGGTGGGGAGCAGGGGCAGGACCCAGAGCAGGAGCTCAACAACCGGAGAGCTTGGGAAAATTCTAACTGCAAAGGGAGCCCCGCCTGAGGCTCCTCCGCGGCAGTGGGAGTCCGGGCCGCCGGCGGAAATAGCATTTCTTCTCAATGACAGAAATGGCATTTCTTCTCAATGACGCGTCCCCTGCTGCAGCAGGAAGGGAGCGGGGATGGCACAGAGCCAGCCCACAGAGCAGGGGCCGAATCAGGGCTATGTCCACGCAGTACACGGAGTGGAGGCCGATCCTCAGTCACTCACAACTGTGATCTGAAAGTTGGTCTTGAGCCCTGGGGCACAGTTTAGACATTGCCGTGACGGCTCTGGGGCTCAGAGGGACCTCACTTCTTCGATGCAGAGGACCCCAGGTAAAGCCAGCCCGTTGCGCCCTGCCCCCCATTCCCTGACTCCATGTCTAGCACGTCACCTGACTGTCCTGAGCTAATGACGTAGGGCGGGTTCTGCCCGTGAGTCCCGAGGGATGATTGCAGCGTGGGGCTCGAGAGCATGAGCAGAGCAGTCGGAATTCCTGCTCCAGTCTTGGCTCCAGCACGCCAACCAGTGTGACAGTGGTCACCTCACTTAAAGTGCTGTGTCTCCACTGCGTTCATCTTCTCCGTAGGATTACTGTGAGCATGAACTCAATGAAGACGTGTGACGTCGCTGGAGTGGAGCCTGCAAGGTCGTCAGAGCTCTCGTTAGGGCTCCCCGAATGCACGGGAGGGCGTCTGGGACACGGGTGCTCATGACCCGTCTGTGGGAGAGCTGGGGGCAGAGGGGACGGAAGCACGGCCTGAGACAGGCTCGTGGGGCTGCTGGAGACAGTGGCCTGTGACAGGGGACAGCCCCCCGCCCCGCAACCCTGGCAGCTCTCAGGCAGGAGCACCTCTGGCAGCTGGTCCCACCATCGGGCCGGGAAGTAAACCAACAGGGTTTCTGGCGACTCGAACAGGACGGGGAAGGACCGGGTTAGTAAGTATAACTGCACACATGCGCGCTTGGTAACTAAGCGATTTGGCAAAGTCCCACTCCAGAGAGGGACTTTTCCCTTTGAAAGCGGGGATAGTAGTGATGATTTCATGCAGGGCTTTGGAGCGGGGGCCTGAGTGTGGCCATCTCTTCCCTGAAGCCTGAGAGGCCCTGCAGGTCAGGTCAGAGGGACATGCAGGTCCCCAGTGCTCTGAGGGCACAGGGGAAGATGGGTCATCCAGACTGGGGCCTCCTCTCTCGGTCCTCCCATGGTGGCCGCCATGTTTGCCCATGGGCTCCTGTCGGGGCCTCAGTCCCATGTTCTCTGCACGGCACACACTCCCAGCTGAGGTTTTCTCGTTATACTTAGAGCCCCGGCTGTGAAGCAAGTCCTCTGCTGGACTCTCTCTTCTCTGTCTGGCCGGAGGACCTGCGGCTCAGAGGAGGAGTGAAGGAAGCGGAGGAAACTCGAGGGGTTGCACGGTCTCCCTCTGGCACTGGGAGCGTGACACTCGGCTTCCTGGCCTCCTGGAGCAGAGGCAGGTGCCCTCTCCCGCCCATCACGGGCCAGGGTGGGGGCCGCTGCTGAGTCCTCTGGCTCAGGACGGGCAGCAACTGTTACAGGAAACAACAACTCATCGTGTCATCGTCCCCCTTCTCCCGAGAGAGATCCCTTGTTTTCCTATTTTTTCTTCAAACAACCATCATCCTCTCCGTCACCTGTCATCACCAGCCGTAAATCCACTTCACAGAACTTCAATCACTCACCACGGCTGGTTAGGATGCCAAAGTTCAAAAACAATCATAATCCTCTCTTTCTTTTTTAAGGGTGAAAAAACATCCTATTAGTTTGTCCATGGCTTGTTTGTTTTCTTTCCAGCAAGTTGCCTTTGAGATCATATTGGGCAGGGTTGAGATTGGAACATTCATCTTCCGTTCGACCCTGTGACTGAGAAGTTTATCAATTCCCAGAACAGCTCTATCCGTTTATAAAAATTAGTGAGGTTTGAGGCCAGGTTCTTTCAGAAAGAACCTCTCATTGTAAAAATTTAAGATTCTAATGATCTTTGAGTCAACATCAGAATCTTTAGGGTGTTGACAGGACTTCAATCTAATCCTTTCTTTCTTTCTTTCTTTCTTTCTTTCTTTCTTTCTTTCTTTCTTTCTTTTTTAATTTTTCCATTGATTTGAGGGAGTGAGGGTGAGAGAGAAAGAGAGAGAAAGAAGCATCAACTTACCGTTTCACATAGTTGTTACATTTAGTTGTGTACCTATTGGTTGCTTCTTGCATGTGCCCTGACCAGGGATGGAACCTGTGACCTCAGCGTGTTGGGATGATACTCTTATCTACTGATCAACCTGGCCAGGGCCCAATCTTCTCTTTTTTAGAATGAATTGTGAACCCCAGAGTTTGGGGCCCCTGACAAGGCTCCTTAGTAGGCTGCTCCTTCTTTGTACAGGCTGAGACACAGTGATGTTTCTGGACTCAGGAATTCCTGGTGTGCATGCACACACATGCTTACACACACACACACACACACACACACACACAACATTTACTCCACAGGTAACTGGGAAAGAGCTGTGGGACAACTTCATGTGGCCTGCTATATGTGAAATTGCAGTTTCTGAGGGAGAGAAGGGAAGACCAAAAAAAACAACAAAACCAGTTGAAAAAATAATGACCAAAACTTTCCCAGAATTGGTGAAAACTGTAAATGTAGATAGAAGAGCTCAATGGACCTCAAAGACTGAACAGCTGCTGGGGAAACTGTCGTTGAGCAAGGTTAGTGAGACATTCTTGTAACCTCTTCCTAGGCAGTAGGAGCAGTAGCTCTGAAAACAAATATCTATTTTTTTTTTCATTTTTCCAAAGCTGGAAACGGGGAGGCAGTCAAACAGACTCCCGCATGCACCTGACCGGGATCCACCCGGCATGCCCACTAGGGGGCGATGCTCTGCCCCTCTGGGGCATTGCTCTGTTGCATCCAGAGCCAGTCTAGCGCCTGAGGCAGAGGCCACAGAGCCATCCCCAGCGCCCGGGTCATCTTTGCTCCAATGGATCCTCACTGCGGGAGGGGAAGAGAGAGACAGAGAGGAAGGAGAGGGGGAGGGGTGGAGAAGCAAATGGGCGCCTCTCCTGTGTGCCCCGGCCAGGAATCGAACCTGGGACTTCTGCACACCAGGCCGATGCTCTACCGCTGAGCCAACCGGCCAGGGCCTAACAAATATCTATTTTTTAACAAGAACAAATTTAGTTCTTTGTTGGGTGAGACAATGACAGTCAGGATGGAGCCCATTCTGGAGGGAAAGCTAGCTCACAAACTTGAATCTCGGGAATGTTCTCAAGATGTTGGTGCAATTATGAATTGTGGAAGAATGACTGGAACCATGGAATACGGGAAAAAATGAACAGAGATGAAGTCAATAGATGAAGGTTATGATCACCAGTCCTGGGCTTTGTCTGATATTCTGGTTGGTTTTTAGATTCCTAGAGCTTTTGACTCACAATACACTTTGTAAAACAAAGATAAACGTTTCCTCAAAATTGGATTCTAGGTGCCTGTTGATGGCTCAGAGAAAATGACCTGATGATATATTTATGGTTTTCAAGTTCTTTTCCTCTCAAATAACCCAACCCAACCAAACCAAACCATAACAATAACAATAATAGAAACAAAAAATAAACCCCCTCAAACACCTAGAATTTTTCTATTTACCTTTAGCTATTTGCAAAACAAAACTTTAACTTTGTAGCAATATAGTCTTTCAGGAACAACATGGGCTGGGTATAAAAGCTAAAGAGTGAACTTAAGGATCAAAATAAGAAAGAAGCTTCCAAATGGCTACCTCTTGGTCTCTCTCAACAAATGTTTTCCCAGCTGGCTTGAAAACCTTGAATTAGAGATGCCTTTGACCTAATGGGGAGAAGGGATCATACAATAAAATACAAACCAAAAAAAGTATTGATTTTTTTTCAGTTGCTTTTTCCATTAGCCATCCAGATTCCATCAGGTTGTGGTGAACAGTGAGTGGGGAAGTACAGGGAGAAATCAGAACAAGGGCCAGGAGTCAAGCATGAAATTCTGTGGACTAGGGTTTGAATTTGTTCTGAAATTGCTACAAGGGACCATTAGTGGATGTTCATGGCCAGTGGCCTGTTCAGATGTGCATTTATTTGATATTCTGTTAGTTTTTTTTTTCCAGTCTTTTTTCTTTGCTTTTTAGTTTTGGAAGTTTCTATCAGCTTCATAGTTCATTCTTTCCTCAGCCATGTCCAGTCTACTAACAAGCCTGTCAAAGGCATTCTTCATTTCTGTCACAGTTTTTTATTTCTAGCAGTTCTTTTTCATTCTTTCTGGGAATTTCCATCTCTTTGCTTACAATACCTGTCTCTTCTTGCATATTGTCTATTTTTTCTATTAAAATCCTTACCATATCAATCATAGTTATTTTAAATCCCCAGCTGACATTTCTGTTTTCTGGTTCCGATGTTTGCTCTGTCTCTTCAAATTGTGTTTTCTGCCCTTTAGTGTGCCTTGTAATTTTTGTTGCAAGCCTGACATCGTGCATCCAGCTCTGGTTCCTGCTGAGGTTTCCAGTCCACAAAGCTGTGATTTTCAGTATCTACCTGTCTTCCTCTCCAGTTGTTGAGGCCACAGTTTGCCCTGTGATTTCAATTCTCTGATTGCTCTAAGAAGACTTGTTCATTTTAGTTTGTTTAGCTTTTTACTTGCTGGTAGGACAGAATGATGACTTCTAGGTTGGTCAGATTTGCATTTGAGAATCCTGCTCTGTTAGTACATGGGGGGCGGGGAGAGGGGGAGTATGGAGGTAGGAGACCAGTCAGTAGGTTTGCACTTGTCCTGGTGAGAACCTTCCCTGAAGTGAGGGAGTGGGTCAGGCAGGGAGAGAAGCAGAATTTGGGCTCTCGGGAGAAGGGTTTGGAGGGTGACTGAGAAGTAGGAAGCTCAAGATTCTCCTAGGTTTCTGGGCCCTGGCCGGTTGGCTCAGCGGTAGAGCGTTGGCCTGGCGTGAGGGGGGACCTGGGTTCGATTCCCAGCCAGGGCACATAGGAGAAGTGCCCATTTGCTTCTCCACCCTCACCCCCCTCCTTCCTCTCTGTCTCTCTCTTCCCCTCCCGCAGCCGAGGCTCCATTGGAGCAAAGATGGTCCGGGCGCTGGGGATGGCTCCTTGGCCTCTGCCCCAGGTGCTAGAGTGGCTCTGGTCGCGGCAGAGCGACGCCCCGGAGGGGCAGAGCATCGCCCCCTGGTGGGCAGAGTGTTGCCCCTGGTGGGCGTGCCGGGTGGATCCTGGTCGGGCGCATGCGGGAGTCTGACTGTCTCTCCCCGTTTCCAGCTTCAGAAAAATACAAAAAAAAAGAAAAAAGATTCTCCTAGGTTTCTGGCCCAGGTGAGTGGGTGGATGACGGTATCGACGACTCAGCAGGAATCGGGAAGACGGGGCAGCCTTTCTGGGGTTAGGAAACGAGAAGTTGAATCTGGCACTGACGTCGAGTGGATTTGGTCTGCAGGCAGTGGCTGCTGCTGTTTTCTATTTTTAGTTTTGCAATTTTGATTTCTACTGACCGGAGAGAATCTTTAGAATGTGCGCAATCTTACTTTAATAAGGAATATGATGAGTTGGAGGAGCCCTGGGCGGGACGGGAAGAGATGCTCTGGTTTCTGCTTGGTCCCTGACCAGCTGTGTGGTTGTAGGCAAATGTCAGGGCACCCCGCTTCCCAAACCCCTTTCCTTAGGCAAGCTGCGTGGGATTTCCTGGGTGCTTATGAAAAACAGAAACACCCAGACTCACTCCTGGTTTACTGAATCAAAAGTTTCCAAGGGAGAGACAAGCATTTCTATTTAAATTTTAAAAAATTTTGACATGTTCTAAAAGGCACAGAAAAGATGCAAGGATCATACAAAGAATTCTTGAATAACCTCACCAAGGTGACCTAAATGTCAACATTTGCTACATTTGCATTCTCTCTCTCAGCAAAAACACACACACACACACACACACACACACACTTTTAGTGTGTGTTTTCTGAACCATTGAAGAGAAAGCTACAGATATTAGACATGATGTCTCTTTACCCTTAAATATCTTTATTTTCTAAAAATCAGGACTTACAATATAATGATCAAAATCAAGATGTTAACATCAAAAATACTATTACTGAATTTAAAAACTTTATTCAGATTTGTCAATAGTCCAACAGTGGTTTTTATAGAAAAAGTACACCTAGGCCTTGCATTGCCTGGCCGCGTCTCATTAGCCTCTCTTAACCTGGAGCAGTTCCTGAGGCATGGTTCCTTTTTTATGACGTCGGCATCTTTAAAGAGTTCAGGTCAGTGACTTTACAACATGTCCCTCCTGTTGGGTGTGCCATGTTCCTTATGATTGGACCTGGGCTATGCACTCTGGGCCACCTGTTGTGCAAAGGCGTGATGGCGTGCCTTTCTCTGTCAATTAAGTCCCAAGGGCCCTGCAGTCAATTAGTTCCATTCTTGGCACCGGGAGCTTTGGTCATTGGTTAAGGAGGTTCCTGCCAGGTGTCTCCTCTGTGAAGTGCTTTTACCCTTTGTAATTAGTAAGTGTCTTGTAGAGAGAGGCTTTGAGACAATACGAGTGTCCACTAGCTTTGGCATTCATCGATGGATATTCTCTACTCTTAATAAGGCTCCGGGGGATTCTGGTGTGTTCTCCTGGCCTGGTTTGAGGACCAGTACCCGGGAACCTCTGTGTTCACTGGACGGCAAGCTCTGTGAAGGTGGAGCTTTGTCCCTTCCCGTGTGCTGTCCCAGCATTTGACCTCGTGTCCCATCCCCAGCAGGTGTTCCCCGAGTGGAGAAAACGAAAGCCCGAGGCAGCCGTCTCTTCTCCGTGGGTTGTGTGTCATGGTCAGTAAAATGAGGGCAATGACCAGTTATAACTGAGATTTGTTTGACTGTGTAAGTTGCCCCTTCCCCAAGTGAGCTGGCAGTTCCATTACACAGCACTTTCTTCATCACGGTAGATGGGGGTGTGCGTGTCATGGCGATAAAGGAACCGAGATGGGCCCTGGCCGGTTAGCTCAGCGGTAGAGCGTCGGCCTGGCATGCGGAGGATCCGGGTTCAATTCCCGGCCAGGGCACATAGGAGAAGCACCCATTTGCTTCTCCACACCCCCCCTCCTTCCTCTCTGTCTCTCTCTTCCCCTCCCGCAGCCAAGGCTCCATTGGAGCAAAGATGGCCTGGGCGGTGAGGATAGCTCCTTGGCCTCTGCCCCAGGCGCTAGAGTGGCTCTGGTCGCGGCAGAGCGACGCCCCGGAGGGGCAGAGCAGCCCCCCCTGGTGGGCAGAGCGTCGCCCCTGGTGGGCGTGCCGGGTGGATCCCAGTCGGGCGCATGCGGGAGTCTGTCAGACTGTCTCTCCCCGTTTCCAGCTTCAGAAAAAATACAAAAAAAAAAAAAAAAGGAACCGAGATGCAGTCTACAGGTCAACACATACCACAGGAAGTAAAGGTGGAATCAGCTTCTTCACGCGGCTCATTCAATCAGCACGTGTTTATTGCACCCCTTGTATGTGCCAAGCACTGCTGCAGCTGTTGGGGGTCCAGCAGTGACAAGTAGGCGTGTCGCCTCGTCAAGCTAAGAAGTACCACTTTCTCAGCTCTAGTCACGCAGTTGGTCATGGGCGAGGAGAGACCTGCAGAACTGACCTCTCTCCCGCTCAGTTCAATCCCGGTGCAGATAAGGAAGGCCTGGCGCACCTCCCAGGAGAAGGGGGCAAAGGCGTCTGCACTCTGGAGGCAGGAGTCCTGAGTTACGGTGTGGAGAAGCCTGTGTAGTTCCGAGTGGCTTGTGAAACTGGTCTCCAGCATTACTCATCTGAACTCTGTCTGTATTTGTGTTGTGGAAAACTCACTCCGCACTGTTTTTAAAGGAACGAACCTGATCAGAGCCTGTTTATTTTTCAAACCAGCCTAGGGTAAAGCCAAGACAAACTCTCGATACTTTCTGATTCATAAGTAAAGCTAAGCTGCTTATATACAGATGAACTTTCCAGAATAAAATTAGTGAGGTCATGATAGTGAATTACTGCAGTGCTGATGTTACAGTATAATTTAGATGAGTAAATGAAATGTCCAACAATAAACATCTTAGAACAAGTACCGTTCCCTGAAACAAAGCAAATAGCGAGGACACGCAGCTCTCCGTAAACAGCCGAGCAAAGCAAGCACAGTGGAGAGATGAAGCATGACGTTCCGAGTGGGCAGTAACAAGGCTTTCAGCATTTACAAATGCATGTCACAGGAGGATTTTTGCAAACTTAGCCCAGACTCAGTTTGACAAGACAGAGAATAAGAATATGTCATACTGGTGACCTTTTATACCCTTGAGCGTCTTCAAGGTGTTTGACTTATAAATGCCCTTTGCCTTCTGTGGTAACTTTCTAATGAGATGTCATTGTGAGCTCAGTGCTTTGTAGTCTCGAAATATTTGTGTCAGTAGCTTTCTCCTTGTCTTAAGGTCTGTTGAAAGTGTGGCTTTTGCTTTCAACTGTACTTTTTTTTTTTTTTTTTTTTTTAAGTGAGAGAAGGGGAGATAGTGAGATAGACTCCTGCATAGACCCTGACCAGGATCCACCCAGCAACCCCTATCTAGGGTCAATGCTTGAATCAACTGAGTTATCCTCAGTGCCCGAGGCCAACACTTGAATCAATCAAGCCAATGGCTATAGGAGGGGAAGAGAAAGCAAAGGGGGAGAGGGAGGGGAGAGAAGCAGAGGGTTGCTTCTCCTGTGTGCCCTGACCGGCAATCAAACCTGGGACATCCATATGCCAGGCTGATGCTCTATCCACTGAGTCAACTGTACTTCTTAACCAAAGCTGACTATATGAAGTTAAGAGTTTATTGTTTATTGTTTCTACACATCATATTTACTGACATGTAGATATTTCATTTCTTAAGCCCCTGTCCTCTGTTGTTTACTGGAGACTATCTATTAAACTATTAATCATAATTCATGCTGAGGGGCTATAGTGTAATCCAGGCAGCTTTTCTCGGGGTCCTTGTTTTTTCCTACCTGTGGTCTCTGCCCACCGTTCCTTTGTGTTCTCTCTGATTCATTTGAACTCATTCTTCAAGGATGCTTCTCTTTGAAGAAATCCTCAGCCACTTGGGTAGAACTAACCTTCCCAGCCACTCTGCTCCCACAAGGACAACACCATGTGCTGACCTGTCTCTCCAGCTACAATACTTGTGCCACGGTGGTGAAATCTTATCCATTTCTGTGTGCACCGTCCACAGCACGGTTTGTGGCACCCAGGAAGTGCGTGGTAATGTTAATTGAGTGGGTGAAACAACCAGTGAAGGGGGAAGGGACTCCAGGGGGCTCGCTTGCCCAAGTCCGTGGTGATGGGGGAAGTGATCAGGCGCGAACAGCTGGGTGGGGACATTTTGCCCAGCAGTGGAGTCAGTGGGGGTGGAAGGGTCCCGAGCCCCACTCCCTGAGCTCCCCTGCTGCAGCCCTGCTGTCCTGGCCTGGCAGTGAGGCCCCCCTGACTGTGTGTCTGAGCCTGGGGTGTTCGGAGCCATCATCTCCCGGGGTGGAGAACGCAGATGGTTCCTGTCTTGGTGCCTCGGTATTTCCGGAGACCACGCTCACTTCCAGCAGCAGGCATTCCCCGGAAAGTCACAGGCTTACCACACCTGCAGCACGGAATCAGGAGTCAGGCATAATGTGCCACTCACCTACGTTCTTACACGTGGCAGATGTGCTAGGTGAGCGTACCCTTTTCTGTCGAAACTCTCCTAAAAAGGCAGGGAAATCCTACAAACCTTTACCTACAAAGACTGCCAAGAGGGGAAAACAGCAGGTGGGAGATGCAAACATCCTTCAGAAGAAGTGGCTGCAGAAGACAGGCAGCGGGCGTGGGCGGGGAGAGCGATGGAGAACATCGTGCCCACAGAGACCGGGCTGGGAGGAGCAGTCAGCGGCCGGAGACCCACCTGCTACTGGCAGAGAATGTCGGAAATGTGTGTCAACCATGAGCCCAACTTGCTTCTCGTTCTAGGTAGATGGTCATTGATAGTTTTCTTTTTAGGGAACTCATTATGCAGTGGCCCTAAATCTGCCCCATCTGGTTAAGATGATAGCACGTTCATAGCCTTCGTTACCTGCATTAGCGTTCTGAGGTTCTCCCCCAGCACGCAGTCATCTTCCCAGTGTCACCTCCCATGCAGCCTCTGCCTGGCCTTGCAGACGTCCCTGTGCGGTGGGCAGGTAGGTGAGAACACGGGCTCAGAAAGGTTCATCTTTCTCGTTCACCTGGCCCCAGAGCTCTTGTTTTCGAGCCTTTGACGGACAGGCGCCGTGGGCTCTCACCCTGCCGGGACATGGCTGTCGGCGTGGGGAATCTGCACTCATCACTGCGCGCTGCCTGCCCAGCAAGACTGTTCGCGTGCAAGGAGCCGCCCTGTGGTGCAGGGTCCTCCAGGGGCCGCTGAGCAGAAGCGCCCCCTGGGCGGGGCCCGCTGTGCTGGGGGAAGCGCCCCCGGCGGGGGCGGGGCAGGAAGTCTCAGGTAGTGGCGGAACCTTTTGGTCCCCTAAAGACAATCTCTGGACTCCAGTCTTCGCTCACTCTGCTGTCCACCTCTGCTTGGCGCTGTAGATGAAGATGCTCCTTGTTGGCTGAGTGTCCGCCCCAGACACATCATTTCAGGATCTAAATGGAGGGCTTCCCCTGAGCACAGCGGACCAGCCAACGCCCTGATTGTCCGGAGGGGCTGCTCTGGTGCACCGGGGTTCCCCGAAGGATAACTCCAGTCTGGGGCTCTACACTTTATTTTTCAGAGCATTTTTAGGTTTACAGAGAAGTTGAACAGAAAGTATAGTTCCTGTGGACCACTGCTCCCAGTTTCCGCTTTCATTAACATCTTGCATTAACATGGAACATTTTTACAACTGATGAGCCCATACTGATACATTATTATTAACTAAAGTCCAGCGTTCACCTTGGGGTGCACTCTCTGTGTCGACAATTCCATGGTTTGACAAATGGGTAACACAGTATTGTGCAGAATAGTCACTCTGTTGTAAAAGTCCTCCATCTGTCCATCCCTCTCCCCATCTCATCTAATGCCATTATGAGGAGGATGTTTTTAGACCCTGTTGCAGCTGAGGACTCCAAACTCATCCCTCCACCCCCTCCACCCTGCCCCATCTCCTTCCCTATGAAACAGAGAGATGGTCGCTTCTACTATATGTCACTGTGCGTTTTCAGGGGCAAGTGCACAGGAAGATGTGGGAGCTTCTAAAAGTCACCGAGGGGCTTCTGAGGAAGCCGGGCATACTTCCTCCTCTCCCTCCCCGTCAACCGGAGATGAGAGTTCAATAGGGCAGGCTGCAGGGTGTTTGGGCATCGGTATCCTGGAGATGTTCTTCGAGCCGCTGTGGGGCATTCAGGCCAGGGGCCCTGTTGTGGCATCTCAGTGTGCTGTGCTGTCGTCCAGGGTGGGGTGTGCTCCTGGAAAGCCTGTCCCTGAGGCATGTAGCAGGACAGGACGGGACTGCTGTCGTCCAGGGCGGGGTGTGCTCCTGGAGAGCCTGTCCCTGAGGGGTGTAGCAGGACGGGACGGGACTACTGTCGTCCAGGGCGGGGTGTGCTCCTGGAGAGCCTGTCCCTGAGGGGTGTAGCAGGATGGGGCGGGGTGTGCTCCTGGAGAGCCTGTCCCTGAGGCGTGTAGCAGGACGGGACGGGACTATTGTCATCCAGGGTGGGGTGTGCTCCTGGAGAGCCTGTCCCTGAGGGGTGTAGCAGGACGGGACGGGACTGCTGTCGTCCAGGGCGGGGGGTGCTCCTGGAGAGCCTGTCCCTGAGGGGTGTAGCAGGATGGGGCGGGGTGTGCTCCTGGAGAGCCTGTCCCTGAGGGGTGTAGCAGGACAGGACGGGACTGCTGTCGTCCAGGGCGGGGTGTGCTCCTGGAGAGCCTGTCCCTGAGGGGTGTAGCAGGACAGGACGGGACTGCTGTCGTCCAGGACTGGGGGTGCTCCTGGAGAGCCTGTCCCTGAGGCGTGTAGCAGGACGGGACGGGACTACTGTCATCCAGGGCGGGGTGTGCTCCTGGAGAGCCTGTCCCTGAGGGGTGTAGCAGGACAGGACGGGACGGGACTACTGTCGTCCAGGGCGGGGTGTGCTCCTGGAGAGCCTGTCCCTGAGGGGTGTAGCAGGACAGGACGGGACTGCTGTCGTCCAGGACTGGGGGTGCTCCTGGAGAGCCTGTCCCTGAGGCGTGTAGCAGGACGGGACGGGACTGCTGTCATCCAGGACGGGGTGTGCTCCTGGAGAGCCTGTCCCTGAGGGGTGTAGCAGGACAGGACGGGACTGCTGTCGTCCAGGACTGGGGGTGCTCCTGGAGAGCCTGTCTCTGAGGCGTGTAGCAGGACGGGACGGGACTACTGTCATCCAGGGCGGGGTGTGCTCCTGGAGAGCCTGTCCCTGAGGGGTGTAGCAGGACAGGACGGGACGGGACTACTGTCGTCCAGGGCGGGGTGTGCTCCTGGAGAGCCTGTCCCTGAGGGGTGTAGCAGGATGGGGCGGGGTGTGCTCCTGGAGAGCCTGTCCCTGAGGCGTGTAGCAGGACGGGACGGGACTACTGTCATCCAGGGTGGGGTGTGCTCCTGGAGAGCCTGTCCCTGAGGGGTGTAGCAGGACAGGACGGGACTGCTGTCGTCCAGGGCGGGGGGTGCTCCTGGAGAGCCTGTCCCTGAGGGGTGTAGCAGGATGGGGCGGGGTGTGCTCCTGGAGAGCCTGTCCCTGAGGGGTGTAGCAGGACAGGACGGGACTGCTGTCGTCCAGGGCGGGGGGTGCTCCTGGAGAGCCTGTCCCTGAGGCGTGTAGCAGGACGGGACGGGACTGCTGTCATCCAGGACGGGGTGTGCTCCTGGAGAGCCTGTCCCTGAGGGGTGTAGCAGGACAGGACGGGACTGCTGTCGTCCAGGACTGGGGGTGCTCCTGGAGAGCCTGTCCCTGAGGGGTGTAGCAGGACGGGACGGGACTGCTGTCATCCAGGGCGGGGTGTGCTCCTGGAGAGCCTGTCCCTGAGGGGTGTAGCAGGACAGGACGGGACGGGACTACTGTCATCCAGGGTGGGGTGTGCTCCTGGAGAGCCTGTCCCTGAGGGGTGTAGCAGGACAGGATGGGACTGCTGTCGTCCAGGGCGGGGTGTGCTCCTGGAGAGCCTGTCCCTGAGGGGTGTAGCAGGATGGGGCGGGGTGTGCTCCTGGAGAGCCTGTCCCTGAGGGGTGTAGCAGGACAGGACGGGACAGGACTGCTGTCGTCCAGGGCGGGGTGTGCTCCTGGAGAGCCTGTCCCTGAGGGGTGTAGCAGGACAGGACGGGACTGCTGTCGTCCAGGACTGGGGGTGCTCCTGGAGAGCCTGTCCCTGAGGGGTGTAGCAGGACAGGACGGGACTGCTGTCGTCCAGGGCGGGGTGTGCTCCTGGAGAGCCTGTCCCTGAGGCGTGTAGCAGGACAGGACGGGATGTCCTGGAGGGGCTCACAGGGAGAGCACCCTGTTCTGGAACAGGAACCCGTGTGAATGAAGTCTCCCCTCTTCCTTCTCACTTCTCCTTCCCGTCCCCTCTGTGCCGGTTTGGGGAGACTGACCTGCGGTGTTCAGGGGTGACGTCCTGGTCAGAGAGGCCTGGGGGCACTGGGCCTGGCTGCCCAGCCAGATGCAGGCGGGCGGAGCGGGAGCTCAGGCCGGCTTTGCTGTCCCAGAGAGGCTGCGCCTCTGAAGGAGAAGAGTCGTCACCTGAGCCTGGCACCATCCTGCTGTTGAAGCAGGCCCCGCTCTGACTGGGCACACTGGGCCAGGCGGGCCCCCGGAGGGGACTGTAGGCTGGGCAGCAGCCTCACAAATGCCCGTTCCGGGGCTGCCTCAGTGGCACTTCCCGAAGCAGAGCCTGTGCCCGCGTCAGCCGGCCCAGCTTCTGCCCCTTCGCGTGCTCCGACGTTCCGTTACACGGACCTGGGCCAGGCAGGGGTGCCCGGGTCACGCAGTGGGGGCCCTCTACCCAAGACGGGAGCACTGAAGTCTATTTAATTGTCCACCTCACGTCATTTCCAGGGTTTGGCGCGGGTTGGTGGTCCTGATGCAGTGGGCAGCTCGGTCAGCTGCGAGCCCTTTGGCCCTTGGACGGAGCCGGGCTAGGAGACACTCCAGCAGGAACGTGGGCCCCCCCTTCGGGGCGTGTCTCTGCCCCGACACTCTCAAACATGCCCTTGGTGTCAGCATCCCTGCTGCCCAAGCCGGCTTGCTGCCCTTCCTGGTTCGGGGCTGGAAACAGACCGTTGTCAGGCCTGCGATGTGGGGGTCCCTTTGGAGTCTTAGCTGTTGTCACTCGGGACAGGTGTGGAGTCACCGGGATAGTCTTTAGCAGAGCGTCATCGTAAGGAAGGAGTGAGTGGTCGGTGATGACAGGCCCTTCCAGAGGGACAGGTGTACTGACCACGACACTGTGTGTTTCTCACAGTCCCCTGAGCCCACACCCAGCCTCCTCCGCAGTGGGCACAGTGTGCGAAGTGCTGACTCCCGGGACCAGGTGTGCTGTCTGTCAGCCGGAATTGGGTCTCATTTGTGGCCGACCCTTGTCCTTTCCATCCCAGTGCCAGCTCTGTTGCAGACAGTTGACACATTTTCCTGAGTGACCATGACCCACATTACGAGTTAATAAAATAGGAAAGCTCAGAGGTCCAACAAGGCAAATATTTAGCAAGTAAGTGGGTTTTCCCATGGCCCTAGGAAAGATAGTAGGCAGCCACAGAGGAAAGGAAGTGTGAGAAGAGGAGCTAACCTCCCAGCCAGGCCCAGCATGGAGGACACAGATCTTCCGTCAGAGCCCAGGAAGGCCTGTAACCCCGACCACGCTGGGGCGGGCTCGGCAAGCATGGGGCCCCTTGTCGAGGGGGTTTGACTTGGAGAGGGTTCCACCTCCAGCAAGTCCCGCACTTGATGAATTTGTGCGGAAGAGAGAATGGAGCGAAAGAGAGTTTGTGAAGCCTGTGTCGCCGACGCTGAGAGTGTGTGCATTCACGAGGGAAATGTCGAATTTGTGGATAAGGAAATCTAGCTCGCTCTTCTCTGCAGCTGGGGTTTGAAGGGTGCAGACCAGCAGGGAGGGGCCTGACAGCAGAATCAGGGTGCAGAGCTCAGTAGAAGAGCCCGACCTTGAGCAAGACTAGGCCAGAGACGACAGCATCCAAGCCACACTCGTTGCTACATCTCTAAGCTTTGTGACAGTTTGATATACAGCAATGTCTCATTCTTCTTTTCATCACTTGACCTGTAGCTACTAAACATTAACGACAGGCTAATACACATCTTCTAGTGAGCTGTCCGGACATTTGGTTTCTCTTCATCAACATAACTTTGTTAATTCTCAAGCTTTTTTTTCTTCTTTTTTCTTTTTGCTTAGAAGCACCTGCAGAAACTCCTTACCTAAGGAGATTATTTGTCAACCTGCCACTAATGGAGACTTGGACTGCACCCAAGTGTAATCATGGCAACAAGAGGAGGTTCTGGGAAGGATGATTGAGAAGGACAGGAAGGGCGCTCAGACGGAGGTGGGTGTTTTGTAACTTGCCCGTAAAACACGATGTTGTTTGTGGTGTCCTCTTTTAAAAGGAGCTAGAGAGTGGAGGTTTGTATTTATTCAGCTCATGACTTAAAAGTGAAGCCCCAGGATTTATTATTGTTGCTTTGGGTTTTGTGATTACTTTTGCTTTTGAAGTGATCTCTGATTTATAGGCAGGCTGCAAGAACAGTACAGAGAATTTCTATCCCTTGTCTACTTTGCTTATCATCTTTGCTACATTGCTCTCGTCTCTCTTTCTCCCTCTCTCTCCACAAATACGTTTCCATAGCAAACAGCTAGTTTAGATTGTTTATTGATGGGAGAAGGGTGTTAGGAAGGGCAGTGGGCATTGGAGGGAATGCTGGTGGAAATTATGGGGGACATGAATGCCCCTTTGACATTTACTGTCGCGCCTTTTTATTTGCAAGTATGTGTCTCTATTGTGGGAAGTTACCTGACTTATTCTTTACCGCGGGCTTTAAGATTTCTCAATGGAAGCATGTTTGTTTTGATTGGGAGGGAACTACGGTGATAGTTTGTGGGACTGAAGGCTGGTGGTTCCTTTGAAGGTATCTATAAAAGGAGGAGTGTGGAGACTTTGGGGTTTTTCTTTAACAAGCTCAATCTTGTGGGTCCCCCCCCACCACTACCACCAAGGATGGAGCTGACAGGTCTCCTGGGAGGGGACAAGTGTCCCCTGGGAGATGAGAGATGGAGCTGATCTACAGGGGGGCCAGCGCTTGGTATAGGGTCTTTGAAACAAGGACTTAGACATGGCGATTTTCTGAGTATATTTCCGTACTGAGTGTCAAGTTTAAGAACTTTTAGCCTGGCCCTTGAAGCCTCAACAAAGGATGCAGAGTAACATGATTGTTGTGAGTTTGAACGTGAGAAGTCAGCGTTCTAAGTGGTGTTTGTTCCTCTGTGTATGCTAGAGACCCCTGCGCTCCCCCGCAGATCCTGTCCATGTGATGGGTCACCATTCAACGTCTTTTCTCCGACTTGCCTGATGCAATCAAACCTTTCTCTTAAGGTTCTCTTAAAGAAAGGGATAAAATGGAATGATAAAAATGGAAAAGAAGGCAAGAAAAGAGAGGAAAATAACATGAAGCGAGGGGGAAAAATTTAAAGTGTATTGTAGGATAGTCGATTTAAAGTCAAATATATTAGTAATTATATTAAGTGTAAATAGATTAAATATTTCAGTTAAAGGACAGATTCCTGGGTTTATTACAAATTAAAGCCAAATTATACTCCATTTTCAAAGCATAAAATATAAGGATGAAAAATGTTTGAAAATAAGAGTAGAAAAAATTATACTCTGCCAATAGCAGCCACAGGAAAGCTGGTAAATCTATGTTAATATAAAAATTAAAACAACCTTAAATCTCTCTTTATTGATTAGGAATTGAACTCATCAAGAAGATAACATAATTTAGAATTTATGAGCCTCTCTATGTCCTCAGACAGAAAAAGTGACTGGGGAAACCGAGCAGAGATATGATAAACCCACAGCCGTGCTGGGAATTTCTAGAAGGTTTCTCTCAGGAATGGGTAGGTCAAGCAGGAAAAGTACCTGTAAGGCTGTACCGCATTTCAAAAACAGAGTGGAAAGTCTGAAACACCAAGGGTCAACATGAGAGTGTGCCTAGTTTTCAATTATACACAAAACAGTTATGAAAACTTGGCCGTGAAGCAAGTCTCAATAATTTCAAGGGATTAAGATGACAAGAGTATGCAATGAGACCACAGCTCAAAAGCAAAAAGATAACTGGAAAATCACCACCTGTATACAAATGAAGAATCTAAATAACACACAGGTAAAAAAAAAAGATTCAACAAAAATAATACTCTTTTCCAAAACAGGTGGGATGTAACAAAGGCAATGCTTAAAGGAAATCTTCACCTTGATATGTTATAGTAGGAAACACTCAACTGCCTGTCCATCTCAAGAAATTAAAAAGAGAAAAGCAAGGGAAGTGCAAAGAAAGTAGAGGAAAGGGAATAAGGAAAACGAGCAGAAAATACTGAGATAAAAAACTGACTAGTGAAGATCAACAAAGCCAAAAGTTGTGTTCTTTGAATAGATACATAAAGTCAATAAATCCTGGGCAAGACTGACCAACCAAAAAACTAAAAGAAGGTACAGATGTCAGTATTAGAAATGAAAAGGGGGACCAATAGGCTGAGGTTGAAAGGAACAGAGTGAGTTGGACGGTGATGAAAGGTTCAGGGTACGGGGTTAAGGGCCCTTTTACAGCTGGTCCCGGGGACAGAGGCGAGTGGAAGGGAGCTGCAGGGAACGGCAGGATGAGAGTCAGGCCTGGCCAGGGGAGTCCCAACGGGAAGCCAGAAGCTGACAAATCTGGCTTTATCTTGAGAGCCAAGGGGAGCCACTGGAGGGTTTTAAGGCTGGGAAGAAGTGATGCAACAGACTTTTTCTTCAGGCACGGTCCTGGCTGCACTTTGGGGAATGGTCAGGAGGTGGGTTGGGGCCAGGATGCACCCCGGTGTGGGAAAGGCCTTTGAGGAGGCAGATGCAGCCATTCAGGCGGAAGGATGAGGCCCGAACCAATGCGGGGACGCTGGGAATGGAGCAGGAGGGGCTGATCAGACACCTCCTGAGGGTGGAAGCAGGGGACAGAGGACATAGCTCTGGGAAACACCAATAGCTAAGGGTGAAAGGCAAGTGACAAATCTGAAGAAGACAAAACAACTGCCCAAATGAGAGGATTTCGGGGAAGAGCAGGAAAAGTCACAGTGTTCTGTGTTCTATGCACTGTATTTGGCCACCAGGACATCATTGGTAACTTTGGAAAGTTGTAAGGGAAACGTCTAGTTTCTGCGGATTGTAAGGAAAGGGAACTGAGTGCCTGGGATTGGGTGAGAGTACGGCTGGGAGCTTAGGAAGGAGGGAGCACGGCCTCAGCAGGGTGTGCTGAGGTGTGTGTGTGTGTGTGTGTGTGTGTGTGTGTCAGACTTTTTAAGAGCTGAAGGATGCCATATTTTACCCCATCACTCCTTGAACCCCCCACCTGAAAAATTGCCATCAGTGACTTATGTCATATGACTAAGATTTTTTAGCTACTAACCCAGTTTGTTCCATTTCTTTCTTCCTATTACATATTAATGGGAAAATGTTTTTTTAATTTTTCTGAAGTGAGAAGCAGGGAGGCAGAGAGATAGACTCCCACATGCACCTGACTGGGATCCACCCAGCAATTCCACTAAGGGGCGATGCTCTGCCTATCTGGGACATTGCTCTGTTGCAACTGGAGCCATTCTAGTGCCTGAGGTGGAGGCCATGGAGCCATCCTCAGTGCCCGGGTCAACTTTGCTCCAATGGAGCTTTGGCTGTGGGAGGGGAAGAGAGAGACAGAGAAAGGAGAAGGGGAAGGTTGGAGAAGCAGATGGGCACCTCTCCTGTGTGCCCTGACCGGGAATCAAACCTGGGACTTCCACATGCCAGGCTGACACTCTACCACTGAGCCAACCGGCCAGGACAATGGGAAAATGTTTTTAATCCTGACCTCACACTTATTTATTGTTTATATGTCTGGTTACTTTATTTACCACACAAGAAGACAGGGAGACAAAGGTTTTTAAGAATTGCAAAAGACAAAGAGACAAATTTAAAGAATTGTCATACTGTTTATGCCAAGGGAGTCTCTGAAGTGTTTAAATCAGAAACGGTCAGTTTACAATGTCAGACTGGTGTTTCTGAATTTCAGTTTTTCCCTGCCTGTAACATATTGTAATTGAAAGATGCCCAAACAGATGTTTTCTGTTAATATGGATTCAGTTCCAAAGGTTTCTTCATATGCTGCTCACAGACAAATAATCCCTGAGGAGTTACAGGGGCCAATAATTTCCATTTTTTTCATTGCGTATGAAAATATTTCAGGCTGCTTATGTTAGATTAATTTTGTTTCTGAACAGCATTATTATTGCAAATGGATCCTATCACCTCTCCCTGTGCATTTTAACAATTCTTTTACTGTATCTTGTGGTGAAAAAAAAAATCTATTTGTTCCTTTTGTGGTTGTCAAGCCATTTACTCATTTTCTGTGGTCATTGTGAACCCCCCTTTCTCAACCGAATTGCCCCCGGTTGACCGGTGGTGTCCCTCACCAGAGCCACTCAGATTGTCCAAGTGTGTGTTCAGGCGCACCTATTAACAAAACAAATCGAATGTTTTCTTTTTGGAACCGAGGCTCCAAAAATGAACTCTTTAGAGTGGAAAATTGTGAAGACATTGTTTCCACAAAGAGATCTGGAAAAAGCACTATCTAGTTAGACTTGTGCAAACTAAACCTCATTTAAAATTGGAGCCAGGAGGTTGGAAGAGAGAACTCTCACTCATGTGTCACTCAACACACAGGACTGACCCCACAGGAAGAGAGGTACCTGCATCTCCGACAGGAAGTGAGGCTGCTGGACTACCTCAGCTGGAGGAAGGAAAGAGGCCTCCTCGCCAAGTAATAGCTCAGCCAATGAGAGGCTGCCAGAACTCGGCCAATGAGAAGTCACTACACTTTGACCTTTCGGTTTCCTCCAATGGAATCTTCCTTTGCAACAGCCCTCCCCCAAGTCCATAAAAGAGCAGTGCTCTCCCTTGTTTCTCTGTACTGCTTCCCTGTGGTTCACCATTAGGCTGCCTGTCACCAATTGCAATTGTTTGTTGTTCCTGAATAAACCCATTTTGCTGGAGAAATGGCTGTTTAAGGTCAACAGACTCTATCACTATTACATTAAATCTGAAAGTGTTCTCCAATAAATTCAATCAAAAGGAAATATATTTTGTTATATCTCGAAGTCATTTGAAGTCAGAGCTCATTGTGACTCAAGGCTTGAAAAACAAGAATAACCCTGTCCTGGGATCCAAAGCACTGACCCAAAGAATGGAAAGGAGACACCCCTGATCATATGAGAAGGACTGAGCTGCCCACTCACAGTATAGCTCTCCTGGTCTGAACCCTTGAGTGCTATCCAGTGACTTCCTCTGTGACCATCGTGGATCTTTTTGCTCATCAGGAAACGAGGGCAGGAGAGTTGGGGAGGTGGCGGCTGGGGTACTGTCCTGGGCTGATGTTGGGCGTTAACTATAGAACACAGGGGTTAAGAAGTTGGAGTTCCGTGTTCCAAAACAGAGATTTCCTGCAATTTTTTCAGGTGGAGGTGAGGAGCAGGTGAAGAATCTCCTCTCAGTTTTGTGTGTCATAGTTGAAGCAAACTATTAAGACATTGAAGATCTAGAGGAGATCTAAAAATAATGGAAAGCGAGGTTAGAAGAAACCTTGTGACGTTTCTGTGGAAGCCCTGGGACAACCCTACTCTCCTGAATGAAGAGGCACAGTTTAGGGCAGGATGGGAACAGGAGGGGTCCCTGTATTCCTACATGCCAGGTTAGCTGTTGGAAAGAGCTTCCTAACCCCAAGGCCCCTGAGCTAGCAGGACACGTCATAACAGGGATGACTTCAGTTGACGAGGATTGAAGTTCTGTGGGGGCCTGTCGTTCATCGACTGCCGCCTCCTCTTTTAGGAGCTCCCCTCTCTCTCACCAAGCCCCTCCCACACAGCCCCCCCCCCCCCCCGCCGCCGCCACCGCGACCTCTGACCCCGGCAGAACCCCTTGGGCGGCAGCTCCTTCTCCTGTTGCTGCGGAAGCTGCCAGTCCTGCATGTCTTTCCTGAACTGCTTGCTCTTTGCCAGGTGCCACCAGCTCATCAGACCCACGATCCAGGCTACTGGGTACTGGTGCCGACAGGCATGCCCCTGGGGTCAGCGGAGAACAAAAGTAGTTGTTTTCAAAGCTGTCTTTATTTTGAAATTTGCCCTTAAAAAGCAACCAGACTGAATGTATTCTTCTCAAAGCAGGCTTCTGTAACTGAGCAGTCATGCCAAAAGGTCTCCACGGAGACACGGAAACAGCGGCTGGAAAGCTGAGGTCATTGTACGGACCCGTTTCTCCACTTGGGCTGAGCTGGTGGGGCCAGGCAGCAGGACCTTGGTTCAGTTCTTCCCAAGGTCAAAGTCCAGCCTGGGACAGGGCTCTTCATCTGTCTCTCTGTCCCCATGCCACTTCCCAGTTCAGCCAGTGTTCTGGGACAGCTGTCTAGACTTTGGACCCACACTGGAATACAGTAAGCAGCCACGTTTGTACAGAAAACATTTGCTCACTCCTTTCCCCATGTTCAGAATCCCGTCTTCCTCGGGTCTCCGTGAGTGCTGGGCCTCCCAGGCGAAGCTTCCCGGGAACTCTGTCCGCCTTCTCTCCTCTCTGTCTCTCCAGGCTCAGGGACGGCCCTCCACTGTCAGCTGTGCTAGATTGTTCCGGGCCAACATGGTCCAGCTAGGAGCTATGGTTCCGTGAACTCCTTCCCTGGGTTAGGGTCGGTCCGAAGAGTTTGGCCTGAGATTTGGAAGGCAGGAGCGAAGCGGTGGCCGTGACCCTCAGAAGTTCATTGTGGCACGTCTGGTGACAGATGGATGCAGAGCTGCCCAGCGGCTCCCAGCTTGTGCTGGGCCTCCTTCGTTCTGTGTCCAGCACCTCTTCCCGGCTGCTGGCCCCATTGGCCAATGGCATTCCCAAACCCTCCAGCAGGTTGTGGACGCACAACGGAGGACGCCGTGGAGGGCGGCATCCCAGACCCCTCCTCGTGAGCCCCTTGGCGTCTCACCCGGGGCTGCCCACTCTCGGCTCCTCAGGCTTCCCTGGAAGCTCTGACTTCCTTCCCACCAGAGCTGCCACTTAAAGTGCACTAGCTGGTGACACTCCAACTCTGCCTTCCGAGCTGTCACTCACTTAGTGTCTCCCACGTTTGTGTGAAGTCCAATCCCCATTAAAGCCCTCATCCTTGAAACATGGCTTCGTTTTCCTGACTGGACCTTGACTCACATCCCAGCCGACGCTCCCAGACAGACTCGGAGCCTGCTGAGCGAAGGCCAGGTCTTCTGCGCCTTCGAACTCCTCCCCGGTGCCTGGGGCAGTGCTGCGCACGAGTAGATACTCAGTGCCTGTGCAGATTGACAGCATGAAACCACGTCTCTACAAATGCTCTTGGACAAATGCCCCTCCCACTGCTTCCCCTCCTGCAGAGTTGGAAGATAGAGGCTCCAGACAGTGTAGGGACCCGCTGCTCGATTCCTGGCACGAAGTCACGTAGCTGTCAGCGTTGCTGGGTGAGGATCCACCGCCACCTCTCAGGGCTTTGTCACAGGAAAAGGGACAGAGGGCAAAGTCACGCTGGGCCCGTTGCTCTTCCCCTCTCCTCCAGCCAGCCAGCTTTCAGAAGCAGCCCCTTTTTCAGACGAGAGAGGAAGGAAGGGCCCCAGTGTTCAGCAGTGCTCGAGGCTCTTGTGGTGGACGGATGGTCAGAAGTGTCAGGAGGAGCAGTGCTCAGTAGTCCAGGTGTCTGTGGAGGGTGCCAGACCAGGGGCGGAGGTCTGAGAGCCCGACAAGTAAGTCCCCCGAGCTACATGCCTCCTTGCCCACCTCGTCCCTCCTCCTCCTTTCTTTTTTTCTTTTTTTGTCATAAACGTGTTTGGAAGCTTTATTAATCTCAAAGTTATATACTAAATACCGACCAAATAGAGAGGGCAACCTGGTGTGAGGTTGGAAGTCCTGTAAAAGTTATTTGAAAGTACTGCTGGGCCACAAGGGAGAGATGCTGGAATGCGAGCCTTCCCCAACAGGGGGCACAGTAGAGTCGCCAGGAACTGGCTCTCTGGCTTCGAGCTCCTCTGGAAAGGTGGACTGCACTGCATGCTCCTCGAAACAACCTTCTGGGGAAACCATTCTCTGCCCTCCCCATTCCCCCCCCCCCCCCCAGCAATAAGTGACTGCCACTTCCCAATTTCCTCCAGTCCTTACTTGTTACCTGTTTTTGAAAGCCTGTCACCAGATCACCTGAATTCTAGCTCTGAACATAGGCCAGGTGCTTATTAATCTGTACTGAGACTTCATTCTCAAGATGTGGTTGGCACCCTGTTCTTAGGGACCTCTCTCTCACCCCCTTTGCTCATATGACACTGTCTTTCCTAGTTATATTATCTTTGTGAGAACTGCAATTTCTTATTTATGACAACTGTATTTTTCATTTCTAAAATATCTAAAATTTCTGTCTGGTCATTTTTAATACTCTCTTCCTGCTTTTTCATTTTAATGATTTTGTATTGAATTCCTTCAAACACTGACTATAGACCAACTTTATCTCTGTCTGATGATTTTAATATCTGAAGTCTTCGGGTGGGGCCCGGAATGTGTTGTATTTGTTTCTGTTAATTCATACCCGTGGTCATGTCTTCCTTATGAGTTTGGTCTTTGGTTGTGAGCCCGAATGTGATTGATCTCCATGTCGGGGAATCTCGAGGGTCCAGTTGGGGCTGTTCCTCCAGAGAAGATGTGCATCTGCTCCTACTTCTGCCGGACCCAGGGGGACCCAGGGGGACCCAGGGGACCCAGGGGGACCCAGGGCACTGTGGTGTCTTCAGCTTGTCAGGCTTGATGCTGCGATTTCAAGTTCCTCTTTCCCATGAGTAACAGGTGCACTGAGTAACAGGTTTGTACTGGAGGGTCCTGTCACCCCTTGTTCTTGTCACCCCTGCCTGATGCCCTTGTTCAAAGCTCATGGCTCCCTGTTCTGATTTCAGCTCAAAGACTTACACATTTTTTTCACATTGACTTGAGAGACAGAGAGAGAGAGAGGAAGAGGGGAAGAGAGAGAGAAAAGCATTAAATCATTCCACCTAGTTGTTCCATTTGGTTGTGACTCATTGGTTGTCCCGTATGTGCCCTGACCAGGAGTTGAACCCACAATGTTAGCACACAGTGATGACATGCTATTCAGTGAGCTAACCAGCCAGGGCCTCAAAGACTTTTTTTTTTTTTTTTTTTTTGTATTTTTCTGAAGCTGGAAACGGGGAGAGACAGTCAGACAGACTCCCGCATGCGCCCAACCGAGATCCACCCAGCACGCCCACCAGGGGGCGATGCTCTGCCCACCAGGGGGCGATGCTCTGCCCCTCCGGGGCGTCGCTCTGCCGCGACCAGAGCCACTCTAGTGCCTGGGGCAGAGGCCAAGGAGCCATCCCCAGCACCCGGGCCATCCTCGCTCCAATGGAGCCTTGGCTGCGGGAGGGGAAAAGAGAGACAGAGAGGAAGAAGGGGGGAGTAGAGAAGCAAATGGTCGCTTCTCCTATGTGCCCTGGCCGGGAATTGAACCTGGGTCCCCCGCACGCCAGGCGACGCTCCACCGCTGAGCCAACCGGCCAGGGCCCTTAAACATTTTTTTCACATTGACTTGAGAGACAGAGAGAGAGAGAGAGGAAGAGAGAAGAGAGAGAGAAAAGCATTAAATCATACCACCTAGCCCTGGCTGGTTGGCTCAGCGGTAGAGCGTCGGCCTAGCGTGCGGAGGACCCGGGTTCGATTCCCGGCCAGGGCACACAGGAGAAGCGCACATTTGCTTCTCCACCCCTCCGCCGCGCTTTCCTCTCTGTCTCTCTCTTCCCCTCCCGCAGCCAAGGCTCCATTGGAGCAAAGATGGCCCGGGCGCTGGGGATGGCCCAGGCGCTAGAGTGGCTCTGGTCGCAACATGGCGACGCCCAGGATGGGCAGAGCATCGCCCCCTGGTGGGCAGAGCGTCGCCCCTGGTGGGCGTGCCGGGTGGATCCCGGTCGGGCGCATGCGGGAGTCTGTCTGACTGTCTCTCCCTGTTTCCAGCTTCAGAAAAATGAAAAAAAAAAAAAAAAAAAAAAAAAAAAAAGATAAATCATACCACCTAGTTGTTCCATTTGGTTGTGCACTCATTGGTTGTCCCGTATGTGCCCTGACCAGGAGTTGGACCCACGACGTCAGCACACAGCGACGACACACTATTCACTGAGCTAACCAGCCAGGGCCTCAAAGACTTTTTTAAAGAAGTAATTTTGTCCTTGGAGATTTCCCTTGCTTCCTAGAACCTAACCCTATAAAAAGTAGCACAGGGTCCATTTTATCTGGGATCCAGCTTTATAGAGGGAGGGGGCCGAACACTTTCGGTGGATTCCGTCTCGTACTTTCCCCAGGGCTGTTTCCTGGGTAACTCAACTTGATTGAGCCCACAGAAGGAGTTTGCCAAATTTTTAGCATTAGCACTGAACTATAATTGTACACTGATAATGTATAAATGGGTACCACAGATGAAGAAAGACATTCCAAAGCCTGTTCTTTTAAGCATTCTTGAAATTGCTCTGTAAATGTCATCGAGTAAGACTTAAGGTTTCATCGAGCTGAACCCAGAAATAGTTATGTACTGTCTGGCTTATTTTGTGCCCTTTTTTCTTCTTGAGCAGAATTTAGACTGCCCTGAGGCCAAACTTTTTAAACTCTGAAATTCTCCGTGTGGGAACCAACTGTAGAAAGTCAATGTTGAAAATTAGATATCTAACCCACCAGTCGAGGAAGAGAAGCCCGGTTTAAGCGTAAGAGCAGTGAGTTGGCTGTAGCCAGTCTATTTGTTAGAGATGCTCTAAGTGTTCAAGACGGGGAGGCGGACAGAGTATGAAGTCGCAATACCTGGTGTAAATATAACCCAGTGAAAAAGAAAAGGCAAAGCAAAGGTGACGTGGAGGGGATGGCGTAATTTTTAGACCTACTGTCACATTCTTTCTGTTAGTAAAGGGCTTCCAGGTTCTTTTACACAGTGATTGCTCTCAGCTTGAAAACTTGGAAAACACAAGTCTCAGCAACGCAAATACTGCCCGGACCAGGGAGTGTCCAGGTTGTCATTCCTCGATCTGGAAGACTCTCTCTACAGGTACTTAGATAATATTGGTTTCAGTATTCTCATTGAATAACGATCTGATGTCCATTAGTCTTCCAACATAAGAACTATTTTGCTGTTTTATCCAACAAAAAGAATTTCACTGGCCCTTTCGTTGGTCCCTACAGGGACAGCTCTGAGATGGTGTTACCGAGGATTTCTTCCGCTGGTTCAAGTGGATGACGGTGAGACATTTCAGGCCGGACTGCAGTCATATCTATTTTTCCTTCAAGGTCCTGCTCAGAAATGACCTTCCTCCCTAAGGCCATCCTCCTGCTCCCCGGGGCCAGACTGATCGCTGCTTTGCTTGTTGCCTCGTTCCTTCCCCAGCCTGCCCTGTGTGTTTCGTTCCTCCCCCGGCCTGCCCTGTGTGTTTCGTTCCTTCCCCGGCCTGCCCTGTGTGTTTCTTTCCTCCCCCGGCCTGCCCTGTGTGTTTCGTTCCTTCCCCAGCCTGCCCTGTGTGTTTCGTTCCTCCCCTGGCCTGCCCTGTGTGTTTCGTTCCTTCCCCAGCCTGCCCTGTGTACGCCACGGCGCCTGTGGCTGGTGTGGGCTCAGAGCGCTCTCCCTGTCCCGCTGGGCCCTGAAGCACTCGGGCAGGGACCAGAGTCTGTGTCTCTGTTTCCCGTGCAGCCTGGAGCAGCCCCTTCGGGGTGCAGGCGTGTCCACGGAAGCCTTCCAGTACAGGGTAGGCCGTGACCGAATGGATACTCCCTCTGACGATCAGCAGCTCCTACAGTTCTCGGTCTATGTTCTGTCCACCCGACTTCCTGGTGTGGTCTCTGAGCTGGTCTGCTGGGTGAGTGGCCAGCAGTGTGCGTCTGCAGTACTGCTCAAGGGTGCCGCTGATATTCCCGTTCTAATAACAGACAAAAACTTGACCTTCGCTCGTTTTCTATGCAATAAAGTAAATCTCTTAAATAAGAAGAATATACATGTATATATTTATGGACATTTATAATTGGACTCAATTATTTTTATTTTATAAAATGTGTAAATACTTAAATTTTTTCTGAGTGGCCAGCATGCAAAAATGGCTCCTTGCCCCCGGCTTGCACTGTTTTTGTGAGAATATCTTAATTGTCATCCGGGACTGGGAACCCCTGCCTTCTGCACATCTCCTCATGGTCAAGATGACTTTTGCAGGTTGGAAAGCCTTGAGTCATCTTTCACTTGCCTTCATTCTTCAAATCTGTTATCTATCTATCTATCTATCTATCTATGCACCCATCCATCTGTCTATTTTTAAGTGACATTCTCTGGTTTCTCTTCCTGTGCTCCCTAAGTACACACCTTCTCTGAGGTCCCTATGACTCCCGCCGCCCTATCCGCTTGCGTACTGCTCTCAGATTAATCTGCCCAAACTTGAGTTCCCACTGTGCCGTTTTCAACTCTTTCTAAGAACAGACTGCAGTTTCTTGTCTCGAGTTAGGGACGGCTGCTGGTTCTCTGCACGTCCCCTCTGTAGCTTCCCTTTGTGATTAGGGTCGAGTGGAAGAACTGTGGACGGCGTTCTTCACCTTTCTTCTATTTCTGCTTGACTCATGTGATGAATGTATGCTGGGTTTTGGTGAGGGAATAGATTTAGGGGGCATACTTGTCCCTCCATCTAGGATTGTCAGACTACAAATGAATAGGTCCCAAAACCCACAAGAAGAGATGAGTATTTGGAGAGAAACATAGAAAACTCTCCTCCTTTTACATCTCTGGACCATGTGGGTCCTAACAGCTTACAGTATGTCGCCGCAAGGGTTGGGGCAGTGCAGAAGTGGGGGGAGGCTGGAACATATGTTCGGGTTACCTCATATGCTAGGAGCCATGTTCCTTTTTATTGTGTACTAGATAAGCATAACAAAACAGGACGACATATTTTTTTCGTGTTCTGTGGGTCAGATTAAACTAAACTTTTTATTCTACAGTGTACCCCGGGGGTGCAGAGTGTACTCCACAGATGTTAGGGAATGAGAGTCCCGGTAGCACGAGCACTGCAAGCCTCACCACCTTCTGCAGGTGCCACGTCCCGGCTGCCCTCTGAGCCACTGCACCCTCCCCAGCTGACCTCCTGCCTTCTTCACAGCTGACCCAGCTCCTGCCCCTCCCTGAACACCAAGCTGGGTCCGGCTCTCCTCTGAAATCTCAGCTCTTCCCGGCTCTTTTCTAAACCCCCTTTTCATGTATAATCAGTCCCCTGACGGTTTCGTGTTTAGATCGTCTCCAAAAACGGGCGCTGTGGTTGTCATTAGCGCTTTCCACCGAGCATTTCTGGTTCTCTCCCGTTCTGCACGCAGGGTAGGATTTCACTCCTCTGCCCACTTAGAGCGAGGTGTGGCCACATGACTTACTTGGGCTGATGAACTGTGAGTGGAATTGTTATGTGTCATTCCTGGGTGGAAGCAGTAAGAGACCGTGAGATAATTTCCACATGTCTCCTTCCCTCTGGCGCGGCAGTCAGCGACAGGAGACAGTGGCTGGTCTATTAGCCACGGCCACTGAGGGGCTATAGTGAGTGACGCCCCCTGCTGGCCTGTGTTAGACACGGAACACCAACAAGAAAGGAACCTTTGTGTGAGCCCTAGAGCTGTGCGGATCTTTTGTTACTGCAGCGTTACATATAGCCTATTCTGACTGATCCGGGCTACTCTCTGTCTCTCCCTGTGCAGAAGCTGACATGTTTATACGGTACTTTGAGAGTGATTGCTGGGAGACCTAAGAACTAACGGGTTTACTTCAGCTGTAGCCTGAATTCTTTTTATTGGGCAGTCATATTTTCTTTTGGAGGTCCTGAAGTTACTGATGGATACCGTATTTCCTCATGTATAAGACGTACCTTTTCCCAAAAAATTTGGGATCTAAAAACTGGGTGCGTCTTCTACAGTGGTTGTAGATTTTTTTACTTGCATTTCCCACTTTTTTGCGCTTCTTTTTGCACTCATTGTTGAAGACAGTGATTCATCATCAGACACAGATGAGGGCAAGCTAATGGATGGGAGTTTTGGCAGCGACGAGGAGTTGTATGAATTTTATGATGAATAAAACTTGAGTTAATAACTTTATGTAATACATTTTTTTGTCAAATTTCGGGCCCCAAAATTAAGGTGTGTCTTATACATGGGAGCGTCTTATACATGGGGAAATACAGTGATGACATTTAGGTCATGGAATGACAGGCTTCTATATAAGTTTTTTTTTTTTTAAATAAAGGCCCCAAGGGAATCAGTGTTTAAGGGCCTCCCTTTTATATTTCTAACATTTAATTTCAAGGATCTTAATTAAAGGAAAGATGGGTACAAAGAAATTTGTGAGGTCATTACCTTATGAATTTCCCAAAAGCTTATCGTCAGCCTGGATGACGGGAAGAACACACAGATATTTGTGCAGGCGGTAAGAAAACAGAGGCTGCAGTCTGCTGGACCGGGATGTTTCCCCAGACTCAATGCATTCCAGGGGCTGTTACCATGGTGCCGCCCAGGACTTAGCTCTCAGTGGTCAGTTTTCGCTGGACACCAGAGACTCCAGCTCTGGTCCGGGCCTCTGGGGAACAGGCCCTGGTGCGCCCTGTGGGGTTGCAGCTGTCCTTTTACTTGGAGAAAGTAGGACCTGCTGGTGAACTGGTAGCTGAATTGTTTAATTTCCTTCTTGGAAAGGCTGGGTCAGGTCTTCCCTTTGGGTTAATTTATAGGTCCCCTGAGTCTCCATTAATGCCCTTGGCTTTCTGTTTTGTGGTTTAGCCCTGTCCTGAGAGCCCCTGGGTTGGTGCTGAGGCTGTTACGCCATCATTGCGATAAAAGCGCTGCAGCCAACCAAGGTGCCTCGGGCAGAGGTTACCATGGGAGCGCCTTGGTGCTGGGAACCTCTCTGCTCTATTAACACTCCCGCGGCCTGGTCTCCTCCAGCTCCACTTGGGTCTGCTCATTCTCATCATCACAGCCACGGTGCCGGCCTCAGTCTCTCAGCTGGGACACGCCTCCTGACCAGCCTCTCCGCCTGAGCTGGGTTCTCTCCTCTTCCTTCTTCGGGGACTCAGATGAACTGTGCTAGACAGAACTCCGCTTGGCTGCAGACAATGGCTACCTGACTTAGAAAGGTGGGGCATCCCAAAGCTACGGCTAGGAAAAGGGCGGGGTCGCAGGGTTAACCAGAACCCAGAGACTCAACCCGTGCAGACTCCCTTCCCCTCCCTGCTCATCACGCGACATTCTGCTCTGCTCGGCGAGCCAGCGCGTTGGCGTCCGCGCTCTAGGAACCGGGGCCACCTGGCTGCGGACCTCCGTGTCTAACAGCGGCTGTGCCAGGCGGGGTGGGTCACGGGAAACCCACGTGCCCGTGGGAAGCATGTCGGTGGGGGTGGAGTGGGGGGAAACGGCTCCCAGAAGAAGGGTGTACCTGTCTGGGTACACCCAGTGGGTGGCTGACACCCGAAGCAGCAAGAAGAATCTTCCTCCCGTTCCTCCATGCCTGCCCCAGCGGAGTCACAGCCACGTCCAAGCTGCCCGTGTCCGGTGCCGAGTTTTGCAGGTGGTGTTCGTCCACCACCCTGAAATGCCGCTGCTGTCTGGGGGCCACCTTCCTTTCCTTCCACAGGACACCCCTTCCCATGAATGTTTTGAACCAACCATACTACGGCCAGAAACCCCTCCAGCTCTTGCTTGTTGTGGAGTTGGCTCAGTTCATATGTGGATACAGATACAAATGTCAGCAGTGGCCTCGCGTCGGCTGGAGATCTTGGTACAGGTGGTCGGCACGCCCAGTTCTCCTGCTTTTGGAAGCCCTGAGGCCTCACAAGCTTGTCAGGACTCCCTGAGGGGCTCAGGGGCCTCCCACATTCTCTAGTCCACAGAGAGGGGTGCATTTAAGCCAAATCAGACCGAACCAAACTGAACCGAGCCACATGTACTGAGGGCATGTGGGCCTAGCAGACCTTGCCGACACTGTCAGTGTGGAGACGGAAGGGGGAGGCGCGGCCTCTCAGCAACACCCGCAGTTCAGAAGGCGGAGGGGGCTCAGCGTGCAGCAGCCCTGCTGCTGGCCCTGCCCCTGGTCCTGCCCCTGGCCCATCGGGGCCCAGCCTTCTCCTGGTGGCACTTTCTTGTTCCTCTGTCCCCTTGTCCTCTTCATACATCTCTTCCCCCTCTCCGAAGCAAAACTGGGAGGCTGCCCTCTGTCAGGTCCTCTGACTGCGGGGGGTGGAAACAAAGGAGAGAAACCGGGTCTGGGCCACCTCAGAGCTGCTGGCTGTCCACGGGCCCCGTCCGTGGGAGGCTGCCCTCTGTCAGGTCCTCTGACTGCGCGGGGTGGAAACAAAGGAGAGAAACCGGGTCCGGGCCACCTCAGAGCTGCTGGCTGTCCACATGCCCCGTCCGTGGGAGCTGTTTCTGCTCAGGTCCTAACACCGGGCCGTCCCTGCTGTGACCTGGAGCCGAGCTGGTCTTCTGGAGAAAACCCAGAGCATGCGTGCTGCTGCTTACCCGGCAGGAGGTGGGTTGGGGCCATGCCCCTGGAATTGGGTGGCTTCCGGTCAGACGGGGCACAGACTCCTCCCCCAGTGGGTGGTGGCTCAGGCTGGGGTGGGTGTGCGGGAACAGCATGTGGACGGGCATGAGCACAAATCTTTGTTTCTGTTCTTACAGACAGGGATATTCCTGAGTAAGTACAGAGTTTTCACCCTGGTGGATTGAACTGGAGCTAAATACAAACTTTCGAGGATGGAATATGGTGACTCTGCTGGGGGCAGTGGGGGGGGATCCCAGGCTGAGCCAGAGTGGCCAGGGGTTTCCTTCCTTCCTTCCTTCCTTCCTTCCTTCCTTCCTTCCTTCCTTCCTTCCTTCCTTCCTCCCTCCCTCCCTCCCTCCCTCCCTCCCTCCCTCTCTCCTTCCTTCCCTCCCTCCCTCCCTCCCTTCCCTCTTTTTTCCCTCCCTCTGTTCCTCCCCCCCTTCTCCCATACTTACTAAATAGCTGTAATGTGCCGGGTGTGGCTCTACATTCGGATCAGACACCAATGTGAACAAAACAGTCACTGCTCTCACATGTCTCACAGTTTCTGATTCTTTTCAAGAGGACAGCCTGAGAAGTATATGAAATTGCTGTCATCAGTATAAAAATAACTGCAGATGTCCCAGCATGCTCTGGGGAGTGACTTCCCGACTCGTAGTTCCTTTTTCTGCAGACTCCTTTGTTCCAGGTCCAGGCCCAGAGAGACATGAGCCTCCTGGGTCAGAGACATGGGACTCTGTTATTCTTACCAACAGCAGTAGCCAGACCATCAGCATTTTTTTTTGCACTAGTCCTGAGCCCCATTCTCAAAGGGCAGTGCCAAAGTGTCAGATTGACACCCCTACTGCAGTGGCTTGCATTTTAGGAGAGGCTCCTGAGTTTAGGACCCAGATCTTTCGCAGTGGGCAGCACGCCTGCCCTTCCTCCCAGAGCAGATCTTATCTGTCTCCACGGCCGTGTGATGTACGCGCCGTGTGATGTACGCGGACAGTTCTCCCAGCCCTCCTTCCTCTCACCCTTCTCTAAGTCGAATAAAAATACAGCAGCTGACAGATTGAAAGTGAGCAGTAAGTGGATTTCCCCTCCGGACTACAAGTCCAGATACTGTCCTTGCCTGCTGACTGTCCTTCCTGTCTCCACCTTCTCCTCAGTCTCCATCGACTTCCATATTCTGCTCAGCCAGCAGTGCAAGCCTCAGCCCTGACTCAGTCCTGGGCTCTAGTGGTAGATCCATTAGAGCTGGGTTGGCAAACTACAGCCCGCAGCCAAATCCAGCTTGCCGTCTGTTTTTGTACGTCTCTGGAAGTAGAAATATTTTTAAGTTAAAAAGAAAAAAAGGAAAGAGAATGACTGTGAGACAGAAAGCCTAAAATATTTACTATCTCCAGCTTTATAGGAAAAGTTTGCCAACTCTTATTCCAGAAGAAATGGAGTCACATTAGAAGGGAAAGTCAAACATGTAAGAAAATAGCAGCTTCGCCATCCCGGGAGTGGGTGGGGTGCTGGGTCCTGGGCGAGCGTGTGACCTCTCCTGCTCTGGGGTGTCACGCTGACCTGGTGGAAAGCAGAGTGTATGACCCTCCTTACATCTTAGGAGGTGCAGACCACTCAGGTTATAAAATTGTACGCACACACACACACACACACCACACACACACAATTATATACACGCTGTTGCGAACTAAAACAGAGAAAGTGAAGAAGAGAATGCGAATCACTGTCCCTGTTGCAATATGGGATTTAAACATGCGAGGGGCCCTGGCTCATCTTCCTGTCGCGGGTGAGCGTGGCTACAGCGTCAGTGAGGACTTCGATGATGTTCTCAGGTCCGGGGAGTGGATTGCGGAGTGCAAGGAAAACCCTCCTGAAGAGTCATGCACGGGGTAGGGGCCGTGGGCCGGGCTTCCTCCGTGCAGTCAGCCCCGTGCGTCCCGTCCCATCCCGTAGACACCTTCCCCTTTTAGATTCGTCCTGGAGTCCCCGCGGCCTCAGATTCCTGCAGTCTCGTTGTTTTTTCCATCTCTCTATTGTCGGAAAGACCTAATTTTTTGTTCAGACCTCATATATATTGAAACGTGCTCTTTAAAAAAAAATGTATTGGAAACTGAACAAAATGCTTGAGAAGCTTCCTTGAAAAGGACTGTGGGACACTTTCTTCCTCCCGGGGTTAACCCAGCTCCGGACCTCGGCCCTGGGCGGAGGCGGGCAGCGGAGCACTGTGGGACGCAGGGTGCCTGGCCTGACAGTGTCTTAGTCTAAATCAAGAGCGAGGCTAGAGAAATGAACATTTGAAAGATGGTTGTTTGTCGCTTTAAAGCAGTTTTAAGTCAGAATAGGACATCATCGTGGAAGCCGATGTGAATAAGCTGTGACAACTGCACGCTGCTTCCGAGGGAGGGGCAATAGCGAGCGGTCTTCCGGTGTGTGTCCAATTCCCAGTGGGCGGCAGCGAAGGACAGCTGGTGCTGCTCGCAGGCTTCCCGTGCAGTGACTCGTTCAGGGGGCAATAGCGAGCGGTCTTCCGGTGTGTGTCCAATTCCCAGTGGGCGGCAGCGAAGGACAGCTGGTGCTGCTCGCAGGCTTCCCGTGCAGTGACTCGTTCAGTCCCCGCATCCCATGAGGCGGGTGCTGCTGTGGTCGCCCCTGACCGGGGGCGGGGGGCAAGCTGGGCACAGCAGTGAGTGGGGTGGCTCAGACGCAAAGCCCGGGCGGGGACTGAGCTCCAGAGCGCCTCGGCTTCCGTGACCGCCGGCTCACCTTCTCAGAGTACCGGGTTTTGTATGGAAGAGTGATTCTCAACACTGGTCATCGGTTAGAATCGGCTAGAGGTACTGAGAGAAAATAACGTGGCCTGGGTCTCACTCTGACTTTCTTACTGGGGTTGCTGCTGCCTTCGGAGGCACCGCCCAATATGTGATCAGGAGGGAGAATCACTCCGCTAGGCTTCGTCTTAAGGTTAAAGCACCTGCATTTGATTCTTAAATTTTGATTTTGCTTTTCAGGGTAGGGATTCAGATGTTGGTAATTTGTGTGTGCATGTGTATGTGAGAAAGAGAGACAGACAGGATAGGGAGAGAGATGAGAAGTATCAACTCGTTGTTGCAGCACTTTAGTTATTCATTGATTGCTTTTTCATCAGTTTCCCAGTTTCTTGACTGGGAAGCTCCAGCCAAGCCAGTGACCCCTTGCTCAAGCCAGCGACCTTGGGCTTCAAGCCAGAGACTTTTGGGTCCAAGCCAGCAACTGTGTGATCATAGACATGCTCCCTGTGCTCAAGATGGTGAGCCTGCGCCCAAGCCAGGTATGTTGGAGTTTTGAACCCAGGACCTTAGTGTCCCAGGTCGATGCTCTGTCCACTGTGTCAATACCAGTCAGGTCAAATATTGGAAAAATTTTAAAAAGCTCCCATTAAGCCCTGACTGGTTGGCTTGGTGGTATAGCGTCAACCCGGCATGTGGAAGTCCCAGATTCGATTCCATCCAGGGCACACAGAAGAAGCGCCCATCTGCTTCTCACCCTTCCTCCTTACCTTTCTCTCTATCTCTCTTCCCCTCCTGCAGCCAAGGCTCCATTGGAGCAAAGTTGGCCCAGGCACTGATGATGGCTCCATGGCCTCTGCCTCAGGCGCTAGAATGGCTCCGGCTGCAATGGAGCAATGCCCCAGATGGGCAGAGCACCGTCCTCTATGCTGAGTGGATACCGGTCGGGCTCACGTGGATGCCTGTCTCTCTGCCTCCCCGCTTCTCACTTCAGAAAAATGCAACCCCCCACCCCCCAAAAAAACCCTCCCATAGTATTCTCATGGGTACATGTGGTTGAATATTAGAAAGTCATAACATTGCTCCTTAAAGGGCACCATTAAATAGGAATAATTTCACACTCCATCTAAAAATCCTTAAAGACCATTGAATTAGCTAGCATTTAACCTAAAGGAGTTTTCATGGTTCACAACAGTATTGAAATCTGATTCAAACAAAGACTCTTTTATAAACAAATATTTTGTTATCTCATATTCATAGGCCATGTCACTCAGCTACACAGTTTAATTTGAAGAATCAGTATAGTGCCCTGGGTGATAAAGGACAAATAAAAAGAAAATAATGTATAATAAAATAATACAGTTTTGTTTTCCATATGGAAGGAAGTGCTTAGACACAGCCACGTGAAAAGACTGATTAGGCTCACACTAACTCCATATTACATGTGGCCGCTAATGACACACACAGACACACGACTTGGATTAGCGACTGCTGGGCTATAATCTGGCTTGCTGTTGATGCCATATTTTGAAATGATGAATGACCTTTGGTAATGCTTCAAAGATGTAAATACAGTTTTCTCTTTGACTTAGATGATGGTTGCATTCTTTTTTTTTATTTTTTTTTATTTTTCTGAAGCTGGAAACGGGGAGAGACAGTCAGACAGACTCCCGCATGCGCCCGACCGGGATCCACCCGGCACGCCCACCAGGGGCGACGCTTTGCCCACCAGGGGGCGATGCTCTGCCCCTCCGGGGGCGTCACTCTGCCGCAACCAGAGCCACTCTAGTGCCTGGGGCAGAGGCCAAGGAGCCATCCCCAGCGCCCGGGCCATCTTTGCTCCAATGGAGCCTTGGCTGCGGGAGGGGAAGTGAGAGACAGAGAGGAAGGAGCGGGGAGTGGAGAAGCAAATGGGCGCTTCTCCTTTGTGCCCTGGCCGGGAATCGAACCCGGGTCCCCCACACGCCAGGCCAACACTCTACTGTTGAGCCAACCGGCCAGGGCCAATGGTTGCATTCTTGAAAAATTCAGTGTCTTTTAAAACTGTGCAAAATACTTTCTATTTATATGTAAAAGTGGAGTTGGGTTCCAGGCTCAGAGAACTATAAACAAATTACCTATGTAACTGTTTGGTAGGAAATTGAAAAGTTGAATAAAATTGTCTCATGCGTTCTGGCCTTCACTCACTAAATGCCACAACACCTAATCTTCATAATTACCAAAAAAAAAAAAAAAAAAAAAAAAATCTTCCACAAATTTCCAAACTGTTCCCTAGGGGGCGGTCTCCTTCCATTGAGAACGCTGGTTAAACTCTTGGTGGTGATTTAGAAATGACATTTCTCCAGGGTAGATCAACATGGGTGAGAGTTGTCATTGGCAAGGAAATGTCCACAGTCCCATTTGTGTGTGAAGAAGCAAGTTTGCTAAGGAGGGGGCACACTAAGGCAGGCCAGCCTTCGCCTGGACTCTCATGAGGCTGTCCCCACGTAGTGAGTGACACAGTAGGAGGTGGCTGGGCCACTCTGGCAGCCTGCGACATTGGTGACTCAGTTATAAGGACACACACTGATATTTGACCTGAGTGTGTTAGAATCCAATAACTTAGCAGCGGGCCTGCCAGCGAATACACAAGATGGGTTTTTGGAAGCCGTGTTGGAAACTGTGATTGGCCACGGCAGAGCAAGCAGTGCTTTCCAACATCTCCATCAAGGCAGACGTCTCTGGAGCCCCTGTGTGCTGGGACGTCCCGAGCCCCGGCCGCCGAGCCAAGCCTCCCACTTCCTTTCTTTCTCCTGCTAAATGAGCAGATCGCTGCGTCTGGGATTAAATGCTTCCCAGCGACTTGGAAGTTGTGATGGTGACTCGCAGTTCATGAATCCTGAGGGATGCCTGAGGCCTCACGGGCCCGAGAGAGATGCACCCCGAGGACAGCCACCGTGAGCCCGGCAGTGGGGTGGAGAGAGCCACCAGCGTGCTGTTTCCCATCTCGAATACTGTCTGTTTTAAAGCTATTGATGGTGTCTCCTTCCCTTCCCCAATCATTTTCTCCTAGGGAGCCTTCACCTCATGACACGCACACGCAGTCCTCCCTTTTCTTTTAAGCCGTTTGCCACCGGGGAGGCGGAGGCCCTAGTTCTGCTGCCCCCACACGTCCCGGTGGGAGGGTGGTGGTGGGACTCCCGTTTTGTGGAAGGGGCAGCAGGAGCCTGCACCAGTCCCCTGGGTCTCTCGGGAAAGCTGGCGGCAGAGCCGAGCTTGCCGTTTTGGACTCGGAGAAGTTCTCACGTGCGTTAGGCCGCTTCCGGTGGCTCCAAAGGGAGGGTCCTCAGGAGGGGAAGTTCCGAACCGGCTCCTGCAGCTTTAGACCGCCCTGGACTCATTATTCTGAGCCAAAGTTAGAGAAAATATATTACGACGACTTTTACCATGTCAGAACTAGCAATGTTTTAAAATCTTTCATGAATACAGTTGGTGAATAGAATTGCTGGTACAAAATATTCTGGTTTAACCACCCACTGTTAAAGGAGAAACTTGAATTGAAAATCCTGATTTTGGAAAACAGAATATGAACTTCAAAAGATAATGGTTTACCTTGTCAGAAAACCCACAAACTTCAAGACTTGCTAGGTCTGTGTTAAAAATCTTGGCTCTTATATTTACCAGCCAAAGGGCCTAATAAGTTACATAGCTCTCTGAGTCTCAGGCTTTTTATCCAAAAAACGTAGTTCAGCGTATCTACTCTGCAAAGTGTTGCTTTGCATAAGCCTGAGAGAGAAGCAGAGACAGGCCAGGTTAAAGGCTGATAGGAGAGTCCCATGACCAACAAGGAATTGCAGTTGGGAAATGATTTATTACTCTCTGTTTATGGTTAACTAAACTAAGTATTTAGCCAGGATATTGTGTCTCAATACTGACACCTCTCAAAAAAGAAAGAATTAATGTTGTAAGTATAATTATGACAAATTTTGCATTGTACACTAAGAAGTTAAGTTTGACCCACACCCATTCGGGTTTTAAAACTTTTGACTGTATCAAAAATCACTGGTTCTCAAAGATTTTTTTTTTGAAAGATCCTTTTGCACCCCCCAAAAAAATCTATGTATCTTCATATATTCACACATGTGTGTATACAATTTTATGGGGTTCACAGACCACTGAATTCCACACACTGATCTCTTAGGGACTGTTGACCTTACATTTGAAATCCCAGAATACACACTTATATTATAGCTTTTACATTTGCGGTTCTCAATTTTGATAAATGTCAGGATTTTATTTTGTTTTATACTGTATATATCTAACCTATACAATAAGTTGCTTGTTAAAAGAGAGCAGATGGCCCTGGCCGGTTGGCTCAGCAGTAGAGTGTCGGTCTGGCGTGCGGGGGACCCAGGTTCGATTCCCGGTCAGGGCACATAGGAGAAGCGCCCATTTGCTTCTCCACCCCCACCCCTTCCTTCCTCTCTATCTCTCTCTTCCCCTCCTGCAGCCAAGGCTCCATTGGAGTAAAGATGGCCCGGGTGCTGGGGATGGCTCCTTGACCTCTGCCCCAGGCGCTAGAGTGGCTCTGGTCGCGGCAGAGCGATGCCCCGGAGGGGCAGAGCATCGCCCCCTGGTGGGCAGAGCGTCGCCCCTGGTGGGCGTGCCGGGTGGATCCCAGTTGGGCGCATGCGGGAGTCTGTCTGACTGTCTCTACCCGTTTCCAGCTTCAGAAAAATACAAAAAAAAAAGAAGAAGAAGAAGAAGAAGAAGAAGAAGAAGAAGAAGAAGAAGAAGAGAAGAAGAAGAGAAGAAGAAGAGAAGAAGAAGAGAAGAAGAAGAAGGAGAAGGAGAAGGAGAAGGAGAAGGAGAAGGAGAAGGAGAAGGAGAAGAAGAAGAAAAGAAGAAGAAGAAGAAGAAGAAGAAGGAAGAAGAAGAAGAGAAGAAGAAGAAGAAGAAGAAGAAGAAGAAGAAGAAGAAGAAGAAGAAGAAGAAGAAGAAGAAGAAGAAGAAGAAGAAGAAGAAGAAGAAAAGAGAGCAGAGATCATGGAAAAAAATAAGTCTGCTCCAAAATCGTATATTGCCTGTGTTTGTTCTCCGCCAGTGCTCAGTGAGGGAAGAGGGAAATATTTCAGGAAGGTGTTTATGACCTTGGGGCATTTACAATGAGCTGCGGGTTGAACACCCCCTACACCCCCGGAGGCAGCTCACTTTGTCTCATTGCTTGGCGTGTTTTTTTCCAGTGTCCAGCCACGTGCAAAAGGGAAGAGGGGACGGGTCAGTGGTGGGTTTGAACTACTCACAAGGTGGATTCTTGGGTTTGGCTTTGTGGTTGTTAGAGTAGTTGCTCTTGGGAGGGTGGAAAGGAGAGGTATATAGTCTACTCGCTGCGCAGAAAGAGATTGTCCCACGGTTGGAGTTGGAGGTTGATCTGGAGCTGACCCTGGAAGCGGATTGCTCAGTCATCTCTTATAGCTGTTGTCCCTTACGTGAACCAGATCTGGACCGCTCTGGCATTGGATTCACTGGCGGAGAGTTTTGTGTGGGCGGAAGGCCTCCCGGCCAGTGATGGAAGTTAGGGCACTTAGGGGAGAGAAAACCTGCAGGTGATCTTGGATAAAGTCCCTTCACCTCTCGAGCTTTGAGCTTCCACATTGTAAAAGGTAGCCAGCGCATCTTAATCAGCTCCATAGTTCACCCGTTTTGTGATCTCATTCAATTCAACCGATACTTACTGAGAGCTGTTTGCCAGGAGTGTTTTAGACACTTGGAACTGATCAATAAACAAAACAGGTAAAATCACATTGGAGGGCACTGGGGGGGTCAGTGGGGGGATTGGGAATGGTAATTGTTCATAGGGTGGCCACTGAGAAGGGAGACACTGGGGACCAGGTCTTTGAGTAGTGGCAAATGGGATAGTGTTGTCTGAGCTGCGGAAGCAGTGGGGGTGGGGTAGGATGTGAGGTTGAGACACATGGGGGTGGATACAGCACAGAGATGCTCAGCCTGGCAAATGGAGCTCAGGGGGCTTTGGGGCCCCATATCCCCCCTGGGCCGTGAGTGACGCCGGCAGCATTGAACAGCTGCAGAGCGTCCAGAGTTGGAGTATCCTGAGCAGCCCCACATCCACTCCCCTGAAGGGAAAGGTGAAAGTTACCTTTGTTTAGGTCATGATGGCTTTCGGTTCAACTGGATTGCAGCGACCTCAGCGTCCACTAGTACGTCTTCTGAGGCCCCAGTCCTCTGTTTCTTCCACGAAGGAACATACTTCTGTGCAGGGGCCCCTGGAGTCTCACGTGTGCTCCAGAATGACCGCGTACCCGGCTCGCCATGGTGTCCTTTCTCTCTGCCATTCCCAAGCTCAGCAGTGTTGCTGAGAGCCTGGCATTGGCCAGGGGTCTCAGCCAGGGCCAGCTGTCTGTCCTAGACGCATGGCAGCATAGGCTCTGTCCTGAGGGTTACTGATCCTCTCACAGACCCTCAGCTGGGACCCTTGCTAAGAAATCTTTGGAGTGGCACAATGGTCAGCGTCAGAATAAAGCAGACTGCACGGTGTAACCTTTAGCTGAATAATATGGGCCGGTCACCTGTTTCCTGCATGTGTAAAACATAGTAAGTGCTTGATAAATATATTTTTACAACTTTCCAAGTTATCTGTAACAGTGCTGGTTTAAAACATTTTCTTGTGGGTACCGTCAGGAACAGGTGTTAAGTATAAGTTAATAGGTATTTCCATAAAAAAATTTGGTGATGTTTGTGGAGAGATTTATTTATTTATTTTACAGAGACAGAGAGAGAATCAGAGAGAGAAATAGACAGGGACAGACAGACAGGAACAGAGAGAGATGAGAAGCATCAATCATTAGTTTTTTGTTGCGACACCTTAGTTGTTCATTGATTGCTTTCTCATATGTGCCTTGACTGTAGGCTTTCAGCAGACTGAGTAACCCCTTGCTTGAGCCAGTGACCTTGGGTCCAAGCTGGTGAGCTTTGCTCAAACCAGATGAGCCCATGCTCAAGCTGGCAACCTCGGGGTCTCGAACCTGGGTCCTCCACATTCCTGCCTGATGCTTTATCCACTGAGTCACCGCCTGGTCAGGCTGTGGAGAGGTTTTAAAAAGATTTTATCCCATTATGTAGCATTTCTGCTGCTTGGATATGCTATGGAAATTTGCAGAAGTGTGAAAAAAGATGTATGTATAAGAATGTTTATCACCGTATTTTTATTAATAGCAAAAAATGATGGCAATCTAAATTTTCAACGGTATCTATAGTGGGTAAAAATAATTATGGTATTTGCAAAGACAGACTATTATACAGTTGTTGAAAGTAAGGTTTACACAGAATTTTCAATGACATGAGAAAATGCTTGTGACACAACTTTAATTGGAAAATTTGGGATACAAAATTATATAGATACAGCATATTACTTAATAAAAATTATCTTCAGTTATAGATAGAAACCAAAGAGAAATCTGGATCAAAATGTTAACAGATGTTATTTCTGGGTGGTGGGTCTGCAGACGCTTTGCTTTTTCTTTGACCGTCCCTTCATCTGTAAAATGAGCATGGATTACTTTTTATTTATTTGAAAAATTCAATTTAATAGGGTGACATTGATCAACAAGAGTACCCAGATTTTGAGTAAACATCTCCACATCATTTGGGATTACTATTTTTAAACAGAAAAAAAAAAAAAGACAATACATTTTATTTTTAAATAGCGTGGTAGGTATACAAAGGCTTATCAGACCATGAGTCTGGAATTTTATTTGGAAAACATGGTTACACTAAATATTGGTCAACTACTTCCCAAGATTTTTTTAATTGGAAACTTTAAAAAACTTCAAAATAAATTATTTGCTGGGCTCGATCTGGATGTGGAGGGAAATGGAGTTTTAAAGGCATTGTAATAATGCCTTCGACTTCCCCGCCGCCTACGAACAGCTCTTCCCTCTTGGCATTTGGGACGGTGTCAGGATGGGCTTCTTCTATTTCCTATTGGGAAGTGGCTCAGAGGCCTAGAGGAGCATCAGGACCAAGGGACAGTCAACTCCAGAGGGGACAGCCTTCCTCAACTTTCCAGTGTGACACCAGGAAAGGCCAATGGAAGCTGCTTTATGTGGGAGTGACAGCCCCGGGCGGACAACCACACATCAGTGTCCTTTATTTTCAGAGAAGAGAGCCTCAGGGAGGACTCGCCTGTGGACACGGCATTGCAAGATGGTGCAGAGGGTGGGCCACGAGCGTCAGGCGGCGGAGGCCCTGGACCCGCCCGGCATGGCGCGGTGGGTGGGCCACGAGCGTCAGGCGGCGGAGGCCCTGGACCCGCCCGGCATGGCGCGGTGGGTGGGCCACGAGCGTCAGGCGGCGGAGGCCCTGGACCCGCCCGGCATGGCGCGGTGGGTGGGCCACGAGCGTCAGGCGGCGGAGGCCCTGGACCCGCCCGGCATGGCGCGGTGGGTGGGCCACGAGCGTCAGGCGGCGGAGGCCCTGGACCCGCCCGGTGACCGTAGAGGGAAGAGACCAGAGGGAAATGTGGCAAAATGCTTCCCTTAAAGAAAAACAAATGAAACAATGAAAGCCAGACGCTGGGATTATTTTAATAATAGCACCAAGTAGATCCTAAACCCAGATTCACTGCCATTTGACGCCTCAGCCACTTGACAGCCACTTCAGCCCATCTGGAAGGTTGTGGCCTTTCCTCAGAGATTTGTTAACAAACCTCAGTGGTTTGTTAAGTCACAACAGAGCCTCAAGTATAACTCCATTATAAATCCCCTTAGCAGCAAATGGCGTGGTTTGTCCATGCCAGAAGCCCATGGACACTGAGCCCCACGGAGGTGGCGCCTGGCCCTGCCACACAGCCAGCGGCGCAGGCACGGGACAGACAGCGATGCCGGCGGCAACGGGCTCGGGATCAGAGCTGCACTGCCGGTTTAGGTGGGGACAGAGGCTCTGCCTGGGGCCTACCCCGTCAGCGTACCGCAGGTCTCTGCAGACAGATGGCCTTCCTGCTGCTTGCCCTGTTAGGCAACGCTGAGATTCCAGAAGCTCGGTTCTCTGTATGAACATGAGGAGGACGTTTCCTGCCCAGCCCACCCACTGTGACCTGACCAGAGCAGATGGCCTGGGCATCGGCCCCATCCCTTTTTGAAGTCGGTGTGGGAAGCCACGGCGAAGAGACATTGCCCAAAGGAGGAAATCTGGAAACATGTCCAGGGCACCGGCCAGCAGAGACTGGCGGCTGGACAGAACCACTGGACGTCCGTCGTGGGGAAATGGACGGAGAGTGGAAGGCGAAGGGCTGTGAGGAGCACGGGTCTCCAGTTTTGTTCACACCGTGTAATTCCCCAAATGTCGTGAAGGGTACACACCGAGTTCATCTTTGAACAGGTTAAAGGCTCCAGCTCAAGTACAGTAAGCACCCTGTGCTGCTTCAACCTCTGGGTTTAGCAGTGGGACTGGAAGAAGCTGGAGGGAAGAGGAATGGTAAGTTACTTAACACATGGCGACCATAGCAACGTGGCTACTTTGGATCCCGATTCCAACACACTGATGGAAAATGACATCTGTGAGACCACTGGGAAATCTGAATAGAAAGTAGATACAGTACTAACTGGCAGTAAGGGACCCTTGTTAATTCTGTTGAGCGTCACACTGGTATGGTGGTCACAGGAAAAGACGGGGCTCTCAGAGATGACTTCTGAAGTGTTTATAGCAAAATGACATGCCGTCTGAGATGTGCTTTAAAATAGTGCAGAAGAAAGTGTGTGTGTGTGTGTGTGTGTGTGTGTGTGTGTGCCTGCTTGCACATGAGAGAGAGAGAGAGTGAGAAAGAGAGAGAGGGAGGGAGGGAGGGAGAAGGAGGAGTGTGTGCAAAAATGAAGAATGATCAGCAAAAGACTGCGATAGTTGTTGACTCTGGATCATGGGTGAGTGAGCGGTCACGACATTTTCTCTGTTCTTGTCTGTTGGATGTTGTGCATGGTGAAAATGCACCTCTTCCCCTCTCCCGGGTCGGTATCGCTTCAGTCGCACAGCAGCCTCAGGACGTTGACTCCGTGAATCTGGACAGCATCGCACTTGGGAACTTGTTCACCTGGCTCCGCTCTGTGCCCGGCACACGGCAGACGCGCTGGTTCTGAGGGCGGCCGGGGGCACAGGCCTGGGCAGCACCAGGGCAGGTGGAGGCCTCTTCTCTCGGCTGGAGATGAAGCATGTGGCACGGTTTGCCCAGAGGTCTGCATTTCACCGGCACAGAAACACCCACGACGGGCGGCCCAGGGAGCCGGCCCGTCTCGTGTCAGTTACGTGGGGCTGACAGACTTGCTCCGCGGGAGCACCTGGCGGAGGTGGCCGGTCTGTCTGCGCCCGGACAGGACCTCCTGGGAAGAGAAGATCCCCTCCAGCAGGGGGACAGTCATCTGTGGGGACAGCCTCGAAGCTCAGGAAGAAGTCTCCGAAGACCTCTGGTGTTCAGCCTCTTTCCTTCTTCTGAGCCAGGAGGAGAATCCAGGGGGCTCCTTTCTGAACCTTAGGCTCTGTTCTTGAAGGCTGCTTCAAGTCTCCCTTCCGTTCTTTCCTTTCCATGCTCTGGAAACCATGGATCCCTGTGTTTCCCTGAGAGTTTTGTCCGAATTGCTGGCACCTTTGGTCGTAGAGAGCCCTGACCAGACAGGTCCCGCTAACCCTGAGACAACTGGCTTATGTTCCGGGAGCTTAGTAATTTATTTCTATGAGTAACCTTTTCAGGGGTACTTTGAAAATCTTCGGGCTTCTAGACGAGCATGTGATATTCCTGTCGCAACCTGCGACAAAGCTCCAGCTCAGGCGAGGCTTAGCTTCGCATTTTGTTCTTGTTTGCCGGCTAAGGAGTTATCGCTGGATAAGTCGTGTCACTGCTAAGTAAGAATCTTAGGAGCATTTATTCCAGTGCTCCAGCCAGTGTGGAAATCTATCCACGCAGCACACAGAAGCAGGTAATGAAGCCATGAACAGTTTCATAATCTGAGCGTCTTTTAAGGATGAGAAGATGATGCTTATTGGAAGGTACCTCCAGTGGGCACAGGTGGATCCTGACTTAGAGCGAGGTGGCAGGCGTGGGATCAAGCTACCCGGACTGGATCACAGCATGCAGGGCAGCGTCCAGTATTTCCCCCGTTGTGTTTGCTTTCTAACGTGTCTTCACCACCGGCTGGTGCCCGTGCACAGGCACCCCGCTATTCCTGTGACTCGGACCTCGCCATCTCACCACACAGACAAGGGCTCCAGAGTCCTGCCGTTTTCACGACCTCACCATCTCACCACACAGACAAGGGCTCCAGAGTCCTGCCGTTTTCACGACCTTGCCATCTCACCACACGGACAAGGGCTCCAGAGTCCTGCCATTTTCACGACCTCGCCATCTCACCACACAGACAAGGGCTCCAGAGTCCTGCCGTTTTCACGACCTCATCATCTCACCACACGGACAAGGGCTCCCGAGTCCTGCCGTTTTCACGACCTTGCCATCTCACCACACAGACAAGGGCTCCAGAGTCCTGCCGTTTTCACGACCTCGCCATCTCACCACACAGACAAGGGCTCCAGAGTCCTGCCGTTTTCACGCATAAAAAAGCAATGGCTTCTTTCACTGCTGGTTGAACAAATCAGAAACGTTACAGAATTCTTGGCAATGATAGCAGCAATACAGTATACTGAAAAGCTAGTGGAAATAGATAGGTTTTTAAGCATGTGTTTATAAACATTACTAAACCACATATCTGGTCAGTTAATCCAGTGAAATAAACCACATTTTTCTTAAGTATATTTTAGAATATCAAGGGGCAAACATGTATGCAAGTACTAAATTATTAAACAACCATTTTCTCTCTCTCTCTTTTTTTTGCCATTGGTTAAGAAACGATTCAGCTGTTTTGAAACAGACGTTTGTCTAAAAAAAAGACACCCAAAGTGGCTATTTAAATTTGAGCTTTTCTTCACATTTACTTTTATATTTTTCTGTGTAATTCCGGCCTTTGCTCTTCATGAACTCTTTGACAATAGGCTTATGTAACTAAAGCAGGTATAACTGAAGCTAGCTACTGTCCCTGAAGGTTCACGTCTCAACTAATAAGAAACTAATATTCTAATTGGAGATGAAAATGTCTGTAGATTAGTAAATTGATATTCATCAACAGCTGTCTGGGTGTAAGTTTAACCTTTAGGTCAAGTTCAAAGAAGTGAAATTTATCCCTCTCGTTGTCTTTCTTATGACCGGGTGACAGTGAATGTTCAAGGTGTCAGGTAAGTTCTGCCTATGTGTTAGTTAACCAACAACATCACCCTCTGGTGGTGACACCTGTTGTCAGTTAAAGTGCACACACAAGATTGTGGGACAGTGGCTCCTAACCACGCATTTGCTGTGTCCCTCAAGTCACGTTGTGTTGGCAGGTGCCTCTGTGACCTGAATGTATGGTTTTCTGTGCCTCTGCTTGAGCATAATACTGTTCTTGAGCATGAGGGAAATGGAGGGGGGTGGAGGACAGCAGAGAGGGGGTGCAGGGGGCCGAGTGTGGGCCAGACACTTACAGCCCTGATGAGAACCCCACCTCCCCGGCGGGCAGGGTGTTTAGACTCCAGGAGACTCAGCTTCCATTCCTGTGAAATGGAGAGAGTGACAGTAACGCCCGAGGGGCTGAGAGGATTAGCAGCCAGCTTGCCCGGAGGATGTTGTCTGCAGAAGAAATGGTAGCTGTGATGATTACTTCACAAGTGTTATTTGCTTAGGTGCTGAGGATAAAAAGATAAGAGGGAATCACTGTACTCAGAAACTTCTCATCAACTGGAGAAGACAAACATTACTTAATTGTGTGGTAAGTGATCTAGTACAGATCACACCCCCGAGGAATGCGAGAATCGGGACATCTGTAGTCACAGGATAATAACCCATCAAAGACAAGGTGCCAATGACTGTGGTTGGTGCCAGCACCCCAGAGATCAGACCTAAGCTAGGACTGACCAGCCGATACCATCACAGTGAACACAGAGGACCACAGGGCTCAAAGATGAGGCAGAGCGTAAGAATGCAAGGTGAGAACCCTGGCACCATCATGGAGGGGAGATGCAATGGGGTTGGGTTCCCTATAGGAGTGGTCCCGTCCAGGGTAGTGGTCCCAGAGGGAGGCAGGGCTTGAGCTGAGTTTTGCAGTGAGGGTTTCATCTCCAGAGACAGAGAAGAGAGGCTGTGCCTTTTACAGATGAGATCGTTGTAACGGGCAGATTTGCAAGGACGGGAGAAGGACAGATAGGTTGACCGGAATGGTAAGTTGGCACAGGAATTTTAAGGACATTGACTGTCGGGGTAGGCTGTTTGGCCTTTATTCCACGGGTTGAGAACAGGACTCTGTAGGTGGGACCCCAGGCCCAGAGCTCGTGGCAGAGCAGTGATGCCTATGTGAGGGGTTCGTGATGGAGATGGGAACGAGGCCTGACCTGTGGTGGCGCAGTGGATAAAGCATCAGCCTGGAGATGGGAACGGGCCAGAAGGCAGGACGGGGAAGGGCAGACGGGGTGCTCTGAAAAAACAGGAGGCCTGGGTATCGGACTACATGTGGAGGTTCAGGGGAGGTCAGAGATTAAGGGGATTTTTCTAAGGTTTTTTATGGGGTGACTGTTAAAGGGGATGGCACCTTCTACAGAAAGCAGTGACTTTGTGGCAGGGAGGCTGGTTTGGTGATGTGATATCGATGAATTTAGATTTAATTTCAAAATAATTCCAGCTCACCCAATGAGTTAAGGCTAGAGAATATTTAGAGATGCAGGAATGGAGATAAGGGAAGAGGACTAGGCTGGAAATTGCAGGAGAGAAGATGTTATCAAAGGCTGTATTAACTATCCATTCATTCATTCATTCATTCATTCATTCATTCATTCATCAGACCTTTATTGAAATTCCCACTCAGTGCTAGGTACCGTGATGCTATTGATGAAAAGAACAAGACATGTCCTGCCCCCAAGGAGCTCACAGCTGAAAATCCCAGTCCTTGTTGGTAAACACTTGACTCCCACCACCTTCTTGCCTAATTGCTGCCTCAGTTTCTTTTTCTGTAGATATCAGCTGCCAGTGCAAGATGTAGAGTCAAACTGTTTCAGGTTTGCTGAAGCTGTGACCCGTGGAAGGGGATATACAGTTATATTTTCTAAACATTCTAGGACACTTATTGCTTTTTAAATTTAAAACAGACAGAAGAGACTCTTGCCAGGGCAGAAAAAGCCAGTTTTCCAGACAGTGATTATATCTGAGTTGGACTTCCAAGTACGTGGAGCCCAAAGGTATTACCTTCCTGGAAGTTATCTGCTTAGGACACACTGTCTTTGGGGCTGTGTCCAAAGCACAACCCCCTCCCTCCGCCATCAGCCAGGTGTGACCCTTCCTGCTCTTCGGTGGGCTTTGGGGGACCAGGGTTTGGCAGCTGCGTCCCACAGGGCAGGCTTGTCTGTGAAAATCTTTCTGGGTTCAGAGTCCTTTCTCTGTCTCTGGGCTTGTTTTTGCACATGGGTCTTCTCTTTGCACATCTGGTCAATAGTTTATTCCCAAGAATGTGAAGTCATTGTTGGCCAGAGAACGTCAGCCCTTGGAATTTGCTCTTTAACTCCTGAGTGAGTGTCTGGTTCTCTGGGCTCCTGCGTCCTCGGTGCCCCTAGGGTTAGCCTCCAACCAGGCAGGTGCCGGGCGACAGGACCATGGGTAGACCAGGGGACATGAGGGAGGACTCTTCCACGGTCTCCTGCCTTGGTGTCATGACTGATAAATATGATCTTTGTTTCATGTGTGGCCATGTGTGTCCATCAATCTCTTGCTGACCCCATTCCTCACAAAGTCAGCCTCAGCCCACCGGGGAGGGTTGTGTGTTTCCCACTGAGCAATCACAGTAATCTCTCAAAGAGCTTTTGGAAGACCCCAAGCCCTTTGTGACTTGCCAGAGTAGAGCTCTTAAATTTCAGGGTACACAAATCACATTGCATTCTAGGTGAATTTTTCCCTCTTGGAGTGCAACTCCCAGAACAATTAGATTGGTTCAAGCATCGGTCCTGGTTGCTGAGGGTAGCTTGGTTGGTCCAAGCATGTCAGCCTCAGGTGCTAAAAATAGCTTGGTTGATTCAAGCATCCATCCCAGATGGGGGTTTGCCTGGTGGATCCTGGTCGGGGCGCATGTGGGAGTCTGTCCTGCTGTCTCCCCTCCTCTCACTTAAATAAAAAAGACATGTTGCTGCGTGCTGTTGGTTGAACCATACAAGTCTATGGGTTCTCTATGAGGGCTGGGATGAGAGAAGCAGCTGAGGTTATACTCTGGTTACCTAATGCTGTCACAAAGCAGGGGTGGCATTTGAAGAGACACCATGCGCTACCGCAGTCAGCAGGTTCAGTTCCGATGCCCCTCCCTCATCCTGACGATTGAAGTTGGCCGGAGAAGACATTGAGGGGGACCTGACCTCAAAGTCCCGTGCCTGCTGTGGCCCTGGAGTGAGCTTGTATGTGTTGACCTGTCATCTGCGGCGTTGGGGGGTTTCCGGCGCCCACTCTGGGGTCCTGGTGGGTGTCTGCATTACCTGCCCTCACCCCGTGCGCGTTACTCTAAGTGCGTTAGAGATAAACCCTATCATCAGTGCTCACGAACTGGGTAGGAAGCAGAGTCTGTTTTGGGTAGCATCTTTTTTTATTGTCTTTAACTGAAATAATTCTTCATTCCCTAAGATTCACCAGCTCCGTTTGGCCATCTGGTCAGATCCGTCTGCCACTGGAAAAGCATTTTACTGCTGGAAGGTCAGGCCCAGGAATGCTTTTTGTGGGAGCAGCATGACTTGGAATGGAATCTTTGCTGCGCTCCTGCCGGCAGCTTGGCTGTCCCGGAGGGGCCGCCGGTGGGTGGCTGGAGAGCAGCCTTCGCAGGCTGACCCGGGCTCTGCAGGAAGCCGCCTTGAGGACGAGGGCGGCCCTCAGCAGCTGCTGGCGCTGCAAGGGGCCCGCCGCAAGGAACACCTTCCGTCTTATCCTTAAAGGAGTTCATGTGTATCTTGGGGGTCATCCAAGATCAGAAGGGGGGACGGAACCCGGAGGGGGAGAGGAACAAGGGGAGGGGGAGGGAGGAGAGAGGGCCAGGAGCACACGTGGGGGGCGGAGGCACTGGGTGCCAGCAGACACAGGCAGGCCAGCGCGGTGCCACGGGGATGGGTTACCCAGCTCTGATCCGCCCGGGTGGGAGGAACCCTTGTGCAGGTGCGGCCGTAGTGAACGGCCCTCACCAGAACCCTGAACAGAGCTCTGAGACAGTTCGCCCTGGCCTCACCTCGCTCCCAGGGTCCCCGTCCCCAGCCTGTCCAAGGTTTGGTCACTAGGCCCGTGGGCTGTGGCAAAGCCAGCCTCCTGTACAAGGCCGCCCAGCTGCAAAGCGGGAAGCCCTTTGGCACAGACCATCAGCGTCAGAGACCCTGAAAGCCTGTGGCTGTGAGGGCTCTCTCCACTCCGCAGCCTGGCTCCCTCGCGTCTGGTCCGGCAGGTTCCTTAGTTCTTGTGTTCTGGGGTCCACGCAGAGATCTGCCCCTCGGGCACTTTGCCGGCAGCAGGTAGCAGGACCTCTGGGTGTGATTGAGCACCCACAAAACCTCCAAGGACATGTGTGTTCACACACGCAGGTGAAACCTGGAGGTTCCAAGGTTTCAAAGCAGCTAGAAACTCCTGGGCGGTCACTGGTGAGCTTCCCGGCTGCAGAGCTTCCCGGGGGACATGCCTCTGTGTCTCTGTGTTGCTTGGGGAGCTCTGTGCCTGTGCGTGGGAGGACCCCAGGACTGGATGGGGCAGGTATCACAGCCTTTGAGGCAGTGTCGGGTCACCCTGCGAAGGTGCAGGTAGGTTAAGGAAAACAACTGGGTTTTCCTGGACAAACAGGCTTCTACTGGTGACAGAGAAGGTTAGGTGCTGCGGGCCCCTGGTCAGTCCTGGGGACTGGGGGCTACCGGGGGCCAGCTCCTCTGATGGTCTTAGACCAGTGGTGGGGGGTCTTAGACCTGAGGTGGGGGGTCTTAGACCTGTGGTGGGGGGGTCTTAGACCAGCGGTGGGGGGGTCTTAGACCTGAGGTGGGGGGTCTTAGACCTGAGGTGGGGGGTCTTAGACCAGTGGTGGGGGGTCTTAGACCTGAGGTGGGGGGTCTTAGACCAGTGGTGGGGGGTCTTAGACCGGAGGTGGGGGGTCTTAGACCAGTGGTGGGGGGTCTTAGACCTGAGGTGGGGGGTCTTAGACCAGTGGTGGGGGGTCTTAGACCTGAGGTGGGGGGTCTTAGACCAGTGGTGGGGGGTCTTAGACCAGTGGTGGGGGGTCTTAGACCTGAGGTGGGGGGTCTTAGACCTGAGGTGGGGGGTCTTAGACCAGTGGTGGGGGGTCTTAGACCTGAGGTGAGGGGTCTTAGACCAGTGGTGGGGGGTCTTAGACCTGAGGTGGGGGGTCTTAGACCTGAGGTGGGGGGTCTTAGACCAGTGGTGGGGGGTCTTAGACCAGTGGTGGGGGGTCTTAGACCTGAGGTGGGGGGTCTTAGACCAGTGGTGGGGGGTCTTAGACCTGAGGTGGGGGGTCTTAGACCTGAGGTGGGGGGTCTTAGACCAGTGGTGGGGGGTCTTAGACCTGAGGTGGGGGGTCTTAGACCAGTGGTGGGGGGTCTTAGACCAGTGGTGGGGGGTCTTAGACCTGAGGTGGAGGGGGTCTTAGACCAGTGGGGGGGGTCTTAGACCAGCGGTGGGGGGTCTTAGACCTGTGGTGGGGGGGGTCTTAGACCAGCGGTGGGGGGGTCTTAGACCTGAGGTGGGGGGTCTTAGACCAGTGGTGGGGGGGTCTTAGACCAGCGGTGGGGGGGTCTTAGACCTGAGGTGGGGGGGTCTTAGACCTGTGGTGGGGGGTCTTAGACTTGTGGTGGGGGGTCTTAGACTTGTGGTGGGGGGGTCTTAGACCAGCGGTGGTGGGGTCTTAGACCAGCAGTGGGGGGGTCTTAGACCTGAGGTGGGGGGTCTTAGACCTGTGGTGGGGGGTCTTAGACTTGTGGTGGTGGGGTCTTAGACCAGTGGTGGTGGGGGTCTTAGACCAGTGGTGGGGGTCTTAGACCTGTGATGGGGGGTCTTAGACCAGTGGTGGGGGTCTTAGACCTGTGGTGGGGGGTCTTAGACCAGTGGTGGGGGTCTTAGACCTGTGGTGGAGGGTCTTAGACCAGTGGTGGGGGGTCTTAGACCTGTGGTGGGGGGGTCTTAGACCAGCGGTGGTGGGGTCTTAGACCAGCGGTGGGGGGGTCTTAGACCTGAGGTGGGGGGTCTTAGACCTGTGGTGGGGGGTCTTAGACGTGTGGTGGTGGGGTCTTAGACCAGTGGTGGTGGGGGTCTTAGACCAGTGGTGGGGGTCTTAGACCTGTGGTGGGGGGTCTTAGACCAGTGGTGGGGGTCTTAGACCTGTGGTGGGGGGTCTTAGACCAGTGGTGGGGGTCTTAGACCTGTGGTGGGGGGTCTTAGACCTGTGGTGGGGGGTCTTAGACTTGTGGTGGGGGGGGTCTTAGACCAGCGGTGGTGGGGTCTTAGACCAGCAGTGGGGGGGTCTTAGACCTGAGGTGGGGGGTCTTAGACCTGTGGTGGGGGGTCTTAGACTTGTGGTGGTGGGGTCTTAGACCAGTGGTGGTGGGGGTCTTAGACCAGTGGTGGGGGTCTTAGACCTGTGGTGGGGGGTCTTAGACCAGTGGTGGGGGTCTTAGACCTGTGGTGGGGGGTCTTAGACCAGTGGTGGGGGTCTTAGACCTGTGGTGGGGGGGTCTTAGACCAGTGGTGGGGGGGTCTTAGACCTGAGGTGGGGGGTCTTAGACCTGAGGTGGTGGGGGTCTTAGACCAGTGGTGGGGGTCTTAGACCAGTGGTGGGGGGTCTTAGACCAGTGGTGGGGGGGTCTTAGACCTGAGGTGGGGGGTCTTAGACCTGAGGTGGTGGGGGTCTTAGACCAGTGGTGGGGGTCTTAGACCAGTGGTGGGGGGTCTTAGACCAGTGGTGGGGGGGTCTTAGACCTGAGGTGGTGGGGGTCTTAGACCAGTGGTGGGGGGGTCTTAGACCAGTGGTGGGGAGGTCTTAGACCTGTGGTGGGGAGGTCTTAGACCAGTGGTGGGGAGGTCTTAGACCAGTGGTGGTGGGGGTCTTAGACCTGTGGTGGTGGGGGTCTTAGACCAGTGGTGGGAGGTCTTAGACCAGTGGTGGGGGGGGGTCTTAGACCAGTGGTGGGGGGTCATAGACCAGTGGTGGTGGGGGTCTTAGACCTGTGGTGGGAAGTCTTAGACCAGTGGTGGGAAGTCTTAGACCAGTGGTGGGGAGGTCTTAGACTTGTGGTGGGGGGTCTTAGACCTGAGGTGGTGGGGGTCTTAGACCAGTGGTGGGGGTCTTAGACCAGTGGTGGGGGGTCTTAGACCTGTGGTGGGGGGTCTTAGACCTGTGGTGGGGGGTTCTTAGACCAGTGGTGGGGGTCTTAGACCAGTGGTGGGGGGTCTTAGACCAGTGGTGGGGGGTCTTAGACCTGTGGTGGGGGGTTCTTAGACCAGTGGTGGGGTGTCTTAGACCTGTGGTGGTGGGGGTCTTAGACCAGTGGTGGGGGGTCTTAGACCTGAGGTGGGGTGTCTTAGACCTGTGGTGGGGGGGTCTTAGACCAGTGGTGGGGGGGTCTTAGACCAGTGGTGGGGTGTCTTAGACCTGTGGTGGGGGGGTCTTAGACCAGTGGTGGGGGGTCTTAGACCAGTGGTGGGGTGTCTTAGACCTGTGGTGGGGGGTCTTAAACCAGCAGTGGAAGGTCTTAGACCTGTGGTGGTGGGGGTCTTAGACCAGTGGTGGGAAGTCTTAGACCAGTGGTGGGAAGTCTTAGACCAGTGGTGGGAGGTCTTAGACCAGTGGTGGGGGGGGTCTTAGACCAGTGGTGGGGGGTCATAGACCAGTGGTGGTGGGGGTCTTAGACCTGTGGTGGGAAGTCTTAGACCAGTGGTGGGGAGGTCTTAGACTTGTGGTGGGGGGTCTTAGACCTGAGGTGGTGGGGGTCTTAGACCAGTGGTGGGGGTCTTAGACCAGTGGTGGGGGGTCTTAGACCAGTGGTGGGGGGTCTTAGACCAGTGGTGGGGGGTTCTTAGACCAGTGGTGGGGGTCTTAGACCAGTGGTGGGGGGTCTTAGACCAGTGGTGGGTGGTCTTAGACCTGTGGTGGGGGGTTCTTAGACCAGTGGTGGGAAGTCTTAGACCAGTGGTGGGGGTCTTAGACCAGTGGTGGGGGGTCTTAGACCTGAGGTGGGGTGTCTTAGACCTGTGGTGGGGGGGTCTTAGACCAGTGGTGGGGGGGTCTTAGACCAGTGGTGGGGTGTCTTAGACCTGTGGTGGGGGGGTCTTAGACCAGTGGTGGGGGGGTCTTAGACCAGTGGTGGGGTGTCTTAGACCTGTGGTGGGGGGTCTTAAACCAGCGGTGGAAGGTCTTAGACCTGAGGTGGGGGGTCTTAGACCAGTGGTGGGGGGTCTTAGACCAGTGGTGGGGGGTCTTAGACCTGAGGTGGGGGGTCTTAGACCTGAGGTGGGGGGTCTTAGACCAGTGGTGGTGGGGGTCTTAGACCTGTGGTGGTGGGGGTCTTAGACCAGTGGTGGGAGGTCTTAGACCAGTGGTGGGGGGGGTCTTAGACCAGTGGTGGGGGGTCATAGACCAGTGGTGGTGGGGGTCTTAGACCTGTGGTGGGAAGTCTTAGACCAGTGGTGGGAAGTCTTAGACCAGTGGTGGGGAGGTCTTAGACTTGTGGTGGGGGGTCTTAGACCTGAGGTGGTGGGGGTCTTAGACCAGTGGTGGGGGTCTTAGACCAGTGGTGGGGGGTCTTAGACCTGTGGTGGGGGGTCTTAGACCTGTGGTGGGGGGTTCTTAGACCAGTGGTGGGGGTCTTAGACCAGTGGTGGGGGGTCTTAGACCAGTGGTGGGGGGTCTTAGACCTGTGGTGGGGGGTTCTTAGACCAGTGGTGGGGTGTCTTAGACCTGTGGTGGGGGGGGTCTTAGACCAGTGGTGGGGGGTCTTAGACCTGAGGTGGGGTGTCTTAGACCTGTGGTGGGGGGGTCTTAGACCAGTGGTGGGGGGGGTCTTAGACCAGTGGTGGGGTGTCTTAGACCTGTGGTGGGGGGGTCTTAGACCAGTGGTGGGGGGGTCTTAGACCAGTGGTGGGGTGTCTTAGACCTGTGGTGGGGGGTCTTAAACCAGCAGTGGAAGGTCTTAGACCTGTGGTGGTGGGGGTCTTAGACCAGTGGTGGGAAGTCTTAGACCAGTGGTGGGAAGTCTTAGACCAGTGGTGGGGGTCTTAGACCAGTGGTGGGGGGGGGTCTTAGACCAGTGGTGGGGGGTCATAGACCAGTGGTGGTGGGGGTCTTAGACCTGTGGTGGGAAGTCTTAGACCAGTGGTGGGGAGGTCTTAGACCTGTGGTGGGGGGTCTTAGACCTGAGGTGGTGGGGGTCTTAGACCAGTGGTGGGGGTCTTAGACCAGTGGTGGCGGGTCTTAGACCAGTGGTGGGGGGTCTTAGACCTGTGGTGGGGGGTTCTTAGACCAGTGGTGGGGGTCTTAGACCAGTGGTGGGGGGTCTTAGACCAGTGGTGGGTGGTCTTAGACCTGTGGTGGGGGGTTCTTAGACCAGTGGTGGGATGTCTTAGACCTGTGGTGGGGGGGTCTTAGACCAGTGGTGGGGGGTCTTAGACCTGAGGTGGGGTGTCTTAGACCTGTGGTGGGGGGGTCTTAGACCAGTGGTGGGGGGGTCTTAGATCAGTGGTGGGGTGTCTTAGACCTGTGGTGGGGGGGTCTTAGACCAGTGGTGGGGGGGTCTTAGACCAGTGGTGGGGTGTCTTAGACCTGTGGTGGGGGGTCTTAAACCAGCGGTGGAAGGTCTTAGACCTGTGGTGGTGGGGGTCTTAGACCAGTGGTGGGAAGTCTTAGACCAGTGGTGGGAAGTCTTAGACCAGTGGTGGGGAGGTCTTAGACTTGTGGTGGGGGGTCTTAGACCAGTGGTGGGAAGTCTTAGACCAGTGGTGGGAAGTCTTAGACCAGTGGTGGGGAGGTCTTAGACCAGTGGTGGGGAGGTCTTAGACTTGTGGTGGGGGGTCTTAGACCAGTGGTGGGAAGTCTTAGACCAGTGGTAGGGGGTCTTAGACCAGCGGTGGGGGGTCTTAGACCTGTGGTGGGGGGGGTCTTAAACCAGCAGTGGAAGGTCTTAGACCTGTGGTGGTGGGGGTCTTAGACCAGTGGTGGGGGGTCTTAGACCTGTGGTGGTGGGGGTCTTAGACCAGTGGTGGGGGGTCTTAGACCAGTGGTGGGGTATCTTAGACTTGCAGTGGGGGGGTCTTAAACCAGCAGTTGGGGGTCTTAAACCAGCAGTGGGAGGTCTTAGACCTGTGGTGGGGGGGGTCTTAGACCAGTGGTGGGGGGTCTTAGACCTGTGGTGGTGGGGTCTTAGACCAGCGGTGGGTGTCTTAGACCTGCGGTGGGGAGGGGTGGAGAACAGTACTGAGAGCCCTTCCCTGCTGACCTGTGCCATCGTGAAGGTCTCAGCACTGTCCCCAGTGGGGGAGCAGAGAGCCCTGGGGCCCTGGCAATCCCTGGCCTGGCTCCTGCCACCTGCCACCGAAGGCCGCTGGGCCCCCCCTGAGGGTCTTCGTGTTGGGTTTGGGCTCCGCCATCATCCACAGAGCGCGCCCTCCGGGCCCTGCCGTTGCTCGCCGCTCATCTCTGTTTCGGGCTGTTTCCATCTTGAGAGGTGGAGAGGGTGTTCTTTTTCTTTTGTTTTAAAAATCACATTACAAAAATTATGAATTTAATAACTTTCCAGTTTAAAGTTTTATTTTCTAAGGCCTCTGAGTAGCCCAAATTTGACAGAATGCCTAGAAAAATAAGATACTTAATAGAGCCAGATTAATTGGCAACGCTGTGCTTCCTGCGTTCAGAAGTTCTCCTTGTTCTCCAGAGGGGTGAACATGACTCAGTTCCTCTGCACATAAGCCCTCTGCTCTCGGGGGACGGCGGCCTCTGGGAAGGCTGAGGCCAGGTCTGACTCACTCGTGCCTCCTTGTCCAGCCTAGCGCTGGGCCCCCAGAGGACACCAGGCTGATCAAATAAGAGAAGGGGAGGTGTTCCCTTCACCACCAGGCCATGGGCTTGGATGCAGGCTGTCTTTGGAAAAAGCAGAGGATATCACAAAGACACTGGCACCCACCTTGGGGTGCTTGGCATTGTACCAAGCACATGCGTTTCGGATTCTGTGGAAGGTTCTTGCCAAAGATGGCCACCGAAATCCTGGCCAGTCCTTATGCTGCCCCCCTTTCTTTTACAGAGACACACAGAGAGAGAGTCAGAGAGAGAGGGATAGACAGGGACAGACAGATGGGAATGGAGATATGAGAAGCATCAATCATCAGTTTTTTGTTGTGGCACTTTAGTTGTTCATTGATTGCTTTCTCATATGTGCCTTGACCGTGGGCCTTCAGCAGACTGAGTAACCCCTTGCTCTAGCCAGCGACCTTGGGTCCAAGCTGGTGAGCTTTTGCTCAAACCAGATGAGCTCGTGCTCAAGCTGGCGACCTCGGGGTCTCGAACCTGGGTCCTCGGCATCCCAGTCTGACGCTCTATCTATTGCGCCACCGCCTGTTCAGGCCTCATGCCCTTTTGAAATGTGACCATCTCTCGTCCCATCCGAAGATGGAGTCCGTGTCCTCTCCTTGAGTCTAGGATGGCCCCCTGACCTGCTGTGATCACAGAAGTAGAAGAAGTGATGTTACTTCACATCCAGAGCTATGCCTTGGTCCACCTGTGGTTTCCATTCCACCTGTTTTGCATCCTGAGCCACCACAGAAAGAGTTCCTTCTGTCCTGCTGGAGAAACCATGTGGAGAAAGAGAGACCCTGCAGAATGAGACTCCGCGAGAGAAGAGAGGCCATGGGGGGTGACAGACCTTGAGCCGAGGGCCCACTGACGGGCAGGCATAAGGGAGGCCATCTTGGACCTCCCACCCAAAACTGCAGCCGCCTGCAAGAAGCCAGACAGGGCCCTGTGGCACAGAGACAAGCATTCTGGTGAGCCCTGCCCGGCCAGCCCACAGAACTATGGGTGAATGAAATGGTTTTCGTTTTAAGACACCAGATTTTGGGCTAGATGGTCAGGCAGCAATAGGTAACAGAAATAAACCGACATTGGTTTATTTCAACTCTGCACTTGTTAATTTATGACTGTGGGCAATTTTATTTAGCCTCTCTCTTCATATATAAAATTAAAATAATGTTACCTACCTCCTAAAATGAGCAGTAAACATGTTCTGGAGGACTGTGACCATCATGCCCCCCTAATTTGGAATTGCCCACAAGCCAGGTGCAGGATCGGTCCTGGGTGGCCAGGAATACACCCAGAAGTTTTAGTGCCCCCCGATTCCATAGCTTAAATAGACCACATGCACTTGACCCCGTCCCAGGCACCTGATCCCAATGAGTGAATTCATAGGCTCAGATAAGCCCGCTCGATTTTCTCTTGAGATTAGAAACTAAGAAGCCTAGAAATTGAAGTCAGAGAGTTAAGCCCTGGAGTTTTCAGTTCGTGGGACGTCGAAGCCGGGATTAGAGAGACACAGGGAGCCACAGCCACGCCTGAGCTGAAGGTACGAGAGCGCAGGAGCCTGAGCAGGCGGGGGAAGCCAGCCCGCAGAGCAGGTGTGCGGAAGGAGCCCGGAGGCGCGGCGCAGAGCAGAGCAGGTGTGCGGAAGGAGCCCGGAGGCACGGCGCAGAGCAGGGGTGCGGGAGGAGCCCGGAGGAGCGGGTGTGCGGAAGGAGCCCGGAGGCGCGGCGCAGAGCAGGTGTGCGGAAGGAGCCCCGAGGAGCGGCCCGGGGCTGCAGCGGCCACATTCCCTCCTGGTTCAGCCCAGTTTCCTGTCCGCAGTGTCCTGACCACCCCTGTGGCCTCTTTGCTCAGGTGTGTGCGCGTAGGCGTCTGTTACTTCCCACCAGGCCACCCCTGACCACATTGAAAATGCATGTAAACACTAGACACACAGCGGGTGTCCGGGCCATGGGAAGTATTAAACTATTCAAATCTTCAACATAGAAGAAGAGTGTTTCTCTTTTCTTTCTCGGTCATGGAGCAGGGACCATTTACCTGCTTTTCTATCAGAATCTGCATCCTGTCTTCTCATCAGGGTTAATGGCGTTAAGTCTCCTGCCGCGAGTCCCGGGGCAGATGCTAACCTCTTTCTGAAGTTCACGGAGAAGCACAAGGGTTTTTCCCCTGAGGCCACAGCTCTGCGTGGGGGTGGGGGTGGGGAGTTGTGGCCGCCTCTGCCGCAGACTGCTCCTCCCCAGGCAGCCCACTGAAGGCGGGGACACAGGTCCACGTGTGAGCACCTCTTGTCCCTGGACGCCTGCTGTAAACGTCCCCACACCAGACCGGGATTTTTCCAGATTGGCGGGTTCAGATTGGATGCTTTACAGGTTGGCCCCAGAGCAAGAATTCTCATTCTCTGGAAAAGAAGGACTCATAACCCTTTGATAATATTTTCCTAAGAGTAATAAAGTGCGTGTCCTCGTTTGTGCAAACCCTTTCTCTTCGAGCTGGGAGCGATAGCAGCTTTTCCCCGGCTAGCAGTGTGGCATCGGGCAAACCCTTTCCCCTCTCAGCCTCCGCCCCCTTGCCGGTAAAACCAAGCCGGCCGTGGTCTGCGCCTCACGGAGTCGTTGGGGAGTCGAGGTCTCTAGTGGCCTGGCCAGTGCTGGGCAGGTGCTTGGTGACCGGGTGGTCTGCCTCTCTTCTTGGGGCTTGCTTCCTTTTCTGGGCCCAACATTCCATGTGTGTTGGCCTAAGATGAGCTTTTGTCAACTTTAAAATTCAAGTGTGCTCTCACACTGCGCTGGGCTCCGTGACCCGCCTTCGGTCCGCGCCCCTGCAGGTTCCTCCGCAGCCTGAGCACTGCCAGGCCCCCCACTCGGCTCCACGGCTTTGAAATGGAGACCCAGGCACCCCTCAGCAGCCCCGGCCTCTGACTCCTCCCCTGGGGGGAGGGCAGTGGCTATGCAGAGTCCTTCGTTTCTTGCCAAGATCTTCTTTTTCTGTGTCTCTGGCCAGAGTTAAGGAAAAAAAAAAAGTGAATGTCCTGGGAAAGAGCCCTTCTCTGCGTTCTGTGTGACCATGAGCTTGTTAGCCCATCCCTTCAATCAAGTGAGATGTTCAGTGAAGAAGGCCTTAGACAAAACATGGAGGCGGGGAAGCCCACCTCCCCAGGCCCTTCCTCCTGCCTGGGGGCTCCACACGGGGCTCCTGACCTGCTTATGCTCTCTTCACCTCTCCTCCTGATCAACGTGTGCCCTGAGGGACACGGCCACAGTAACGAGTATCAGTGTAGTGACTAGCACCTACAGCAAAGGAGTGCCCCTCTACCACGGGATACTAACTGTCAGCAGCAGACTGACGTTGGACTAAGAAGGGGTGGAGGGGATGGTGACAGCCTCCCCACTGGGGACGCTAGCAGGGCTCCCTCTGTCATCTCATGCCTTGACCATGAACTCTTCCTTGTGCGGAAGCCTGTTTGCTCCAGAACCAAGCAGTAGACACCAAGCGCCTGCACTGCGTTCAACCAGCTGAAGGTGGCGGTGGGGGACGCAGCTGGTGACCTTATCCTGCATGGCCATGCTCCTGCCAGACCTCTGGGAGCCCCTGTCCCTATTACCTGGCACTTTCTGTTGCCAGGTACACGGGATGCTGTTCCGTTTGCCTGCTTCTTCTGTCCATCTCCTCTCTCCCAAGAGTCTGTCCTGACTCTAAGCCCAGTGCCCCCTGTGGTGGTTTCCCAGGAGGGGGGGGGGAGGAATCCTTATATGGGTCCTGGGTGGCTGCTGGGCTCCCTCCCTCCCTCTTCCCAGCTGACCCCCCCCCCCCCCCCCCCCCCGTGGTCTCAGACAGGATTCGCCAAGTAAGGCAGGGCTAGCTGTTGGGAAGTTTAGGAGGCCTTTTGCAAATGAGCGGAATCAAGGTAATGAGGATGATCAGTATCTTGTCTGCGACAGATGTAAAGAAGTTAGTCTTCCCGCTCTTTGCCTCTGTGTCTGTCAGTCCTGCATTTTTTTTTTTCCACATTGATTTTAAAGCTCGGTTCCATGTGGGATTAACGCAATTAATGTTCCTGTCTCATTCATGCTTAGATATGAAAAAAGAAGCTGGAAGAATATTTAATATCTGGAAAGTATTGTGATAGTTCCAGAAACTGTCAGGGCTGTTTTGCTGATGGATTGGGGGGCAGAGTGAATGAATCCCCCCAGGGTCCACTTTACAGTCCTCGGCTTCTGCTGATGGAGGAGGCTGGAGTCCTGTGGCAGTAAGTAACTTGGCAAAAACACACGCCTTCGTTCTCACTTCCATATTTAAAACATGGCTTCCCGACTGTGTAGTGAGCAAGCCCTGGCTTGGCGGAGTTTACTGGGTCGGGGACTTCTTTGGATAGGAATGAACTCATCACAGAAAAGAGGAACGGTATTATGACTATGGATCAGACAGACAACTTTGGTGACATTTCATTTGAAAGGTTTTCTTTTTTGTTAAATTTTTTGTTAAACAATGTGAACTCTGATATCCCAGAGAAAGAAAAACTTTTACAAAAGGGGAATTCATCTTGAAAAACTTCAAATGTAATTTTAGTTCGGGATTTAACATTTCCTATCAAAATAGATCTGTATAGTAGTGTAAACTACTCTATGCATTCTCAGGTGTAACTGATGTCCCACTGGCCCTCGTAATGCAGGGTGTGGGAGGGACATCTGCAGGGTCCCCTAAAGTGAGCCCTGGGGGTGGGTCTCCAGGGAATTGACAAGCAGGCCCACCCAGTCGCCCCCCACCCCGGCCCCACCATTTTCTCCCTCTCTTTCTGTCTGCCCACCTATCGGTCCATTTACTGTTCTGACACATTTCAGACAAAGCTGCACTGATCAGTGTGCCTTTGTCCCTGGATGCACCATCAGCTGGACTTCAGTGTTAGTGTGTGTTCTATAGGTGGGGATGCCCTGAATGCTGATGTGGTGTGGACTTTAAAGAGAAAGCAGTGTTGTTTCTTTTTTTTTTTTTTGTATTATTCTGAAGTTAGAAGCGGGGAGGCAGAGAGACAGACTCCCGCATGCGCCCGACTAGGATCCACCCGGCATGCCCACCAGGGGGTGATGCTCTGCCTATCTGGGGCATTGCTCCGTTGCAACCAGAGCCATTCTAGTGCCTGAGGTAGAGGCCACGGAGCCATCCTCAGTACCTGGGCCAACTTTGCTCCAATGGAGCCTTGGCTGCGGGAGGGGAAGAGAGAGACAGAGAGGAAGAAGAGGGGGAAGGTTGGAGAAGCAGATGGGCACTTCTTCTGTGTGCCCTGGCCAGGAATCAAATCCAGGACATCCACACACCAGGCTGACGCTCTACTGCTGAGCCAATCAGCCAAGACCTTGTTTCATTTTTATCTGCAGTCCTGTCTCTCCTCAGGAATCAGATGTATGTCGGGTGTGTGTGTGTGTGTGCGCGCGCGCTGGGTCAGAGACAAATCAAAGGGCGGACATTGCCTTTTCTTTCTGTTCAGCAGCCAAGGCACCGCTCCTGGACGAGCGGCGTGTCTCTCTGGGTGGGCTCAGCCCCTTTCCTGAGGCTCCTTGCCCTCTAGGCCCTGCAGCCCCTGCCCACCCACCTTTGCACTGGCAGACTTCCAGCGGTGCCTGTAATGGCAGCTCCTGCTGGAATCGCCACTGCTCAGTCCCCCTGCAGAGGGGACCTTTCAAAGGGCCTCTCCTCCCCAGAGCTGGAGCTTATTAGGTAGGCACGTCCCACTCAGAGAAATGGTGGAAAACTTAGCGGGGGATGGAATGCGAGCTGGCCAGCTCGGTGAGAAGCGATGACTTGTTAATGTCACAAGCAGGATGCGCGGGGCACTCATCAGACGCCAGGCCGTGGGCCGCGAGGTGTTCCGACCAGTCACACTCTGCTGCCACCTCCTCTACACAGAAGAGATGAGTTGACGACCGTGATCTTAACAGCTGCGGGAGCTGGCCGGGAAAGATTTTTCTGGCAGAGATTATGTACGAGAAAGTGTGTGTGTGTGTGTGTGTGTGTGTGTGTGTGTAGGGGGTGTGTTCTACCATGGAGGTTTTATTGTGACTCAGGTGTGCTGAGGCCACCAGCCCAGGAGACCCCTGCCAGGGGAAGGATGAGGGCAGGTGCCGCCGTGCAGAGTGACACGAGGAAGCACCAGGCTCGGTGGGGAGGCAGGGGAGGGAGGGATGCGTGGGCAGGAGCCTTCCTGCAGCATCCCTGGGAGGGGGCAGGTGAGGTGGGCTACCGGGGTTAGGGTCGGCTGGTTGAAGGAATCCCAGTGGACTCTGGAGTGTGGCGCTGGCCCTGGTTGTCTGGTCCCTGCACCTGGGCTGGTGAGGACGGGGGACTGTGGACCTGACTGGGAGAGCCGGGAGGAGGTGGGGGGAGCGTCCGGACTGCTGAACTTGCACAGGGAAGGTGCGCTGACAGGCTGTGTTTGGAAATTCACCTTTCCTAGGACTAGGCTGGCCCCGGAGGGTCAGACGCGCCAGGGTCAGAAAAGACCCGATGTCAAACGATCAGACACGCATGGTTAACACAGTGGGTGGGGTGGGGGCCCCTGACAGCAGCTGTGAATGACTTATCCACAGTGTAACCCCCAGCGCCCTGTGGGACGCAAACGGCTCCCTGGGAACTGTCAATCAGCATGCTCCTCGCTGTCTAGAGGGTCCAGGCTCCAAGGCCTGAACCAAACTCCAAAGTCCCAGGGAACCCACGGGACTTGTAAGACCCCCTCTTATAGTTGGTGGAAGCGTCCCCACATGTCTGCCCCTGGGTGACCAGACACTCCGACTCCTGCCCCACGCACTGTCTGCTGGCCCTCCCGGCACGGGGCTGCTGTGGAACGGGAGAAGCACACCTGGCCCCAGGCTAGGGCCCCACCCTGCCAACCTGCTCCCCAGCAGTAAACACCCTCTGCTCTCCTGTTTCCGGGGGTGTCCCAGCTGTCCGCACTGAGCACCTAGGTTTAGGGACAGATGGAGTCAGGTCCCATGTCAGTGATTCCTTTCAACTTGTGTGTGTGTGTGCACACGAGCGTGTGAGAGGGTGTTCCAGTCTATCATAAATCAAGATTCTTCTCAGGGCGATACACAAGTGGGGAGGTGCGGCCAACACCAGAGCAATGAAGGACAATGTGATTGGGAGGTGACCCTGAGCCTGAGGACAGGCACTGTCAAGTAGTAACTTCCCCTGCCTTGAAGGCTATGCTTGCAATTTGCCCTCTGACCCCCACGTGGCCCCTCGTTTCCCGTCTGTCTCCTGATGCTGAGCCCCCTTCTCGTCCTCTCGGCCTTCTGCACAGTCCGGAGCAGGGAGATAAAAGAGGAAATGCAGATTGCTCACTCCTGGTCTTTAGACTGAGGAGCTTAGGAGAAACGTCTGGGTTTTGTGAAGTTCGATTTCCTGTGTTGCCCACAGCAGTGCTGTAAACTATGAGATCTTCGCTGGGCTGGGTGACTACAGAACTGAGGTCATCTAGTCCAGACGCTTTATTTGAAATGGGTGCAGGAGCCTCTTGAACGCTCGTGTCACATTGCACTGTGCCTGTCTGTCTTGAGCACATGAGCACCTGGTCACGTTTGATGCCTCCTCTTGCCTCAGAGTCTAGCACTGTGCCTGGCTCTTAAAAATATTTAAAAATTGTTGAATGAATGAATGAAGGAAGGAAGGAGTCTCTGGCCAAGTTCACACAGCTCCTTGTGGCAGAGCTCAGAGCAGAGGCCACATCATCTTACCGCATGCACACATCCCTTATGGACACAGCCTCAGTAATAGTTCATTTGATTAAACCTTGAAATTCCCTCTGGGGTTAGGCTTCTGAGACCCAATCTCTGACCCTTCCTGAGGAGCTAAGGTGGCCCTCAGACTAGGGTTGGTGACACACTCAGACTTTCAGAGTAGCTCTGGCTTACTGGAGAGACCTGGGTTTGAGGCCCGTCTGTGCCATTTCCTGGCTGGTTACCTCAGGGAAGATCACTTAACTTCACCCAGGTTAAGAATGTTTAGCTTAAAAATAGAACAGGCAGTTATTTTACCAGCAAAAATGGGTTTATTCAAAAATAGCAAATAATTGCAATTGGGACATGCAAGCTAGAGCAAAGCCGTGGGGAAGTGCAGAGAGCACAGGAGAGGAACAGTCTCTTATTTATTTATTTATTTATTTGGAACAGTCTTTTATAGAGGAAAGGGAGTTGGGAGGAGCTGTTATAAAATGAGTCCATTGGAGGAAACTGCTAGTTCAAAGTGTAGTGACTTTTCACTGGCTGGGTTGTGGCAGTCTCATTGGCTGGGCTGTTGCTGGGGGAGGAGAAAGTCTTCCTTCTTCCTGCTGGGATAGTAGGATAGAGAACATCTTCCTGTTGGAGATGCAAGGTGTGACTTTTTCTGTTTGGGGCAATTGACCACAAGCGGGAGACAAGGTGTGAGAGCTCCCCCTACGGGCCCTCCGGACCTCAATCTTAGTTGAGGTTTTCTTTATTAATTCTCACAAGAGAAATGGCCGCCATGTTTCACCAGCAGAATGAGAAGACAGTTCTGATCCTGACAGTCTCCCAGGGGCGCAGTAAGGTCCAAGCCCAGCCACAGGTTTGGGGGTGCTCTGTAAGCAGCGGTGCCTGGCCTGCACAGCCCTGAAGAGCCTCAAGTGGGCAGGTACTGGGAAGGGGGCTCAGGGCCCAGCCACCCGCAACCTGGCCGTCCCTTTCTCTGCCCTGACCCACCTTGAAGGGCTCTCTGGTAGACTTGTGTTTCCGGGGGGTCCTGATGATGTATGTGCCTCATTGGGGGATGATGGGGGAAATGGGAGCTCCAAGGAGGTTGGGGACGTTGGAGGAGCGGAGAGAGAAGGGAAGTCCACCTGGGTGGGGCGTCCCTGTTGACAGCCTCGGGCTGTGTGTGTATATCCCAGGCTGAGGCGCGTGGGAGGGCACAGAGGACAAAGCCAGCCTCTCGTGACACTGGACGGCAAGCGGGAGAGCCCCGGGCCAGCCCTTGGGCCTGCGCATCTCCTCATCCCTGGCAGGTAGGGCACCCGCTCTGTTGGCAAACGCTGGTCAAATACTGCTCATACGCATAGTGATCACACATCCAAGGAAGAGTAAGTGTATCCAGCAAGAGATTAAAAATGGCGAGTAGGTGCTTGTGATCCAAAATACATAATGTTAAAATAGGCCAATTTAATCACTATGTTAAAAAATAAAAAAGGAATCAGGCAAGGCTGTTGTTGGAATTCGTACAGACCAAACAAGGGACCTTTGTCTGAACACTGAGCTTTCAGAGCTGGTTCCTTTGTCGGGTTGTTGGTACAACTCGCATCCCAGCGAAGAAAGCTGCTCGGAAACCTCACAGGGCGATTGCCAGACAGCAGGGCTGGGGGCGGATTCTTGGGATGGTTGCGCGTCGCGTTGTTGAGAGTGTCTGTGGGTGTCAGGGGTTGGCGGCTGGGAGGCCTGCGAGGAGCATCCTTCCGCGAGCTCAGCCCCGCCCCCCTTCTGGTCACCGGTCCGGGCAGGCTGCAGACTTACAGGCGGAACGCAGGGCCACAGTCTGGAGCTATCAGCAGGTGATTATCTGAAACAGGCCGTCTCTCACAGTGAGAGGGTGGAGGGCTTAGATTTTAATAAGCTCTCCATTTATTTAGAAAGAGAAGGAAGGTTCACAGCAGGAATGCTCTAATTAAGCTCTCAGCCAATCTGGGTGGGACGAAAGAAATCTTTATAAAAACAATCGTGCATGCACTCAGGAGACTTTACCTCTCCATGGTGAATTTATAATAATGAATTTCCTATTTATTTTGGTAGACCTTTCCCCCAGTAAGAAAACAGTATCATGCCTGACTCTTAACTAGAAGAGGGTCAATGTCACTTTGGCAAAAGCATGAGAATTCTGAGTTATTGATGATTTTTAAAGAAATAATGCCCAATTTTCCACACATTTTACTCAAATATTTGCTCAATTCTTACTTGAATTTAAGAGTATTATAACAGGATGAGGATAGCAAAGAACTTTTATAATCTTAAAGGTGCCAAATGATCAGATTCTCAGAAATTTTTCCAATTAGCACCTTGTTTTTCAACACTAAACCTATTTGTCCATGTGCCTAAAAATAGTTTATTTGCTGTGGATTGCTATCATTTATGCCATTAATCTGTTCACAGCCAGCACAAAGAAAATTCAGCCTAATGTAAATCGATTTCTTCTCAATTGATGGGTTGAAGTCAATGGGGCATAATTTAATAATGTCTTCTTTTTAAAGTGTTTAGTGTTGGCTAAAAATGTAAGTTTTCTACAAAATTAAGTCATATGATAAAGTAAGTACAGAAATTAAACATCATAGTGGGAAGAAAACCATGACCTCTTCCCTTCCCCACCTGTCCTTCAGTGCCCATGTCACTCGGCCATGAGGGATCATTCTTCCGCCATCCTCGTCCGTGTCCCTCTCCTCCATCAATGTCCCCAGGTTTTCTTTGGGGTCGACCCCAGGGTTCTTAGCTCAGGACTGGGTTTTGATTGAATTAAGCCCATCAGTTTATATGGCAGGTATTATTTTCCAAAGATGACGGTTCTTCTAGGTGTTCTAGAATGTTCTAGAACCCTGTCACTCTTCATCAAGCAAATACACATTATGCATTCTCCTCTTGAATCTGGGTCGGTTTTTGTGAGTGTGTCGACCGAAAGCATAGGGCCAAATGAAACTATGCGATCTCTGAGGGCAGGCCATAAAAATACCGAACCCTTATGTCTTGTTCTCCTGGGACGCTCCCTGTAAGCGGTCTGACAGCCCTGAGACCTCCATGCGTGGGGCGGCCCAAACTGGCCCACCAGGAAAGAGCACATGGAGGGGGGGCGGCCCAGAGCCTGCACGAGAGAGCCATGTCCGTCAGCTCCGAGCACCACCTCGCCCGCCTCCCTGTTTCAGCTCCCAGCAGCATCTGGCTGAGATCTGTGAGGGGCCCCGCGCCCGAGCCACCCAGTTGAGTGTACCCAAATTCCTAACCCATAGACACCGCGAGAGATAATGAGATGGTCGTTGTTTTATTTGCTATGTTTTGGGGTGATTTGCTCCTTGGTGATAGATAACCAGACCCGTCAGTCTCATCTCTCTGGCCAGTGATTGCTGTATGATGGCATGCGATCCACTTTAGTCTAATCAGCTGTTTGCTGTGAATACTGGAACACAGATACTCTCTTCTCTAGATTTGTGGGTGTGAGTCCACCGGCTCAGTGAGATGCTGTAACCTTCTGACTGTAGCAAGCAGGGGCGAAGGGCTGAAGGCAGAGTCAACACACAAGGAAGCAGAACAGAGAGAGAGACCATGAGGACATACTGAGTTCTGGCTCGCTGCACCTGACGCTACCATTGGACTTGCTCACTACCCACGAGGAGCCATCTACATTCAAAACTTTTTGGAATAGCAAGTCACCATATACATTGCAGAATTTAATTTCTTGTTTGATACCTGAATTTCTCCTGTTTTACTCCTGATACATGACCAGCCAGACATTAGAAAACCTTCAAAAACAGGCAGCTCACCACCCTCTAGAGCCCCTATTCCACTCCTTTCATTGTTGGGCCAAAATCTGTCTCTCTGCACAATTCTTCGTTGCACTAAGGTGGCTAAGGATTCTACATATATGAGAAGGGTATCTATCTAAGTTTCAGCAAGTTCCTTTAGAAAGAATTTTATGATCTTCAAATCGCCAAGATGGACAGATGTGAGCTGGATGATGTCATAATAATCAGCTAGACTGACAACTGGTGGATCGCTTTCTACCGAAAGAGCATTGATTCACCGATCAACCTAAGTCAGCCTCGGGCTGGAGGGGCTGCTGTCCCGGCCTCCTTCTCCTCGGCAGTACCGAAACCTCTGGCTTGGACAGGCTGCTGTGCGTGGCGCGCAGCTGGGCGGGGCAGCTGTTACACTGGATGAAAAATCAGGATCCTAAAATATATTGTTATGCTAAAGAACTACTGAAAGATAAACTTTAAAAGAGAAACCCATAACATTCTGCCCTCTAGTCTTCTCAGAAATCACTAAGTGTGAGAGAAATGGAAAGTGACTGCACTCAGAGGGAACGTGTGTGAATTTAGACGTTTACTTGTTAGAAGAACTTGGTGTAAGACAAGGGGGTTCTGAAGCTATCAGGAAAGTCCGTGTGAACGTAGGTTCCATCAGCAGAAGTACAGTGTCCAGAAGTAGAATGATTATCGTCTTTTCTCTGTGCTGGTCAGACTTAGGTCGGAGTACAATGCTCGCTTTGTGGATGTCGCGTGTTAACAGAGAAACTGACAGACGGGTGCACACTGGGAAGCATCTGGGCTGTGGTGAGAAAACTGGAAGCCTTATCTTACGGGAAATGGTTCAAGGATAGGGATGTTCACTTGGAAAGGACTCCGTGCAGTATCTGAGCCTCTGGGAAGCCTGATAAAGTCACTATTTTATCCTTTTGGGGAAAGCACCCTGGGGGAAGATTCATAAGTACTTGCCAAGGGAGAATTTTAAAACTAGAGCTTCTAAAATATCTCCATCTTAATCTGCAGCCCAGGATTGGGAAATCGCTTGAGAAACGTATGGGAGCTCCAAAACCATGTCCCAGAAAAATCACAGGAACTTAATAATTTTCAATTCTTTTTTTAGGTTTATTGGTCCCTCCAAGGTCTACACATCCCATATTGAGGATCCCTGTTGGTAATAAAAGGAGACTAAATTAACTTTGCAAATCATCTTATCATCAGAAAGCACACAAGCTTTATGTAACATTCCTCGCACTATCCACTTACTTCCTTCTGCCTGTTTTCTCCATAGAAACAAAGACTACACAGCCAGTGTTAGAAGTTGGTGAGAATGAAGGGGCTTCTTCTAGTGACTTTATTTCATGTTCTCACCTTCTGAGCAATGCAGAGGCCCTTCAGAGCTTTCTCTTTCCCTGGTAATCTTCTTTCATCCCTTCCTTAGTACTTCTCTCATCTCCTTCTTTCTCTTCTCTCCCACCTCTCCCCCCTCAACGAAGACAAAAAGCAGGGACACAGTGGCGGTAGATTTCAAGGGTGGGGAGCATGCCTGACTGGAGGGAAGTGGGGGCAGGCCAGGGGCTCTTTGTTTCTTCTATGACCTCTGACCCCTCCCTCCCCTCTCCACGGGCCCCTTGTTCGTCTTCACCCCAGAATTCTGGAGAGTCTACGACGGCACGCAAATAGCCACTTCTCTGCAGTAGCCACGCTGACTTCATCGTGTGGGAGATTGGGGTTTTTTTGCAAGGTCATGGTAACTCATGTTGGTTTTTTTATGACAAAATTCTGAGTTTTGATAAAACAGGCTATAATTTCAATGAAGATTATAGATGAACTTGAACTGTAATTCAATTTAATTAACTGCTAGTCTTGTCTTTACAAATGGATAATAAATTTCTGACAGGCAGAGGCGTCATGCTACATTGCCTTTGTGTCTTTCACAGGTAATTTTAACATGGCTGATTTTACTGCCTCTACTTTGTGCAAACTATTGGTGGGTGCTCCTCACATAATAAGTGATAAGGCCAGGTATCTATCCAAAGGAAATTAAAACAGGATCCTGAAGAGATATCTGTACCCCGTGTTCACTGCAGGATTAGTCACAATAACCAAGATAAGGACTTGACACACCCTGAGTGTCCATCCACAGATGAGTAGGTAAAGATGGGTCTTGTATACACACAATGGAATACTACTCAGCCAGGAAAAAGAAGGGAATCCTGCCATTTGCAACAACGTGGATGGACCTTGAGGCGTTATGCTAAAGACAAGTGCTGTATGACCTCACTCATAGGTAGAGTCTAAAAATGCCAAACTTTTAGACATAGAAAGTGGAGGGGCCCTGGCCGGTTGGCTCAGCGGTAGAGCGTCGGCCTAGCGTGCAGAGGACCCGGGTTCGATTCCCGGCCAGGGCACACAGGAGAAGCGCCCATTTGCTTCTCCACCCCTCCGCCGCGCTTTCCCTCTCTGTCTCTCTCTTCCCCTCCCGCAGCCAAGGCTCCATTGGAGCAAAGATGGCCCGGGCGCTGGGGATGGCTCTGTGGCCTCTGCCCCAGGCGCTAGAGTGGCTCTGGTCGCAACATGGCGACGCCCAGGATGGGCAGAGCATCACCCCCTGGTGGGCAGAGCGTCGCCCCTGGTGGGCGTGCCGGGTGGATCCCGGTGGGGCTCATGCGGGAGTCTGTCTGACTGTCTCTCCCTGTTTCCAGCTTCAGAAAAATGAAAAAAAAAAAAAAAAAAAAGAAAGTGGAGGGGTGGTTACTGGAAGCTGGGGAAATGGGAGATGTCAGTCAAAGGGCATAAGCTTTCAGCTATAAGATGAGTAAATTCTGGGGGTGTAATGTATAGCATGGTGACTATAGTTTAATAATCTGAATTATCTATGTGGTGGGGCAAAAGTAGGTTTACAGTTATTTGTATGGAGTGTAATACAGTAATTAATATATAATAGTACAAGAACAAACTCTGTTTCATGTACTCACAACTGTAGACCTGTTTTTGCCTCACCTTGTACTTGCAAGTTAGGAGAGCGGATCCTAACAGTTCTCACCACACAGAACAAATGGTAACAATGTGACATGCTGGAGAGGCTTCAGTGTTTTTCAGCCAGTGTGCCCCGGAGACATGGTCAGGAGTGAGTATAAATACATTTAGAAACTATATTATTAACTATATGTATAATATGTACTGAGTTAGAGTGTCATTTTGTGTCATTTTGGTAGGTGGTGTGCCCCAGGATTTTGTAAATGTAAAAAATGTGCCTCGGCTCAAAAAAGGTTGAAGATCGCTAGCTAATGCTATAGTGATAATTATCTTGCAACATGTAGGTGTATCACATTAGTCCATTGTACACCTCAAATTTACATGATGTTATGTGTCAGATTTATCTGGATAAACCTAGAGCAACAACAAAAAGATGACACCACACTCTCAGCTCCTGGGTAGCTGAGTGGTAGATGATAATCTCAGAAAGTAAGAGCAGAGGCCATGGAGTCAGCCACCAGACTGGAGTTGAATTCCTATGTCTCCAGGGCGTATAACTTTGGACAATTCCCTGGGCCTCTCTGGGTCTTAGTTTTCCCACATATAGAATGGAAATCATAATATGAAATGAGATTAGGTGAGTGTTAAATGAGACAATTTATGTCAAGTACTTGGCCCGTACTAAAAAAAATTTTAATCATCGTTATTTGAACAAATGTGGTCTTTACATACATTTTTGGGAATCTCAATTTTAGCATGAAGTAGAGTTTGCATTAGACCAGGCTGTGTTTGCACACTGGCCCCTTCCTCTGACCAAAGCTCCCGTGGATCTATCTGTTAAAATGCAGAGGGAGCCTGACCTGTGGTGGCGCAGTGGATAGAGCATTGACCTGGAACACTGGGGTCCCTGGTTCGAAACCCCGGGCTGTCTGGTCAAGACACACACACAGGAAGCAACTACGAGTTGTTCCCTCCTTTTCTCTCTCTCTCTCTCTCTCTCTCTCTCTTTCTCTCTCTCTCTCCCTCTTCATCCCCAAAATTAATAAATAAAACCTTTAAAAGGAACTTTAAAAAAATGCAAAGGGAATACAGTTTCAATACAGGAAGTAAAAAACTTATGGAGATCTTCCAAGAATCCGATACCCACAGACATCTTCCAAAAAGATAATAGAAACGACCGACTGAGTTTATTCAGTTTCTTTATTGCTGACTTCTCAATTTCCTTCATGTTTCGTTGACTAGATGAGCGTGTTCCAATTTGTATGGTTGCTTTAAATGCTGTTCAGCCTTCATCGCGTTGATTAATATCAGGTGCAACCAAGTTGCCTGAAGCAAAAGAAGTCCCATTCCTTCCAGACTCCCATCTTCAGCTTAATACTTTCCACATTCCCAGCTGACTCCCTCGCCAACACGAGCGTGCCCGGTGCCCAGCTGTCCTCTGGGCAGGAACTGATGCGAGACGTGTCCGTGGCCAGCGGCCGGTCCGTGGTGGCCGTGCTCCATGGGGCCGAGGGCTGTGTCCGGTGACAGTGTGTGGTGTGTGCAGGGGTGTTCACGTCTGCAGCAGAGAGCCCAAGACAGTCTTACTCGTGACGGGGAACCTGTGAAAACATCATTTGTCTAAAGAAAAGAGGAGGGCGTTCTGGCAGGGGTCCGGGTGGGGCACGTGCGTTCTCTCTGGTTTGTAACCTGTAGAAACAGCCCTTGGCCTCTCGGATGGGCCCAGAAAGGGCCCTGTCTGGCCCGTGGCAACCCTGGCTCCATTTGGAATAAAACCCACATGGAGCAACGTACAGAGGAAACTATTTGAGAGGGAACTGGGTGTGTTTCAGACGTTAAGTCTGCAGAGAAAAATCTCTAGGCTTTTTTTTTTTTTTAAAGAAAAACAAGCCCCTGGAAATGAACTTTGAGAGAGATCATTTATGCAGGAAATCTTCCCAGAAGGAAAATAAAAAAAAAAGAAGAAACAGAATTTAAAAGCAATTCAAATTATAATACCCTCTCCCCCATGCTAGGAGCAGAACCCTGGCCAGCAGTTGAAAAAACGGAACAGTTCGCCGAAGCCGCAGTCGAGGCCACGGGCGTGCTGAGCAGAAATCCGAGGCAGCTGTTCCCGTGCCGATAGACGGTTTCGGTTTCCCCTCCGTGTGCTAATAACCCTGTGTTTCACGCCTCCTCGGGGCTGAGGAAGTGACATGTGAGCAAGGAGAGTGGCCATCGACCCGTTTACAGTCCTGCTCGCGGCCCTCCCTTCCCTCCTTCACTTTTTCTCCATCACAGGGACACATCTTCCGGGGGTGGGGGGAGTGGAGAAAGAGTAATAGGGAAAAGGCAGAACGGGAGGGTGAGCTCCAGGAACATTCCAGAACCTCAGGCCCTGGAGTAGCACTCGACTGTCCCACTGTCTTGGCTGTGCCCTGCGCGCTGGCCGCCACAGCCCCCGGGAGCAGAGGCCCGGGGCCCGCACCGAGACTAGCTGGTTGGGAACGGGTGTTTCTCTCCCCAGACCTCTCTGCGGGGAGTCTCTCAACACCTTTGTGCTGTTTCCTCGGTTATCTAACGGGGTTCAGGCGGTGTTGGCGTGAGGATCAGCTGGGCTCACACACTCGGAACTGTCAGCCTTATTTTCATTATCGCCCTTGTTGCTCACCCAGGGGATATTTTAGATCTATGTTTTCTAACAGCTCCCTGCGTGGAAGTGGAGTCCCGCAAGTGTGAGGGAGGGGGCAGGTGTTTGTGGACCCGGTTCCGCCCCCCCCCCTCCAGCCAGGAACCGCTCCTGTTCAGGACGCACCGCAGGGAAGAGACGGCTCTTGAATAGTTTTACCCCAGAGTGGCACACGCCGGGCAGAGCGCACTGAGCAGAGCCCGCCCTGGGCCTGCCAGGAACCGCTCTGGTTCAGGACGCACCGCAGGGAAGAGACGGCTCTCGAATAGTTTTACCTCAGAGTGGCACAGGCCAGGCAGAGCGCACTGAGCAGAGCCCGCCCTGGGCCTGGTCCTGGGAGGCAGGACACCAGGGAGTGAGGGAGCGTGGGGCTCTTCAGTGGACAGTGTCTTGTCCCAGGTGCCATTTGAGTGGCCCGTGGTGAGAATGGTGCCTCCTGTAGCTGTGGGTTCGGCGGCCCCGGGGGTCCTGCCGGCAGGGGCGTGCTGCAGTGTGCCCTCTCTGGGTGTTGGGCAAACTCCCATCCGCCAGTGTCCCCACCTGCCTCTGGACGCCCCGTGGGGGCCGGGTCTCCAGGTGGTCATCCTGTCCAGTTCCATTTCCTCTGTGTGCTGGTGTAACCTCCACGCTACAGTCCAGGCAGCTGCGTGCCCGTGGCCCGAGGGCCGAGCCTCCAGAACTGGAATAGTGATGGCGATGTGGGCCCATGTCCTTGCTGGAAGCCAGGCGCCCGGCGCGTCTGCCTGCACACGGGCGCAAGATAACCCGACCACGTGCCACGCACTGTAGAAGCAAAAGTGGCCGTCAGCTTGGTGACGTCCAGGACAAGGAGCAGAAACCATACGGTTCCTTGAGTTTGGAGGGGAATTTATTATAAATACGTGGACGAGCAGAGCCAGGCTGCCCACAGGGTGGACCGAGAGGGTGCTCAGAGGACCCGCAAAGGATGTTTGTAAGAGAAGAATCTGACACATGATGTTTAGAAAGTGAACTAGTTAGCGAGTGCAAATCATAACCCTGCAGGACTTCCTTCCTGATATTTATATATTTTATTTTTACTGACGTAAACGGGAGTGGGAAGACTCAGTCTTCTCAGCTGTGGGGCCTCTCCTGCTGCTCACGTGGCCCGGGTTCTGGGATGTCCCACGGGGTCCAGGCTGGCTATGCAGTGGCACCAGGCCCTCAGAGGAGGGCTCTGCCCGTGGTGTGCTGTCTGCACAGCTGTCCTGGAAGGCTGGTGACCTGCTGCTCGGGGCAGGAGTGAGGGAGATGGTCGTCCCATTCACACGGGCTGTCTCTCTCCGTCTCTCTCTCTCTCTCTCTCTCTCTCTCTCTCTCTCTTTCACACACACACACACACACACACACACACACACACACACACACCCACCATCCAGTCCCAGTCCTCACTGTGCAGACTGAGGACACTGAGGCCCCCGCTGGTGCCGAAGCTCTCCAGGCCGCGTCGGGGACGCCCGGTCCTGTTGGGAGTGAGAAGGAGGGCGTGGCCAGGAGGTGCGGATTGGGGGGCTGGGTCTCACGGCTTCCTGATTATTTCTCAGTCACATTTTAAAAACCTTCCTGCCTCTGTTTCTGCATCCACCAAGAGGGGGCAAAGAACAGCACCTATCCCGTGGGGTTTCCGTGGAGTCAGCGAGCCGGTGGACACGGTGCCCGGCGCAGAGTAAGGACTCAGGAAATGTTGGCTCAAATTGTTAAAAAAACCCTCAGGAGACCCTGTCACCATCTGGATCAGGGAAGGAGGGCAGTTCCCAGAAAAAGCGTGCTAATGGCTCGAGGGTTGGGCAGCTGGCCAAGGACACCGACTACAAAGGGCCAAGGCCTGGACGACAGCGTGGACCATATGGGGGGCGTGGAGCTGCCACGGGTGGTCTGCCGGCCGTGCTCACGAGGGGAGGAAACGGCGCAGGACGGCACTGAGGAGCACTCGGTGTGGACGTGGACTCGCCCTCCACGCACAGGGCAGCTGCGTCGTCCCAGGGAACGGTACCGATCGGAAGGTTACAGGAAGGCTGTGTAGCCGTGGCCTCCAGTCACTGGAAGATAAGACCGTGTGTGGGCAGCTCAGTCAGCGGGAAATGGCCGAGGAGACACTGAGATCAAAAACGAACTTGAGTCCCGAGTGTTGCAGAAATCCTCCTCCTCACTGTTGACATCTTCTGCTTGTCCTTTTTTGAGACAGTGAGTCACGTGCAAGAGGCAGCTCTGGTGACCGACAGCTGTGTCCCTGTGACCCCTGGGTGTGGACCCCCTCCATTGCCAGGATGATGCTTCAAAGCCTGCTGACACCAAGCGCCGATGTCTTGGAAGTGGAGGGAAGCCAGACAGCTGGACTTGGCTCAGGGCGATGACAGGGGAAGGGAAGTGGATGTGCAGGCTTATTCTAAGCACTTCAAGTGCATTAGCTCATTGACTTTTACATCCACAAACAGATAAGGAAAATAAGCTCAGAGAGGTAAATCAGTTTGCCAGGAGCAGGGGTCACACAGCAAATGGGAGAGGGGGCGTAGCTGGCAGGTGAAGCTAATGCCTTGTCCTGACTCCTTGGCCCGTTTTTGGGCGGGTGCTGGGAACAGGTGCGCCCAGCGGACGCTGACTCCTCCCACCTCCAGCATGAGCCCTTCTGCTCGTGTGCCCGGGAGCCTCGCCCCAGTCCCGGGGACACTTGCTCAGTGCACACCTGGGGCGTTCCAGCCGGATGGGAATGGTTGGTGGAGTAGCCACCATCTGGGGATGACGCCAGGGCAAGAACACAGGGGATAATTAATCCCACTTACAAAGTCCAGCGGCAGGTTCTTGAGACTTGTTTGGAGGTTCTAGCAGGGGAGCGCAGCTACTCGTATACCCTTGACCGAAGAACGGTCCTCTCCTCTAGCGGGGAAGGTCGTCCTCTTCGACCTAGCGCGCAGCTTCCGGAGGGATGCACATGGAGCGGTGAGGGAGGAAGGGGACACCCGCCTAGCCAGCCAGATCAGCCGAATCAACCCTGGCGATCAATGGGGTGACAGATGTCGCAGCCAGATCGCCCTCACATCCATCGGCGGCAGGTTCTTTAATGCAAATACCAGCCTGTCCTGTCTCTGGGCTCGGGCTCAGGAGGAGGCCACCGTGATTTGCTGCACAAGTCCCCCCACTGATTTGCTGGAATTTAAGCACCCAAGGCTTTTCTCCCCGCCCTGAATGACCTGCTCCCCACCCTGCCAGTGCTGCCTGGGGCCCCCTCTCCAGTAAGCCAGCCCCCCCAGGATAGACGAGCGCCTCCTCCTCCGAGAGGCCTCCCTGACCGGGGTCTAATTGCATGTGGACCCTTGGCCGGGGACGGTCAAATGCCAGTCTAGATGTTGCAGTGAAGGTATTTCTTACATATGGTTAATATGTTACAGGCAGTAAACACCTGCTGTTCACCCACGCCTGCTTAAAAAAAAAATAAGACTTTTTATTGCAGTAGAGAAAGGATTGTGCGATTATTTTCCTACTGAATTTGTCTTGGATCCTGAGAGCGCACCCGTCTCACGCTCTATTTACATTGTCCTTTCACGAACAGATTTGCGATTTCCTGACACAGTAGCTCCGTCTTGACAGACGGACAGCTGGGCTGTAGTTATACCAAAATCCTGGAATCCGGTCCATGTGTCTCATTCCCAGCCCGTCCTGCCGCCGGAAGTGCAACTCCCTTCTCCAAATACGTTAGTAACAACCGGTTTCGACCCTGGACTGCCTGCCAGGCCTCGCTCTAGGTGCCTGCATGCAGCTGCTTTACATGCCGAACAAAGCTGTTGTTTTCAGACCGGGAAACTGAGGCTCAGTTTGGTCACCTTTGTGACCAGGTGCTGCCTGGCTGGAGCCTGCACTCCTGCCCACGGTCCCTTCCTGCCTAAGTGCCACTGATGGAAAAATCCGTGGCACCAGCTCAGCGTTCTCCGGCTGGGATTCCTGAGGTACACCTCCTAATGCTGTGAGGGGCCCCACCCGCGTGTCCCGAGGCGTCTCCAAACCGACCTTTCCCAGTGGGGGTTCACCATCTCCCTGTCCACTCCTGCTGCTTTGCCCAGGAGGGGTTTCTTTGTCCACCAGGACGCTCAGACCGGAAACCAGAGCACCGCCGCTGCCTCCCAGCCCAGGCAAGCCATTCATCACTTGGTCTGCCCTTCTTTTTTTTTTAATTTTTATTAATTTTAATGGGGTGACATCAATAAATCAGGGTACCTATGTTCAAAGAAAACATGTCCAGGTTATCTTGTCAATCAATTATGTTGCATACCCATCACCCAAAGTCAGATTGTCCTCAGTCACCTTCTATCTAGTTTTCTTTGTGCCCCCCCCCCAACCACCATGCTCTCGTCCATGTTTCTTAGTCTCGTTTTTATGTCCCACCTGTGTATGGAATCATGCAGTTCTTAGTTTTTTCTGATTTACTTATTTCACTCTGTATAATGTTATCAAGATTCAAACATTTTGTTGTAAATGATCCGATGTCATCATTTCTTGTGGCTGAGTAGTATTCCATAGTGTATATGTGCCACATCTTCTTTATCAGTCTTCTATTGAAGGGCTTTTTGGTTGTTTCCATGTCTTGGCCACTGTGAACAATGCTGCAATGAATATGGGGCTAGCTACATGTATCTTTATGGATCAATGTTTCTGAGTTTTTGGGGTATATACCAAGTAGAGAGATTGCTGGGTCATAAGGTAGTTCTATTTTCAGTTTTTTGAGGAACCATCATACTTTCTTCCATAATGGTTGTACTACTCTACATTCGGCCTGCCCTTCTTCCTAACAATCCCTAAAATGCCTAATCTGGGCCACCATCTCCACAGTTCCCATCTTCCACAATGCTCCAGCACCATTTTTATAACATGCAAATGGACCATCTGTGTTTGTTATCTATTGATAGGTAAGGAATTATCCCCATAGTCTAGCCACTGAAAACAGTAAGCACTTATTATCTCACAGCTTCTGAGGGTCAGAAGTCCTAGTGAGAGGCTGCGTGGTTCTGGGTCTGGCGGCAGTCACTGCAGGGCTTGACTAAGGGAGGTCGGCTCCCAGCTCATGCAGATGGCAGTGGGCTGAAGACATCGGCCCCTTGCCATGTGGGGCTCTCCATAGTTGCTCAGAGCATGGCAGCTTACTCCCGCGGTACCAAGATGGAAGGCAGTCTTTTTATAACCTAACCTCAGAAATGGCATCCCATCACTTCTGCTGTGTTCTCTGCATTAGAAGGGACTCACTGAGTCCAGCCCACACTCAGAGGGAGGTGATCACAGCAGGGTGTAAATAATACGGGAAGTGGGGAACACGGGGGACCATCTCAGAGCCTGCCAGCCACACCACACGTTTGCTGAGAGCCCACTCTTCCAGCCTCACCTGTCACCACCTTTCCACACGCACTCTGCCCTTTCACGAGTGAGCACCAGCCATGCCAACTCACCAAGCTCTGTCCGGGGATGTTCCCACAGGCTCAGCGCCATGGCAACCATCCAAAGCATTAGCTGAACAAGGGCACCCTTCCTCTCTCCTTTGGGTCGAGTGGCCGTTTGTGTGATTATTTTAACTTTGCTTAGTGATCGCGACTTCTTTTCCTTACAAAAATAAGTGTAACAAATTTTAACATCTTAAGAAGAGATGTATGAAATTTCATGTGTGACAACTTTTACAATAAATCGTGCTAAAGAGCCATGTTTAGTAGAAACCATTATAGAAAATATAGGCATTGTTCAGTGCAGCGTTATTTACAGTAGCCAAGCTATGGAAGCAACCCAGTGCCCATCAAGAGACAAATGGATAAAAAAAGTCGTGGTACAAATATACAACAGAATATTCCTTGGCTATGAAATCTTACCATTTGTGGCAGCATGGATGGCCTTGGAGATGCTGCTGCTAGGTGAAATCAGTCAGCCGGAGAAAGACAAGTACCACATGATTTCACTTACATGTGGGATCTAAAGAACAATATATATAAATGAACAAACAAAACAGAAACAGAGTCACAAATACAGAGAACAAACAGAGTTGTCAGAGGGGAGGGGCTCGGGGGACTGGGTGTGCAAGGTGAGGGGACTGAGCAGTGCAGACTGGTGGCTACAGAATAGTTCCAGGGACGTCGCGTGCAGCCCAGGGAACCGGGTCAATAACATCATAATAACTATGGATGGTGCCGGTGGGTGCTGGAAATACCAGGGGGAACCTCTGTGGAGTACACGACTCCACCTGAAACCAACACAAAGTAACACTGAATGTAAGCAATGTTGAAAAAAAAGAGAATGGATGTGTATGTATAGCATGACCACTGAAACGGTAGCTATTTTGTCGGTGTCCAAAACACCTGACCCTGGATCCAGGGAGCATTACCATACATCTCGCTGCCCTTTCTGGCTTTTTCAGAGGCACAGATGGAAGCATCGCTGGGGTTCGGTGTCCGGTCCCAGGCGCCTGGCCCTTCCCTGCTGCCCCGGGGGCCAGGAGCAGGCGAGCAGGTGAGCAGGGGTGCGCAGAGAACACAGCGAGCACAGGGACGGCGCGGGGGGCGGGGGGGGGCAGGCTCGGTTCCCTGCAGGAACCTACCTACATGGCCCAGGCAGCAAACCCAGAGACCCGGAACACAGAGGTGACAGGGGAGGCGGGGAGCGAGGGGACAGCCTGGGTCCCTGGAGGTGTGCTGTCCCCTGAATAACACGCGTGCTCTCGAGTGCAGTTTCCAGGGCCATCTTTCCTCTCTCTCTCTCTCTCTCTCTCTCTCTCTCTCTCAACTCCTCTAGAATGTGCAGTGCCTCCCAGACCTAGGTGGGTTCCTTAAAGCGGCGGCTTGTGGCTTCTCCCATTTCTTCCACCCCAGCGTCCAAAACCTCAGGGCCAGCCTGTCAGGTCCGTCGGTGCTGGCTTACAGAGAGCATGACACATCGTTCCCCTGGTCTCCCTTGGCTCCTGGCCTCCTTTCTCTTGTGTACTGTTTGTTCCAGCGTTCAGAACACTGTCCCGTTATCAACGACCAGAGTTCATAATCTCCCAGGTCTTCGTTTCGGGAGCGCTCCGATGCCTCCGCGTGTTGGGCCGCAGCCTCTCTGCGCGCACCTCCCTGGAGGGCTTGGCTCACTGCTATTGGAAAGGAGTCCTGAGATCTGTTTACCTGACCTGATGCAGAACTGGGAACCCCTCCCACACTCCCCCAACCCTGCCTGGTCAGCCTTAGCTTAACGTGGATTTAAGCCGCGGGGGGTGGGGGGGGGCATCAGGGGCTGTAGAGGGAAATCCCTGATAGGAGACTCCGGGGAACTCGGAGATCCACAACAGGGGTCTCAAACTCGCGGCCCGCTGAACAATTTTGTGCGGCCCGCAGACTAATCCACGGGCTTACTTAATTTTATCCAAAATATTTTGAACTTCGTAGATTAGTCTGTGGGCCGCACAAAATTGTTCAGCGGGCCGCATGCGGCCCGCGGGCTGCGAGTTTGAGACCCCTACACGAGCACTTCCTCCCCTGCCCCACACCTGCCCCACGCCAGCTTGCAGCTACACTGTGGCCCAGGCCCACTGCCCCACACCTGCCCCACGCCAGCCTGCAGCTACACTGTGGCCCAGGCCCACTGCCCCACGCCTGCCCCACGCCAGCCTGCAGCTACACTGTGGCCCAGGCCCACTGCCCCACGCCTGCCCCATGCCAGCCTGCAGCTACACTGTGGCCCAGGCCCACTGCCCCACGCCTGCCCCACGCCAGCCTGCAGCTACACTGTGGCCCAGGCGGTTTCTGTGCGCCAGGTGAGCGTAGCTGCTGAGAACTCAGCTTTGGAGCTCTGAGGACCGGAATGAACATTCTGCCCCTGCCGCCTGTAAGCTGAGAGACCCTGAGTGAGCTGCTCGCCCAGAATGCATCCTCCTTGCCTGTGATACAAAGGCAGTGCTGGAAAGCATGGCCAAGCATCCTGCGGATTCAACGGGGGAACACAGAGCGCTCAGAACAGCGCCTACCATCACGAGTGCTCAGTGCGGGGTAGTGCCGACACCTGGTGTTTGGGGGGCTCCCTGGGCCTCCCATCAGATTTCTCTTCCCTGGACACGGGCCACACTCTGTCTACCCCCCTCTCTCTTTCCTGGGCCCTGCCAGGACGCTCATTCCCCGAGCGCCCAGCTCCATTTACTGGCAAGGAGACAAAGCTAATCAAACCCAAAGGTGTGAATAACAAGAAGCCAGACTCGATGATATCTACCCGAGGAGGTTCTATGCTACGAAGCATGTTTTTAATTAAAGCCCCAAGTTCTCTCTGGAAACCCAAGCAGTGAGGCCATGGCAGGGTGGGGACTCACGTGTCTTCTCGGCAGACAGCAGCTCTTGGCTGAGGGCAGTTTGCCGAGCTGCGGTCCCTCTCCGGGAGCGTGTCCTTTGTAGGGCACGGGTGAGAATTACTGCCGAGAGGAGGGCCTGCCGACTAGGAGGCGTTTGTAAAGGCGCTTTGCCAACCCCGGAGCCTGCGGCGTGAGTGACGGGCGTGCGCCGAGCGTGTTGGGGGGCAGCGGACGGATGTGCGCAACTTGACACGCGTCAGAAAGTAAGCGACACTGACACATGGGTAAAGGGCTCCGTAGCTCGATATGTCCTGATAAAACAAGTGCAACAGAATTTCAGTGGTAGAATCTAGAAGGTGAGGCTAATTGTGTTCGCCATAAAATTTTGTCAACTTTGCCAGGCTGGACATTTTCATAGTAAAAAGAAAACAAAACTTTTTTTAGAAGAACATAATGAGACGTCACAAAAGACAGCGTGACAGTCTTCCCTGGAGAGTGACTAACAGAGGTAATGCAGGAAGAAAGCAAGTGAGCACGGGAGGAAAGACGGTGACGAGATACAGGAAACAGTCTATCGTCTGGGAGGGGGGTGATGGGCGTTCCCGCGGTTTGGGCCCGATGATGATTTAGAGGGCGTGGAGACGCTATCCTGAAACTCTGTGAACACTTGCTGTCTCCTAGGGTTGCTGTGGGGGTCACACAGCACGTGGAGAGCAAGAGAACCCAGGCTGCCACATGGCGTTTGTTACCGCTCTGGACAGGGGTTGGCAACAGTAGGGTTACAGTCACAATACAAATAAATAATACAATAATTGATAACAATACAAGAATAAACGGCGTTTTGTAAACACAACTGTAAAAACTTACTTTTGCCCACTCCTGTACAGAAAGGTAGGGCTATCATTACTGTCAAGTGATAATAGTTCAATCTACATTTAAAACCTCAAAAGTAAGTGTTGTAGTGAGATGACTAGATTTAAGATCAATATAAAAATAAATTGCATTTATATTATAAAAATGTTAAGAAGGAGCAAACTGTACAGCAACTGCATCAATCTTGGGAAAAATTTTTGAGTGCAAAAAGCAAGTCAAAGAAGGTTGAATATTCATTCCGGTACCACTATTTTTAGAAAGCTCAAAACCAAGGAAAACTGAAAACAAGGTATTGCTCAAAGATACAGACATAGACCATCGTTTAAAGTTGCAACGAGAAACACAGGTTTCAGAATTTTGCTGATCCGAGGCCAACCAGTCAGGAAGAGACACCTAGGTCTCGATGATTCTCAGACGTCCCCTTCATAATGACATCTCGCGATGGATGAAGACGTTGCAAATGTTTCGTATCGGTGAAGTGATGCAGCCAATATATCTGGCACAAGCCAAAGCATCTGGTGACTTGTTGGTCACACTGCAAGTTTCGGTCTTTATTTTCCACTTAATTGCTATTTCCTGTTGGACTTCTCGGCATCTGGTCAGGCACCAGCCAGGTCATGAGCCAGGCCATTGTGACACTGTGAGCTCTTCTGTCTGAAAATAACCTCTTTCCTTTGAGCATACACCCTTTTCTCTGCCCGGCGCCATTTGCGTCGAAGGCCCAGAGCTCCAGTGGGCTGATTGATGAAAACCCCCCCAGCATACCTCTTGTCAAGACACATGTCACATCCATGGCATCACTGCTCCCTTGTCAAAAGGTTGTCACAGGGCTCAGGGCTCAGAGCCATCCTCGAAGCCCTTTCATAGCAGAGTGGGTTTCCCGAGGCTTGACTCGGTTTGTGAGACCAATGGCTTAGGAACATGAGTTAATTAAATGCACCCTTTGTCCAAAGAGCCCCGGGGAACCCTGAGCTGTGAAAGTTGAGTTCAAAGCCCAGGCCAGGAGGGTGTGGGGGGCCCGCCTGTCCTCTCTCCTCGGCCCCAGGTCAGCTCTGTGCACTCGCTGACTTTCTCTCTGCCTTCATTTTCCTCGCCTTAAATGAGTTGTGATCATATTAGCAGACTCTGTGGAGCCATTGGGATTCATACTTAATAAAACCCGCTGGAAACGTAAACAGAAATGTGCCCAGAGCACGTGGAAGACCTCACTGTCAGCCCCAGCTCGACCCCCACCTGGGGATTAGGTCAGTTTGGCATCTGCCGTCCGGAGAGCTGGGGCCGTGATTCATCCGTCACTTGCAGAACCAGGACGGGCCTGTTTCCGAGCTGCTGGCGGGGGCAGCGAGGACTGGGGTGCGCACCTCACAGACAAAGCGTGTGGGACCCGAGCCCTTTCCAAGGCTGCAGTTGTGCATGTGTGCAGGCCAGCTTTCGACTGAGTCACTCCGCCATCGGCAGATGCTGAACGCATGACTAAGCCCGTGGGACCAGGGAGCCAGGAACATGGTTTAATTGAAAGCACCCTCTCTGGACTGCATAGCTTAGTTGTTTCGAGTGTCTTCTCAATACACTAAAGTTGTGGGTGTGATCCTCAGTCAGAGCGCTTACAAGTATCAATTAAAGAGTGCATAAATAAGTGGAATAACAAGTCAGTCTCTTTCTCTCTCTCTCAAATCGAGAGGTGGGGCCACTTGCCCGAGAGCCACAGCCGACCCGATGCCTCCACCAGCAGAGCGCCCACCCTGTCCCTGCTGCTTTTGACACTCTGTCCTTATCTCGCCAGAGCTTGGAGCTGCCCCGGAGCTCTCCGACAGGGACACGCATCCTTCTTGACTTCTGGATTGTTGATTGTCAACTTCAGGAGGAGAAAGTATTGCTGGGCTTCCTCTTCCCTTTCTTGGACCAGCGTGGCTGTGACTCTGCCCCTCTCTGCCTGTAGAATCTTCCTTTTCCTTGGAGGTGAGCACAACTCCGCTCCTGGGTCCTGCAGCCAGAGTGGACCTCCCCCCCTCGGCTCCTGGAGGGCTTATTCTATCATTCATCTGAAAATGTGTCTTTCTAAGAGAACCGTGAGCAGTAGAGGGGGGTTAAGAGCAGGTTTTTTGGAGTTAGATGTGGATGAGAAGGGCAGCTTACTTCCTGCGTGTGTCAGGATACGATAGGGTGTGCTGGGGAGGCCCTGGGGGTGCTGATGAGAAGACTCTGTGTTGAGTTTTCAAGAATGTGTTCCCAAAGCGCACTTCCGTGGTCTATACCCTCGGGAACACATGGCTTCTGCGGTCACTGCAGCTGTGAAGAGGGGGTGAAGCAGGCACACGGCTCCTAACAGCCCCCATTCAGAAGTGGCCCGCGTCACTTCTCCACACGGTCCACTCCCCGGAACTAGCCACATGACCGCATCCTTACTGCTAGGAGGCTGGGAAGTGGAGAGAGGGTGGTTGTTTGCTGAGCCCCAGTTGCCAGCTGCACGACCATGGATAGTTACTCAACTTCTCTAAACCTCAGGTCCCGTAACCGTGCAGTGTGACACCGTGCACGTGTGCTATGGGATCAGGTGAAATGATGGGATGTCACATTCTCTAGCTGGTGTCTGACTGAGGATAAGTGCTCAGTATTTCAGTACATATCGCTGTAAAGGTTATGATGGTCCAAGAATAACAGTCATATTTTCTACTTCCTCATCAATAATCTTCTCCCAAGTAAGATAAAAAGAAATAAAATTAAATTTATCATCATGTAATTTGTGAGGGCGGGGAAGAAAGAACATGTGTGAATACAGAAATGTCTGAACACAGGTATATGCGTGGTAAGCCCTTGACTGGTTCATCCACTGACCACAGACCTTGGTGCACAGGTGCGGTGTAGCTGCCTTCTGTTAGGGGCAGGGATACAGGCATAACTGGGATATCCTATCATGGCAAGGATCCTATCGACGAGCTGCAAATACACAAGATGATACAATGTGAAAGTCCACTTTTAAAAAAAGGGTACAGCCAAAATGTGATGGGAACATAGATTAAGGAGTTGTTAGCTTGCAAAACTCAGGGAAACTTCGGCAGAGGAGAGAGAACTAGGTCTTAAAGGACAGCGGAAGCTCACTGACAGAAGAGAGTAAGACTGATGTCCCAGGCACTGCTTGTTCTGCAGGAGGTCTACGCGGTACCTGCATCGGGTCAGCATGCCTAGAACAGCATGTCTGCTATCTGTCAGGGCGAAGCTGGACACTGAGCCCCCTGTCGTGAGTTTCCACAGGACAGAACTTCCTTAGGGCCTCCACCGGGCTCGGAGAGGCCCTGGGGGTGCTGATGAGAAAACTCTGTGTTGAGTTTTCAAGAATGTGTTCCCCAAGCGCACTGCTGACTGAGTCACCAAGGGCGCTGCCGACTTCTCAGTGAGGAGGAAGCCACTGCCCCCAAACCCCCAGGAAAGAGCCACCATGAGGAGGAGGCAGCCACAGTCAGAAGAGCTGATGTGTCTGCTGGTTCCGGACCTTGCTGTGACCCGCAGGAGCCGGAGGGAAGCCCTCTTCCTTGTCAGCCGACACCCAGGATAATTACGAGACACGAGAGCTCTGCTGTCATTGACGGAAAACAAAGCGAAGGAAGTACAAGGAAACACCAAGCACATCTTTGTCCTCACCAGCAGAAGCGGCTGATGCCCAGCCTTGGCCTGGCCTCTGCCTTCCAGATCTCACTTGAGAACATCTGTTCTCATCCTTGGCCACAAAGAGGACCCGAGAGGCAGGAGAGTCTGAGGAGTGTGGGTGGTGGTTTTCCAGACTCTGGAGCATAGAGAAGTGTTCTGAGCTGGGCGGGATGGGAGACATAATGGAGTCAAGAGGGAAGCACTCATGTGTTCATACAAACAGCCCGTGTATGTATTTGTACGTCTTCCTTCTGAATAGGCCCTTCTGTTTTTGTTTTTGTTTTTTTTTTAAACGAAATGTCCCTCTTTATCTTTGATAACACTCCTTGTCTTAAAGTCTACTTTGTTTAATATGAATACAGCCATCCTGGTTTTTGGGTGCTTCCCATTGGCTCGGCCTGTCTTTCTGTTCTTCTACTTTTGACTTTTTTGTGATTCGTATTAAAATATGTCTCTTACAGAAAGAAGATGATTCGGTTTTGCTTTCTGACCCCTGCCTTCAAATTGGACAATCTCTTCCTTTTCATTGGAGTGCTTAGTGCCTTTTTACTCAATATATTTATAATTATTATGTAGTTGGGCGTAAGTCATATATTTTATTTACATGTGTTATTAACTTCATCTCGTAATGCTGGTATTTTTCTTTGACAGTTATTTGTGACTAAACTTAAACCAATCTGTCTTTGGTATTTATGCATATATTTATCTTCCTTGTGTTCTTTAATCATTCTTACAGATCGGAGTTTTCATCTGGCATCATTTCTCTTTATACTAAATCACTTTTAATATTTCTTGTGATGAAGATCTGTTGATGAATTCTCTTGCCTTTTTTTCATTTATCTGAACATGGCTTCTTTTTTTGTGTGTGTGTGAATCTCAGAGCTTTAAAATTTTCATCACATTATCTTCTGGACTTCATTATTTCTGATGAGAAGTCAGCCATCATCTGAATTTTCTTTGGAATGTAATAAATTATTTCTCCCCGTACCTTTTTTATTTCCCCCTCTATTTTAAGATTTCTTTCTCTTTTTATTTTCAGAATTTTGACGGCTCTGCGTTTGTCTTGTTTTCTGAACTGTTGGGCTCTTGGAGCATTTCACCGAATCTGAGGCTATTTTGACCATACTTTAAATATGCTTTTCTGCTCCCATTCTTATTCTCCTCATCTTCTGAGGCTTTAGTACACGCATGTTAGTCCACCTGATACCCACAGATCTCTGAGGCTCTATTTGTTTTGGTTTGATTTTGCTCTCTGTCCTTCAGACTGGTCAAGTTATATGGATCTGTCTTTGAGTGCACTGACCATTTCCTCTGCCGTATCTAATCTGATTACCTAAGTTTTTCATTTCTAATTTTGTTTTTATTTCTGGAGTTTCCATGTATTTTGGGTTTTTATAGCTCCAATTTCTCTGCTGAGATCCCCTGTTTGCTCATTGAGACCATATTTTCTTTCAAAACTCTGAACACACTTATAATATCTGTTTTAAAGTTCTTGTCTACTGATTCTAATGTCTGGGGCATTTCAGGGTCTGTATCTATTTACTACTTTTGCCCTTGATCATGGGTTAAAGTTTTCTACTTGTCACATGCTTAACATTTTTGGTTAATAAACTGGACATTTTGTATTATATGGCACAAGTGGCCTTTAATTTCTAGAGTTGTACTAAAGAGCTGGCTTTCCTGGTCTCCCAGCTGAGTGACTGGGATGTTAATGAGGGCTCTCATGCTGGTTGGGCTAGACTTCCATTTTTTTCTAAAACCATGCATCTTTAATACCTCCATTCCTCTCTCAACCCTGTAGCAGCTCTCTCTGCCAGACCCGTCGGAGCAATGTGCAGCCGGCCCTTGTCCGAAGAGCCACGGAGAAGCATTGCAGTGTTCTCCTCCTTCGTGTTTCTCTCTCTCCCTTCCCCCAGGACAGCTCTCTTCTCTCTGGTATCCCAGTCAGCAGGACTGCCCTACTGTTTGAGTTCTACCTTCTGATATTGAAGTCAATAGACTGTTCCCAACCAGAGAGCCAAGGTGAATGTGGGGCTCACATCATGTCCCTTCCTTCTCTCAGGATCCTGGTTCTGCGGTACCTGAAAACAGTGTCATCATAGGTTCACCCAGCTTTATAACTGTGCATGGTTGGAGGATTAGTCTGACCTCGACTGCTCCAGTGTGTCCAAAAAAAAAAAAAAAAATAGAAGTTCCTCTCTGTGTTCATTGAAAATTCATGTAATAAAGAGGAAAATTAAGAGATACTGATCTTAAGTCAACTCTATAAAATAATGGAAGTCATTTTGAACTGAAAACATCTTGCAAGTAAATACAGATGAAATGTAAATGTTATGATTTGAAAAACGACCTTAATATAAAATGTACCTATTAATGGGTTTTGGACTTAGGTGTTGTTAGCAGTTCCTGGAGATTTTAGCACGAGTTGTACGGACTTATATTCCAATTGATGGAGTTTCCAAGAATGAGGTGAATATTTCCTTTTGTATCACACCTGAGAAGCTTGGACTATTATAAAACTACTGCCTTTATGAGAAACTATTTAAATAGAATGAGAGTTTAAGGTGCAGGTATAGAATGAAGTTGCTGTTACATTTCAGATACTAAAGAAAGTGTGACTCAAAGAGGAGACATATTTATTTTAGTTGCTTGAACTGTGTGGGGTGAGAGTGAGATTGATACCCCAGAATACTGTGCACCCACATTTAACCACTGTTGAGTCACACATGAACCTTCTGGAAAGTTCTTTATTGATAAATGTTCTCTTTGCTTCAGTGGCTACACCTGGACTATCTAGCGACACCCTACTGAGCCAACGTTTCAAGCTGAAACCTAGTTAATGCAGTGACATTTTAAATGAGTTCATGTTTAAAGGACTCATAAAAAAGATCCCATAAAAAATATGTGCTTATGCCCCTGAGCGCACTTAAGACAGTCTGCATCCCTAATATAAATGGAAGGAAACATCATTTCTCTGTGTTTAATTCAATTGCAGGTAGTATTTTAATGTCCAATACATCGTTGTTTTCTATTAAAATCAGCTAAGACTTTTGGTTTAGACAGGATGTGTTAGAGCACCTGACCCTGGAGCGTAGCTGGTAACACGGCCAACACAGACACCTTCCTGGGCCTTGGAGACTTATTAGGGTTAGCCTGAGCCATGGTCAAGATGAGAGAGTGTGTGTGACCTACAAAAACCATTAAAGGTGGGAGCTGGTGGGTAAGACTTAGGCTTTGGAGTCAGACTCACCCAGATTCTAGTCCTCGCTCTGACTTTGGGCAGATGAACTTGGCCTCTCTGAGAGTAGTTCCCACCACTGCAGAATGTCGACCATCATTGCATTGGCTCCTCAGGGTCCATGTGATGCTTCGGTGAGATTATATTTGTAAGATTCTTGCAGATAATAATGCTCAGTCAGTAGTAGGCATTCTGAACCCTGCATGGCCGCGACTCCTCTGTGAGCCTTCACATCATGAACAAACCGAAGCCAAAGCCTTGCGGTCTCTGCAGTGTTAAGATGGCAGTGCTCGTAGGTGAGGTGTGGATAAGTCTCACTCTCTCCCTCCCTCCCTCTCCTCCACCCCCTCCCTCTCTCCTCTGCCTTGAGAAGATTCTCAGCAGCACCTGGGCAGCCTCACGTTCGTCCAGTGATTAGTCAGGTACGATCTGTCAGAGTCACGTGTCGTGATGTTAATCAGACATTTGTGCACACTGTTTAGGATAAAGGGCAGTGCAGTTAATTCATCCTGGAGTTTGTACCGGGTGCGCAAAGCTCCCGTGGGCTGGAAGGGAGGCCTCTCTTCACTGGGAAGCCCCAGGAAGGCAGGAGCGTCCAGCAAGGAGACCACCCAGTTAGCTGTTTCCTTGGACAGCTGCCCACAGGAGGCTTTCTGGGAAGTGGGATGCTGGGAAAGGCTGGTTTTTAACGTGAAGAATTTTTTTGCAGTGTGAACATAAAAATCAGGGACACTGACTTTTATTATTATCAGTTGGTCAACTGTCTGTTTAATTAATTTAGTTTATGTAAACACAAAAGGAGTTCTGTCTGCTGGCCAGCGTTGTAGGACATTGACAGGTGGGGAAGTGAACCTGCGGGGGTGGGGGGCGTTGCTTCCAAGGTCACTTTACCCACAGGAAGTGAGACTGGTCAGAATCGGAGCTGGATGGGGGTTGTAATGGGGGGGGGTTAGTGTCTTCTGTGCTCCGTCCTTCTTCCAGCATATTCCCTGCTTCTCCTTATCTCTCGTTCTCCGGGCGACCAGTAACCGCACTGCCCTGGGAGCACTCTGGTTTGGGGGTATCCCTGATCCCATCCCCCACATTGTGGACTCCTCTTTACTCCCCTTTCCAAAATGCTGTCTGCCCTTTGGCCCTCCAGGCATTTTGCTCGGCATCTAACCAGCTACTCTGTGACACGGGAAGTAGAGACGGGGCAGTTAATGACCTGCCCTGTCCCTCAGGCGTTATTTGTGTTTTAATGGGGGGACTTGTAGAGAGGCCTTCCTCCAAAGGAAAGACTGTCCTTCCTGAGATGGGAGAAGCGTGGTTTTTAGTGGGAGCATGGCTGGTGGAGGTAGCTTCTGGGGTCCCTCCAATCAGCCGTGTGCAGGTGTGATGGGAGCAGAGGCTCTGGAGATGGGGCTCACACTGCCAGGGGGGCCTCACGGTCCTAGATCTGGAATTTAGAGCCATCCCTCCTCACCACGTGCCGTGGCTGTTTGCTGACCTCCATGGAGGCTGCACCCATGGCTCTGAGGCCAGGAGCCAGGAAGAGTCCACACAGGGTCCAGGAGAGCTGGGGAGGGAGGGGCCCCAGGAGAGATGCTGTTCCCTCTCTGTCTCTGCCAGGGGCTCAGCCCCACGGTGGCGATGGCCCCGGCCTCAGCCTCAGCCTCAAGCCTGCTGCAGGAGAGACGGGCACTGGTGTCCCTGAGTGTGATGCTTGCAGCGGGGGTGGTCAGTTGAGGACAGAAAGCCGCCAGAAGGATTCCTCTGCAGCTGCTTGGACTCCTCGTTCCCGCACAGTGTGTGGGGACCACACACTCGCCTGTACCCCGAGGGAGAGCCGAGGGGCCTACCTTGCTTCCACTGTCCAGATCTCAGGGGGGTGTGCGGGCAGTGACTGGTCCCCAGCGGGCCTCCCCCTGGCCCGGCCCTGAGCACCGGGACCTTCGGGGGCGGGAAGGGTGGAGGGGTGGGGTGCGGCCTCATGGCGCGTCCAGGCCATGAGGAACCGGGCCCTCCTCGGGCCCCTCTGGGCAACAAGACTGAGGTGCCACACTGAGGCTGGCGGGGATTCAGTTCCAAATTCAGCGTGTTCATGGAACAGACCACACTGGTTACTCCTTGGTGAAAGGGCCACTAAGCTGGGTAGCTTAGATGTTCTTAGTCGTCCCCTCGCTCAGTGCTGTTTCCCCAGGGTGACTGCTCCGGCCCGGCCACTGTCCCTGGGCAGGAGGACGCCTGTGTTACGCGGTGGCGCCGCGACGCCGGTGACTTGACTCCCTCTGTGCTGCCCCGTCACCGCGCATGCGCCGAGACTCCCGGCTGCCCGCGCCCCTCACCCGGGCGGCGGTCCTCGTAGGCATCCGCGGTTCACGGCCTGAATCTTGCCCGCAAGGTGTAGCTGTGCGCTTCTCCTACGCGCCCTGACTGGGGCTCAAACCTGCGGCCCCTGGGGCGCCAGGACGACACTCTACCTACTGGACCACCTGGTCAGGCCCCCAAATCTTAAACCAGGGGTCCCCAAACTTTTTACACAGGGGGCCAGTTCACTGTCCCTCAGACCATTGGAGGGCCGGACTATAAAAAAAACTATGAACAAATCCCTATGCACACTGCACATATCTTATTTTAAAGTAAAAAAAGGGGGGGGAACAAATATAATATTTAAAATAAAGAACAAGTAAATTTAAATCAACAAACTGACCAGTATTTCAATGGGAACTATGCTCCTCTCACTGACCACCAATGAAAGAGGTGCCCCTTCCGGAAGTGCGGTGGGGGCCGGATAAATGGCCTCAGGGGGCCGCATGCAGCCCGCGGGCCGTAGTTTGGGGACCCCTGTCTTAAACTGTATCCGGTGGTGTCGTATGTACAACATTATGCTCTTCATAAGAGTATTTTAGAAAAAAGAAGAAAGGCAATTTCAAGGCTTCTCCCACGCACCTGCGGATCCAGAGAGAGAGGAGTCTGCAGGCAGCAACAAACCCTGGTAAATTATGACTCAATGTGTGACAGGTTCAGAATGATTGCGTCACTTCTTAGAGTGAAAGGTACTTGAGCAACCGAGCTAGGACGAGAGACTATCGACTTGTTCAAGAAAAGCTCTGACTTTGCGACAGAGGGAAAATAGTGCTGACTGTCCGTCCCCTCACTGTCCACCTCAAAGCTCACACATCGGAGTTCCCGGGCCAGGACCATCGTGCCCTCACTGTCCACCTCGAAGCTCACGCATCGGAGTCCCCGGGCCAGGACCGTCGTGCCCTCACTGTCCACCTCGAAGCTCACACATGGGAGTCCCCGGGCCAGGACCGTCGTGACCTCACTGTCCACCTCGAAGCTCACACATGGGAGTCCCCGGACCAGGACCGTCGTGCCCTCACTGTCCACCTCGAAGCTCACACATGGGAGTCCCCGGGCCAGGACCATCGTGACCTCACTGTCCACCTCGAAGCTCACACATGGGAGTCCCCGGGCCAGGACCGTCCATGCCCTCACTGTCCGCCTCGAAGCTCACACATGGGAGTCCCCGGGCCAGGACCGTCGTGCCCTCACTGTCCACCTCGAAGCTCACGCATCAGAGTTCCCGGGCCAGGACCGTCGTGCTCTCACTGTCCACCTCGAAGCTCACACATGGGAGTCCCTGGACCAGGACTGTCCATGCCCTCACTGTCCACCTCGAAGCTCACACATGGGAGTCCCCGGACCAGGACCATCCATGCCCTCACTGTCCACCTCGAAGCTCACACATGGGAGTCCCCGGACCAGGACCATCCATGCCCTCACTGTCCACCTCGAAGCTCACACATGGGAGTCCCCGGGCCAGGACCGTCGTGCCCTCACTGTCCACTTCGAAGCTCACGCATCGGAGTCCCCGGGCCAGGACCGTCGTCCCCTCACTGTCCACCTCGAAGCTCACACATGGGAGTCCCTGGGCCAGGACCGTCGTGCCCTCACTGTCCACCTCGAAGCTCACACATGGGAGTCCCCGGGCCAGGACCATCGTGACCTCACTGTCCACCTCGAAGCTCACACATGGGAGTCCCCGGGCCAGGACCGTCCATGCCCTCACTGTCCGCCTCGAAGCTCACACATGGGAGTCCCCGGGCCAGGACCGTCGTGCCCTCACTGTCCACCTCGAAGCTCACGCATCAGAGTTCCCGGGCCAGGACCGTCGTGCTCTCACTGTCCACCTCGAAGCTCACACATGGGAGTCCCTGGACCAGGACTGTCCATGCCCTCACTGTCCACCTCGAAGCTCACACATGGGAGTCCCCGGACCAGGACCATCCATACCCTCACTGTCCACCTCGAAGCTCACACATGGGAGTCCCCGGACCAGGACCATCCATGCCCTCACTGTCCACCTCGAAGCTCACACATGGGAGTCCCCGGGCCAGGACCGTCGTGCCCTCACTGTCCACCTCGAAGCTCACACATGGGAGTCCCTGGGGCCAGGACCGTCGTGCCCTCACTGTCCACCTCGAAGCTCACACATGGGAGTCCCCGGGCCAGGACCGTCGTGCCCTCACTGTCCACCTCGAAGCTCACACATGGGAGTCCCCGGACCAGGACCATCCATGCCCTCACTGTCCACCTCGAAGCTCACACGTGGGAGTCCCTGGGCCAGGACCGTCGTGCCCTCACTGTCCACCTCGAAGCTCACACATGAGAGTCCCCGGGCCAGGACCGTCGTGCCCTCACTGTCCACCTCGAAGCTCACGCATCGGAGTCCCCGAGCAAGGGCAGTTTAGTGCAAATTTCCTGGTACAGTTTTAATTTTTTAAAAAGAGGACAAGACACAAATGTCTTTACAGTGTCTTGAATTTCCAACGTGAAGGAGCCCTGTGAAGTGTCTGAATCAGATGTTTTCGCTGGGGCCAGAAAAGCAAACGAGACAGCACAGCGTCCCTCCCGGGCTGCGCGCAAGGCTACGCTGCCAGCCCCAGTTGACACGCAGGAGCCCGGCAGCCAACAGTGACCTCAGCTCCACTCCCCTGCTCCCAGTGCCGCTCACGGGGCCTCGGAACCTTGACCTTGACAAGACCCTGAGTCCCCCAACCGCAAGCCCTCTCCCCCAGCCTCTGAGGAGATCAGAGATGGAAAATTTATTGATTGACTCAGTGTAGGACTTTCCAATTTGGAAGCCAGGATCTTCTTCCTGGATATTACAATCATAAAAAGTAATTACTGCCGCTATTGAATTTTTATGTTATCCACCAGGTCCAGACATCTGCATGAAACTAAGCTGGAGGACCTGTAGTGGGGGTTTTCCCACAGCTGCAGAGCCCTGTGAAGGCTTGAGCTCGGCCCACAGCTGTTGTCCCCGTGAGGTCAGGACAAGAGTGAAGACGGCTCGGATGTAAAGGAAGTGGCTGACTGTGCGCCTGCGCACGGCCGACAGGGAGAGTGGCTGCTGTTGGCCGGCGGTATGGGAATGAGTAATGAGCCGTTAGTTTAGAACCATGAAGATGGGACCTTCCATTAATCACACAGGACACTGGAGGAAGGGCGAGACAGGTTGGTCCTGAATGGGATTTAGGAGGTGATATTCAATTAGAGAGGCAGCCTGGAAAAGCGTGAGGCAGATTAGCAGCCTCGTTTCTGTCAAAGAGGGAGACTCTGCTGCAGGGATTTTGGAAAGGACCGGTTTTCATGCCGCTTTTGAGTGTCCAGTTTAGTATTATGGAAGCTGAGAAGCTCTAACATTAATATTATTGCAATAAATTGATATGGTGGTCATATCTTAGAGGAGAATATTTAATTAAATGGGAAATCAATGACCCTTTTTCAAAAGGACACAAACTTGCCTGTCTCGCTCCGTGCACTCAGACATCATCAGCGCGTCCTGGGCAGAAGCTGTCTCCTAGCCGACTCAGCCTCTCCCTCAGCCTCAGATCTGACCTTTCCAGTTATCCTTTTCCTCGGTCCTGCGAGGTTACTGAAGGGGCCGCACGTCAGGGTTCTCTGGGGAAGCAGAACCCAGAGGAGAACCGTCTGTAGAGGAGAGAAGGAATGGGCTCCCGTGACCGTGAGGCTGGCGGGTCCAGAGTACGCAGGGCAGACCAGCAGGCTGGAAATGCAGGCTGTGTTTATGTCACAGCCTTCTGGAAGAGTTCCTTCATTTTAAGGGAACCTCAGTTTGGGCCCTTAAGGCCTTCAACTGATTAAATGAAACCCACCTACCTTATGGAGGATAATCCTTAAAGTGAACAGATTAGAAATGTTGACCATACCTTCACAAAGTGACATCTAGACTAGTGTTTGACCAAACAACTGTGCACCAGAGACCAGCCAGGTTGACACATAAAAGTAGCCATCACACGTTCCTCTGCTTCAGAAACATCCCAGAGCTCTTTTGAATTCCCGAAGGAATTAGGTCCCCGCAGCCGTGCATTGTGGAGAGCCAGCCGGGGACCTGTGGGAAAACGTGCGTATACGAAATAATGTTGTCAAGGCTGTTTCCCAGAGGTGGAATACATGTCACTTTCCCTTGCTCAAATTTTAATAAGATTTCTAAATTCTAGGGCATTGAAGGGGGTACAAGGGTTACTGACGGCTAAAAGGGTAATATCACTTTAAATTCCGCGACAGGTGGCTGCCAAGGCAAAGCCGGACTGGGGCAGTGTGGAGGTCTGCCTGGCCTTGCTCCCTCAGACCTGTGGCTCACACAGGGTGGGGTGGCGCGAGGAGCCCAGCTGGCCATGCCACAGCTGTCCCTCCAGCGCCTTTGCCCTCGGAGCCGCGGCTCGCCCGGGGTGGGGGCGCAGCTCTCTGCGTGCAGAGGGGAGTTTAAAAGCAGTCTCAGAACTCCGTGCTTTGTGTTTGGAGGCTCCTGTAATTTGCACTTACAGCAAATTTGTCCTCTCAGTGAATGACTTGTAGAGTAAAACACAGCTTCACTTTGCAGGGTGAGGGGAAATTTGTGGCCGCGGCTAGTGTGCTTCAAGGCACGGCGATTGTCTACTTTTCATAGAATTATCCAGTGTCTAGAGTTGAAGGGGAGAAGGAGGGCTTCCCTTACCTGGAAGATTTAACCCGTCTACCCTGTTATCAAGCTTCATCCTGATATCAAGACCTCAGTCATGGCTTCTTGTCTGTTTGTGTTGTATCGATGTGCGCGTGTGTGTAGCTGTTATATATGTATGTATATAAATAAATAACATAGAAAGTTTATATTTCTGAAATAGAAGAGGTCTCAAAAATATTTGCTGGATTCAAATCTATATTCTGATAAATCAGGAATACATGTCTACAGTAACAGTTTTTTCAAAAGTTTAGAAAAGAACTTGGCTATCTGTGTCCTGGTTTCCCAATTTGACCCTGTCTCTTGTCAGTCCATTGAACAGGTACCATTCTCCCTCCTGGCAGTGGTTTTGCAGAACTACTTTTTCTGAGTAGTGAGAAAGGCTTCTGGTTCTAAAATTAGTGATCAGATTAAACTGATGGTGACAGGTAATACCAGGGCACTGGACTCATCGATTTCCTACTTTGCTGTCCATAATACCCATTTTTACCGAAATCACAAGGATTCTCATAACAAAGTCTATTCCCCTAACCTAAGTAGAGATAGAATGATTTTTTAAAAAATACAAATTTCCCCATTGTCTTGGAGGGCAAGTCTGGTGTGCACAGTCACCAGTTAGTTGTTTAAATAAACACCAGCGAGGGCGCCCCCAGCCCTGAACCTTCCACCTCCCGCTTTTGAGAGCCCTGAACTTTTCCTCTTCACTCTCAAACTCTGCAAGCGGTTCACCGATTTTCAGGAACAGTGGCAAATTTCCAAACATTCCTCGGAAAGGGTGTGGCCCGGCCTTTCCCACTCCTGCCCTCCCTTTACATCAGTGACTTGCAAGCTCAGGCTTTTTTTTTTAACCTCAGTTCGTTCACGGGTGAAGCAGAGACAGCGCTCCTCCTGGGTGCTGGCAGGGAAGCTGCGAGAACCAAGGAGCAGGCCCGGCGTCCTCGCGGAAGCGAGCTCGGTGGATAAGACGCCGCTCCGTTGTTTCTATCCCTTCTCCCAAAGCCGTTTTGTTTCTTGTCCATTTTCTTACACATTTCAACTCTTATGAAAAAATCTTGCTCCTTTCCTAAGAAATGGCTCCGGCTCCGGGGCAGTGAGCTTTCCAAGCCCCTCACTGAGCGTGTGCCCTGCCAGCGTGCAGAAGGCCGTTGGTTTGCAGCAATGGGTAAACTGATTGATCTTCACCAGGCTCTGGACCCCCCCCGGCTACTTCCCCTGCGTGGAGACTTGCAGGCGTCTAAGGAACACACTTGTTGGAAGCCATTTCTTCCCTGGGCTTCTTGACTGCTATTATGATGTCATTCATGCTCTGGTTTTGTTCCAGATGCATAACGTTAACACAAAGCGTTGGAGGTCATGACAGTGTTGGGCTCCAAAAACACATTGCTTGTCTTTTCTTTTCATTTTTTTTTTTATTTTTGTATTTTTCCGAAGCTGGAAACGGGGAGGCAGTCAGACAGACTCCCACATGCGCCCGACCGGGATCCACCCAGCGTGCCCACCAGGAGACGATGCTCTGCCCATCTGGGGCATCGCTCTGTTGCAACCAGAGCCATTCTAGCGCCTGAGGCAGAGGCCACAGAGCCATCCTCAGCACCTGGGCCATCTCTGCTCCAATGGAGCCTCAGCTGCGGGAGGGGAAGAGAGAGACAGAGAGGAAGGAGAGGGGAAGGGGTGGAGAAGCAGATGGGCGCTTCTCCTGTGTGCCCTGGCCGGGAATTGAACCCGGGACTCCTGCATGCCAGGCCGACGCTCTACCACTGAGCCAAGCGGCCAGGGCCCACATTGCTTGTCTTTTCATAGCCAGCTGCTGACGTGGCTTGGACTTCTACATGTGAAGCTGGCGCCCCGTTTCTAGCATTTGTACAGTTGGAAGGCCAGGTGTGGGGGTGGGCATGGGGATGGGGTAGGTCCACTTCTATTCATTGGGGGCCCCAATGATAGTGCAGACCCAAGAATATGGCTAGTGCTGAAGGCAGTAGCTTATTTAACTATTATTATAAATTAATCAAAAGAGCTTTGGATTGCCTTCACAAAATTATGGAAGGGCTATTAAATACACTGATGGGTTTGAATTGCAGAGATGTTTATGCCAGCAGAGTGACGCTAAGTAGTAGCTCCATCATGTCTTACCTCCAGTCACCACAAGTGAAAATAGTGTGCTTAGGATGTAAGGATTGCTCCAGGACAAATCCCCTCGATCAGTGGCCCCTAATCCCCGGGCCACAGACCGGTCCATGGGCCATTTGGTACCGGTCCACAGAGAAAGAATAAATAACTTACATTATTTCCGTTTTATTTATATTTAAGTCTGAACGATGTTTTATTTTTTAAAAATGACCAGATTCCCTCTGTTACATCCGTCTAAGACTCACTCTTGATGCTTGTCTCAGTCACGCGATACATTTATCTGTCCCACCCTAAAGGCCGGTCTGTGAAAATATTTTCTGACATTAAACTGGTCCGTGGCCCAAAAAAGGTTGGGGACCACTGCCGTAGATCCTTCTTCTGACCAGGTGGCCAACTCCCATCCCCATCAGTTCTTATATTGAGCTTCATCTACACTGGAAGTGAAAACAGAGATCTCTAGAAGTCTGTGTGTTAGTTACCTGTTGCTGTGTAACAAGCGACCCCAGAACTTAGTGGCCGAAACAACAATCATCCTTTATTGTTTCTCACAGTTTCTGTGCATCAGGATTTCAGTCAGGGCACAGCAGGGATGGCCTGTCTCTGCAATGTGACCTCTGGGGCCTCACAGGGAAGACTCACAGGGGGTCCAAGTCATCTGAAGGCTCGTCACCGTCGTATCTGGTAGCTGAGGGTGGCTGTTAGCTGCAGGCCCGCTTGGGCTGTGGGCCAGACAACCACATGTGACATCTTCATGTGGCCTGGGCTCCTCACAATATGATGGCTGGCTTCAAAGTGTAGTCATTTTGGGTCAAAGAGAATGCCAGGCAGAGCTGTACACCTTTTGTGACCTTGGCAGGTATACAGAGTCATTTTCACCGTCTACTGGCCGAGGGGATTACAAAGGCCCTGTTCAAGGGGAGAGAGCAGAGACCCTCCCCCCCATTGCAGATGTGTCCAATCACGTGTGAGAGCACGGGGGATGGGAAGTGTCTTGGTCAGAACAACGCAGTCTGCCGTGGCTACCGCTCTGTGTGACCAGATTTATGGTGGACATGGTGGGTTTGCTATTGACCTTCAGTGGCAAAGAAACCTCCTGAATGAAGACTGATGGGGCTCTGGGGGACCTGCAGTGACACCTCCTGAGTGAACACTGATGGGGCTCTGGGGGACCCGCGGTGACACCTCCTGAGTGAAGACTGATGGGGATCTCGGGGACCTGCGGTGACACCTCCTGAGTGGAGACTGATGGGGCTCTGGGGGACCCGCAGTGACACCTCCTGAGTGAACGCTGATGGGGCTCTGGGGGACCCGCAGTGACTCCTCCTGAATGAAGGCTGATGGGGCTCTGGGGGACCTGCAGTGACACCTCCTGAGTGAACACTGATGGGGCTCTGGGGGACCTGCGGTGACACCTCCTGAGTGAAGACTGATGGGGATCTCGGGGACCTGCGGTGACACCTCCTGAGTGGAGACTGATGGGGCTCTGGGGGACCCGCAGTGACACCTCCTGAGTGAACGCTGATGGGGCTCTGGGGGACCCGCAGTGACTCCTCCTGAGTGAAGACTGATGGGGCTCTGGGGGACCTGCAGTGACACCTCCTGAATGAAGACTGATGGGGCTCTGGGGGACCTGCGGTGACACCTCCTGAATGAAGACTGATGGGGCTCTGGGGGACCCGCGGTGACACCTCCTGAATGAAGACTGATGGGGCTCTGGGGGACCCGCGGTGACACCTCCTGAATGAAGACTGATGGGGCTCTGGGGGACCTGCGGTGACACCTCCTGAATGAAGACTGATGGGGCTCTGGGGGACCCACGGTGACACCTCCTGAGTGAACACTGATGGGGCTCTGGGGGACCCGCGGTGACACCTCCTGAGTGAACACTGATGGGGCTCTGGGGGACCCGTGGTGACACCTCCTGAGTGAACACTGATGGGGCTCTGGGGGACCCGCGGTGACACCTCCTGAGTGAACACTGATAGGGGTCTGGGGGACCCGCGGTGACACCTCCTGAGTGGAGACTGATGGGGCTCTGGGGGACCCGCGGTGACACCTCCTGAGTGGAGACTGATGGGGCTCTGGGGGACCCGCGGTGACACCTCCTGAGTGGAGACTGATGGGGCTCTGGGGGACCCGCGGTGACACCTCCTGAGTGGAGACTGATGGGGCTCTGGGGGACCCGCGGTGACACCTCCTGAGTGAACACTGATGGGGCTCTGGGGGACCCGCGGTGACACCTCCTGAGTGAACACTGATGGGGCTCTGGGGGACCCGCGGTGACACCTCCTGAGTGGAGACTGATGGGGCTCTGGGGGACCCGCGGTGACACCTCCTGAGTGAACACTGATGGGGCTCTGGGGGACCCGCGGTGACACCTCCTGAGTGAACACTGATGGGGCTCTGGGGGACCCGCGGTGACACCTCCTGAGTGGAGACTGATGGGGCTCTGGGGGACCCGCGGTGACACCTCCTGAGTGAACACTGATGGGGGTCTGGGGGACCCGCGGTGACACCTCCTGAGTGGAGACTGATGGGGGTCTGGGGGACCCGCGGTGACACCTCCTGAGTGGAGACTGATGGGGCTCTGGGGGACCCGCGGTGACACCTCCTGAGTGGAGACTGATGGGGCTCTGGGGGACCCGCGGTGACACCTCCTGAGTGAAGACTGATGGGGCTCTGGGGGACCCGCGGTGACACCTCCTGAGTGAAGACTGATGGGGCTCTGGGGGACCCGCGGTGACACCTCCTGAGTGAAGACTGATGGGGCTCTGGGGGACCCGCGGTGACACCTCCTGAGTGAAGACTGATGGGGCTCTGGGGGACCCGCGGTGACACCTCCTGAGTGAACACTGATGGGGCTCTGGGGGACCCGCGGTGACACCTCCTGAGTGAACACTGATGGGGCTCTGGGGGACCCGCAGTGACACCTCCTGAGTGAACACTGATGGGGCTCTGGGGGACCCGCAGTGACACCTCCTGAGTGAACACTGATGGGGCTCTGGGGGACCCGCAGTGACACCTCCTGAGTGAACACTGATGGGGCTCTGGGGGACCCGCGGTGACACCTCCTGAGTGAACACTGATGGGGCTCTGGGGGACCCGCGGTGACACCTCCTGAGTGGAGACTGATGGGGCTCTGGGGGACCCGCAGTGACACCTCCTGAATGAAGACTGATGGGCTCTGGGGGACCCGCAGTGACACCTCCTGAGTGAACACTGATGGGGCTCTGGGGGACCTGCAGTGACACCTCCTGAGTGAACACTGATGGGGCTCTGGGGGACCTGCAGTGACACCTCCTGAGTGAACACGAATGGGGCTCTGGGGGACCTGCAGTGACACCTCCTGAGTGAACACTGATGGGGCTCTGGGGGACCCGCGGTGACACCTCCTGAGTGAACACTGATGGGGCTCTGGGGGACCTGCAGTGACACCTCCTGAGTGAACACGAATGGGGCTCTGGGGGACCTGCAGTGACACCTCCTGAGTGAACACTGATGGGGCTCTGGGGGACCTGCAGTGACTCCAGTCTCTTGTGGTATACAACAGTGGTTGGGCCATTCAGTGAAAGTCCAGAAGAACTTGCCAACTGGAAAGAGAGGTGAGCCGATTGCTGGACTCTTCTCCTAGCTGGGCTTTCGGATAAACACCTGGGGAGCACAGGGCTCAGCAAGTCAAGAGCCGGCTAGAGCGACGGCATGGAAATGACACCCTGCACTTTACTCAGTTTGATATTTTTATGAGCACCGTCCCACCTGACTCACCGGCCAGCACAGCGATCGCGGTGTGGATGGCTTTGCACAGAGATTCAGTGGAAAACAAGAAAGACTCCTCTCTGTCCAAGGATTCTGTGTTCTAGTTGGAGAAGACAGGCCGTAAACAAAACGGAACAGGCACAGTGACAAGTAAGAAAATATGAGCTCGCGTTGGGCGTTCTGGAAACACTAGCACAATGGCGGTCCCAGCGCAGTGGTGCATTCAGAGTGTGTGATAACTGCCTCTCCAGGACTTCTGGGGGACACATCCTGTGGACGGAGGAACTGAAAACTCACTGGGGAGACCCTGGGGCTCTGTGACACCAGTGCCCTGCAGAAGTCTCACAGGGTGGCCTAGCAGCAAAGCCAAAGGAACCCCGGGCCCTGCTTGGCTCCAGGCTGTGGTGGCCCGTCCAGTCCCACAGGTCAGTCAGCGGAGGGGTCCAGGCTGGGCCAGGCGCTCTCTCCACCTGGGGCCTTGACTGGCGAGGCGACCCCTCAGGGTGTCCCCCTCTGCGTCCTCCTCAGCTCCCCTCCCACCGTCCCTACGAAAGACAACGGGAAACACACCAGTGCTCGCAGTTCGGGGCGCTTGTCGTATTTTCTAAGTGGTAGGGCTGTGGTTTCTAATTTCTCATACATTGTATTCATTTTAACTTCCTTCTTACTGTTTCTGCACTCTCCGATTTTCTTCGGTGAGCATGCATTACTCTGTACTCAAAAAAGAATAATGCACAATTTTTTTAAAAAGCAACTCTTGTTACGCCGCAGCTTAAAACCCACCTTTGGATCTTCACCGGTTCTCCATTGCCAGTCAGCGGCCTGGCCCTCAGCCTTGATGAGCCCATCTCCTCACTCTAGCCTGAGCCCTCCCCCCGCCCTCCTCAGCCTCCGCCCCGCCCACGCCCCACTCCTGGCACCTGCCCCCCCCCCCACTCACACCCCACCTCACCTGGCTGTCCTGGGACCCGCCCCAGCACTGCCGCCCACATGCCCTCTGCCTGAACCCCGCCCTTTCCCGGGAGCCTCGCGGTTGCTGGCAGGGCTCGCAGTACGCTGTCTTTAGGAGACATTCAGGCTTTGCCTCTGCTGAGTCTGTCTGGCACCCTCTGGCACCCAGCCTCCTGCTAGAGCCCTGCACACACTGCATCACCGAGCTGTTCTCGGGTGCCCTCTTTCCTAGACTGGTCGTGCCCTGTGACAGGTGCAGTGTCTTTATTTTGTGAGGATTTTTTTTTTTTCAGTAAGTGAGAGTAGACTGAGAGACAGACTCCTGCATGTACCCTGACTGGGGTCCACCGGGCAAGCCCCCTAAGGGTCAATGCTTTGCACATCTGGGCTGCTGCTCCATTGCTCAACAACTGAACCATCTTTTAGTGCCTGAGGTGGAAACCATGGAGCCATCCTCAGCACCCGGGGCTAACTACTCGATTTTGAGCCATGACTACAGGAGGAGAAGAGAGAGAGAGAGAGATAAAGAGAGAGAGAGAGAGAGAAACAGGTGGGGGAGTGATGGAGAAGCAGATGGTCACTTCTCCTGTGTGCCCTGACTGGGAATCGAACCTGGGACTTCCACATGCTGGGTCAACACTCTACCACTGAGCCAACCGGCCAGGGCCTCACTAGGATTTTTGTTCTTTTTTGGTGTCCTTAGTGCTCAGCTTAAGGTTAGACACACAGCAAGAGACCCATGAAATTACTCATTAGCTGTTTACTTGAGTTTCAGGATGCCTCTGCAACCATTGTAGATCACTGTCATCTTTCCTTTTTTTCTCTTTTCTTTTCCAATAAACACAGCTCGGGAATAAGACCACAGAGTCCTACATGCCATGGGCCTTCCTAAACATAAACGACTCTGGTGTGGTGTTACCAGAAGCCGGTCACCCCCCTCCCTGTGCTGGCCTGACACTCTGCCTGGAAACCTTCCCTCTCTCTGGAGCCCAACACATCTGTGCCCCCAAACTCCTGGGGGGCTCTCTGAGCCTTGCGCCATAGGTACTCACTTCACACTTGTGGAGGGAATGATTGCACACCTGGGTAGTCCACGTGCTGTGAATGGTGGACCACATGGAGCCCTCCGGAGAGTGTTGTCTCCTGCACTGGGCACCTGACCGGAGGGGTGAGCGGGGCTCCAGGCCCTGAGCCTGGGCGTGGGCTGCGGGCCGGGAGCGGGGGCGTCCGCAGTCACACCACTGTCACGTGAGCTGACGCACAGAGCCGCGCACTTCAGAAGCGCCGGCCTTTCGGCCTCCCCGCATTAAACCCCAGATTCACCGCTGGTTTTGAGTTCTGCTCTGCCGTGTCTCCAGTTTCGCTCGCCCTGGGACCCAAGAGTTGCAGAGTGTCACCCTTTAGGAATGCAAAAACGATTGGTGTCCCAGCACAGCTTTGCTTAATAATACACTACAAATTCAGGGAGCTCGTTTAGGTAAAACAGTTTTCCCTTCTCATGCATTTGCTACTTTCTCCAAACAAATTCTAGGAAAGATTGCAACATCAGCAATTTGACAATTTGGAACTTTAAGAGAGAGTCTAGAGTCTGAAATTTCATGTCTTTTCTGATTGAAAACAAAAGAAAAACCTTTGAAGTGTATAAATTTGTGCTTGGCAGGGCTTTCGTCTGGCCTGGGTTCATTCTTCACAGACCGCGCTGAGCAAGGAGCATTGCTCCTCCGCCCTTCGCTGCCGGGACTCTGCCCGCTGACCCTTTCACACGCCCGGGCACGGGTCCCCCAGGAGAGGGGCAGCAGGCCTTCCATCACGGCCGACCACGGGCAGGAGTCCTCCTGACAGTCCCCTCTCCACCTTCCTAACCGACCTCTCCCCAACCAGAGTGACGCACATGGAATGTGACTCGCAGCAGCAGGCGGCTGGTGACGTGCCTTCAGAGGCTGGACCCTGGGGCCAGTGTCCCTCGTGCCAGTGTCCCCTCTCTCTCCCTGGAGGCTCTGGCATGGAGCTGGACGCGTCTGACACCTCAGGGGACCGGACAAGTGCCTGCGTCACTGGGAGACTTGAGGGCCTTGCTCCTTCCGGTGGCTCGGCCTCATGTCGTGTGATGTCACGATGGCCAGTTGACACACTAGCTTCCTAGAGGACCGGGTGCACAACCACTGCCGTCCCAGAATGGTCGGAGAAAGTAGCACTCGAAGCCTGGAAGGAGGAAGGGTCAGCCTAGTGCGTGGAATGGCTGAGTGTGCCCTGACCTCTCAGAAAACAAGGGTACAGCACCTGTCCTCCCAGGACACAAACATAGCGGGGCCTCCGGGGCGTCCCCTCACCTGTCACTCTGGGGACTGTGGGGGGGGGGCCCAGTAGGGTCAGGACTTTGCATGATTTTGAAGCTGGAAAGACTTTAGGGACAAAAAAGGATTATTGCCTTCCGAGGTAGAGATTAGACCAGGGGTCCCCAAACTACGGCCCGCGGGCCACATGCGGCCCCCTGAGGCCATTTATCCGGCCCCTGCTGCACCTCCGATAGGGGCACCTCTTTCATTGGTGATCAGTGAGAAGAGCACTGTATATGGCGACGCCACAAAGCGCAGTGTCACTCACGTGCAGTACTACTTCCGGTGACGCAGGACGCAAGCCTCACTGCTCTGGAAGCACATCTATCACTTGTTACGGCTAGCAGTGACAAATATGGAACTGGACATTGACCATCTCATTAGCCAAAAGCAGGCCCATAGTTCCCATTGAAATACTGGTCAGTTTGTTGATTTAAATTTACTTGTTCTTTATTTTAAACATTGTATTTGTTCCCTTTTTTTTTTTTTACTTTAAAATAAGATATGTGCAGTGTGCATAGGGATTTGTTCATAGTTTTTCTATAGTCTGGCCCTCCAACGGTCTGAGGGACAGTGAACTGGCCCCTTGTGCAAAAAGTTTGGGGACCCCTGGATTAGACCATCTTCTCCTCTCCCTTTGGTCCCAGAAGGACCCTCCAGAGCCCGCGGGAAACCAGACTGCAGCGAAGGAACCCTATGGAGCCGCTCCAGGCGAGACGTCACCGCGCATGTCCTGGCCCTGTCCTCCTCGGACCTGGCTGTCCTGTGCCTGTATGTTACGCTCTCTGTCTGGAAGCTAAAAGCAGCAGGGACATGTGGCCGATCTGCTGTTCCCCGGACCCTGGAGGGAAGGGAAGGAGAAGGGGTTGGAGCAGCGAGGCTCACACCTCACTGTCCCCACCGCGCTGGGCGCCGCTGCCCTCTGGGTGGTGTTTCCTCAGACTGAGCACGTGGGGCTGCAGGGCGAGGACGTGGTGACTTTGCAGTCGTCTGATGGACTGTGATTGTCTTGTTCAGGCCATGAAGCCAGAACACGTCTGGGCGGGAGGGGCTTTTTACCAGAAGGGAGCGGATGTTCCCAGCTGTGGTCATGGGGGGGGGGGGGGAAAGGCTAGTCTCGGAGTGGAATATCTAGCAAAGGAAGGCAGATGAGTGATGGGGAGTGGCAGCATTTCTGGGGGTGCGTGTGACCCACATGGCTGTGGGGGGGCCAGGCAGGAGCTCTCTAGCAGGGCACCCCTGGGGTCAGGCTGGGGCCTGCGTGGGGACCCAGGAGCAGACCCCTCAGGAGCAACCGGGGTGCTCTGTGCTGTGCTTTCCTGACCCCACGGCTCTCGGTGAGGTGTCATCCGGGGCAGAGCCCCGCCTCAGGGGCGCCGTGGAGAGCCGTGAGCACCAGCACGGTGACCTCCAGGGCCACCGGCAGCCGTCGGTGCAGCAGTGGAGTGGGCCGTGAGCCAGGGACTTAGCCACGTACCCTGGGCAGTGAGGGGGAGAAGGCAGCTTCTAAAACGGCCCGGCAGGACCCCACGCTGGCGTTCACACTCTAGGAGATCCATCCTCTCAAGAGTGTGGGCAGGAACTGGGACTTGCTTCTGATCAAGATAATCTGGCAAAGGCGACGGGGCATCGGCTCTCTGATTAGGATATGTAGGGTGTGACACAATCTTATTAGCAGACTCTATTGCTTTTCTTTCTTTAAAATAATTTTTTTTTTAATTTTTGAAGTGTGGTTCACATACAATATGATATTGGCGTTCGGTGTTCAGCATAGTGCTTTCACATTTATTTATATAACTGCAAAGTTAACCTAGGACCCCTATGACACCATCCGTAGTTACTGCAATATTACCGACTGTCGCCTACACTGCACATGATGTCCCCACAACTGTTTTTATAACTGGCCATCTGTGCTCCTTAATCCCTTCTTCTCTGTCACCCGTCCCCTCCCCACCTCCCACCGGGCGACTGTCAGTCTGTGCTCTGTGTCTATGAGTTTGTTTCTGTTTTGTTTGTTTACTTTGTTTTTTAGATTCCACATATAAGTGAAACATACGGTATTTGTCTTCCTCTGTCTGACTTGTTTCGCTTCGCTGAACACCCTCCAGGCCCGTCCACGCCATTACAGATGGCCGGAGTTCACTCCTTCCTGGGCAGGGTCGTACTCATTGTACACAAGCACCACCTCTTATCCACTCACCTGTTGATGGGCACTTGGGTAGCTTTCCTGTCTTGGCTACTAAATAATGGTGCAGTGAACCTAGGGGTGCACATGTCTTTTCAATTTGGTGTTTTGAATTTCTTGGGATAAATACCCAGAAGTGGAATAGCGGGGTCTTTCTTTTCTTTTCTTTTTTTTTTTTTTTTTTTTTTTTTTTGCATTTTTCTGAAGCTGGAAACAGGGAGAGACAGTCAGACAGACTCCCGCATGCGCCCGACCGGGATCCACCCGGCACGCCCACCAGGGGGCGACGCTCTGCCCACCAGGGGGCAATGCTCTGCCCATCCTGGGCGTCGCCATGTTGCAACCCTCCTGGGTGTCGCCATGTTGCGACCAGAGCCACTCTAGCGCCTGGGGCAGAGGCCACAGAGCCATCCCCAGCGCCCGGGCCATCTTTGCTCCAATGGAGCCTTGGCTGCGGGTGGGGAAGAGAGAGACAGAGAGGAAGGCGCGGCGGAGGGGTGGAGAAGCAAATGGGCGCTTCTCCTGTGTGCCCTGGCCGGGAATCGAACCCGGGTCCTCCGCACGCTAGGCCGACGCTCTACTGCTGAGCCAACCGGCCAGGGCCAACGGGGTCTTTCTTTGTCTCTTGTTATAGCCTTTGCTTTAAATTCTATTTTGGGTGATATAAGTATTGCGACCTCAGCTCTCTTTTTGGTCATTTCTATTTGCATAAAATACCTTTTCTCATCCCTTTGCTTTCAGTCTGTGTGTGTCTTTCCATCTGAAGCGAGTCTCTTGCAGGCAGCACATGTAAGGGGCTGGTTTTGTTATTCATTCAGCCTCCGTATGCCTTTTCATTGAAGCATTTAACCCATTTACATTAAAAAATGTTTAGAGATTTATTTATTGACTTGAGAGAGAGAGATTGGGAGAGAGAGAGAGAGGGGAATAGGAGCAGAAAGCCTCAACTCACAGTAGCCCTCCTCTCGTACGTGCTTGACCGGGCGCGCCCGGAGCCTCGAACCAGCGATGCCCGCATTCCGGGTCAGTGCTTCATCCACTGCGCCACCGTGGGCCAAGCTACATTTAAAGTAATAATTGATAGCTATATAGTTATTGGCATTTTATTATTCCTATTTGTTGTCTTTTTTTCCTTCTTCTTATAGAAGTCCCTTGAACACTTCTTGTAATACTGGTTTGGTGGTGATGAACTCCTTTAGCTTTTTCTTGTCTGAGGTCTGCTGCTTTCTTGACCAGCCTTCAGGAATCCACAGTGGAGAGGCCCATGTGGCACGGAGTGGACAGGGGTCGCTGGCCAGCGGCCAGCAGCCAGCAGGGGATGGAAGCCTGCCTGCAACCACTTGAACTTGGATGTGGCTCTGTCCCCAGGGAGCCTTCAAATGAGACCCCAGCCCTGGCTGAGAATTTCATTGCAGCCTGTGATGAGAAGCAGAGGACTCAGACAAGCCGTGCCTGGATTTCTGGCTCGCAGAACCTGGAAAAGAATAAACGTGTTGTTTTAAACCTTTGCTTTGTGGTTATTTGTTACGCAATAACAGGTAACGGATATAACTAGTACCTTAAAAACAAGCTAAAAATATCTGAGGGCATGTGATTGGAGGGTGTTTTATGGACAGTTAGGGCTCTGGGGAGCTGATGCTATAAAAATATGACATTAAAAAGAAGAGCAGTGAATTTTGTACGCATAGGCGGATGAGGTTAGAAGAACCTGGTGATTTGAGAAGTTGCTCGTGGATGATTTATTTCTCAGAACCGCGTGTCCCGCCCTTGGCGCAGAACCCTGTCTCTTTTCTAGGCATTCTGCTACCGTCCCCCCTGCATCCTGCTCTCCTGCCTTCCTTGGGGACCAGGGACTCAGTGGGGCCATGTGCCTGTCTTTGATTTTAGTTGATTCCAAAGGACTTAACTCCCATTTGGCTGCTTTCGTGGAATCTAATGATCGAGTGCTGCTCCCCACGCTCAGGGCTGGGTTCGGGGACTTCACATCCCAAGGGGACCCAGAACCTCTAAGCCTTCGTATGTCCAGAGAGGGAAGCTAGATGTGGCATGCAGCTGTTTAAGAAAGACTTGGAGCAATCACTGTGTAATTCAGAACGAGTTCATCAGAGGAACGGTATTTAAGGGAATATTGTACGACTTTAAACTCCGAAGCCTTGGGAGGCCAGCCAGCACCCCTCACCCCCGCCTGCTTGTTGGAATCCCTGTTTCAGAAGGAATTCGGGAGAGAACATGGGAGAGGATGCAGGCCCGCCCCGCCTGGCAGTGTCACTGTGGCCTGTCATCTTTTCACCACATGTGATCTTTGGTATCCGTTCCTGCTGGTGGTAATTCCAAGTGAGGCCCTCCACCGCCAAGAGTCTGGAGAAAGCCCAGGGGCCCTGTGTCACCAAAGGGGAAGCTGTCACCTCCTACCACCCCATCCCACGTTTCTGACTGCACACTTCTGATCCACAATTTTTGTACTGTTTCCTGTAGAGAAGAACAAACGCTACTTCCGTCCTCCCTTGAGCACAGCTGTCTTACTATCGATAGTTTAGAAACGTTTCCCTGAGCTTTTCAACTCATTCTTGACATCGTATAAAGTGTAGGATCTTTGTCAACCGTGATAACATCTCTACCAGCTTCCTTCCCAGAGGGGATGTTCCGGACACACCTGCTTGGGCCCTCTGAGCACCGGTGGTCTCATCAAGTCTGATTCCTCTTGAAGAAGAGCAGAGCTGGACGACATGGTTATAACCCCACGCCCCACGTCCGGAGCATTTTCTGTAAGAGGGGACTGTAGTTCTGAACAGGCATCAAGGAGAACTAAGTCCTCTTTTACAGTTCATGCCTGACGTTGGAAGAACTTTCTGTGGAGTAGCTGCTACATTTCAAACCGTGTTTCTCTTGCACGGACCACATGTGTCCAGGGCCAGGCACCAGAGGACCCATTCATGTGGCCATAATGCCCCATGCTCTTGTCTCTCCGTGTCTGACCCGAATGAGTCAGCAGGTGGACGAGAGGCTTCCTGGAAGCCTCCCCTGTGTGGGGACAGCTGGCAGTGACAACTACGCAGGGCTGGCTGTGAGCTGTGGACGCCTATCCCTCGAAGCCCAACTCAGCTTCTCTTTATGCAGATCCCACAATGCCTTCTGCCTCTTCAGCGCCCCCACCTGGGGGGGAAGCGTGACAGAGGGGACAGTTGAAGTACAGAGAGACAATTCTCTTGCCCACGAGCAGCCAGAATATCCTGCTTCACACACTTTCCCGAAAACGTGTCCTGTGCACAAGTGGCTAGGGTCCCCCCAGGGCTCGGAAGGAGCCTGGTTGCTGTGGGCAGGGCCCAAGGTTGATGGGCTGGTGGCTGGAAAATCGAACCTTTGCTCAAATAGACTGGTTTCTCAGAAGGCCTGTTTTCAAGGTCTTAGATTTTGTTTTTATTCCTAGAGAGAGCTGTTTCTAATTCCTTTTCTCTTTTGCACATTTTTAAATTTTTCTCCTGATTCTCACTGTGGCACTTGGCCGGCTTCCCACATGCTGACGTAAAGTACTTAGCATTTTTGATTGAAGTTTATGATTGTTATTCGGAACGTGTGGAGGCATCAAATATGAGAACCGTTTCGGTCAGTCTGGTGCAGAAGCTGGCGGACGGGCGGCTCCCTCTGCCCACGGGGCAGGCCTTTGCTCCCAGGTCAGCTCCTGCTCGGGGCTCCGGGCCCTTGGTCCAGGGATGGTGCTTCAGGGTGCCCGAAAGGAGGTTTACTCCCAGGAAGCCGTTATGTTTTAAGTCACCAGATTCAAAAAGGAAGTGGAACAATGTAAACCCCCGGTATTTCTAACATGTTGAATAAATACAATGTTATAAAATATAGGATGCTGGCCAGTGTGCGGTTTCCTAACTCCACTCGTTCTCACTCGTGACCCTGATAAATGAATTGTGGCCGCCTCTGCTGGGCCCAGGTGCACATGGAAATTCCAAGCCACACACCTGGGCTGGCTTTTACTCACACTGGGCCTGGGGACAAGTCAGCAACAGCCCAAGGTTCCCTAAGATCTGCCTCCGGCTCCTCTGTCTGCTGACTGCTTGTTGGGCTTGGCCACGAATAAACCTCTGGTAGAGTCGAGCCTGTGGCAATTCAGGGATTAGGAAGGGTGGTGGGTGTGGCTCCGCCCCTCCGCCCCGGTGTCAGTCTGTCCAGACTTTTTTCACAGACCTCAGTAAGGTGTGAGTGTGGCCTCTGAGAGCCAGAGGTGTGGTCTGCCCGCATTTTGGGCACTTTCCACCGAGTCTCCTGTGAGTGGAAGCACCAGTCATAGACTTGGGAGAGTGTGGGAGGGAGCTGCAGTCTCAACACCAGAAAACTGAGTCACTGACGTGGCCCCTGCTTCCTGGCCTCTCAGAACCACCCATCGCCATCCCGGGGGTAGGAGAGACTCCCGAGGGTGAGGCAGAGGTTTCCCCAGGCTGATGCCACTCAGAGGGGACTGCGCCACCCAAGAAAGGTGGCGACTGCAGTACTGGAGAATGACTCAGCACAAGGGTTCTGGTGGCCGTGCCCCACAGTGTCTCTTTCTGAGCCTCCAACTCCACACTCACCTCACACAACTCTAGTCCTCTAGCCTCCCCTCTGCCGGCCGGAGCCCCGGGTAAGTGGCTGTGAACGGGGTTTTCTGTGCGGGCCCTTTATGACGGTGCCTCTGTCTCCGAGAGCTCTGGCTCTTCTGCTCCTCGGCTGTTTTCACCACCAAATGCTGTGTGGGCACCTCTTCCAGGCTGCAGGCTGGGGGCTCCAGGCCTGGGGCTGAGGACCTTCCCCTCTCAGGGCGACCCTCCCTGCGGTGAGTCCCTCTGGACCCTCAGCCACCGCTTGCTCCTGAGAGCAGGGCCGTCCCCTCCGCGTCTCCGCCCTTCCTGCCCGTCTCGTGTGGCTTCTTCCTTGATCCTTGGGTACAGGCTTGTCTTCCTTCAGTCCTGGGTTGGTTTTTCAAGATGATTGTTCTTAAATTTAATTGTAACTCCAGTTTGGCCCTGGGAGGTGGCCGTTGGAATGTCCGCCTACTCTGTCGCCACCTTGGAATCGCCTAAGTCTTTCATTGTGTCTCACTTTTCTCCTTCCACATTTTAAATTTATTTTCCTCCTGGCCTGTATTGAATGGATATGAGCAGGAGATTCTAGAAGTTTTCTAGAATTCTGGAGCTCCAAGTTGGGGCCTCAGGGGACTGTGGTCGGAGTGTGGGACTTGAGCCTCTAGCACCCGCAGGGTGGCTCTGCCTGGTGCAGGTAATGTGCAAGATTTTATTTATAGAAAGGGCTGTACTGTTTTTTTTTATTAGTTGTTTGTTTTCTTTTTTACTTTTTGAAAAAACACTTTTTATGATATAATCCCCCAGAATATATGAGATATTCTCTTCCACCCTGGCTGTTTAAGTACTTGGTGGGTTTCCATCCCCTTGATGTGTCTGTTATGGTTCCCTATTCACTCTACACCCTTTTATTCTGGGTGGCCCAAAACAAGCTGGGTACCCAGTATGGTCACATTATGCTAAAGGAGGCTTTTTAAAAACACAATCGTCTATAATGCCTTAAAAACCTAAAGGGATGATTTAGTTACCATGTATTTTCACAAATCTCATGTTAATAGCAACTGTGGATCCGATTGTACAATTACAAGCTTTTAAAATAACTGTTGAACTTCGTTTTTTTAAATTAAGTAAATCTGGACAGTAGACTTTTGGTAGAAATGCATTTTCTACAAGGAGGAAATGGACTGTGGAGAAAGAATTGGCTCCCAAACCTTCCAACCAGACTGACCATGCTTACCCACTCCCTCCCCAAACCCAAGTGTAAATTGATCCCTCAGCAAAAGAAAGAAAAGACATTCCATTTCTGTGACTTATGTGGAAAAAAGAACAATGTCTCCGCCCCCAGCCCGCGACCATCTCCGACATTCCTGTAACGGGTGAGAAGGTGGACCTCGCAGCGGGCGCTCTGGGCGCGGTGGGCGGGCTCCCTGGGGAGTTTATCTCCTTCACTGCTCAGTCCTCCGGTCTCCCTTCTCCTTCCTCTGCTCCTCATAGGCTTTCTTTTCGTTTGAGCTGATAATTGATCGTTTCTTCCCTGTCAGCCAACTGAAACATTTTACGATGTTTGCAAACAACTCAACAGCATCTGGTGGTTCCTTTTCACAAATTCTTTCAATATGAATCCAATGTGTCCGGGCAAAGCTGGGGACAGAAACCCAACTAAACCCAGAAGTATTTGCAAAGGAATTCCCCAGGCTGTGTGCAGTTAGCTTCCTTAGTATCCGTCACACTCTTCTAGAAAGGCAGATGCGTTTGTGAAGTGGCAGTGCTCATGTCACAAGGGCTGGGGCGGGGCGAGCATGCATGGGGACATGAGGGTGTGGGGAGCATGGGTGGGACAGAGGCTGTGCCCCAACCTGGTGCTCAGACATTGAGACACTCATTCCCTGACAGGTGCTCATTCACCCAGGGGTGGGCGCACAGGGTGTCCTCCATGAAGGAGATCCATTCTACAGAGAAACATGGGAGTACTTCAGGTGGTGTCACAGCCCCTCACACCCACAAGCAAGCCCAGCGACGCCGCTCTGGTCCGCCCCGTCGCTCCTGTACAAGAAGGCGTGGAAGACTGCAGGGAAGAATGATGCTATTACAGGCACATGTTTAGATCAGCTCTAACATACATAAGAAAGGAAACCATTCACAAACTTTGGCACTTGAATATTAACCCATCACATTCTTTAGAAAGGATCCCTGCAAATGCATGCCTTCCCGTAACAAGTTCAAGGGCAAAAGCAGGAAAAGGTGGCACATCAAATGAAGATAATTAAGGAAAGTTTAATATTGTGATTATTTGAAAAAATATAGATAAGTTTAAAAGAACTCAGCCTGGAACAGTAAAGCACAACAGGGCCAGAGACAGCAAGGAGACTTCATTCCCCCTGAGGCTGAGGGGGAAGGGCAGCAGTGGGCAGATTCCTGAGACTGCTGGGAGGTTCTGGGGAGAGCTTCAGCCTTTGGGGAAACCACCGGCACCCTGAAGCTCAGTCCCTTCTGTCTCCTGAGTTCTCGTAAGAGGCACTGTGAGCCAGAGTGCGAGGGCTGCTGTTGAAGCAGCCACAGAACCCGGCCTCCCTGGGCACAGAGCAAGGTGGACAGTAGGTCAGAGGACCCAGGGGAAGGTGTCCAGCACAGGTATCTTCTCCAGTTCCGACAGGACAGGGCTGTCCATCAGCCAGAGGACCAGGGCGACCTGGTTCACCGTTTGGGTGATCAGAATCTGAAGCGTAAGAGCTCATTTCCTCCCAGTCATTACGTGAAGCAAGTGCTACTCTAGTGAAGGACTCACTCTGCGTTCTCTCTCACACGCCCGACTGTGAGCCCCCTGAAGCCTGTACCTGCCTCTCTGCACACAGTCTACTGCAGGGTGTCTGACATACGACAAATGTTCGATAGATGGCAATGGAGTGAACATGTGAATGTTCCAGGCACGACTAAATTGAAGCCCTGTTCCTTTGAACTCTTTCCTTTGGTCAGAATCAGTCTTTAAGAATGGTACAAGCCCTGGCCGGTTGGCTCAGTGGTAGAGCGTCGGCCTGGCGTGCGGAAGTCCCGGGTTCGATTGCCGGCCAGGGCACACAGGAGAGGCATCCATCTGCTTCTCCACCCCTCCCCCTCTCCTTCCTCTCTGTCTCTCTCTTCCCCTCCCGCAGCCGAGGCTCCATTGGAGCAAAGATGGCCCGGGCACTGGGGATGGCTCTGTGGCCTCTGCCCCAGGCGTTAGAGTGGCTCTGGTCACGACAGAGCGACGCCCCGGATGGGCAGAGCATCGCCCCCTGGTGGGCGTGCCGGGTGGATCCTGGTCAGGCGCATGCAGGAGTCTGTCTGACTGCCTCCCCGTTTCCAGCTTCAGAAAAATACAAAAACAAAACAAAACAAACAAACAAAAAAAACGAATGGTACAGAATTGGCCCTGGTCTGTTGGCTCCGCGGTGGAGCATCAGCCTGGCATGTGAAAGTCCCGGGTGTGATTCCCAGTCAGGGCACATAGGAGAAGCGCCCATCTGCTTCTCCACCCTTCCCCCTCTCCTTTCTCTCTATCTCTCTCTTCCCCTCTCGCAGCCAGGGCTCCATTGGAGCAAAGTTGGCCCAGGCACTGAGGATGGCTCCATGGCCTCTGCTTCAGGTGCTAGAATGGCTCTGGCTGCGATGGAGCAATGCCCCAGATGGGCAGAGCATAACCCTCTGGTGGGCATGCCAGGTGGATCCCAGTTGGGTGCATGTGGGAGTCTGACTGCCTCCCTGCTTCTAACTTTGGAAAAAAATACAAAATGAAAAATAAAATGAAAGAATGGTGCAGAATTAACGAAATTATGAGTTAGTTTTTTGAAAAGATAAATAAAATTGACAAACCATTAGCTAGATTTACCAAGAATAAAGAGAGAGGACTCAAGAAAATTCTGGACGAGAGAGGAGATACTACAACTGAAATCACAGAAATACAAAGGGTCATAAGAGATTATTATGAACAATTATATACCAACAATTACACACGCCTTAAAGATATGAATAAATTCCCAGAAGCATTTAATCTAGCAAAACTGAATAATGGAAAAATACAAAATCTGAAGAGACTAATAACATGTAAAAGATTGAATCAGTAATCAAACACTTCTCAACAGAGAAAATCTCCAGACCAGATGGCCTTCCAAGGAAATTCTACCAAGCCTTTAAAGAAGCATTGACATCAATCCTTTTCAAATTCTTCCAAAAAATTGAAGAGGAGGGAACATTTTTAAACTCGTTTTACAAGGCCAGCATTTCTATGATATCAAAGCCAGATGAAGACACTACAAGAAAAGAAAACCACAGCCAACATCCCTGATGAAGATAGGTGCAAATATCCTCAACAAAAGACCAGCACACTGAACTCAGCAGTGCATCAAGCTCACACGCCGTGATCAAATGGGAAGCCAGGATGGTTCAACATACACAAATCAATAAATGTAATGTGCAAACATCAATAAAATGAAAGATAGAAATAATGTGATCATCTCAATAGATGCAGAAAAGCATTTGACACACCCAACATCCTTTCATGATAAAAACTCTCAACCAAGCGGGTATAGAAGGAATAAACCTCAACATCACAGCTCATAGCTGAAATCATGCTAAGTGGTGAAAAACGGAAAACTTTCCCTCCGAGACCAGGAGCGAGACGGGTAGCACTGTCTCATCATTCTTCTTTGGCACAATACTGGAAATTATAGTCAGAGCAATTAGACGAGGAAAAGAAACAGAAGCATCCAAACTGGGAAGTGAAATGTCTCTAACTGCAGATGACATGATCTTACCAGAGAAAGTCCTAACGATGCCCCAAAGTATATTGGAACGTATAAACAAATTCAGTAAAGTTTAAAAGATTGGTTGCATTTTTATACAGTAACAATGAGCTGTCTGAAAAAAGAAAATTTAAAAATCCCATTTACCAAAGGAATAAAAAACAATAACATTCTTAGGGATAAATTTAACCAAAGAGGTGAAAGATCTATGTACTGAAATCTATAAGATACTGATGAAAGAAATGGAAGAAAACATAACTAAATGGTGAGATATTCCATGTTCATGGATCAGAACTGTTATCAGTGTTAAAATATTCATAATACTCAAGGCCATCTGTTGATTCAATGCAATCTCTATCAAAATTTCAATGACATTTTTTTTTTTACAGAAATGAAAAAAAAAAAAACGACCCTAAAATTTGTATGGAACCAGAAATGACTAGTCAAAGTAAGCTTGAGAAAGGGCAAAGCCGGGTGTATCACACTTCTTGATTTCAAACTCTACAGTTGGCGTTCCCTGGTGGTCTAGTGGTTAGGATTCGGTGCTCTCACACTCTACAGCTGCTTCTTAACTCGTGATGGGGTTATGTCCCGATAAGCCCATTGGAAGCTGAAAATGTCATTCCTAAGTTGAAAATGTATTCAATACACCCAACCTACTGAACAGTATAGCTTATCCCGGCCTACTTAAACTGTGCTCAGAACAGTTACATTAGTCCATAGTTGCTACTCTATCTCACTGCTACTGCCCAGCATCACAGGAGAGTATCATATCACATATTACTAGCCCAGGAAAAAAAATCAAAATTCAAAATGTGAAGTACACTTGTTATGAAATGCATATCACCTACCCACAGTTGTAAAGTCAAGAAATCATTAAGTCAAATCATTGTAAGTAAGTGACTGACTAGATTACAAAATGAGAGTAATCAAAATATAATGATACTGGCATAAAAATGGACACATAGACCGACAGAACAGAATAAAAACCCCGGGATAAACCCACACGTGTATGGTGAGTACTTACTGTTTGATAAGGGAGCCAAGGACACACAACAGGGAAAGGACAGTCCCTTCAATGAAAGGTGTTAGGAAAACTGGATATTCACACGCAGAAGAATGAAACTGGAACCTTACCTTACACCACTCGCAAAAAGTAACCTGAAATGGATTAAGAGCTTGAACATAAGGCCCCAAATGGTGAAACTCCTAGAAAACAACACAGGGAACAGTCTCCCTGACATTGGGCTTAGCAGTGATTTTATTTTAGACATGACACCAGAGAACACAAGCAACAAGAACAAAACCAACAAGTGGGACTACATGAAGCTAAAAAGTTCTGCACAGTAAAACCGAAACCAAACAAAACCCCAAACCAATAAAATGAAAAGGCAACCTACAGAATGGGAGAGAATATTTGCCAACCCTACGTCTGGTAAGTAATCTCCAAAACATGTGGGAAACTCATACAGCTCAGTAGCAAAACAAAACAAAACAAAACAAAAAAACAAACCCCAGAACCAAAAAGTAAAAACCCCCACAAAAAAAACCCCAGATAATATAACTTAAAAATGAGAAAAGAACTTGAACAATCGTTTCCAAAGCAGACATTCCAGGGGTCAACGAGAACATGAAAAGGTGCTTAACATCACTACTCGTAAGGGAAATGCAAATTAGAGCCACAGTGAGACGGCACTCTACACCTGTCACAATGGATACCATCAAACACGTAAGAGCTAACCAACGCTGGTGAGAACACGGGAAAGGAACCCTTGCACACTGTTGGTGGAAACGTAAATTGGTACAAACATTATTGAAAAACAGCATGAAGGTTCTTCAAAAAATTAATAAACTAATCCATAGAACTATCATATGATCTAGCAATCCCACTCTGGGTATAAATCTGAAAGAAACAAAGTCAGTTTCTCGAGGGCATACCTGCACCTACATATTCGTTACAATGTTATTTACAATCGCCAAGATATGGAAACAACCTAAATTGTTCATTGACATATGAATGGATGCACACACACAATGGAATATTGTTCAACCACGAGAAAGAAGAAAACCCTTCCATCCGTGGCAAGGTGGATGAACCTTGAAGGCATTATGCTAAATAAAGTAAGCCAGACAGAGAAAGAAAAATATTGTATGATCTCACATGAGAAATACTAAAAACCCAGACGCACAGAAACAGTGGCATGGCGGTTGCCAGGTGCTGGGTGGTTGGGGAAATGGGATGTTGGTCAAAGGATACAAATCTCCAGTTACACGAGATAAATAAGTCCTGGGGAAGTAATGTACAAACATGGTGACTATGGTTCCCAATAGTACAGTGTATCCTGGAAAGTGGCCAAGAGACTAAATCTTAAATGTTCTGGCCACTAGCGCCACAATAAAAAAAAGTGGTAATTATGTGAGGTGATAGATGTGTTAGCAAACTTTATTGTGGTGATCCTTTTGTCATCAGATGAATACCACAGATCCTCACCTTTTATACCTTAAACTTACACCGCGTTAAACTGTCCATTGTATCTCAGTAAGTCGAGGGGGAAAAAAGAATGCTGTGTGGTACTGACCTGTAGGTTTAGTTATCAGGGGTAGAGGCAGTTAAGGTATTTGGGATTAAGGTACTTATTGCTAGAGCAGAAATAGGGGGCAGTATTCCAGGTCCGGAGGCTTCATGGACTGGGGGCGTGTTTAGGATGCTGAGCAGCCCGCATGCCCGGAGGTCGGGATCTCAGCGGGGCCTGGAGGGTTTCCTTAGCGCAGCCAGCCGAGCAGGAACGGGCCTCTGTGGGCCGCACTCTCATCTACGCATCTCACTGCAGGGCAAGCTGAAAACCTGTTGATATAATCCTGACACCAGTGGAGACCATAATAAATGGGGCAGGCCGAGCAACAAAGGCAAACGATTCTATGCCTGAACTTGAAAAGCAGATTCTGAGTATATAAACACAAAATACACATGTTTACAGGACTGCTAAAGTGACAACGATTTACCCATTTCTCCTGAGGACGTAAGAAAATAAATCAGGTCATCTCTCAGGCTCATTGTTTTTGGTAAAGTCACACAGATGTGCATGGATGTATACATACGAGTATTTGCAGCGATTTGAGGTTTGCCGCAATAGTTTAACTCTGTAAACCGTGGGGTGCTTCCACCTCGAGGGCGCCATATTTACCCTGAGATGGTGTCTCTGTGTAAATACACTGGCGGGGCTGGGGGTGGGGTGGGGTGGGGCGGGGGTTGGGGGAGTTCGTATTCTTCAGTAGGAGGATCGCCTCCTATTTGGCCTATGTTAGGTGCATCAGTTCTTTCTAAAGCCGGGGATGTGGACCAGTGGAGCACTCTTCCAGAGTAGTGACAGTCCTCACACACGTGATCTTCTTCACAGCTGTCATGTTTGGAGATGTCATTTAAAATAGTTAGGATTTTCTGCCGTATTTCCTTAGGGGAAGAGGAAAATTCATCAATAAAATTAATCACGTCAAACCACTCCCCCTCAATTCTTTTAGGAAAATGAGAATTATCTGTAATAATAGAGAAACCAGTAAGCTAGAAAATGAATTTATAGTATGGATTTTATACCCCTTCTGAACTCCTTCTGCGGGGCTGTGGAAATTGACCAGGCTGTGTAAAATCAACAAGCTGAAATACAGTAGTGAGGACAACCAAGGTATTCAGGGAAAATATCAACATATTTTATGTTTATTACAACATCAATGACCACAACAGAATATTGTCCTAAAATGTAGTTGGTTGACATGTGTCCCCTAAAAAGATACACTGAAGTCCTAAACCCTGTCACCTGTGAGTGTGATCTCATTTGGAAAAGAGTATCTGCAAATATAGTCAAGTTAAGATGAGGTCATCCTGAACTAGGGTGGATCGTAAATCCAATGACTGATGTTTCAGTAAGAAGAGATGGAAAAGATTTAGATAGAGAGAAAGAACGCACAGAGAATGGAGGAAGCCGCAGGAGGACGGCGGCAGAGACTGGAGCGAGGCTACAAGCCAAGGAATGCCGTGGACTGCCGACCTCACCGGAGGCAGGACGAGGCAAAGAAGGACCAGCTCCCTCCTCCTTCCCAGAGCCTCTGGAGAGGAGCTGGCCCTCCATCTCAGACTGCTGGTCTCCAGAACTGTGCGAGAATAAATTCCTGTTCGTAAAGCCAGCTCGTGTGTGGCGGGTTTGTGATGGCGGCTCGAGGAAACTGACACAGTGTAAACGAAAGCAGTGGGGAGACCCACACTTCCTGTTGTGGGCGCAGTGAAAAGCTGGCGTCGGCCCTGCGCTCCCGCCCTGGCACCCCCACACCCAGTCCACGCTGGAGTCCCTTCGGTTGCGCTCCCTGCAGCCCTTGGCTGGTCCATTTGTCCTCCTCCCCATCACCTCTGGTCCAGACCCGGGGGCTCTGGCATCATCTGTGCTTTCCCCACACAGCGGCCATGGTGACCTTAGATCGTAAATCCTACCACCCTGCCCTCCCAGGGCCCTCCCAACCTCCCTGCTCACTTTTACGTAGTTTTAATCGTTTTGTTTAAACCAAAACTCTTGGGAGCGGGCTCTGGTGCCCTTCGTGTTCCGGTGCCCTCCCTGCTCCTCCCTCTCTGGCCCTGGCTCCCTGCTTTCAGGACGCTGCAGCCTGATTTCTGCACCTGGAATTCACCTGACCTCTGCCCGGACCTTTGTCTGTGTCCATCCTGGGCCCAGAGCCTTCACGCCACCTCTCTTAGCTTTGCTCCCTGTCCCTCACGGAGTCGCTCCGTCTGGGTCCTACATGCTCACAGCTTCCTGAACGCGAACACTCGGCACGATTTATGACTACACATTTGTTTGTGGATTACTCGGTAGATGTCTCTCTCCCTCCCACCCCATACGACACCTTCGTGACATCAGCCCCACGGCAGTTCTGCGCCAGGGTCTCACGCGGGGTCTGCACAGACGAGAACGTCTGTGCTGGGCTCCGGGTCCTGCTCTATATCCATCAAGTGCTCCTGTCCTGTAACTAGACCTTTTGAGGAGGAGAAAACCCCACAGAGCATGTACAGGAGATGAATCTTGTTCCTTCTCACCGTCCTCTGCTCACTCTGCCTTCAGTCCTGGAAGAATTCGTGTGTCACCGACACACAGAAACTGACCTCACTATGGATCCAGCCCCAGGCTTGTGGGATCGCGGAGTGATGAGAGCATTGATTGCAAGAAACATTTTCTCATTTAAAAAAACCAAAGAGATCGTAAAGTAGATCTTGTCTCCAAAACTAAGTGTCACAAAGCTGCAGCTTTTCACAAATATTTGGTCTGCCTCCACATGGGAGGTTTTTCAACGACTTGACTGATAAAAGGATTGGCTCTGATCATGACTTGTTCATGAGACCCAGTGAATGCAAGGAAAACAGAAGACTCTTAGCTCAGGAACAAGAACAGAGACTCTAAAATCACGGATCTCCAGTTCGCTGACCTGTGCTCCTCGGGCAGCGCCTGGCTGGGCTCTGTCCTCTCTCCGGTCAGAACCCACGGGCCAGCTCCAAGCCTGGGCCAGCTTTGCCTCCTCTGCTCTCAAAACTAGTTCCTCTCCGGGCAGCTCCGGAAGTGCTTTCCTGTCCAGATGAGTGGCCCCAAGACGTCCACTCCTCCCCTGCTCAGGACAGTCTGCAGTGAGTTGCAGGTGACCGAGCCCACTTCAAACATGGTGTCTGTGTGTTGGGTGTTGCCCTCTTCTTTGCAGCGGGAGGTGCTATGTAGACTGCAGCACTGGTCTCTTTCCGAGCTGGGGCTCCCACACCAGGAGAAAAGAGGCCTGCTGGGGGCCCCCAAGGCAGCTCAGAGGTGGTGACCCTGCCCCAGCAGGCCCCCTGGGAGATCAGGACATGCATGCCACAATCAGCGGAGGGTGAAGAGGGTGAAGTCCTTGCACCTAGAAGGGAGTACAGCCTCACCTGGGCACCCAGCCCTCCACGCTTCCCTGACCAAGATGTCCACTTCTGGTTCTGGGTGGAGAGGGCTTCTTGTAGAGGGGCTTGCTGAGGAAAGACGGGGTGGGCAATAGATTCATGTTCCCCGTTTGTGTAATAAAACGCGGTGTCTAACAAACAGTGCAACACACGTAGCTACAAAGCACCCCCTTAACCGTCCAAAGCGACCAATCATTTTGGTGACAAGCTGCCCAGGAACACTTTTTGCATATTATTGGTTGGTTTACTTGCCCGTGTCCCGGCTTCATCCTCAATCCTCTGCTCCCTTCCCCACCCGCGTGAGGACCTGTTATCAGATCTGGAGCCCCAGGGCGGGCGGGACACAGGGCTCTGCCAGATCACCTCTCTCGGTTCCCTTCTGTCTTGTACCCGGCGCAGTGGCTTTTGAAGTTAATGGTGAAAGCGTTCAGTGTTTTTGCTTTCTGGCCTCAGAGTAGTTGAGTGTCCTAAGCCGAGCCGTGTGGGGTGTGAACAGAGGGAAATGACCGTACGTGCCAGTGTGACGAAATCCCACCGCAGGGTGGGGAGTGAGGGTCAGGGCAAGGGGCAGTCTGGCGAAACTCGGTTAAACTGCACACTTTTTCTTCAAGCCTCTGTTGAAATGACCACGTAATAGAGGCCGGCCCTGACCACCTCACGTAAACAAAGCTCGGTCACTGCCAGCCCTCACCTTTCTCCCCAACCTTATTTTATTTGTTTTTCTTCCTAGCTCGTGTCACCTGCTGACAGACGTACTTACTACTCGTATCTATCTATCACTTGTCACCCCCTCCGTCACACACCGACTGAAGTGTCGTCTCCTCGGGGGACGGGCTTTCTCATGCTCAATGCTCAGTCCCCAGCACCTAGAACGATACCGGGCACCACGACTTGCTTACTGAATTAATTAGTAGACGGGCCTCCACAGGCTCTCCGCTGAAGTTGGTTTTACGAGGAAGACCCAGTCTCGGTGTCTGGCAGAATCACCCTGTCTGGTACGCCGTTCATTTGTTGCCCCCAAGTTCGCCCGCACGTGAGCCGTCCAGTGTATTCTCATCGCGGCCCGTCAGAATCCGGGGCTAGCGTTACGTCCCCTCCGCATGGCGAGAGAAGAAAACAGAAGGTAGATGCAGTCATCTGTATCCATGATCTCGCAGTAACTGAAGGACTCAACTGCAGGGAGCAAGTGGTGGAAATAAAAAGTTGGGATAAAGCTAGGAGCTCCTGGGGCTGGGGGCAGGGAGAAGTTGTTGGGAAGCTACCCTAGCTGGAAGTTTGACTGGGGAATGGAAGGTCATCTTGTATCATCTGTTAGCCAAACATTCTCTCCCGTGTTTGAAACGTCTCCAGCCCAGTACTGGTGTCCACGGTGATCTGCGGGCTCTGGGTCCGTCCATTTCCATGGGAAACGCTGCAGATTTGGAAAGAGAAAGCATTCCAGCTTGAACACTGTAATTAATTTCTTTCTGTTGATAACATTTTGCATAGTTTTAAAGATAATGGAACGACGGATTGGCTGTGCAGAAATGCAAACATTTTGTGACTATTGTTGCAGAGACCCAGGATCTCAGACACACCCCTGCTGAGGAGTAAGTGCCCGCGGCGGCGTTTGAAACATCGGAAGAGCCCGCACCAAGGCTGCCCGTCTGCGGGAGTTCACTTGGGTGGCAGACATTTCTTGTTACTTCCTTTCATCCTTCCAGTATTTAGTTCAGCACAGTCCCCACACTGGATCCTTTTCTTGGCTACTGGCTTTTAATGCCCTGTTAATCAGCAACTCTGGCTTATACCCTCAACTTTGCTCTTTTTTTTTTAAGTTAAAAAATGTTTTTTTTCCACTGATTTGAGAGTGAGAGAGAAAGGAAGGGAGAGAGAGAGGGAAGCATCAACTCGTTCCATTTAGTTCTGCACTCACTGCATGCTTCTTGTCTAGGCCCTGACCAGGGATTGAACCCACGACCTCGATGTGCTGGGATGATACTGAATCCACTGACCCACCCAGCCACAGTCTTGACTTTGCTCTTGTTGTCAATTCTGCCCTCGACTCTCCCTGCTTTTTCTCTGATAGGGCTTTCATGGTGCTCCATAATCTAGTTGTGTGCACTAACTAGTATGGGCTAGCACCACTTGACCTTGGTTTTTAAACCAACAGGCAAGTATAAACCCTGTTGTCAGTCAATACTTTCTAGGCTGTGTGAGACAGCCATATACTATGACGAGCAATCTGAATACTCAGCAGCTATTAAGACTTTTCTTTCCAATCAAGTGAAATTAAGACCAAAGAGAATATTACGTATTTGGAAATATATATGTGCTCATTCCACTGGCAATGAAATACTAGCAACATCTTTACGCAGTCAGCTGGCAGAAAGGGTGAGTCTGGGATGGAGGGGGCGATTCCAGCCTCTGGCAAACACAAGCCCCCTTAACAAGGGGGTTACCAGTTCAGGGCAGGGGAGGAGGGGGAGGAGGAGGGAAGGAGGGCAGGGGTAGAGCCCTTGACCTGGGGCCCTTCGCTCCTCAGTGACCAGGTGTGCTGAGAAGTCCCTGGATTTGCTTGCTACTGTGGCTGTGACACCAGACACATTTTCAGTGGTGAGATGGAAGGGGCTTACACATCGTGTGGGATTTTAAGATAACTACCCCAACTCCTTGTGTTCTAAAACTCGATGCCCTCGGTCACACTGGACTCCCCGCCCTCTGTCAGTACTCTGCAAGAGAGATGGAGGCTCCCCAGAGGGAGGGAGAGACATTTGTGGCCCATTTTCCTGCCATTAGGAAAAGCTGTAACTTCATCTAAGGATTAGACAGCCCCTGATGGTGTGGCTTTCCCTATAGACTTACCACTTAACGTTAATGCAGGTTCAGTGATGTAGCGAATAGACGTGGATATGGTTATCATATTATTCTGATTGGTATAATCCCAGGGAAATGATATTTTGCAACTGAATTGTTATTAGGGTTGCAGTTGTCTTTTATTTCAAAAATGCCTTTGGCCACTGCTATTAAATGTATGGCGTGCAGAGTCCTTGCGTTGAGAAAAAACGGCTGGTAGCTGTTTTCCTGCCCGGATGGTCCTTTCCCACTGAGGGGTGGGGGTGGGTTCCTTGGAGCCACAACTTTTGGGAGTGTTCCCAGCAGTTGTCATCTTTTGACTAAAAGCTTTAAAAGAGCTACACTATCTTTCTGAAACTGGACTGTTTTATAGCTACAGATTATTACACAGCCATGGTATTTGCTCACTGCACACACATAGAAAATCTCAAACTTTTTATAGCAAGATGTAGTATAGTATGGGCAGTAGACACCATTTTCACCGTTTCACTGGCAATGAAACTGAGGTTCCTAGAGGTCAAGCGACCCGCGGTAAGATACCTACTCGCTGGCGGAGGCGTGATTCCGACGTCTGTCAGTCTCACTCCACTCTACCGTGGGACCTCTACAGACCTTTCCTACTTCCATATTTAAATTCAAGCAGTGCTTGGGCAGAGAGCTGCCGCTGGCATGCAGAGAAAGAAACTCAGACAGAGGCACTGAATGCTTAAGAATTCAGTTCCGTTAAGCAGATACGCACCAAGCATTTGCTGAGAACGGTGGGAGATTACGCTGATGACACGAGACAGGTCCTGCCCGGTAGAATCCGCTATTTTAGGGCAGAACGGAAATGGAGACGGATGTGTGAGACTTGTAGAGAAGTGACTCAAAGTTCAGATTATAGTTGTCAAAGTAAGGACACAGGTCTGGCCAGGTGTTAGTGACGGTGGAAGCCGGGGGATGGGTGTGTGGGGGAAGTTGTTCATTAAGCTACTATTCTCTTTACTTCTGAATAGCTTCAATAATCTCTGTAATGAAAAGCGTTTGAATGTGCTGTGGGGTGTGCGGAAGAGTTGTGTCTGTGTGGAGACTGAACACGGTTTCGGGGGAGAGGTGATGATTATGGGAAAGGTGAAAGAGAAGCTCTCAGCAGGTGGACATGGGTGCGGGGCTGAGTTCCTACCATCTCCCCACGCATTTCCTGTCATTTCATCTCGTAATCCGGCTGTGTCTTTACTGTTGGACTCTCTGGTGGTCCTGCAGTCTGGGGCGGGCCAGAGTTGGTTTACGGTTGTTCGTATGAATAATGTATAATATGAGAATAACCTCTGTGTCTTGCGTCCTCACAACCGTAAACCTACTCCAGCCCACCCCTGTGTGTAGGTGGCTGTCTGGCGTGGTGCGCTCAGACCCACCGGTCCCGGCAGCCACGTGTCCACCGGGGACTCAGTGGTGACAGACCTGCTCCGTGGCTCTGCAGAAGCTGCCTCTCCCCCAGGGAGGCTGGATGGAAGCAGGACAGGTGTTCTGCTGTGACTCAGCCCACTTGACTATCCATCGGGGAAAATTCCAACTCAACCCCAGCTTCCGGTTGCTGCAGACCGGGACCAGCGTGGCTAGTAATTCTGGGTCCTGAGGGAGGACGGTGCAGAATTAAGAAAACAGACTCACTGAGAAAAGAGGATAGGATCGGGAGGCCTCTTCAATGCTGATGGCAATATCAGAGAGAGTGCACCCCCGGTCTTTGCTTTATTATATAGCATAGACAATTAAAGCCTTTAATCCAATATACAAATAGGGAAGGCTCTGAAACAAAGCCACTCATCTGAGGCATAGATTGGATTCCTCATAAGAGTGCACCACCCCACATCATGCAACAGTCAAGGGTGTGAAGAAAAACTTAGTATTGAAAAGATCTTAGTATTAGAAGAGTGGGAAAGGCTCAGTCCCAAACCAAGCCCTAGGCTACAACAACCCGGCCAGCCTACAGCCCGTCTCCCACATCCGGTAGGTCATTTTTCCTGAACAAAGTTGCAATTGAAAGCCCGTTTTCCAACTGGACAGAGGAGGGAGGCCTCTTCACTCTGCTTGGGCTCCCATATCCCCTGCATGGAAGTATTCCCTACTCCTCTGGGCTCGGACACCTCATGACAGGCTGCGTCCCCTGTGTGGACGCCCCCGTTAACCTGCTTGAGCGCCAGCGCCCCACACTGGGTCACACTCTACTTGGACCTCCCCCTCACCTTCCCCAGGCTCTGACCCTTGCTCCAGGCCACCACCGCGCCGGGCCGTCACACGCCGCATTAGTTCTTACGCCCCTTTACCTATATTTTTATTCTCTGTAACTCCAACTAGTTACACGGTTGCACAACTCCTTGTTTTATGTTCTCTGCAGGACCACAGGGGTCCCCAGGAACTCTTTCATGTTCTCTGCTTCTCTGCCTCCATCTCTGTATGTGTGTGTGTGTGTCCCTCTTTCTTCTTTGTGTCTCAATTTGGAGAATGTCAAAATTGCTATTTTCTGACACCCAAAGACTTATCTTTAAGTTTTCTGATTCTTCCCTCAGTTGTGTCTAGCCAATAAATTTGTCGAAGGATTTCTATTTAATACTTAACGGTTTCCATCTCTCTACAGAAATATCTCATCTATTCATAAGAATTGTTCACCTTTCCCACTAGATCCTTTAACACGGTAATCATAGTTATTTTTATGTTTATTTAAAAATATTTCAATATTGGTCCATCTGAGTATGGTTCTGCTGCTTTCTGGTTCTGATATTTTCATGTGAAGTGCTCAGCTCCCATAACAATAAGTAACAAAGAAGATGGAAAAAATTATGTTGTGAATTGAGCCGAATCTGTAGTTTTGTATGACATCTTCTATTTCTCAGAATATTTTCCCAAGTTCCAAAGCCTCTTGGATAAAGCTGAAATTTCTTGATTATCTTTTGCCAAAAATCGAATGAGAATAGGAGCTTCTGTATTTGGAAGCAGGAGCTTGAGTGAACTTCTCACATTCTTGCAAACGAAGACGAAATTGCCCCTTCGGTTAAAACCAGGGAACATCAACGCCTGTCTCCTGAAACCTGGTTGGTGAGTAATGGAAAAGTGGGAATTCCACTGCAGAGCAGAGAAAAAGGAACTTGTTTTCATTTGCACATCTTCTTCCTCTGGAGCCAAGTTCATCCTGGGAAGCCACTTCCGACAGAGGATGTAGTTTATCCTGAGGATACGGGCCGTCCCCGGGTTACAAACGAGAGAGGTTCTATAGGTTTGTTCTTCGAGTTGAATTTGTGTGGGAACTGACCTATCAAGTGCTCTTTCAACAGATGTTTGTGCTAACCCAGTCTGTGTGTTTACCTTTCTGTGCATATAAACACGTAAGTCTTTTCAAACCCATACAGCCTGCTCCGTTCAGAGCCCAGGGGCTGCCTGTGTGGACCCAGAGAGACGACCCGTTAGCCCGGGGACTGCCTGTAGGACCCAGAGAGACGACCCGTTAGCCCGGGGACTGTCTGTGTGGACCCGGAGAGATGACCCGTTAGCCCGGGGACTGTCTGTGTGGACCCGGAGAGAACACCCGTTAGCCAGGGGACTGTCTGTGTGGACCCGGAGAGACGACCCGTTAGCCCGGGGACTGTGTGGACCCAGAGAGACGACCCGTTAGCCCGGGGACTGTCTGTGTGGACCCAGAGAGACGACCCGTTAGCCCGGGGACTGTCTGTGTGGACCCGGAGAGACGACCCGTTAGCCCGGGGACTGTCTTTGTGGACCCGGAGAGACGACCCGTTAGCCCGGGGACTGTGTGGACCCAGAGAGACGATCCGTTAGCCCGGGGACTGTCTGTGTGGACCCGGAGAGACGACCCGTTAGCCCGGGGACTGTCTGTGTGGACCCGGAGAGACGACCCGTTAGCCCGGGGACTGTCTGTGTGGACCCGGAGAGACGGCCCGTTAGCCCGGGGACTGTCTGTGTGGACCCGGAGAGACGGCCCGTTAGCCCGGGGACTGTCTGTGTGGACCCGGAGAGACGACCCGTTAGCCAGGGGACTGTCTGTGTGGACCCGGAGAGACGACCCGTTAGCCAGGGGACTGTCTGTGTGGACCCGGAGAGACGGCCCGTTAGCCCGGGGACTGCCTGTGTGGACCCAGAGAGACGACCCGTTAGCCCGGGGACTGTCTGTGTGGACCCAGAGAGACGACCCGTTAGCCCGGGGACTGTCTGTGTGGACCCAGAGAGACGACCCGTTAGCCCGGGGACTGCCTGTGTGGACCCGGAGAGACGACCCGTTAGCCCGGGGACTGCCTGTGTGGACCCAGAGAGACGACCCGTTAGCCCGGGGACTGTCTGTGTGGACCCGGAGAGACGACCCGTTAGCCCGGGGACTGTCTGTGTGGACCCGGAGAGACGGCCCGTTAGCCCGGGGACTGTCTTTGTGGACCCGGAGAGACGACCCGTTAGCCCGGGGACTGTCTGTGTGGACCCGGAGAGACGACCCGTTAGCCAGGGGACTGTCTGTGTGGACCCGGAGAGACGACCCGTTAGCCCGGGGACTGCCTGTGTGGACCCGGAGAGACGGCCCGTTAGCCCGGGGACTGTGTGGACCCAGAGAGACGGCCCGTTAGCCCGGGGACTGTCTGTGTGGACCCGGAGAGACGACCCGTTAGCCCGGGGACTGCCTGTGTGGACCCGGAGAGACGACCCGTTAGCCCGGGGACTGCCTGTGTGGACCCGGAGAGACGACCCGTTAGCCCGGGGACTGTCTGTGTGGACCCGGAGAGACGGCCCGTTAGCCCGGGGACTGCCTGTGTGGACCCGGAGAGACGACCCGTTAGCCCGGGGACTGTGTGGACCCAGAGAGACGGCCCATTAGCCCGGGGACTGTGTGGACCCAGAGAGACGGCTCATTAGCCCGGGGACTGCCTGTGTGGACCCGGAGAGACGACCCGTTAGCCCGGGGACTGTCTGTGTGGACCCAGAGAGACGACCCGTTAGCCCGGGGACTGTGTGGACCCGGAGAGACGACCCGTTAGCCCGGGGACTGTCTGTGTGGACCCGGAGAGACGACCCGTTAGCCCGGGGACTGCCTGTGTGGACCCAGAGAGACGACCCGTTAGCCCGGGGACTGTCTGTGTGGACCCAGAGAGACGACCCGTTAGCCCGGGGACTGTCTGTGTGGACCCGGAGAGACGACCCGTTAGCCCGGGGACTGTGTGGACCCGGAGAGACGACCCGTTAGCCCGGGAACTGTGTGGACCCGGAGAGACGACCCGTTAGCCCGGGGACTGCCTGTGTGGACCCAGAGAGACGACCCGTTAGCCCGGGGACTGTGTGGACCCGGAGAGACGGCCCGTTAGCCCGGGGACTGCCTGTGTGGACCCAGAGAGACGACCCGTTAGCCCGGGGACTGTCTGTGTGGACCCAGAGAGACGACCCGTTAGCCCGGGGACTGTGTGGACCCGGAGAGACGACCCGTTAGCCCGGGGACTGTGTGGACCCGGAGAGACGACCCGTTAGCCCGGGGACTGTCTGTGTGGACCCAGAGAGACGACCCGTTAGCCCGGGGACTGCCTGTGTGGACCCAGAGAGACGACCCGTTAGCCCGGGGACTGCCTGTGTGGACCCGGAGAGACGACCCGTTAGCCCCGGGACTGCCTGTGTGGACCCGGAGAGACGACCCGTTAGCCCGGGGACTGTGTGGACCCAGAGAGACGGCCCGTTAGCCCGGGGACTGTCTGTGTGGACCCGGAGAGACGACCCGTTAGCCCGGGGACTGCCTGTGTGGACCCGGAGAGACGACCCGTTAGCCCGGGGACTGTCTGTGTGGACCCGGAGAGACGACCCGTTAGCCCGGGGACTGCCTGTGTGGACCCGGAGAGACGACCCGTTAGCCCGGGGACTGTCTGTGTGGACCCAGGGAGACGACCCGTTAGCCCGGGGACTGTCTGTGTGGACCCGGAGAGACGACCCGTTAGCCCGGGGACTGCCTGTGTGGACCCGGAGAGACGACCCGTTAGCCCGGGGACTGCCTGTGTGGACCCGGAGAGACGGCCCGTTAGCCCGGGGACTGTCTGTGTGGACCCGGAGAGACGGCCCGTTAGCCCGGGGACTGCCTGTGTGGACCCAGAGAGACGGCCCGTTAGCCCGGGGACTGCCTGTGTGGACCCGGAGAGACGACCCGTTAGCCCGGGGACTGCCTGTGTGGACCCAGAGAGACGACCCGTTAGCCCGGGGACTGCCTGTGTGGACCCAGAGAGACGACCCGTTAGCCCGGGGACTGTGTGGACCCAGAGAGACGGCCCGTTAGCCCGGGGACTGTCTGTGTGGACCCGGAGAGACGACCCGTTAGCCCGGGGACTGTCTGTGTGGACCCAGAGAGACGACCCGTTAGCCCGGGGACTGTGTGGACCCAGAGAGACGACCCGTTAGCCCGGGGACTGTGTGGACCCAGAGAGACGACCCGTTAGCCCGGGGACTGCCTGTGTGGACCCAGAGAGACGACCCGTTAGCCCGGGGACTGTCTGTGTGGACCCAGAGAGACGACCCGTTAGCCCGGGGACTGTCTGTGTGGACCCGGAGAGACGACCCGTTAGCCCGGGGACTGCCTGTGTGGACCCGGAGAGACGACCCGTTAGCCCGGGGACTGCCTGTGTGGACCCAGAGAGACGACCCGTTAGCCCGGGGACTGCCTTGTGGACCCGGAGAGACGACCCGTTAGCCCGGGGACTGTCTGTGTGGACCCGGAGAGACGACCCGTTAGCCCGGGGACTGCCTGTGTGGACCCGGAGAGACGGCCCGTTAGCCCGGGGACTGCCTGTGTGGACCCGGAGAGACGACCCGTTAGCCCGGGGACTGCCTGTGTGGACCCAGAGAGACGACCCGTTAGCCCGGGGACTGCCTGTGTGGACCCGGAGAGATGGCCCGTTAGCCCGGGGACTGTCTGTGTGGACCCAGAGAGACGACCCGTTAGCCCGGGGACTGTGTGGACCCAGAGAGACTACCCGTTAGCCTGGGGACTGTCTGTGTTGACCCAGAGAGACGACCCGTTATCCAGGGGACTGTCTGTGTGGACCCAGAGAGACGACCCGTTCTTTTTATGGGCCCTGGGCTTCTCTGGATAACTCTGACCCTTTGAGTGTGGGGTGACTCTGGCTGAGGTAAGAGGCCTCAGCACACATTCTTCCTTGAACAACTGCTCTCCTTAAGCACGTTTTGGAATTCAGTTTCCCCTGGGAACACACGACTTCTGGCTTGTCAGGTGCTGTGATTCAGATCTCCGAGCCTTCCTTCCCTTTTGTGATTCCCATATGACCACCGACCACTGAGAAAGACTGGCAGAAAATCCTACAGAGCTGATTTGACCCTGATTTTTTTTTTTTTTTTTTTTTTTTTACTATTAAGTGAGAGGCGGGAAGGCATACAGAATCTCAGCATGCATCCTGAGCAGGATCCACCTGGCCAGCCCCCTACAGGGCGCTGCTCTGCCCATCTCGGGCTGCTGCTCCATTGCTTGGCAACTGAGCTATGTTAGCGCCTGAGGCGAGGCCATGAAACCATCTCCAATACCTGGGTCCAACTTGTTTGAATCATTCAAGCCATGGCTGTGCGAGAGGGAGAGAGAGAAAGAGAGAAGGGGAGGGATGGAGAAGCAGATGTTCGCTTCTCCTGTGTGCCCTGACCAGGAATCAAACCTGGGACTTCCACACACTGGGCTGATGCTCTACCGTTAAGCTAACCAGCCAGAGCCAACTATTTTCTCATAACATGGAAGAGTTCCGAGGGATCCCTGTGGTCCTGCAGAGAATTAGTCTGCTTCTCTGTTGATGCACTTCTGGTGACTGTATCCAGTATTTCGCCTTCTCCACTAAAACCTTAAAGAAGTTTGATCTTTCTCCTCCATCAGCATGTGCATTCCCAAATCAGGCAGACCAACATGTGAACCCTGCGGTCATCTCCATTCTGGACTCCAGGATCTGACGGTACCACGAGACAGGAAGGACCAGGGCCTGCAGAGAATGTTTGGTCTCCTTCTAGAAGCATCAGGCCAGACCAGGCCTTGCCTCCCCGATGGAGTGGCTCTGGGATTCCTGCTGTTGCCTTAGGATAGACTGAGTAAGGTTCGCAGAAGCAAGGACAACTTGTATGCCGCCGGCTTGCTTCAAGCACAGAACCCAAACTCTCCAGGAAAGAGGAAGCCCAGGTCTCTGGGCCGGACCTCAGTGGGTTCTGTTCACTCCTTGTGCACAGAAATGGAAGTGTTGGTAAACAGTGTTCACTCCTCTTGGGAGACCTGCCTTGCTGCGTCTGACTTGGGCCCTGTAAACGAGCCACTGCTGCAGGGATGACTGCAGAGCCCTGACCTGAACTGGGGAGGGAGGACTTTGGAGGAAAGGTCACCCTGCTGGGGATATTCCCTCCAGCAGCCCTTCTCCCTGTCCCACTTCATTTTGGAAGATCTGCTGTCCCCCCTGGTCCTGTCCCTGCTGGCCGGCCAGGATGGCATCTCCGTCCGTGGGCTACGGCCTCTGCTGGACACACTGCCCTCCATGGACCAGATCACCCAGGGGCAGCCTGGCTGCTCTAATCAGCTCTTTGGGATACTTCCAACCCAACAGCTTCCGAGTAGGTCTGAGTCCACCCTTGACTGACAAGGTGTCATTGAACCAGGGAAAAGGAAGAGCTAAATACTCATCTCAAGAATGTGAACACTGGTTTCTCTATCAGTTAACTCAAAATACATGTTGTTGTTCCACATTCCAAAGAGATTATTGCTTAATGTCTGATAAAGGAGAAAATGTAGGTAGTTCATACTCTTGGAAATTACTAGGTGAAGATATGCCAAAGTGGAAGGCCTTCGATGAGACCCTCTCAGGGACTTCTCTGGGCACCTCGGATTCATCCTGCTGACCCTGAGAGAGCTCCTTCCCGAGAACACACTTGTGCAGGGAGGTGCGTGTCTTGCACTAAATTCCCCTCGAGATTGTTCTTCTACAGTAACACAGCCAGCCAGCCATGGAGGTAAAGGGCTTTCTTCCACGAAGTTTCCATTTAGTGAGCGAGGGGAAAAGATCGGCATTTGATCATTTCTCATCTGATTCCCATGAGGTCTAAACCCCTGAATTCCGATGACCGTCCTCTTCTTACCTCACACGTCTCTTCGCTCTGCACTGTTGCAAAGTGAAGATTTGTGTTAACAAACTTCTCCTGGGGGGGGGGGGGCAATGCCACGAATAGTGGGGATGTAGAAACGGCTCTGGGTCACGTGCTCGGAGGCGGTTCAGAGTTCACTTGGAAAGCCCTAGCCTGGCGCTGAAGAACACGCCCTCCCCACAGCCCTGCAAGGGGGGTGTCGTTTCCTCTGCCCTGCAGCTGAGCACAGGCTGAGACGTGGAGCAGAGAAACAGTCCGGGGGGTGGGGAAGCTGGTCAGTGGCGGCGCTGGGGTTGACTCCCAGTTGGTGCCAGGCCCCAGTGGTGTATCCTTACCCACCTCCCTGTAGGTTTAAGCCGTCACTCCTCACAAGTAACCCAGAAGCAGCCCCAGACCTCAAAGCCGCGTGTCCCTGGGCGGTGTGAACAAGGGGGTAGCGTGGCTAACCTGGGGCTGGCTGGTCCCAAGGGCCTTGCTCACAAACATAATGACCCCAAACTGGGGAGCACAAGTGTTAAAGGGAAGCCCTTCTGCCTGACTCCCAACAGACCCGCGCTGCTCCGTGGAGGTTTAATAGTGACTATTATGATTCCTGGCTGAAACCCAATACGCTTGACAATTGGTCCTGGCTTCGGGCCTCTGCCGGTTCCGCATGGCTGGCGCTACTTCAACTGCGCGACAATTTAGGGATCTGTTTTGTTCCGAATGTATCGTGAAGTGGAAAGTTTGTTGGATCCCTGCTCCCTGCACCCCGGCCCCCATCTCCACGGCCTCCTTCAGCTTTTCCGGTCACAGCTGCAGACACCACTGCCACCAAAGCAGAGCGGGAGTCTCGTTTGGGTCTGGCTGTGGGGAGAGGCCCAGGGTCGTGGGACAGCGGACTGGGGACATGGGAACCCCCTCCGGCTGCCTGGCTCTCTCAGCACTGCATCCTCTTTCCTGGGGAGCTCGGTTTACAAACACAAGGACTGCCATTGTCAAGCTTGGAGGCAAAGATAAAAACAAAGCTTCGTGATGCAACCCGGACTGGGGTCGTCTCCCTTCTGTGAGGAGCAAATTCTGCCCATTGGGGCTTCAGGCAGGAGTGTGCCCTGAGGCTATAGTGCGACTGATTCCCTGGGAGAGGTCAGAAGGATTTGCTAAAACGCCACCTTTCTCTAAGACTCATACACGGTTTTGTAATTTCAGCTTTTTAACATGTCCCTCCATAGAGCCCGCCCACCCCTCCCGAGCCCGTCTCCACGCAAGCCCTTCTCGTCTACAAGTTGGGTGAAGCACACGTTTTCTTACTGAATTCCTTCAAGACTGTTATTTTCCTACTCGTGGTGCCCAAAGACTAAAAACACAATGAAAGAGAGAGAAGTGACATGCATTAAAATAAAAATTTTTAAAAAAAGAAAGAAAATCTGACATTTTCAAAGTCTTAAGGCTTTGAGTGTTTTGAATATTCTATTCTTGTTATTGTTGTCAAATTAAGGTAAAGAATCGAGATTCCACCATTTCCTTATTTACTCATCCAATCAACGTGCATTTAGCATGTCAGCCTGTGCGTTCTGCCCCGAGGACGCGTGGATGCGCACCAGGAACACACGTGCGCGCAGCGGAGAGAGGCGAGCAGAACACGTGATTGTAATAAGTGCAAGAAAGAGCCCCACGTGTGCGTGGCACATTGTCTGCAGGATGGGCACCATTGCTGATGGCTGCCGACCGCGCCCGTCCTTTGTCTGTCTGTGTGCGGCCCCTCTTGTCAGCAGGTGGAACCAGTTTCCCTCCCCCAACTCGGGCTGCTCGAGGCTGGCTGGGCCAGCAGGATGAGGCCGAAGATGACGCGCTTCCTCCATCCACGTCTGGACCCCAGCAGGCCGTCCTGCTTGCATTTGCGTCCCCTTCGAAGCCAGCTGCCAGCTCGGAGACTCGGGGAGACCGTGAGGTCACAGGTCACAGGGAAAGAGAGAGGCCACATGGACGAGAACTGAGCCACCCAGCTGACCCCGAGTGAGGGAGGGTGAGACCTTCCCCTCTATGTCCCGCCCAAACTGCTGGAGCACAGGGGTCGTGGGCTGCAAGACGGCGGTGGTTTTGAGCCCCTGAGTTTTGGATGGTTTGTCACAGAACAAAAGATGACTGAAGCAGCAAGGATGGTGAGCTATACACTATGGAGTGAAGAGAAATACGGTCAGTTCCCCCTGCACCCCTGGGAATGTGTCCGAGAGGCGATGGGGTATTTTGTAACAACCACCTTGTCACAAGTTGTATGACCAAGGAAACGGGTTCACGTGGAGCCAGAGTGAACACCATGTGATAGTCCTTCCCGGCCAGGGGCCGTGCCTTACACTCAGTAGCTCTCTCGGGCCTCACACAACAGCCTTCTGAGGCAGGGGTGCTGTTACCCGTGGGGAAACTGAGGCTCAGAGGGATTAAGGGACTTGTCCAAAGTCACACAGCTAGTAAGTGGAGTACCAGCCTTGCTCCTCCAACACCAGTTTAGGCTTGTGGTCTCCACACGTGTCTCTGCCTAGAGCCAGCAGTCGGGCGGGAGCTCGGCTTTGCCCCTTATCTATAGAGCCCCGTGGAGGGGAAGATTTTGCTGATGAAGACACTTTAGCAAACCACAGCCCAGAGAGTCAGCAAGGTTCTGGGATTCTGCAATGTGATTGGCTCTGTCCTCAGACCCCCAGAACTTCTGCTCAGTTTCCTGTCGGCTGGATGTCCGTGAGCATGTGGGCTCCTTCTCTATCCCACACTCCCCTTCCCGCACCAGCCTGGCCATTTCTAAATGCCGAGGGCCCCGGGACACAGTCCGATCACCCGGCTCGTGTGTGACCCTCACGTAGGGCAGGAGTTAAGGCGTGAGAGTCTCTGCTAGGGATTTGATTTCTACGTTTTGCACTAAACCAGAAAACAACCGTGGCTAGACTGCAGCCCTGTCATACAGTAGTTTGAAGTTTTATTCAGATTTTTTTCAATTAAAGATCATTTTTTAAAACTTAAAACATCATTTTAGAATTGTATTACATGCTTAGAAGTTTAATTTTTATTTGGAGACCATATCAATAAAGGTCTGTAAAGTTTGATAAAATCATACTGATTCCACGGAGTGAGGCATCCCACCCATGTGTGCACTCTCTGTACTCTATAACCGGTAGAGACCCCCACTTAGCAGAAGTGCAGTAGGCTTATAAAGCTCTCATGTCTTCTTGTCAGCAATTGGAAGGGATTCCTGTCCCCTGGAGGGTCCAGCAGGGAATCCGCTGTCATGCCTCACGGTGACCACGGGCTAAGAGGCACAGTCTTGTCTGAAGCTGACCAGGGACCACACAGCAGAGTATTTTATTTTTTTGTGCGTAGGGGGGACAGACAGACAGGAAGGGAGAGAGAGATGAGAAGCATCAATTCATAGATGCAGCACTTTAGTTATTCATTGATTGCTTTCTCATATGTGCCTTGACTGGGGGGCGGGGGCTCCAGAAAAGCCAGTGACCCCTTGCTCAAGCCCGCGACCTTAGGCTCAAGCCAGCGACCTTGGTCTTCAAGCTAGTAACCTTGGGCTTCAAGTCAGCAACCTTTGGGCTCAAGCCAGTGACCATGGGGTCACGTCTATGATCCCACAGTCAAGCCAGCGACCCTGCGCTTAAGCTGGTGAGCTGTGCTCAAGCCAGATGAGCCTGTGCTCAAGCCAGCAACCTTTGGGCTCAAGCCAGTGACCTTGGGGTTTTGAACCTGGGTCCTCAGCATCCCAGGCTGGCTCTCTATCCACTGCACTGCTGCCTGGTCAAGCTGCTCAGAGTATTTTAGCTAGTCTACATCCTTTGAATTTCTATATAAATTTTCGAGTCAGCTAGTAATTTCTGTGAAAAAATTCTGATGGAATTTTATTGGAATTGCATTGATCAAATTGGGGAGAATTGCTATCTTAATTATGTTGAGTTTTCCAACCCATGAACATGGTATATCTTTCCCTATATGTAGGTCTTATAAAATTTTTCTAAGCAATGCCTTGTAGTTTATAGTGTACTGGTCTTGCACATCTTTTGCCATATTTATCCCAAATATTTAATATTTGTATTTAATTATAAATAATTTTTAAAATTAATTTCAATTTCCAATTGTCCATTTCTAGTATTTTTTTAAATGCAATTGGGTTTTGTATACATTAATTTGTATCTTTGCAAACTTGCTAACCTCAGTTATTACTTCTCATAGCACTTTTTTGAGTTTCTTTTTTTTACAGAGACAGAGAGAGTGTCAGAGAGAGGGATAGATAGGGACAGACAGACAGGAACGGAGAGAGATGAGAAGCATCAATCATTAGTTTTTTGTTGTGACACCTTAGTTGTTCATTGATTGCTTTCTCATATGTGCCTTAACCAGGGGTGGGGGGCTACAGCAGACCAAGTAACCCCTTGCTCGAGCCAGCGACCTTGGGTTCAAGCTGGTGAACTTTTCTCAAACCAGATGAGCCCGCGCTCAAGCTGGTGACCTCAGGGTCTCATCCCAGTCTGACACTATCCACTGCGCCACTACCTGGTCAGGCACTTTTGTGAATTTCATCTGATTTTCTATATACATCCTTCTTTCCAAACAGGAGGCTTTATAATAATTTTTATTGCCTTATTACACTGGCTAGAACAGTGTTGAATAGGTGTGATGCCAGTGAACATCCTTGTCTTGTTCCTGATCATAGGTGGAAAATATTCAATATCTCACCATTAAGTGTAATATTAACATTATATTTTTCCTAGCTGCCTATTGTCAAGTTGAGAAAGTTCTATTCTATCCCAATTTTGTTGAGAGTTTTTATTATGAATAGAAGTGAGATGTTTTCTAATGTACTTTTCTGCATTTATTCAGATTATCACATTTTTCCTTTATCAGTTTGTTAATATGGTAAAATAAATAGAAATATTTTTGAATGTCAAACCAACCTTGCTTTCCTGGTCAAAAACACACTTGGCCATAGTCACCATGACCTTTTCATATATTTTTGGTATATCACCAGATTAAATTTGCTAAAATTAAATGTTTTTGCATTTGTGTTCATAAGGGATATTTTTCTATGGATTATTATTCTTGTAATATCTGTCTGGTTTTCTCATCAGGGTAACACTAGCCTCACAAAATGAGTCTGAAAATATCCCCTTCTCTACAATTTTCTGAAAGAATGTTTGAAGAGCTAGTATTATTTCCTTTTTAAATGCTTGGTATAATTTACCAGAGCAAATACTAGAGTCTGGAGTTTCCCCTGTGAGAAGGTTTTTAACTAAAAGTTAGATTTATTTAAAAAGAGTAGGACTTCTCGGGTTATCCATTTCTTCTTGAGTGAGCTTTGGCAATTTGTGTCTTTCAAGGAATTTGTCCATCTCAGCTCAGTTGATTTGTCTATTTCTTCTTGCTGTTTTGTTGGTTTTGCTTCATGTATTTTGAAGCTCTGTTATTAGGTATATAAACATTTAGGATTTTATATCATCTTGAATATATTACCCTTTACCATTACGAAAGTATCCTTTTGCCTCTGATAGTTTTTCTTCTAAAATGAACTTTAGTTAATAGTAGTATAACCACTTTAGTTTTTTTCTTTTTCTAACTAATGTAATCCTGTTATATCTTCCAGACTTTTACTTGTAACTTAGATGTGTCTTTATTACTTAAAGTGTGCTTCCTGCAGACAGCATATAGTTTGGCCTTCTTATTTAATAAATCCAGACAGCCTCTGCCTTCGCATTGAGGCAAGACCCTTCTGAGTACTAGCCCCGTTGCCCCAGAATGAAGAGCTTTTCTAGTTTTCTAGTGGTGAAACAGCGTCACTATACATCCTGTGTCAGTTCCAGGTACTCTTCCTGTTCATCTTTTTGGATGTTTCTTTTCCTTGCATCCTGCATTTTTTTCACATGAACAGGTTTATCAGTTCTCTGCTGAACGCTCAGGAGGACCCTGCAGATGACTCAGCTCCTTTCTCTGTGACTTCCTCTCCTCTCTAGCACTCCGCCCTGTGAGCTCTCGCTACCTGGTCCTCCTGGACGTTAGCTCCGACCTCTTTGCTCAGGCTGGCTCTGAGCTCCACCTAGGTTCACCTCCTTGTCCTGCATCCCAAAGACTCCCAGGCAGTAAGTTCAGCCAATTATGGGCCTTCCATTTGTTTCCCATTTCTCAGGGATCACTGTCTTTCATTGCCTGATACCCAGTCTTGAGGGAAAAACATTGTTTCATATATCATTTCTATCTTATTAGTTGTTTGAGGTGGGTGGGTAGATCTGTCCCTGTTACTCCGTCTTGTTTGGAAGTGGATGCCCCAAGCCAGAGTGAGCAGAGTGTGAGTCTGGAGGGCAGAGGGTGGCCTGGAAGAAGTTTGATGAGACTCCTACTATTCAGCTATGAGGAACAGTATGCCATTAGCTTTGAAACAAGCCCAAAGTATTTCTAAACTGAATTAGGCCACTTAGTTATTTTAGCTGTTTCCATCTTTTTTTTAGACTTTGCACTCTCTGTGATTTCCCTTTTCTGTGGAATTTGAATTTAAAGATATAAAATTATGGAAAAATAAATCATTATTTTTAATATAACCCCCAACAATAGAAAAACTAATAAGTAAAAACCTTAAGAATATTTGACAACATTTGGGCCAATTCTGGGTGTATATTTTCACCTTATAATCATGAGTCAAAACCACTAATTGTAACACTGCTGTCACACCTCACAACAGAATAAATTACTGAAGTGAGGGGACACAACTCTGTTGTCAGTTTTCTTTATATTTAAGGATTATCTCCAAGTAGAAAAAATAGAAACTTAAATCTTTCTGCAGGAACAATAAAAACTAGCTTTGCTACCACTTCTCTCCCATCCCTGTTAAAGAGGAATGAACATGTTCCATGGTTTTTTAAGAACCCCAGCTGGAAGGGAGCAGGGTCTCTCTCTGCCCGGGGAGGTGTCAGGTTACAGACACTCAACAACCTTCTTGGAGAGGTCGGACGAATATTCCAAAGAGAGAATTAAGAAGACGGAGGAAGCGGGGGTCCCTGCAGTTGGAAATGAGGAGAGTCCGTGTTGGGAGAAGTGTCAGGAAGCCTGAAACTCCCTGGCTGAACTGTGGGAGAACTCCCCACCACGCCGATGACAGTGAGGGCCCCGAACGCCAATCGACCTCACTCAGTTTCCTTTGTTGTTAGAAGTTAGACATGTAAACACAGTGTCTCTAAGGGTGTTTGAACTGCTCAGAACATTTGTTTGATTTAACGAGGCACCGGGAGCCAGGCATCGTTCAGCTGAGCCTTCCGCAGAGCACAGAGTTCATCTACCAGTCTGGACCAGGCCTTTCAGATCCGGACAGGAGAGAAGATCAAAGAGTGGGTGGGACCTTAGGGAGGTCTTCGTCTGAGTCGGCAGCGACTGCATTTCCAGCAGGAACGCTTCCTGTTATCCTGTTGTTTATTCATATCCAGGACAACTTTCCTTCCCTGCCCCACACAGCACATCTAGAACTCTGCGTTCGTAGAGGCCAGTTCTAGAGAGATATGGAAGAGGGTCTGGGAAGAATGCTTTGTCTTGAGATCTAAAAACAAAAAAGGAAAAGCATGAATAGTGGAACATTAAAATATTCACAGGGAATTTAAAAAGTATCTGTTTGGGGGTTGATTTTTGATTGTTAGACTCCTAGAGAAGTCTCCTTATCCTCCTCTCCCTGGGAGGGTGTGCTGGCTGTAGCAGGGTGGGTCTCGTCCCCTCTGCCCGTGCGGCTGGTCCCCTTGAGCTGCCCTGTGCCGGTGCCTGTGGAAAAGCTTCCAGATACCCCTCGTCACTGCTCAGCTCACAGCTCATCTCCTCCATCCTGCTTTTGCTCCTCAGTGTCTGTGTGTGCAGAAGCGGTTTAATCCACAGGAACCACCACGTCTACACCACGGTGACGGCACCGCCACAGGCTCTCAGCACAAGCCGCTCTCCGGCAGCTCACACTGAACTCGGGGTCAGAGTCATGCCCGTCAGCGTAATCCTTCAGCTCATTTGATTGAACAGGCCTGAGTCCATATCATTAGATGGAACTAGACTCTGAGACTCCTAACTGATGTTTCTCCCTAACTGATGCCAACTCATCATCCTTATTGCTACCAACGCAGTACCCACCCAGAGATGGCTTGAAGTGGTTGGAAGGGGACAGCATAAGTCAGCACCAAGTAAACTCAGACCTAGTAGAAATCTCACTAGCGAAGCCGTCCTTGAGGTGCTACTGAGAAATACTAAAGTAGTTCTGAGAGTTTTCATAACTACTCTGACCAGTAGGACAGAGTTGCGGATAAGTTCCCTTTATAGCAAATAACGCCGAAGGAAAGACTCCAGACATTCTAAAGTGAGTAATAACCCCCTAAAAGGATGGGTAGCTTGATTGAAAGCACAAGCTTTACTTATGTGATTCTCAACTTTGCAATATAAACACTTTGCAGGAAATGCTACTCAATTACCCCTCACCCCTGCATACATCCTTGTCGTCATTAAGTCAGAAATGGGACCATGTCAGCAAGTGACGCTTTTAAACTAATTTATATTTAACTCACCTTGACAGCATCTACGTACATTGGAAAAATATTACATGCAGTATTTATTGTCCATATAGCTTTATGGGCCTCTCTGCCCTATAGGAGCCATTCATTGCCCAGAGTTTGGGGACCTCTAGTCTATCTGGCACAGTGTGGATGACACTGCACAATGAATTCTGGGAGGATGCGACACTTTCAGATTCACCTAGCTAGTGCTTCTGTAATCGTCGGCCCACTTACTTTGGTTCGATCTCAAGAGAAATTGACTCTCAGAGATGCACGCTTTCATCTTTGATAAGCAGATGGTTGACGCTGACCTGATTGTCCTAATAGAGTCCTCTTGGTTCAAAAATAGCAGGGGAATGATATTTTCCTTGAGCTGTTAATAACTAACAAGTGGGTTTCCAGACAAAATATGAATGGAGATTACGTCTTTAAAAGTGTAGTAGGAAGATTTGCAGGAGCAGAATGGGAACCATGGGCCAGGTGCAGAGGATCATGGGGCGTTGTGAGAAAAGAGCCCCTGTTGCCTAACAACGGGCAAAACCACAACCCTGAGCAGACACATGGGAAAGCTGGTGAAGATTCTATTGAGATCCTCCCCTGAGACCTCAGATAAAAACCCTCAGGATGCAGACCCAGCCTGGGGCTCTCTCTGCTTTGGGGCAACCCCCTCCTTCCCCCCACACTGCATCTTTCTCCGGGGCTCCTCCCACCCTTAGCTCCAAGGGTCCTTCTTTGCGGGAACTTGCTTCCTGAGCCTGTTTCTCCATAGCCAGCGTCTTCCACCTCTGAGACTTTCTAAATAAACTTTCTCTTATAATTTGAGTCTTGGCCCCGAATTCTTCTCTTAGCCAGAACTCAAGAACAGGTTTCTGAACCGAGGCTAACCCTGGTGCCATTTTCCCGCTGCCAACAGAAGGACTCCACTTGCTCCAAATCTGAGCTGTTCCAAGTTTATATTTGTCTAGACGGCGCTCGGCCCTCTCACTAGCACTGCCGTCAGTGTTGGTGCGTGCGAATTGCTCTTAGGAAACACACTTTCCAATTATTGAGGTGTTTTTAAAAGTCAAGACATTGGTTTTACTTTTCAAATTTTAATATCTCATTTTTTTTTTAATAAGGAAACACATTTCACATCAAGCACCATTATCCAAATGCCCGAACCTCTATATTTATGAGAAAGTCACGGCACACTTTCGTGTTGAGCTTCTTTTCTGGGTCTTCATGAGCTGAGTATAAGTGGCTGGTGTTTGCAGTAAGCTGCCCTGGGCACCGTGAGATAACATGGGTGAGAAGAGATGGAATCTAGAACGGAAGGAGCAGAGAGTGGCCTAAAGAAAGCTAGACAGAGAGGGGCCGCGGCAGTAGAGATGAGACCACGCCCACTCGTGCGTGGCTGCCGCCTGCAACACCCGCCGTGGGGAGAGGAGACCTGAGCCCAGCTGAGTCCTGCTGGGGTGGGAAGTGAGCACCCAGGCATGATGGGATGGCACTCGGACCCCAGCATGTGGCAGGGCCAGGGCAGACGGAATGGGATGCTCACATGCCTCAGGGCGGTCAGAAGCTGAGCAGACCCCTCTGTCCCCACCGGCCTTCACCGGGCCACACCCTCCGCGGTGGACTTCCCTGGGCCACCACCTGAGATGGACAGAGATGTGCCTGTGAGGGTCACAACAGCATGGCGATGCTGCGTCATTCCGGAAGCTGGACACAGTGCAATGCCCCTAGAGAGTGGTCAAGGTCTATGAATATTGTTCTTCCAGCCGAGAGCTGTGTGCTGTCATATGCAAAGTAGCACACAATCACTGGGAGGAGAAGAAGGTGCCCGCCCAGGTGGGCAGGTAGCGCCTGGGAGGATGAACCAGGAAAAGGCTGCCCACCAGCTCCACGCCAGGGATCAGGGAGAGGCCCAGCTGGGGTTGGGGGCCGCCTCAGCCCACCCGGGGCCCTTGCCAGGGCACTGCGATGCCAGGTGGGATCTGCCCAAGAGTGTCAGACCCTCTGTGACACAGTCTCCCGCTTCCTCGCTCCCCAGGAGAAGAAAAGCAGGATCAATGGGTGAAGGAAGAATCCAATAAAATGAGACAGACACCGAGCAATGGTTTCAAAACAACAGCCCAACTTTTCCAGATCGTGGGACACACTTCCCACCTCTTGTGCACAACCGTCCCCACATCAGGAGGTTACGACAGGCACCAGGTGTCCACACAGCTCAGCTGTCCCACGTGGGTGGACAGGGAAACCCAGGGCGATGGGCTCTCCTTGCCGGGGGGCGGAGGAGCGCTGCTCTGTGAAGACTCTGGGGACCCCTGCGGCCACGGGGCTGCCCTTCCTTCACGTGGGAAAGCCGTGCCCTCGGGTTCGTTGGTTTTCTTCTCTGCTGTCTGACCAGACGGGAGGTTGCTCCTGCTCAGGAAACCGTCCGTGGTCTCTGCTGCTGGCACCTCCACCCAGCGATACAGGGCCTTGCTCCCTTTAGGAGCTGGTCCCAGCCTTCCTGTCCCCGCTCCACCCCCGGGTCTTCACCTTCCCTGGCCGGGGGTCCTCTTCTGGTCAATCGCCCAGCTGTGGGCTGGGGGGCGGCCTCCTGTGTTTGACCGTGAGCTTGGGGCTTCCTGGCCCCATATTGCTGCCAGCCAGCGGCCAGCAGTGGAAATTCAGCTGACGAGTGGAGACCTTCCAATACAAAGTTCCCTGTTCTCACCACAATTTTACAGAAACTGTGCAAAGAGGCGCATCAGCACTTCTGCAGGCCGGGTTTCTTCTGAAAAGAACCAAGCCTGTCGAAAGCTCTCTCGGCTTCCCTGTGGTTCTCTGTCATGGGCTGGTCAGTTCCCCGGCCCACGCTGTTCCTGGAGCCCTAGCCTCTGCCATGCGGTGTGGGTCGGGTACATGCCGGGGCTTCAGAAAGTCCGCCGGCCACGTCAGCCAGGTTTTATGTAACTGCCCTCCTGTTCGGGCCCTCTCAGTACGTTGTCTTCTGTGTTCTCACGCTCTGACCTCTTCCTTTGCATCCCGACCTCTTATTACTGGTTTTTGGTGTTTTGTTTTTTTTACTATATCGGAGTACACTAAAGTTCTGACTATACCTCGTGGTGTTCCCATCAAACATCTCTAAGTGACCCTCCAGCAGAGAGGGATGCCTGCTTAGGCTGCCCTTGGTCCTGCAGGACAGGACGGAAGTGAGAGTTATTAGCAAAGTGATAGCCCCTCATAAAAGTGCACAGCATGCTTGCAAATTCCAGAAATATTTCCTAGGCTGCTGACCTCATTATGCTCTCTTTGGCCAAGGAGGCTTCCTGTGTAATGACCTAACCATTCCGTATTTCTCGGATGAAAACTCAGAGCTCTTGAGTGGGAAAGTCAATGTCATCGTCTTGACCTTAACCCTTCACAGGGAGTCAAAACAGTGAGTGGCTACGACACGCTTCGGAATCAACGTTGGGATTTCCCTGAGTTACTGTGTTTTCTCACTTCTGCGCCGAAACAAACCCTTGACAGGGAATTATTCTGAGTGGGAGGTACGGTTGGTCACGTACAGTAGGAGCTCTCTAGGGCACACCGATGCATAATTGTCCTTTTGTCTGGACACCTCAGAAAGTTGTATCTGGACCCCACACGGAGGGTTTGGCGCTCCCCAGACCCTAAGAGGCCACAGCACTGCTGCCCCGGCCTCGGTTTGTACGGAGGCCAGCCTGGGCTCTCCATCTGCCGGGTAACACCTGCGCATCTTCCAAGACCCTCCTTTCCAGAGTCCTCCACGAGCCCCTCCATCCCTGCCCCGGCCCGCCCACCGCGGGAGACCTGGCCGTCCTGTCCATGGAGGCCCCAAGCCGCGCTGTACAATTCCGGTACCGTCCCACGCCTAACTTTATTGCACGTCCAGTTTTATACTTTCCCAACCGGGGTTTCTCAGACTCGGTACCATGGGCACTGTGGACCAGATAACCCTTTGCTGTGGGCGCTATCCTGTGTAACGTGGGATATTTATCACTGTCCCTGGCCTCCACCCACTCAATGCCACTAGCAAACCCCTCCCCACCTAGTAGTGACAACCAAAACTGTTGTCAGACAAATGTCCCTTGGGAGGCAAAATCGCCCTCTTGAGAACCATTGTTCTAATCTAGACTCCAAGGCTAGAGGGTGAGTGACAGAGTTACATTTATCTTTGACTTTCTAGCACCTCACAGAATCCCTGCTCTGTAGCGGGTATTTGGTAAGTATTTGTTGAATTTTGAGAACCAAATGAACCAATACATGTTAATGCGGTATTAACATTCAACACATGTTAACCATCCTCCTGTTCTCAGGAACTGTGTGTCGCCCACCTCAGCTACAGTGATGAGGTGCCCCTACTGCGTAACTTTGTGGTGAGGATTGTGTGGTGTTGGTGCCTAGCACCTGTGTTGGCAGTATTGGTTGTCTCTGAACTTGGGCTGAGCTCTGAGATGCGTCATGATCACTGGAATTCCAGGCTCCTGATGGCAGGTTTGACCCAGACCTCCGGGAGTCCTGGCGTCAGGAATCCTAGTTGTTGACGCTGGCTGCCCGACCTTGCTTCTGACTTCTGACTTCTGACCGCAGGGCTGGCCTGGACCTCCAGCCTACGGCCCGCTCACCCAGACTGACTTCGGGAGGACGGGCCCCTTGCCTGTTGCAAACCTGAGCCAGAGCCGGTTCCTTCTTGTCTCAGCTGCATCTGATGAGTTAGCCTGTGTCTAGCCATTTTCTGGGCCCTACAGTTAGGTTATTTATAAACTGTGCAGAACCTGCAGGGTCTTGTCCATCCGCCTTGTACATCAGACTAGAGAGAGCCAGTTAAAAAGGATCCAGTTCTGTGCAACAACTGAGTTTGGGCTCTGCATCACGCAGTATAACCAGCCTAACTGGTTCTTTTCGTATCAAACTGCTTTGGTGCTTTGTAAATGTAGCGCATGACAGAATTCAGTAAGGAATACGTCATCAAAATGGGTGACTTAATTGCTGCACTATGAAATTATTGCCACAGAATCCTCAGTAACTCCAGTCGCCTCTGAGAGCCAGGCTAATGCGAGAAGACGGTGGGTCTGGCTCGCGGCTTGGGCAACATCAGTTTCTTTGAGACATCGGCTTTCCACATGGAGTTGGCAATGGGACAGAGTGATCCCTACGCAGAGGAGGAAACATCATCCCTCTTTCCTCTTCCTGGCATTACAACATGCATCCCATAATAAGGAGTGCGTGTTAGCAGAGACCACAAAAGCTGACCTGTAAACGGGACTTTCACACCCAAGAGCATTTCCCAAACTTGGCTGCCCATTTGTTCACTTCATTCATTTAGCCACCCACCCATTCATGTATTTGTTCATTCAGCAGATATTTTACTCAATAACCATGGTGTACCTTGTGCTGCACTAAGACCTGGCATTCCGTGGTTAGCGAAAATGGTACCGTCCCTGCTCTCGTCGAGTCCTGGCTGAGTGGGGAAGACAGATACTAACAAATAATCATGGAAACAAATCTACAGTCAGCACTGCGGCCAATTCTATAGCAAAGTCAAGGAAGGGGGAGGCTTCCCTGAGGAGGCACCACTCCAGCTACGTTCTGAAGGACAGGTAGGAGTTCGCTGAGCAAAGTGTCAGAACAACAGAGGCAGCTTGAAAAACGTTCCCCTTTCTGGGAGCTGCCTTCAGAAATTCTGAGTCGGGAGGTCTGAGGTGGGCCTGGAAGGGGTATTCCCTAAAAGCGTGCTTAAGACCTGCCTTAGTCTGTGCGACCCTTTCAGGAGGGAAGGCCCACGGCCACTGGTGGCGCTGCCCACTGAGAAGGTGCTACATGGGGCCGGAGAGCCGTAAAGGTACCAGTGTGGACACCAGACATGGACATGCAGGTTAGAGAAGGTCTGATTGACCCTCCAGCGCCCAAACCCCTCTTCCTGAGCTGGGAGCCCAACACATTATAATTCTCTCTTGACTTTTCTCCTTTTAAAGGTAATTCCCATTTGAAACAATTTCCGCTGCTCACCGCCTCCAGCTCGAGCTAACGCTGCTGACGTTGGTTCCCAGTCCTGTCGGATGTCGGCTAAGCTTGCTTGGCCTTATGTTCTTCTTCTTATCAGTCTCTGTGTGGGGCCCTGGGGCCCCTCTGAGAGATCCACTGTCTTTAAGAGCCTAGTTCGTGCAAAATTAGTTGTGAAAGTTTATCCCAGGAGGGATGTTCCAGAGGTCTCCTTAGCTATTTGTGAGTGAGCCGTCAAAGAGCAGGATTTTGCTAACTGACTTAATTTGCCTTTTTTCCATTGTGTGAGGTCAGCTTCCCACCCAGCAGGACTGACTCCGTAAAGGGTGCGATGTCAGGGGCCCACGAAGGTTCTCCGGCACACCCCTCACCGGGTCAAGGCTCAGCAACTTGAAACCCTAGGATGCAAGAGTCGAATCCCAGACACCTGCAATGCTGCTGTTAGAGTGCAAACCTTTATATATACACGTATTTACTCTTAGATGTATCAGGTTTAAAGAAGGTGGCCAAACACCACATCTCAGAGGCCCTGACTCTGACCCCCGATGGCCCAGTGAAAGGCAGGGTCCAGGGAGCCTGTTTGTGGCGTTTATAAATACGACCCTTGGAAGGTCTTTTCCTGTTTTATGGAATGGCGTCAAGAAGAAAATGTCAAAATCCTAAAAGCAGACTGAAGTTACAAACCTGGTCTCCAGGTCCCTTCAAAGCTTACTCACCCCTCTGATCGTGCACACGCAGAGGCGACCTCACCCCGGCACACGTCTGGGAGCAGAGTCATGGGAAAAAGACCAGATGGGCCGCACAGGAGTCCCAGCACCAGGACCTCGTGAGTGAGTGCGGAAGTGAACAGACCTCAAGGAAGCCGAGGCCTGACTGCGTCCCGCCTGCTCCGGTGCCCGCCCCCAAGGCCCGGACTCTGAGTCTGTCGTCTCCACCGACGCCCGCCCGGCACAACGGAGTGGAATCAGACCCAGCTGACTTCCGTTCATTCACACGTATAGAGTTGGAAGAGTATTTTTATTTTTATTTTTTTATTTTTTTTTGGTATTTTTTTTTCTGAAGTTGGAAACGGGGAGGCAGTCAGACAGACTCCTACATGCGCCCAACCAGGATCCACCCAGCACGCCCACCAGGGGGCGATGCTCTGCCCATCTGAGGCGTCGCTCTGTTGCAACCAGAGCCATTCTAGCGCTTGAGGCAGAGGCCACAGAGCCATCCTCAGTGCCCGGGCCATCTTTGCTCCAATGGAGCCTTGGCTGCAGGAGGGGAAGAGAGAGACAGAGAGGAAGGAGAGGGGGAGGGGTGGAGAAGCAGATGGGCGCTTCTCCTGTGTGCCCTGGCCGGGAATCGAACCCGGGACTCCTGCACACCAGGCCGACACTCTACCACTGAGCCAACCGGCCAGGGCCTCTGGAAGAGTATTTTTAAAAATCACTTGTTTAGTGTTCAAAATCTGTTCCTCAATCGCTAATGCTCCTTGCAGAAAAGCCAGAGGACTCCCTCCCTAAGATTGAGAAGCTGAGAGGAAGAAAATAGGGGTCAGGGCCCCCGCTGCAAGCCTCTGTCAGCCAGACATGCTGCATTTTATCTCTTATTTATATGAGGGTGCTAATCCAGACCATTTTTATTTTTTAAAAAAATGCTCTCAAAACAGTTCACTCCTTAACCCATCATGAAGCCCAAATACACAGAAGGCTTGAGAGTCGTCCAAGATCACATAATTAATTGTGGAAAAGGACAATGGAATCTTGCTCAGCGGAGTCTCAACACACTGTGCAGGTTTTGAAATTTCAGTCTCCATTTCAGATTTCAAAACTCCCTGATTAATCTCTCCAGCGCTTCTGCAGTTGTGTGTAAGTTCATACTGTGAGTCGACTGGAAAAAATTCCGCCAGGGCTCGTTTTGTTTTAATTCATTCTAGACGAGCCCATCCTTGTCATTACCAAGCTACTTTATTTTCTTAAGCACAAAACCTGTAGACACAGACCCAAATGAAATTCTCCAGTTTGTAATCCATCTGAACATTTGTGTCATTTATTCCAGGGATGGATAAGAGTCTTACTTAACATACCAATCAATGCTGATCGATTGGTAGTGACTGAGAAAGATCTTGGGATACCACTAGCCACAAAGATAATGCAGCAATGATTAGCAATGTCTGCCGTGGATGTGAAACGAGAGTGTGTTCTGACCGCTCATTCTGTCAGCCCTGACCATGGTTTGGCTTACAGATTATTTTAGAACTATCCCCTCTTCCCAATTAGACTGTGAGTTTCCAAGTTTAGGGACTGTGACTAAAACGCCTAGCAAATTGCTATATATAAACATAGGTATTAATATATCCTAATAACCGTGGTGGATGTGAGCTGAGTTGAACTAAATCAAATCAAATCCAATCAAATTGGATTAAATAGTTTATCTCCAAAGGAAGAGCAAAGTAAACACTCAACAGGGAACGCACATCTATTCAGAAGCCAAAAATATTTGCAGCAATACTTAAAAGTAAAAAGCATTCTAGGTTTTATTTCAGACTATCTCCCAACAAGTTAGTTTAAATTGGCACAGGGTTTCCAAAAAAATGTTTGTCTGTAGGGTATCAAAGCCTAGAGTCTTGGAACAAAATTAAATCTAAACAAAATTAAATGTATTTTGTAATCGTGCTGTCCTTGGCTGCTGTGTCGTCAGTAGTCCCGAAAACACTGGGAATGTGCATAATGGGAAATTGATGCTCAGACATTTCTAGAAGAATGATTACAAACAGGAACAAATTAGATCACAGAAAGGAGCTAAGGCCGCAGAGACTTTGCAAGCATCATGAGGATGGGATTCCTCTTCCCAAGATGTTATTTTCGAGTTAACGATCTCCTCCCAGAGACCTTCGCTCTCAGTTCTGAGCTCTCAAGGGCTTCCTATTCTCCGTGCACAGCGGAGGAAGGAGTGGTTGCTGGGCAAACAAATGTTTTTTAAGTTTGCTAACTTGTATAGGGGCAGCGCCTCCTGTGTATAGTCTCCAGGTGCTTGCCCTCAGGGCAGCAGATTGCAAATTGCTGATTGCCTTCCTGCTCCGGAGGGGCGATTGTTTGCTATTGTGTGCTGGAGAAGGGGTTTCCCCCAACCTGTTTTTCTAGGGTGAGTCTGGAGAATGGGTCCGAGTTGTGGAACCGGAGACCCAGTCGGAGCTTGGGAGCCCTGATTTCCACCTAGAAAATAGTTCCCTGTCGCCTAGGATTTATAGTTAGTTGAATTGGGTGCTAATCCTTCATGAGGTAAATGTATTAAATATAGGAAATTGGTCAGCTGCATAGGGTCCTTGGACTCTGATTCCTCAGGTGTAAGGAAGAAAGTTGGACTCTTCCTTCATTCATTCAGCAAATGTTGGTTGACCCCTTGAAGCTCCTGGCAGCGGCCTGGATACTGGCTCCCAACCTCGTGAGCATGGCAGCCATGAACAAACCTGTCATTACAAATTTGGTTACTGAGTGTGTAATGACCAGGAGGAACCGAGGGCCTGCCCAGCCGCCAATCCCTGTGATTCCACAGTGACTTTGTTTCCCACCCGGGGTCTCTGCCATCGCACACGGGTGTGTCTCCTAAAGCCATCTGTCCAGTCCTTCTCTGTGATGCCTTAAAAGGAAGATGAAAATCAGTTGTAAGAAATCTCCTTGGAGGAGAATGAAGCATTTCTTAGAAAAAGCTTTCACCATTAAATTCTTCCTTCACTATCCTCTTAATCTTTCTGGTTACATCATAAACCCATCTGCTGATGCTTGTCCCTCTTGAGATGGAGGACACTTGGCTGGCGGCCTGTCACCGCTGCCCACAGGGTTCTCAAGGCCAGTCTCCGTGTCCCCCCTGTACCTTCCCTTCCACAGAGAGAGACCTTATTTCTGAGAAAGTCACTTTCAATACACCCCTCCACCCTGAATTATTTCCCAGTGTTTTCCAAAGGGGCAAGGTCAAAATGTATTAAATGGAGGAGATTGGAAAGGCTTTCACCAAGAATAGAAAGAGTCTTGCCTGACCAGGCAGTGGCACAATGGATAGAAAATCAGACTGGGATGCTGAGGACCCAGGTTCGAGACCCCGAGGTCACCAGCTTGAGCGAGGGCTCATCTGGTTTGAGCAAAGCTCACCAGCTTGAGCAAGGGGTCATTCACTCTGCTGTAGACCCCCGGTCAAGGCACATATGAGAAATCAATCAATGAACAACTAAGGAACCACAACAAAGAATTGATGCTTCTCATCTCTCTCCCTTCCTGTCTGTCCCTATCTGTCCCTCTCTCTGACTCTCTCTGTCTGTCACACACACACAAAAAAAGAATAGAAAGAGTTTTCACTTTCTTTCCCATGCCTTTTCTTTTTTAACTCTGGGCAACAGTGCATCTTGATCTTACCACATCTCAAAGAGCCTTTATACCAGTTAGATTATCATTCGTTTACATGTATGTAACCCCCTAAACACTAGCATCCCAAGTTTAGGATGTCAACATCAGACAAAAAGTGATAACAACCACAGTGTCATCAGCCAGAGTGGCATAGGCTTGGGGAGCCGATGGGACTTGGGCCAGGCCATGCGAAATTTCTGAGGCAATTAGTGCATGAGTTTGTTGTCGTCTGGCTGTACCACTAACTAAATTTGGCCTCCAGAAATGTATCCAAATCCGTTAAGACAACCAAAACAAGGGACAGTTGTTCGGCATCAACTTCATTATGAAGTAAGTGCAACACATATTTTCTAAAAGAAGTCTCTGGATAAAAAAGAATCTTTTTATTAGTCTGTTTTAAAAAAATTATACCAAAAACTTTGATATTTCTGTAGTCTCATATTATTCCTCTACTAATTTTACTTTATCATTTTTCTATGAAGGTTACTACTAGACAAACCAAGTTTGTAGAGATTTTTTGGAGATTTCTCAAGTCAGACAGAAGTTATAAACAGGGGAGTTTAAATTGGGGAGAAAGAAGGAATTCCTCTTGAAGCAGTCATACAGACTGCAGTGCAGATAGATGTGTGAGATTTGTAAACGTAGAGCCCTCCGTGGCCCAGGAACAGAGCGACATCAGGTCCCAGGAGCTCAGCTTAAAACCCATGTGCAATGAAAAGGACTTCTGTCCTCGTCCAACATCTTTTAAGGGACATTCAAGATCTAAATACAGAGTCTTAGACATTACAGAGTGCATTTTAGCCATAGCTGGATCTGGGTGTTCAGATCACGTCTCCGGGACCCCACTCCTTGTCATCTCTGGGCTCTGCTTTCTTTTGTGTTGTCTTTGACAAGTGTCGGGTTCTTTTTGCGAGTTGGTCACTGGCAGGATTAGACCCATGCCTCAGCAGCCTAAAATCCCAGGTGGGGAGATGCTCAGTAGCCTCCTTGACCCGTGGGCATTCTGGAACCTAAAGGACGACACTCTCGCATGTGCCTGGCTCTTCTCACTGACCCGTTCCTGGAGCTGGAGGATGGGGCGCTCTGCCCACATCGGTGGGCAGTGGCGGGGCTCCTGGTGGGTCTCTTTGAGGGAAAACAAAAGGGCATTTATCTGGATAATAGAAAACGGGTGTGGGCGAAGCCAGAGCAGCAGAGGGCAGCCAGGGTGGGCTAGAGGGGTATGTGGTGACAGACACCCCCGGTCCCAGGGGAAACACGCAGAGGTTGGTCTCTTGCTCTTGCCACACACACAGCATGCGTTGGTGGGATGCTCTGCTCACTGTGGTCACCAGAAACCTAGGAGGATTATGGATTCATGGCAACACCTTTGCCTCCATGACACCTGAAGCAGGAAAAGAGGATGCTGGAGGCCCCCCCAGAGAATTAAGTGCTTCTGTCTGGAGGTGACACACACCGCCTTTGCTGGAAGGACAAGGGCTAGGGAAAAGGAGAACTAGAATGTTCCGGAGGAGCCCCGGTGGTGGTGGTTGTCAGTGTATTATAAAGACAATATCTGTAACAGGAAGGAGCCTCGGACCCTGTGGACACCTTGCTGCAGTGGCCACAGGAACCACTGACAGACCCAGGTCCAGGCCTCCAGCCATGGACCCAACTCAGCACGAGCACATCTCAGCGGTCAGCACCCTCCCACCCTCCCTCCTTCCCCACCTCCTACCTGTAGCCTCCCGGGTCTCCACAAAGACGCACCATGCTTTATTGTATCTGAATTTTCTCCTCTTCCCAAAGAGAAAAGAAACGTTGGAGCTGATGGCTGTCAGACTTCCCTGGCCATACCCCCGGGAGGGCTCCATGATTTGAACACCCGGATCCACCTAAGCTCTGGCTGATCGGGCCCTGGCACCAGGGCGGCACAGCACACAAGAGCCGTCGGGGGTTCGGGGCAGCTGAGTAACTCGGCACCTGTCGTGAGCCACGGGCTTCGCATCTTCTGTGTAGTCTAAGTGAAAGTGAGTAGTTCGTTTTTATTTCAAATTCAGCAACAGATCTTGATTGTTTGAAATAGGAGGAAACCGATATAAAGGGGAGATGGAGTCCTTGCAAATTCTCTTTTTAAATAGGTCTCTCCACCCCCTTGCTCTGGGCGCGGCCCATGCACACTGCTGCTCACACAGTCACAGCGGCCCAGGCCACGTGTCCCGCCACGGTTCCGACAGACACCCCCACACAGCTTCATCAAATACAAGCGCCTCCCAGTGCTCAGGTCCGGCCACGTGCTGGGTCTGCAGTGTCGAGAGAAGTTATACAAGCAGTATTCACTCAGGCTTTTTCTCCAAAAGACACTGGGTAATGAAGTTAATTTCCCTGCAGAAACAGGCATGCATAACTTCAGAATTCCTCTCTTATATACCTATGTCTTATTTCCACATTTAAGAAGTTATCTTAGGATGGTGTCAAAATCCAGGCGGTTTTCTTTAAGTAGATTCCATCAGTGATACATATTTGATGAGCCTGTGGAAAGGTCTCAGAGCATCTCGGGGCGCTTGAGGGGAAATAATCCAGAGGTGTTTGCTTTACGCCGGTTATCATAGCAAAAAGCCAGGGAGGAGGCATCTTTTATAAATGGAGAGCTGTTTGTACTGGCCCAGATCAGAAGTCGCTGAAAATGAGTGAGCTTAGGACTTCAGACTGAATTCAGATTTTTTTTTTTATTCCTCGGTTGCAAATATGTGTCTTTAGTTGTTTGTTTGTTTGTTTGTTCCACAAGGAAAAGGCAGTCCTTTGGCCTCAGCTGAGTAGTATCTCAGTCAGTGAGATACAGATGGATCAGCACATAGGGATCAAGTCTCTATTAGTAGGTGGAAGGCACTCAAATTGCAGAAAGAGGCTGCGTAAATGCACTTGAATTTTAATCAAACCCAAAGCATATGAGCCAAGGGGTTCATCCACCATCACATGGCAAGTGACACAGGACACTGCATGCATTTGTGAACATGAGGTTGGCTCTCCAAGGCCAGAGAACTGAGGGCAGACTGTGTTGGTCATCAGATAATAGTTGCAATTTATTGACTATTGACTACATGCAAGGTACCATCTGAGCTCTTCCCACAAATGATCTTTCTCAGCCCTCACAACAGTCTTCTGAGGAATTTTCTCAGTTGCACCCCTCCCTACTGTGTAACTCTGGGAAGTTACTTCACCTCTTATGCCTTGGGTTTAGTGCAGGCAAATGGCCTGGATCAGAGTCTGGTATTCATTCATCTATGTGCCGGACACTGTTCCAGGCACTCGGCACACCACACAGGCCCGACCTCTCCAAGTTCCCGTCTATGAGGGTTCATGTCACGGGTCCGCTTGGCTAACATTGTACTTAGTGGTGAGAGACCAAACGGTTCTCCCCCTAAAATCAGGAGCGAGGCCTTTCCCACTCACCTCATCGAGGACGTCATAGCCAGAGTGACGGGCAAGGAAAAGAAGTCGATACATACAGACTGGAAGGGAAGAACTAGAACTGTCCTTTTTCTTGACATTCTGAGCGAGGCAAAAATAATAGAGACAAGAAGAGCAGATCAGTTAGTTGGTGACAGGATGGGTGGGGAAAGAGGAATTTTGAGGGGTGGGACTGTTGTCTATTTCAATTATAGTAATGCTTACATGACTATAAATGTGTCAAAATTCAGAAGTGTATGATATACATTTTTTAAAGAGTAAATAAAAATGTGTGGCTATACCCACAGTGGAATATTATTCAGCCTTTGAAAGGGAGAAATAGTGACAATGTGGAGGAACCCAGAGGGCACTGCACCAAGTCAAACAAGCCAGTCACCGGAGGACAAATATCGCATGGTTCCACTTACGTGTGGAATCTCAAATAAACTCCTTTTGTTTTTAAAGGTTTTATTTATTGATTTTGGAGAGAAGTGGGGGGGGGGAGCAGGGAGAGAGCAGGAAGCATCAACTCAGAGTAGTTGCTTCTCCTACGTGCTTTGACCGGGCAAGCCCAGGGTTTCGAACCAGCAACCTCAGCATTCCAGGTTGATGCTTTATCCACTGCGCCACCCCTGGGCAACCTAAAGGAAATTCACAGAGCAGAGAGCAGAATGGTGGTTGTCTGGGTGGGGAGGGGAAATGAAGAGATATTCCTCACAGGTACCAAGTCTCAATTGTGCAAGGTGAGTGAGTCCCAGAGAGCCACTGAGCAGCCCAGCGCCTATAGTTAACCATACTGTATTGTAGACTTGAAATTTTGCTCAAAGTGTAGATCTTATGTTAGGTGTTCTTATCACACACACACACACACACACACACACACACACACATAAATAATAATACCTAGAGGGTGGGAAGAAACTATTGATGGTGATGGGTGTGTTCATGGTATAGAATCTATACTATAGATTGTGGTGATGGTTTCACAGGTGTCTGCTTACCTCCAATCTCATCAAACTGTTTACATTAATTATACACAGCTTTTTGTATGCCAATCATGCTTCAATAAAATGTGTTCTTTTAAATAAAAAAAATTAGACACCCCCCCCCCCCAGAATGAATCAGTCCTTGGCAGGGTCCCTGGCACTGGGAAGGTCCCACCAAAATCACCGGTTGTGATGTGTCCACGTGGACGCATTCACGGTACTTCCCTCGTATTTGAACTGTGAACCAGGACACAAGCTATTTTCCACTCAGTAATCACAAATGACTTCAGAAAGCCCTGAATCTGCTGCAAGAGAACCTTCTGACTGGTCAACAAGCTGCGTACCTCTCAGACCTCCATCTGTTTCTCATTAACTAGAACAGTCCCAAAGGACAAACAGCATTTTCCAATTCGGCATCAAAACAACAGAACGGAGCTGTGGTCACCAAACAAATATTTCCGATGCAGCGAGGCAACCCAGAGACGTTGTGAGCGGCACTGAGAACCTTCTGCGGAGCCAGGACAACGGAGAGGACAGCCTGCGGGGCCACGAGCAAACACAAGGCGCCCGTCAGGAAGCAGGCACTTCCCCAGGCTCCTAAAGGAGCCCGGCTCGCCCAGCATGTACTGTTTTAGGGAAGGCCGTGCACTCTGAGATGAGATGGACTGTCTGTCATTTAAAAATTTTATTAAACTTACTGAGGCGTGTGGGGAAAACAGCTGAGGGTAGGCTCGCTGGCCTGTTTTCCGGCTGCAAGCACTCTGCGTGATTAGTACGTGGGCGAACACGCGGCAGAAGGCCGTGTGTGTGTAGCCTGTATACGGCTACCGGTGCTCGCCCTGGCCGGATCTCGGTTGATTGGGGCATCGTTCCAGAGCACAGAGGTTGTGGGTCTGATCCACAGTCAGGGCAACAGGAACAGGAACAAACCCATGTTCTCTCTCTCTGCGCGCTGAAACTGAACATTAAGAAAAGGTACCTTCCCCGGGGGACAGTTTTCCTGATCACTCGCCTGCTGCCCCTGGGGTGGTTTTCCCCCATATGTTCGCTGGCCCGCCATTAGGAGAATCCAGTAAACAGGACTGGCCCAAGGCCTTTCGGCTCTCCAGTTCTTCTGCGATCTGTCCCAATCCAGTGTGAGCCTGCCTGGCTCGACCACTCGCATTACAAGGTGACACTGGATAATAAAGTTATACAGATTTTAGGTGTACGGTTGGATGACACATCATCCGGACACTGCACTGTGTGTTCACCGCCCCGAGTCAGGTCTCCTACCATCGCCACTATCACTTTTAGCACAGAGTCTGCTCACACCTGTCGTTCCTGCCGGTGGGACGAGCAGGGCTGGGAACGAGGTCCAGGGCTGGGGCAGCTTATGTCAGGTTTCAGGGTCTCCGTTTCCTTAATGATTTGATGTTTTAAACTAAGTGGAGACGCCCTTTAAAGTCTCCACCTGCTCCAGGAAGAGAAGCGTCTGGAGGCCCTTTCTAGTTAGATGAACTCTCTGAAAACGCCCCTCGACGGCGCCTGCGCTGGAGTGACGCTGGACACGTGACAGAGGAAACGCACCGATGCTTCCCATCGGCGGTGCTGTCCCCCCAGGGCCGCTCTCTTCCTTTCCCCGCTGGCCCACCTGTTCCACCCTCCTCTCCCGGCCTCCAGATGCGGCTGCGCTGTGGGGCTGCGTGGACCAGACACCGGGGAGGAGCAGAGAGAGGAGAGGGGAAGGGAGGAGGAGGAGGAGCAGAGGGAGGAGAGGGGAAGGGAGGAGGAGGAGGAGCAGAGGGAGGAGAGGGGAAGGGAGGCGGAGGAGGAGCAGAGGGAGGAGAGGGGAAGGGAGGCGGAGGAGGAGAGGGAGGAGGGGAGGAGGGGGAGGAGAGGGAAGGGAGGAGCAGAGGGAGGAGAGGGGAAGGGAGGCGGGGGAGGAGGGAGAGGAGAGGGAGGAGAGGGGAAGGGAGGAGCAGAGGGAGGAGAGGGGAAGGGAGGCGGGGGGGGGGGTGGGAGGAGAGGGAGGAGGGGAGGAGGGGGAGGAGAGGGGAAGGGAGGAGCAGAGGGAGGAGAGGGGAAGGAGGAGGGGGAGGAGGAAGCCGAAGCCGGGCTTCCTGCCTGCCGGGTTGCGGGTTGCCCGGGCTCAGGTGCCCGGGCTCAGGCTCAGCAGAGGTATGTGAGGGCGGGGCGGGGAGAGAATTCGGGCTTGTGGTTGGGTTTCGGGAAGACATGCAAGGGGCAGCGGAGGAGACATTTTCCCCAAGATGAGTGGACGTCACTTGGGGTGCTATGAAGAGCGGGGCCCTGCGGGTGACTGCTTCCCCTCCCTCCATGATTGTGGCGTGCGGTGACCATGGTGGGTCAGTGAGGCAGAACCAGGGCGTGTGGTGGCTTCCAGCTCCCCGCAGTCTGGACCCCATATCAGCCCACATGGCAGGAAGCAAGACAGTGTTTGCCTTCAGGAGCTCGGAGGCCTGGGCAGCGGACACAGCACAAGTGACAAATCACTCCCTGTCGTATTCACTCAGCAAATGTCAACTGAATCCAAAAATCTGTGCCAGACACTGTTCTACATGATGTGGCTTCTGGTGACCAAAGCCCACGGCTCCCGGCCCTCGGGGGATTCCGCTCCAAGGCTGTTTGGCTTCTGAAAGGAAAGCCAGGGAAGAGAGTGCCTTCAGGCCTGTCCCTGGGATACCAAGTCCCCTTAAACAAGGGGGCAGAGGGCCTGGCTACCCCTGGGGGTCGAGAGGGAGAGTCCACACAGGAGAAGGTTCAAGAAGCACAGGTGGTTGGGCACTCGCTGTCAAGTGCAGCCCACAGGTCAAACGGAGAGAGACTGACCAGTGTCCACTGCATTTAGCTACTGGGAGAGATAAGGCGTGGAGAGCCGCGTGTGCGAGGCAGTGGCGTGTGCGAGGCGGTGGTCACAGACGCTGGGGCGTGGTGGTGGGAGAGGGCAGGGAGGTGGACCCAAGGTGACCAACCCTGGAACCTGGTTCAGAGGAGAGTGTGATGGGCACAGTTGAAAGGGGACCTAGGGTGATGAAAACACTTTCTTAAAAAGTTTTTAACTAAAAATAAAAACTTTAAGATGAGAAAGACTAGATATGTCTGAATAGTGGGGAAGAATCTCAAGCAGAAGACAGAGCAGCTGCAGGATGTGAGTCTCGGGTGTGGGGTTGTGCCGTGCGAGGAGCTGTGCACTGGCCGTCCACGGACCCACGCCCCTCCCCCACCGCTTCCTGCCCCTGAGGCTGCCGGGTGACCTTACTAAACCCTTTACTTAACACTTGGGCATTTTTTCTTTTCTTTTCTTTTCTTTTCTTCTTGGTTGTTTTTGTTTGTTTGTGAGAGAGGCAAAGGAGAAAAAGAGAGACAGGAACATTGACCTGTTCCTGTATGTGCCCTAACTGAGGATCGAACAGGCAACCTCTGTGCTTCTGGGTGACGCTCCAACCATCCGAGCTATCCGACCAGGGCTTCATTTTTTGTTTTATTGATTGATCTTTAGAGAGACAAAGGAAAGGGGAGAGGAGGGGGAAGGGAAGCATTCATTTGTTCCACTCAGTTGTGCGTGTGCATTCCTTGGTTACTCCCGTTTAGGGATGACTCCAACTGAACTAACTGGCCAGGGCTGGTACATTTCTATTCTTGGTCAACCAACAATTTCTGTTTGACAGTGTATTGCTTTCCCAATTTGGACCAGTAATTTTTGTGTGTGTGTGTGTTAAATGTATCAGTTTCCATTTCTATGTTAATTTTATTTAACATTTATCATAAATCCTTAAGTGCTTTTTAATCTTAGGTGCATTGATAATCTTACAAGTAAGATTTAAAACCAGACCTTCATTCATAACAGGTGCACCAGGGTTTTCATACCATTTCACTGAGCTCAGCTTAATCTGACAACTGAGACATGGGTGGCTGGGGAAATATATTACTATTAAAACTCACTTTTTACCTCAGTTGCAAAGTAGCCGCCTCTCGAGGAGATGATTTTAAGGCATCCACAACATGTAGGGATTACAGAAACACGTGCTGATTCTATCAGGAGGATCATTCTATATTGATGTGTCCTGACCAAGATCGTGTCCCGTGCCGAGAGAGGCAAACCCATTCTAATTCCATGCATCACCACACTCTCAAATTCCCCACCCTCACGAACTACCAAGATACATAGCTCGAATAGGTCAAAAGAGGGGGGAAAAATAAGTCAAAAACTTACCTGGTAAAACCTGGAAATCATGTTTTTACCAAATGGTAATGTTCAGAATGCATGAAACCATTTAAAGAGCATGACCGCACCCTCCCCCCCCCCCCCCCCCCAGTACAAGCACAGGGCTTGCCAAATGGAAAATGGGACTCCTGGTCCAACGACTCAACAGAGAGCCAGAAAATAAATGTAATTCAAGTACAAGAAAAGCAGACAAACATCTATTACATAGTAGGTGGTAGTTTTTAATTTAGGGCTTTGCTCAGACTGCCTTTGAACCTCGGGAAGGCTCTAACCCACAGCCGTGCACACTTCTCTTATAGGGCGAGATAGTAAGTACTTTGGACCTTGTGCACCCTATATGGTTTCTGTTGAAGAGCATCGGTTTTATGTTTGCTTGTCTGTTTGGTTTACAACCCTTTAAATTCATAGAAGTCATACTGAGCTCAAGGGCTGTGCAAAAACAGGCCGGGGACCTGTAGTCGCAAAGTCAGACACTTCCAGTTGTCCTTCTGGCTCTCCGGTGACAAACAGGTCACCATGCTCCAAGGAGGCTCACATGATAGTCAAACTGAAAACTCTTCATCATACTGAGTCATTCTCTTTCCCTTTAATTCCCACTTACGCCTCCTGCCGACCTCTGGAGTTGGCAAACTCTTCTTCTCGAGAGCCTTTGAAATGCACGAAGACGCCTTTCCGAAAACAGTCCCAGTAATGTGCTCTGAACTTGACAGGAGATGGGATTCAGAGCCCTGGCTTTCCTAAAAACATGGCCTCCAGAATTCACACAGCGCTGGGAATGGATGTGAACAGCGAGGACTCGTTTGAACTATGATGTCACCTCATTTGGACAGAATAATGGGAATAATACTACCTATGCTCAGAGCCCCTGCTTTTGTTTGCCTTTTGGCTGCTCTGTTATCTGGGGCTTGCAGTCATTTCCATCGGGAATGGCAAACACTTAGCTTTAATGAGAGTTTGGGTTTCTGTAATCAAATACAGCCTGAGGTCTGAGGCAGTGCTCGAAAACCACTGTGTGAGCTGAGCGCCAGTGAGTTCTTTGTTTCTGCGAACTGAGCGTGAAATCCTTCGGAGGGAACGTGTCCTTTCATTAGTTAGAGAGCACGGGACAGCCGTTTAGTTATAAAAAGTGCCAACGGTAAAGGAAGGGAAGTGGCCTGCTCCTGGGTGTTGACGGGCTCTCCAACTCTCCCAAAGGAGGCCCCGGACTGGCAGGCTTGCGGGACGGATAGACAGACGACTCCTCTCGTGCGCACGTCATGCATTCCTTATACCCAAGGAGACACTCAGGAAACTCAGATCTCGGGCACTCCACCCCCCTCACCAGGGCCCCTCCTGGTACCTCTCTCCTCGGCACCTCTCTCTTCTCTCCTCTCTCCGATGGCCCATGGCTGGCTGGCTGGTGCACACTGAAGCCAGACAGACATTTGGAGGAGCAGGTAGGAAATGTCAAAGGCAGCCAGTTATGTGCTTATCATGAAAATTCACTAATAGTGAAAGATCTTATCTTTGGCTTGGCATTGTGAAGTACGTTTGAGTGTTAAGAAGAGTAAAATAATAAGGTGTTTTTTTAAGACATCCTTTTTCAAAATATATGCATAAAAGAGTCCCCAAAAGCTAATGAAAGATTCCTACCTTATTTTGCAAATGAAAATGTGCGTAACATAGGAACTGGGTATCTGAGCTGTACCCCCAGGGAACCCTAGAATCTAGAATCCTCTCAGGCTGTCCCAACGCCTGCCTGTTCTTTACTGTTGTTTACAGTACAGAGGGGGTGGTAGGAGCAGGGGTGGGGGGGTGCCTACCAGCCATCACAGCCCCATTGCCAAGACCTGCGAGCTCACTGGTTTCCTTGTAAGTTTACCTTCCAGCCTCCCAGACAAGCCAGGTTTCATCCCCACACAGTGCCGGCCTCAACAGCAGGTACCTCCAGGGGCCTCCAGGGGCCTCCAGGAGCCCGGCCTGCACTGTGCTGCGATGTTGTTTATGTGAGCGGTGAGGCCTTCCAGCCCCGGGAGGCATCTGCCTCTAGCTCAGTCCCAGCCCTGAGTTCCTCAGGTGGGAACCGTCAGGAGACATGCCCTCCACTCAGCAGAGCTGCAGCGGGCTGGGAGGAGCCATGCACAGGGAACGAACACAGTATGTCTACAAGAATTAGAACAATGTGTCTTTGCATAAACCCTCTCCTGCTGCAGGGAGGAGGGGTTAGATGCCTCTGTGTCAAGGAGTAGATACTGAGATTGGCAGGAGAGGGAAAAGGAGTTCTTTTGAAAGACCGCGTTTTCAAATCATTTGGGACCTCGAATCCTAATTAATCTGCAAACATACTGGATATGTCCCCAAAGAGGCAAGTAGGACATTTTCCCCATGGGTAGGGAAAGCTAGAAGACTCTCAGTTTGCAAGGAGTTGGTCATCAGTACGGCAGCAACAGTGTCCCTGCTGTCACCTCCGCCCCCCCCCCCCCCAGCTCAGCGGCATTCATAGAAGGAAGGCGTGATGTTCCATTGCTGTCACCTCACCTAGAGCACGCATGCGCCGAACCCTTCAAACAGACGTTAACCAGCAGTGCCTTTGCTCCAAAAAGTCCCCACACATTTCTCTAGTGAACAAGTACAAATTCAGCGATTTTAATCAACATTCCCGCAGACAAGTGTGGATATGTATATGCATATATACATATATATATATAGATATCAAAACGAGAATTTACAGAGAAGATCTGATACATTTGGTCTAGCAGTGGGTGAGTCCACGGGGGGTAAATCTCAAGTGGGATATGTTTCCTTTGGTGGTGGTTTTAGCAATTCAGTTCTATGGCGTGGAAAGAGACCCGAAGCTTAGAGTCAGCTGGTGTGGGAAGAGTCCAAGGAGAAAAAAGAAAGCGTGTAGCGTCCCATGAAGCCAGCCCCTGCCGTTTCCTGGAGGTGCCGAGGGGGTCTGAAGTCCGTTCCCCAGGAGTGCGAGAGTCGCCCTGAATCAGCAGGCGTCCCCTGCAGCCCGCGTTTCGATGATCTCTGGGCTCTTCTGTTGCAAGCAAACCGCGTGGAGAAGCAAAGTTAATGGCGACGTTGAATCCTGTGTGCGATCTAGGCCAGGACGTGGGGCTGAACTCCAGACTGAAGATGCCCAGTTTCCAGTGTCCATCTCGTCGCTTTGTTGACACCGGGGGGCACAGGGGCTTGGGACACCGTCTTCCTTTTCCTGTGCACTGTGCACGGCCCTTAGTGCGAGGTAGTCCCTGGGGCCGGGCAGGGCGAGCTTTCAGCGTGCTCACCCTGTGGTTACCACTTCCCTGGAATGGAGACCCCGCACTCGTACCAGCCCACGTAGTAATAGGGGGTCCCAAAGCCAATGCTGCCGAAGCTGACGGGCTCCTGGCGGTACTGGCGGAAGTAGCCTGGAAGGGCAGAAGGGACGGGAGGGAGAGAAAGTGCACCTGTGACACTTGTGATTTCTAAGGAGAAACCCGGATTTGGTCTTCATCCCTGATCCTGGCACAGAGCTCCTACAACCCTGGGGATTTCCTAAGTGAGAAGAGCAGTGAAGGTGTCTGGATATTTTTAGCAAATCCCTTTCAGCCACACCTGAGTTGATGTTAATAAGGTGACTTTTGAAAAGCACCTAAAGATGGGGGCTGGTCCCCAGAAGGACTAACCGTGTGATAAGAGGGGAGGACTTGGGAGGGAGGGCGCTGGGGAGGAGTTCGGTCACCAGTGACCACTGACCTCACCAGCCATGCCTATGTAAGGAATGAGGCCGGGCGTGGGAGCTCCTGGTTGGGGGCACATGGAGATTTGGGGAGAGGGGTGTGCCCTCTCCTACAAATCTTGCCCTGTGCATCTCTCCCGTCTAGCTCTTCTGCGTTACATCCATTTGCAATAAACTGGTAATCTAGTAAGCAAAAGGTCTCTCTGAATTTTGTAAGCTGATCTAGCAAGTTAATAGAACCCAAGAGGAATGTGGAGATCTTGGCTCTATAGCCATTGGTCAGAAGCTCAGGTGACGACCTGGACTTGTGACTAGTGTCTGAAGAGGGTGAGAAGAGGCACTCCGACGGTACAGACTGAGCCTTTACCCTGTGGATCTGATACTACTCCAGGTAGATAGTGTCACAATTGAGTTGACTTGTAGGACACTCACCTGTGTTGAGTTGCTTGGTGGCGTGTGTGGGGAACCCATACTTGGAATTGGTATTAGAATCATAGCATTAAAAGTGCCCAAACCAACTGGAAAAATTCTCATCTGTACGACCTCGTTCAGATGGAAGACCTCTGATAAGTTTTTCTTATCAGACAAATGTACTTCCAAATAAACACAACCATTTGGGGTAGGGTCACGGTGGCCTCTGAGGCTTATCCCAAGCATTATTTGTGGGGATAATTGTGTGTCATACAGGTGGAAAAGTGATCATTAACACCCTCTCTCTTTCTCTCTCTCCACAAGAGAAGGCAACGCAGTTAACTGCTATGGAGCACTCACCACAGGGCCAGATTCCCAGCTGGGCCTCACAGAACTGGAGGCCTTGTGACAAGCCCAAGTCCCCAAGCTTTACTTCATGGAGTCTGCGGCAGATGCTTAGATTTTTTTCAAGTAAATTTCTCAAAGGAAAGAGTGCTTTGGCATTTACGACCTCTTATCCCTTGAAATACAAGTGATGCTCCAACCTCCTCAAAAAAAAAAAATTATTTTGGCAGCCCAACAATAGCCCTCACCCTGTGGTCCTGTGTACCCTTGCCAGGTGAGAGGGCACCTGCCATTCTACCAGTGAGTGTACTGATTAGCCGGCACCTTTGTTTAGAGCCAAAACCATGATGACAGTTGAACTCACTGAAATATAAATAATTCACATGATAGGAACCCTGGGGTACTGTAAGATCCTGAAAAAATGTGAATTTAGCATCTTTAGTTTGATGGTTAGTTTTCTGTATCAATTTGGCTAGGCTATGGGTACCCAGATATTTGCTCAAATATTATTCTAGGTCTTTCTGTGAAAGTGTGTTTTAGATGAGATTAACAATAAAATCCACAGACTTTGAGTAAAACAGATTACCCTCCATAATGTGGGTGAGCCTCACCCAATCAGTTGAAGGCCCTAATACAAAAAGACTGACACCCCCTAAAAGGATGGTGTTCTGCAAGCAGACTCACACTGCAACACTGACTTCCCTTGGTCTCCAGCCTGCTGGTCTACCCTGCAGACTCTACCATCATGAGCCAATTTCTTGAAAAATACCAATCTTTCTCCCCATCCCCCCCCCATTGTTTTTGTTTTTCTGGAAAACCCTAGCTATACTTACTTTACTGTTTGGTGTATTTTATTATATCTTATTTCTTTGAAAATGAGTAACTTTATACCACTTTTTTCCCCAAGCTAAAACAGTTGCTAGGTCAGGAACATCTCATGTCTCGAAAATGCCAGATTGCTTTATGTTGAGTGCGTAGAGGGGAAAGTGTTGGACTTCACTCCGTTGTTTCGTTTGTTTGTTTGCTGGGGGAGTTGGTAACATATGCAAGTTGTTCACATTGGAGGTGAATATACTTGTTCTTGCCTTATAATGCCCTAATCAAATACAGTTGGTACGTTGGTTGCTTCCTGAAGCATATCATGGTTGGTTTGAATTTTTTTATTTTTTCTTTCTCTCTACTTCTGTTCTTGCCCATCTTTACCTGGAAGCCCCTCCGACCTGTGCCTGTCTAGGTGCCTTTTGACTTGCCCAGACTCTCTCTTCTGAAACCTTTTCTAACTGGCCTCAGATGGCCTACCTCCCTTAGGGACTGTAATCTGCACAATTACCTGACAACAGGACAATCACGTGACAGAACTCTTGTCATCATCTAAACTTTCACTGGACACCGTTAGTTACCTTTCATATACACTGCTCACAAAAATCAGGGGATCAGGGGACGTGCAGACCCTCCAGTGCTTTCAGCCTTTTGTATAAGTGCGTTTTCACCAATGAAATAGAAGCTGGTTTTGCATCTCATTTGCATAATGAAACAACTTTGACTTGTTTGCTTTTCTGATGTTCTTGTTTAATAAAAAAAATAACAAATGCTTTGTTTTATCGCCTCATATTCATTTTGAAATATCCCCTAATTTTTGTGAGCAGTATATTTATCTTCCCTCTCCAGTAATGAGCCCTATTCCTGAGAGACGGGCTAAGATCTGAGTCCACTGTATCCCCGCCTTCCCTGGCACACTCCAGTCCCAGCACAGGGAAGGAGTATTCTGTTGGGTTTTTTATTTGCATGATCCGAAATGCTGCCGACACTGACCTGTCTTGGAATGGCAACCCCACGGCAGGGCCAGGGCGAACATCTCCATGCCTTCGCCTTCCTCCCTCAGCCCCTGAGAAGCATGCAGGTCCTGGTTCTCATTACCTTGAATGTTCGGGAGGGCCTCTATGTAGGACTGAGGCCCCGTCCTCCCATCAAGGTGCGAATCCACGAACTGACAGTGATCCTCGCCTCTTCCCCAGCTGTCCCCAATGCTGTGGAATGTGTCTTCAGGGAGAAACGAGATCAGTCAGTGACAGCTCAAGAAATGCCACTGCCGGCGTAGGAGTGGGCACAGGTGCCGGAGACAATTTGAACTGGGTACATTCCTTAAACCCCGTGTGTCATACTTCCCATGTTTGAAAAATGGTGCTAATGACACCAACCTAGAGTGCTGTAAAAGGCCTCAGAGAGAACGCGTGTGCTACATAGTCAACCCTGTTCATTAAATGGAGACTGTTAATATTACAGGCCGTTTCAGCTTATAAAAGCGTAGATCGTTTTACTCCTTGTTTTTTTTTAAAGGAATAGGTGAAACAAATCTAGTCAAAGAATGCATTATGATATAATTATTGAAGGCATGACGAGCTATAAAAATAGAAGGACCCGTTTTCATGTGTAACTGGGAGAGTGTGTCTGTGCACGCGGCACTGTCCGTGGTGCTGAACCCCAGGGCACAGTAGGGCAGACCCTGGGATCCTGGAGAGGGCTCTGCAACCTCCCCTAACAGTTAGGAGTCACGGTGGCGGGGGGTGGGGGGCAGTGGAAGAAGAGAAAAGAAAGAGGAGAGAGAGAAGCAAACAGCCGGCGGGTGTGGAGAGAGGCATCCACAGTGAGAAACTCCCAGAGTGGGATCGTCAGGGAGACTTCGTTCTCACCTTATCTTGAAATGATACCACTAGCAAGCAAGCAAGCAAGAAAAGCAACAACAATAACAAAAAAACCCATAACAAAACATAAACTAGCTGAAGGAAATTTGTATGTTTTAAGAAATTTCAAGTTGTGCACGTTTTGAAAGAAAAACCAAGTTGTGTAGGTGGGTGAGTCGAAAGCAGCTGAGTCAGCACGGCGTTGTGAAATGTTAGTAGGTACAGTGTGTGCGTCATTCTTTGTTTTAATCCATACCCGTGATGAGAACAATGTAATTTTATTTGGACACAGAGCAAATTGTGCCGCGATGTATGTTTCACCATCTCTTTCTCTGCAAAGCCGCACCAATGGCAGGGAATGAAGGAGGTATTTACTCAATTCTTCCAGTTTATTCTTGCGCCTATTACTACTGAATTAATGGAGAAAAACTGGCCTTTGAGTTTATAACAGAACTTTGGATTTCATTTCTAGCCTGTAGTATATTTAAAAATATATATATTTCTGGGTACCAGTGTAGAAACTAGCTACCCTAAAATAGAGCCTGCAGAAACTGGCTTGTACTTGAGCCAGACCTGAATATATTTTTATGCGCCTGCTATGTCAAGTTAATATCTCATAAAATCAAAATTTCTCATACTGTCCCGCAGCCAGGCAGCCAGCCAGCCATCCTCGGGGTCCTACCTTTCAGGTTGTCGCTGAGGTAGATCTTATACCGCAGTGAGTTACAGAGGACGACCCCCACAAACTTTCTGTACCACGTCCGCTTCACATACTGCCGGCCGTGGCAGTCCGTGTAGCCAGGGTCATGTTTAAAAGCAAACGGGATCCAGATGGGCTCGCCACCTTGACAACAAAAAAAACACCAAGTTGTGGCATGCCACAGTGTTTATTGTTGCGTAAAGCACCAGTAAATCTGACTGATTCGCTGGGCCTTCCTCCTTCCTCAGGGCTTTTCTGAGCAAAGCTTTCCCCCCTCTCAATGGGCATCCTCTTCCTCTTTCTTTTTCTTTCTTAGGACTGGAATACAATTGGGGAATTCCTTTTACTTGAACATAGTGAAGGGATTCTCAGAGTACAGAAAGGGATTTCAACCTCAAGGAAAATAAATGTAGCAAATTTGATCTTGTGGGGCATGCCATCCGACCCCTGTCCCCACAAGTCCCTCAACATAGACTCCTACTGTTCTTGTCACTCATAAGACCTGTCCTGAACTTAAATTAAGTAATAGAGCTTTCTCAGCTTTTTTTTTTTAAGTAAAATTTTGTTGTATACTTAATGCATTTTGTTCTCTTCTTAAGAACTTAAAAGATTCGCTCAGCGGTAGAGCGTCGGCCTAGCGTGCGGAGGACCCGGGTTCGATTCCCGGCCAGGGCACATAGGAGAAGCGCCCATTTGCTTCTCCACCCCTCCGCCGTGCTTTCCTCTCTGTCTCTCTCTTCCCCTCCCGCAGCCAAGGCTCCATTGGAGCAAAGATGGCCCGGGCGCTGGGCATGGCTCTGTGGCCTCTGCCTCAGGCGCTAGAGTGGCTCTGGTCGCAATATGGCGACGCCCAGGATGGGCAGAGCATCGCCCCCTGGGGGGCAGAGCACCGCCCCTGGTGGGCGTGCCGGGTGGATCCCGGTCGGGCGCATGCGGGAGTCTGTCTGACTGTCTCTCCCTGTTTCCAGCTTCAGAAAAATGGAAAAAAAAAATAAAAAAAAAATAAAAAAAAAAAAGAACTTAAAAGATTCAAAGGGGGTTGAATGCAAATAAACTTATCTATTCTCATAGATATTGGACACACATAATGGTTGTCTTATAGATATTGGCTGCTATGGCCCTATTAAAAAAAATTCCCAGATATTCTGTTCCCTGGATTAGGATAAAGGGTGAAAAGAGACCATATAAGTTGTTATAAAATTATAAAAAATGCAAAAATGGACCAGCATTTCTACTTGTAATTGTAATCATCTCATATTCAATATTAAACTTGATTACTAAAATATCAAGTTTATCAAGTTGAGGGACTTACCTGGCGGCCTCACGACAAGCAGAGGGTTGTCTGTAGAATGAAAAAGAAATAACTGACATCATTATCACAGTTCACAACCACACGATTGCTGAAATGTTTATTCTAATTGAAAGGGCTACTGCCCAAACTGGAACAGGTTAAAAAAAAAAAGGTAAGGTTTACAATATTTGACAACATTTTTCCTTAGCTTTCATTGTCTAAGCTATTTCACTATTTATATAGATGCTCTGGGTCTCTGAAAATAATATTTTGGCATTGGGTATGACAAAATAATTAGAAACTCTCACTGTGTCTTAAAATGTGTCCATCTTGGGAAAACAGTTCTGTAGTTTCTTAAAAAGGTAACTATGTGTCCATTACACGATCCATCCGTTGTACTCTAGTATTTATCGGACAGAAATTAAAATGTGTCCATTCCAATACTTACCCATGAATGCTTGCAGAGGTTCTATTGTTAATAGCCAGAAAGCGGAAACAATCCCATGTCTATCAACAGGTGAGAGAATGAACCACTTGTGACCGTACAATAGAACACTGCTAAGCAGTAAAAAAGAGAATAAACTACTTTGTAACTTCCTACGCTAGGGCCGATTTAGGACCTCAGTTTTCCTCAGTTTTTTTGATAGATGCTTAAATTTGAATTAGTGGGGATTTTTCTATAGATCTTTCTCATGTTAATTCTGATCATTGCCAAAAGTCCGCCTTGTTTTTTAGGAAATGTGGCCATAAACCCAGACATGCTCCTAGCTTCGGGGCATTAGCCACCGATAGTGGTTCTTCCCTTATCCCTCCTTAGCTACCGATGGGAGACCCGCTTCATCGATGACACAGGTGCACACGCTTTGGCGGCCCTTTGTCTGCGTCTCCAAAGTAGAGCACCTTCTCTGTACTGGAAACAGACAGAAGATTTCCCTTTGTTCCACATATCTGATTCGGAAGATTTCCGGGGTCATTCCATTTAGAAATATCTCCCAAGGAGAAGTGCCCTGGACTTGAGCTCCATGTAGGAAATACAATAAGCAAAGGGAAGCTGGGGTTTCTGTTTCAGCGCGGAGCTGGCTCAGCGGCGCGTCCGAAGGCGGCCTGGCCGACAGCCTCCGGCCCCCTTTCTCCGGCGTGGGCGTGGCTTCCCACGTGGTCAGGCTGCTAACCCAGCAACTGTCTCCACGGTCAGCTACGCGTGCTGCCTCCGACCGTGAACACAGGAGCCTTGTACTGAAGGGCCTCAGAGCACCCAGCCTCCCCCAGACAGGGACATCTTGTGGGCGACACTGCGTGTGAGACCATACTTCCATTAAACTCTCCGTGTTAAGTCAAGACAACGCAGTGTTAGAAGCGGCTGCCTCTCAGGCCTCCTGACATTGAAAGCTCTTCAGCTGTTTGCAGTAAAACAATTATCTCCGCAACTACCTACATCTTTTACAGATAGAGTCACACTTTTCTTTCCCACATGGTTGGAAACTAGGATTTCCCCTAGTTTTCATTGTAATTTGACCTTTCTGACCGGGCGGTGGCGCAGTGGATAGAGCGTCGAACTGGGATGCGGAAGACCCAGGTTCGAGACCCTGAGGTCGCCAGCTTGAGCACGGGTTCATCTGGTTTGAGCAAAAGCTCACCAGCTTGAGCCCAAGGTTGCTGGCTCTAGCAAGGGGTTACTCGGTCTGCTGAAGGCCCACGGTCAAGGCACATATAAGAAAGCAATCAATGAACAATTAAGGTGTTGTAATGCGCAACGAAAAACAATTGATGCTCCTCATCTCTCCGTTCCCATCTGTCTATCCCTCTCTCTGTCTCTGTAAAAAAAAAAAAAAAAAAAAGGAATTTGACCTTTCTACTTTCCAGGCCGTTCCAATAATGACAGTTTTAATTTTATGATCCAAGGTTTAACCTAGCGGAAAGAAAATAATGTGTGTTTTGTAAAGCAGTATCCAATGTGAATTCATTAAATAGAAAAGTTGGGATGTTATGTCTTCAGTTTTTCTTCTATTGTGGTCAGTAAGTATTTCAAATCATTTGTTTTTGAGAAAAGGAAAAAAAAAATAAGTCAGCCGTACCTGATTCTGTAACAAATGAGACCGAAGGGCTGATGGGTCCATAGCCATGAGGATTTTTGGCTTGAACTTTAAAATAATACCTGAAATGGGAAGAAAACGCTGTTTGAAGGTAGAAGCTTTGGTTCTGTGTAATGAGACAGATTCCCGAGCTACCGAGCACCTACTCTGTGGCGGAGTTTCACCACTTTTTTTTTTAAACTAATGCATACATCACAGCTATTTCTTCATACTTTTATCTGAACTTTCTCATTTTCTCATAATGTTTCAAAATAATACAATTAACAGCATAGACATGTGGCTCATGGGAACGGAAAGGGTGTACTGGGCCAATCAGTCACTCAGAGAGAGTGTGTTCTGGGCACCACGGGCTGCCCTGCCCCGTGGGACGTGTCCCTGGATGAACCCCCCCTCCCCACGCAAACGTGTCCTGCTCCGGTCCCGCAGCTCGAGGCCCACATCTCGAGAGGGAGAAGCCGGAGCCGCCGCCGCTTACGCAGCAGAATTCACACTTTAACCTAATTCTCATCGCTGGTCTCCGTGGGAAAAAGCAGGCTGTCTGACCCAGTTGGGATTGTTGGCAGAGAGAGCGTGAACCGGGCAGAGGTCGGTGTCCTCGGTGGCGCTCACGTGACGGCATGCTGGGTGCGTGACCAGTGCGGGGCTGGCTCCGGAGCTTTGAAACAGTTCCGAGGGCCCGGGGCCTCCGGGAAGCAGAGGCGGGGCCAGCGAGGGGGTGGGGGGGAGCTGGGGGGTTCTGCTGTAGGTTTAGCCCTTGTCTTGGAACGGAGGACCTGCTGGAAGGCACAGCATCTGAATCAGCTTCTTCAGAGGGAGACCGATACGTCCCCTGGGTGGGGAGCCCCAGAGCACCCTGCTTTGCTTTCTCAGGAGCTACAGGACTAAAGGGGGGGCCGAGAACTACCGTGGAGCGCTGTGTTCACCCACACATAGCCCCCCCCCGCGCCCATGCTCTCCTAGGCCTCAGCTACCTAGAGGCCAGGAAGCGGGCCAAGTCCCGTGAGCGTGGCTCTGCCGGGCTGGAGAGTTCACGACAAGCCTGTCCCTGTGGCTCCCGGCCAGCGGGAGCCACACGTCATGGTGACGGAATTCCTTGATTAAGTCGGGCACACAGATCATCTGCACGAATGAAAATGCACTAACTTTTTAAAAGGTGAATTACTGACATTCAGAGAGCAGAGGCCCATGTCCGCCGTGCCGCTGTCTGGGCACCAAGCCTCTGAGCTCTGGTGCCCACCCAGGGGACCAGCGGCCCCACCGTTAGGACAGAGAGAGAGCACGGGCTTCCGCACTTGATTAAAACTCAGAGCTGGCTGAAATGGCTGAAACGATTAAGGCGTTTGGTAAAATGAGTCTTCAATTAGCCTTTCAAGAAAGTCATTCACATCTCCTAAGGGCAGAATCCTTTTTACAGTTTCACTGAAGAGAACAAAAAGATATGCACGTTAAGAATGCACGGCTTTCCAGATCGCGACCCCCTCGCGGTCTTCCCGGTTACGCGCGGGTCCATTCAGCGCTGCGGAGTCATTGAAAGCAAACCTCTGTGGGCAGCTCAAGCGGTGGGGTCGGCACATGTTAGTGATACTGGCTGAGCTGACAGATACATTTTTTCCCTTAAAAAGGGGGAAATCAAAACCTAATGAATGACACTTATATTCTGAGGCTGCAGGGGACATTTCTGCTGAGTGTTTCTCCAGCCAGCGCTGGGGCCAGCCTGATGCCCTCCCCCCCAAGCTCCGAGCTCAGCCGCCATGCAGTTGAGGGGATGCTAAGCAGGGTGGCCCGGGGGTCTGGGGAAGCTTGTCCGGCCTCCGCTCTAGCAGTGTGCCTGACCACCGAAACCTCAGGATGCTGCCAGCCCGCCCACCCGGTCCGCACCGCCATTCTAACCTCCACAAAGCCTGCGCGGCCCCGTTTCCAAAGACGCATTTCGATTGAACTTCACCTAATGTGTCAAAGTACACTGAAACAGGCTGAACTGAAAAGTAACACGGAGTGATGAAAAAAATGTCAAGTTCCTACTTTTCAAAAGCCACATTAAGCTTTTCCTATGAGCTGAAATATTTCATCCTCTGAGAAGCGTCTCTGCCTCGTCCAAGTCACAGGGGCAAGCCATGCCTTGCCTCTTGCTATACAGCCTTTGGCCTTTCTTTTGAATGGACTCCACAGCAACAAATCTTCATCCTTTTAAGTGTGGATTAAAATACGCGGGCCCTGGAAAGTGAGCTGGCGCGGAGTTGGCTGAAGCGTGCCCACGTGAAGTCAAAAGCAAGATTCAACTAAACAGGACCACGGCTGGTTTCCACACTCTGGCTCCTCTTGAGCCCACAGACTTCTTGTGTCTCCTCCGCAGGGGACTCTGACGTCGGCCCCTGGGGAGCCCTGGGGTCTGCGATGGGAATGGGAGAACACAGACCCCTGGAGGGAGCCTGTGGGTTCCTAAAGGGAGCCCACCAGAGCCCGGCTGCAGGAGGGTCATGCGGGGGGACAGCAGCATCCTTATACCACAGCGACCCTTTCCTCGCTGGAAAGGTTCTGCAGCCATTCGGAGGGGTTTGGAGGAGACAGAGGGAGGAGGTGCCAGGGCTCGCCCCTGAGCCAGCATGCCCGGCGGAAAGGGTGACCGATGACCGGGGAAGGCACCCTGGGGAGGCCACAACAGCAGCTGCTGTCCCCAGTCCGCCCACCAGGGAGCTGAGCATGGGCGGAGGCTAGGACAGAAGCCACAGGGGATCCCACAGGCCCTCTGGGACCAGCCTGCCCAGCCCTGGGCCTTCTCACCCCTCCGGCCACACGGGCCTCCCTGCCTTCCCAGAGAAGGCTGCCTTTCTGAACATCCTTTGTGCCTGGAACCGCTTGGCCTCACCCTTCCCTCCTTCTCTGGGTTAACAACGGCTTATCTGACTTCCCCAGTGAGGCCGATCCCTTGGCCCCTCTGCCCCCAGCTCAGAAACAAGACCCCTGTCTATGCTGTTTCCAAGCAGTGTTTCCTCTGCCAGACTGAGCAGTGGGAGGACCAGACCACGGTGTGGTTTACCACCCGGCCCGGCTCCCCCTCCCCGCCCGCCCTCAGCGCGCAGGGTGGTGCCTGGCACAGAGCAAGCAGTAAGCACTCAGTGCATCCTGGCTCATTCTCACGTGTTGAAAGAATGAGTAAACCTTCATCCTGCATAACCATCTCCCGACGTGATTCAAAACTCAGCGTCAGTCTGGCAGCAAAAGTTGTGGAAAACCCGCCGGACTTGGGGCTGGGGCCCAGAAGGCTGGACTCCGTTCCGGAGCGAGGGGCCCGGGCGGAGCAGCGCTCGGGGCGGCCGTGCAGTCAGAGCGTGCTCGCTGCACCCACCGGACGGAGAACGGGGGTCGACCCGTTCGCTCTGCACTTTCTCTCCATTAGTTAGTTTTCATCACTATCAGGGAAAAATAAAGTGTTTCTCCTCAACTTCTTAATTTGCTGCTTGCTTTTTATCTGCCCCGATCCTGAAATTCACGATAGTTTCTAAGCACAGTTCAAGGGAGCCCGAGCGTGTGCTGAGACGCCCAGGAGAGGCCCCGGCCAGCGGCAGTGTCCTGTTACCCAGGGCTGGTGTCCAGTTCCTGAACAGACACTTAGCCCATTTCTGTTTAAGGACAGTATTGTGTTCCAACCTTCACTGTGTTCCTCTGACTATATAGAAAATGGGAGACCTTGGGACCACAGTCATGCCATTTGCTACATAAATAGGGTGGCTTGATGTGACAGGGTGTACTGGAGCCATTTGTACGGGCTTGAGCCAGGCGATCATTAGATATGAAGGAATTCTGAATACTCACTGGCAGCTTGGAATTGGCCGTGGTGGGAGCATTTACACTACAGGAATTGGCAAACATCAAATTCCAGGGAATCTTGTTTTTTTCCCAGACAGCTGGTTTATAAGCACACCACTGCTCAACCATCACGTGTTTGGTGCTGCACCCATGTTCACCCACCAGGGAAGCTTTCCTGATGGCCATTACCATCAAAACCAGATAGTGTAAAAGCAGAAATGGGCACTCCCTGCCTCGTACCCTTGGGAACAAGTTTGCATATTTCACACCGAAGGCTACAAACTCTATCTCCCAGATAGTCAGCCCTCTGGCCAGCCAGCTACTCGCCCAGTTAGAAAGATGTGGTCGCGATATATATTAATGTGTAAAATGCATTTTCCTTGAATGATCTAGACTTTTACATCATGGAGTTTGAGTGCCAGTTAATTAAAATGTTTAGCCATTGCTGCTCCATTAATGTCCCATGTGAAGATTATGCTATCTAATGCTATCCCAATGGATCAATTCCTTTCAACACACAGAACAACTTGTGTTCCCCAGTGGTAGGTAGTTTAGTCTCTGGAAACTAGGGAACAGAATATCAATACAGTGGACAAACAATTACAGTATGTGTAGTATGTAGTAATTTCTCCCAAGAAAGATACTGTACATGTCATTCAGTAAGTGTTTGTTGATATTCTCAGAGAACTAAGCATAGAATGCAAAAGAAATCATAAAAACATTCTGATTGAGCCTTACATGCTCAACCTAAGGATATCTGTAAGCATGTACACAGGTCTCATTTCTCGGCTTCTCAGCGACGGACACATCATACCTTGTGTTTGGCTTCAGGTTTTCAATGGGCAGGTGAGTTACTGAGGAAGCTTGCGTGGACCACTTGTTCCTGATGAAGTCTTCGTAGGACGCACTGTAAACCAAGTAACCTGCACGTAGAGAGAAGGAAGAACCCAGTGAGGGCCAAGGAAGCACACCACACAGAGGCGTGGCCTGTGGAGGGAGGTGGAGAGGGGGCAAGGCCCAGGGGCAGCTCCGCCTCCGCAGGACGGTTCCAGAGAGAGCAAGCCGTGTGCTGGTGAGGAGAGGTATGCCACTGGCGTCTTCTGGTGACTCCAGATGCAGGTGACAATCTCCCATCCACATCTGACTCGAGAAAAGTGAGTCTTAGAGAGAGGTCACTATCTTGTTCAAGTTCACATTTACTAATTCATTGAGTAGGTAATTATGGCATTCCTATCATTGGTCAGATAACCGTACTGAGTCCTGAAGATGAAATAGTGACCACAATCTTAAGGAGCAGTAGAGCAGATGGACAAACCGAGTAACTCAGCTGTGATTGTACCATGGAGGATCTGCCCGCTAGTTAGTTAGTTCGGAGGGGTGGGGAGGGGCCCTGGGCAGGGAGGGCCATCAAAATGGGGCTGATAACTGAAGGCTGGGAAGCACAGAGGTGCAGGGAGGGGGTGGGAAGTCATTCCAGGAAGACCTGGGCGAGGACACTGAAGAGGGAGAACCAGGAGGCGGGGCCTCAAAGAGGCGAGTTGGGGACACTCGGAGATGCGGCACAAGAAGCACAGGATGGAAAACACACAGGGCCCCGAGGTCACACAGGCCTCTGCTTTCATCCCAACAGGGGAGGACACGAGAGGGTGACATCCCCGGGCCATCTTCAGTGACTCTGTCTGGGGCAGAGAGGAGAACGGACCAGGTGTGGGTGTGGATGGGTGGTCCAGCCAGACGACCGTGCAGCACCCGGGTGAGTGCAGGCTGACGAGGGGGTTGATGGAGAGAAACGGACGGGTCCCAGAGGAACCTGGAAGGTCAAACCGATGGGATTAGCTGAACGTGGAGGGGAAATAAAAGGAGTGTGGAGGATGACCCTAAAGCTCCAGGCCTGCAAAAGTGGGCAGGGCCTGGGGCCGTGCTCTGGAATAGGAAACCAGATGACTGGTTGGTTTGGGGGACAAGAAGGACCCCAAGTCTGGTTTGGGATTCTCCGAGACTGAGATCCTGTGGAGATGTCCTGTGATGATGTCAAGTGGGCACCACATGCTAACTGTGTGAGGTGCAGAGCAGAGGCAGGCTTGGCCTTGAGCTGTGAATCAATGATTCATCTCCAAGAGGAATTAAATCCACGTGCCCGAGTGAGATCCTGGCGGAGATCGGATAGAGCAAGAAGAAAAGAGGACTTAGGACCACGCCGGGAGAAAGCCCAACATTTAACGCTGGGCTGAAGAGGACCAGCCTGTGAGAGGGACTCAGAGGCTGAGAGAATCAGATCACAAGTCCAGAAGGAGGAGAAGGTCTTAGACCAGCAACCAGCGCGTCCAGTAGGCAGCCTGCTTTGTTTAGCAACCCATGATCACAGGTTACCTGCACAAGAGCTGCTCTGGTGACATAAACAGCATGTATTAGATTCACACAGCTGACCAGTGGGCATGCCAGGAACAGATTCTAAGCTTTCTTCCTTCCCTCCCTCCCTCCCTCCCTCCCTCGCGCGCCCCCTCCCCCCCTCCCTCCCTCCCTCCCCCCTTCCTCCCGCCCTCCCTCCTTCCCTCCCTCCCTTCCTCCCTCCCTCCATTCGTCCCTCCCTCCCTCCCTCCTTCCTTCCAATCCAACCAAAACCATCCATCCATCCTTCCACCCATCCACCCATTCATCCCTCATCTGTGCACCCACTAATGTCTGCATTTCCCACCTACAGACAGTAATGATGGGAACTCTGAGCCTCTGCCTTGGACGCACCTGTTACCACATCTCCTGGAGTGGCTTTGTTCCAGTCCACGATGACAAACGAATGGCAGCCTTCCACAGCAACGATGGTGATGTTGCGGGGGGCGTGCTGAGGAGGCAGCTCACTCTTCCTCATGTCGTTTGGAATGATCTCAGCCAGGCTCTCCACTTGGAAGTGGTCCAGGGCGTCAGTCAGAGAGCAAGGGGCCGATGGGTCTTTACTTAGGTACGTCACGTAAGGCGCTGGAAAAGAACAGATTCCCAGTCAGGTGGCTGAAGGTTTTCTCTGGTGGCGGCAACATAATGTTTGCTCCATGGAAGAGACCAAGCCTTCTGTCTCTCCGTGATTGACAGAGGTTCCAAGGCCATCGGCCCTGATGCCAAACTCAGACCTGCATCTTTACCTCTCCTTAATGGAGCCACACATATTCAGAGGTTAATCGTGGTTTCAAAAGGTCCTATTGCCCCTTTAACATTGATGACTATGGCCTCAAAGTGACTTCAAAAGATCCCCAAACTGCAGTCAATGTAACATAAGTTAGGTCGGCAGTATTTTACCATCCCAACGACCAAACATTTAGAAAAGTGTGACTCAGGCCCAGCTGGGGTTCTCTGAACACACTCCATTCCTTAGACCAGGGGTCTCAAACTCGCGGCCCGCCGAACAATTTTGTGCGGCCCGCAGACTAATCCACGAAGTTCAAAATATTTTGGATAAAATTAAGTAAGCCTAGGAGCCTACTTGTATTTTTCATTTCTCTAGCATCCTAGCTAGATATTAGCTTAGTTAACAGCAGTTGTGATGCGAACTACAGTTTCTGGTCGTTTTGTGACACTGAGTAAACTGCATGTACGATTGTGCTTGTTGTACTGATTTTTTTTTGTTTTCAACTGCAGTGAGAAAAGTGTTGCATAACAGTTGCCTTTTGTAGACCTAGTGCGGCCCGCCGAACAGCTGTGATCTTGCTCTGCGGCCCACATGCTGAGTTGAGTTTGAGACCCCTGCCGTAGACAGTCTTGGGACCAGAAAGAAATATATACTGATCAAGCTATCCAACCTCTCGGATATATATACTGATCTAGATATCCTAGCCTCAGTCCTGGGTGGCCTTGCCTCGGGCTTCAGGGACCCTCAGAGCCACCTGTAATGTCTGCACAGGGCAGGCCGGAGCAGCCTTACACAACATTTCTTCTCAGAACAGTAACGGCAGCTCACTTGGATGAATGCGAGCTTTCCTTACGCATGGTATCTCAGTGGGCTCAAGGGCACCGGGAGTGAGGCAGGACTGGGACTGATGTCCCCTGCCCCGGCCGAGCCTACTGCCACTGAGCGGAGGCCCACGAAACAAGGGTCAGACAGGAGACTGGACGCCCAGCCCACGGCCCTTTTTGTTACACCAGTCTAAAAGAAGTCAGAAACGCCAGTGAATCAGCTGGGCTTTATACAGACAAGACTCCTGAGTGCTGTGCTGTGACTGATCTCTGGTACTTTCTAAATGTTCCATTGCATCTTTGGTACAGGCTCACATTCCCGGTGGCCTGACAACTGAACACGATTTTTTGCTGCTATATTCTCCAATACAGTGGTGCCTTGACACACGAGTTTAATTCGTTTCAAGGCTGAGCTCGTGACTCAATTTGCTTGTGTGTCAAATCTAGTGAAGGGCGGCGGAAGTTCGTGATTCAAATATTCGCTTGTGACTTAAAGCAAAAATCCCACAAGTGCCTGCTCATCTCAAATTGCTCGTGATTTAAAGTGCTCATGTGTCAAGGTACCACTGTAATTTGTATAAAATTAAGTCTTTAGAGCTTATCCATGGATCTCATCAGGAGGTTTTGGGGGAGTAATCTTCTCTGCTTTATAGAGTATGGACATAGAATTAGCCAGACAATGGCAAGCCTTTCAGTCTTCAGAAGAGTTCTTTGGAAGAGCGAATAATAGTGCTTAAAGGATTTCAGATTTGTTGCGGAGCTAGAGAGAGAAAGATTTGGTGACTACAGCCAGGCTGCCGAATGCCACGGGCCAGCGTCAGCATTTGCCTCGGTTAAATGCTCGTTCTACCCGAATGTGTCATGTAGACACGCAATGCTACAATCTTGGCCAGCCAGCCGGCCGTTCTCTGGTTATGGCAGATCATTGGTTTAGTTTAAGCTATTGCCCTTCTCTACTAATTCACATTTTTTTTTTTCCACTTAGTAATACATTCATCTGTCTCATTAGCGGAGTTCATTCAGGGTGCGGGAAAAGAAGACTCCCAAAGGGAGTGGAACACAATTTAGCCAAACAGAATTTCCCCGCGCACTTGTTTGCATAACTGACAAAAAAAAAAAAAGAGTAAAACAAATTTCTAGACGCCAAGTCTTTGAGGCCAGTGAAAATGCTGGGGAGTGACAAGGAGAGACAGCTCGGCCCTGTGACGGCAGAGGGAGCAGGGGGCTCGTTTCCGCCCCCTGCCCATCTTTGAGGAAAACCGGACAAGCTCCGTGCAGCCACCGCCAGGGGAAGTCTCCCCGGGGAGAGGTCGGCTGCAGTAAAAGTTCTTGTGTTCCCTGGACCGGAGGGGTTTTCAGTGGCCCTTCCTCTTAGGTGACACAGACAGCCTCTCTAATCCCTACTCTGTCGAATTCCAGATGCCCCCTGCACGCTCCCCTCCCCTGACGTCTGCATAAGGCAAGTTCCTGGGCATCTGAGCAGGAGTGACTCACCGAGCCGCCTCACATGGACACTGCACTCTGGGAAAGTTTCTGCTCCAAATGTGCCTCTCTGGCCAGGCCAAGAGATTAGCTACGCTCTTCTCCAAAGAACGAAAGTTAAAAAACCCATGTTTCTCTGATTAAGAAATTAGAATTCATCTATTTACCAACAAATCGTTTCTTCCCAGCCATATCGAATTCTTCTTCAGGAAAGGAACTAATGGTGCCTTCTGGTGGGATGACATTGGGCACGGCAGCCGTGGGGGAGGGCTTGGTGGTGGCCGGTGGCCTCGAGGTCTCAAATTCATAATCTGAAATGATAGGAAGGTTTTGTGATCGGGCACTTCCTGAAAAGGAGCACTATTTGCAGTCCCAAGAAGCCTTCCTAAGATTCAACTCTAGATTAAAGCATGCGCACGCCTTCCCTGAAGTAAATGCCATGCCTAAGCACGACCCATCTCTGATAAAACAGTATTTCCCGACCCCTCCTAGTCCCCTCAGAAAAGAAGCTGCAGAGAAAAGAGAGGAAGGGAAAAGAGAAACACGGATGACCAGAAAAATGAGATTTTAGAATTAAAGTTGTGGAGAGCTTAGAATTCATCCAGTTTCATATGTTCCTGTTACTGGTCCCAGGCCATTCTCTAGTTTCTTTTTTAGAGCCATAAAAAATTCATATAAAAAAAGAAACTTGATTTTTTAAAAAATTTATCATTTTGGGGGTAGAGCTCCAGCCCAGTGTATGGAAGTCCCAGGTTTGATTCCCAGCCAGGGCACACAAGAGAAGCAACCATATTCTTCTTCTCCACTCCTCCTCCTCTTCCTTCTCTTTCTCTCTCTCTCTCTTCTCCTCCTATAGCCATAGCTCAATTATTTCGAGCAAGTTGGCCCTGGGCACTGAGGATGGCTCCATGGCCTCCCTCAGGTGCTAAAAATAGCTCAGTTTCCAAGCAACAGATCAAAGGCTCAGATTAGTAGAGCATCCCTGAGTAGGGGACTTGCCCTATGGATCCTGGTTGGGGCATATGTGGGAGTCTTATCTCTGCCTTCCCACCTCTCAATAAAAAAAAATGATCATCTTTGGGCTTTTATTCTGGGGAAGAGGTGGGATTAATTCTAAGAGAAATAATCCTTTAACATTTAAAAAAAGAAAATAGAACCCTGCTCCCTTTTCAACTGCTCAAAGACAGATAGGTGCATGGTATTTTCAAGGGTGCTATGAAATCTTCCTTTGCTCTCTGACATCTGATGTTTTTCTTTAAGGTCCGTTTTTGTTTGAAAGATTAAACCAACACATCAAATTTTATTACAATGACATCAAAGGTGACACTACTTCCACACTTGTGACTTAAGACCATTGGGAGCTACAAATACGGCAGCAGGTGGCAAGGTGAAGTACAGAAGTGAGGACCTTGTGAGTACCACAGGCTGGCACTCGGGTGGGGACAAGATGCCCACGGGAACTTCTCCAGCTGCAGAGGCCACTTATAAAACACAGGGAAGAGTCACAGGGTCGTAAGCATGTCGGCACCGTGAGTTACCATTCACAGAGAAACAGTTCCAGATGCTACCCAGGGCGTTCTGTATCCTTAATCTCATAAGCTTACCCTTACTTAAAAAGATTCTATGATTTTAAAAAAAGACATCTGTAGCATTGAATTTTCAGTGTAATTTTAAAATGAAGGAAAAAAAAAAAGGGGAAGAATGAGAAAAGCCAAAAGGGGAAGCTGAGATGCTAGTTTGGCAGAGCGTGGCGGAGGGGGTCTCCAACCTGGCCGCTCCTAACTTTCTGGAGGAAGGAGGGCTGGAAGGGAGGAGTGGGATGGGAGCCCAGGGTGCCTGACTGGAAGCTGCATTTTCAGTCAAGCACGCCTTTCCTTTGGATCAAATATGTTCTGGGGGGAACTCAGAAGCCTGGATACAAGCACCTTCCCTGAGCATGGCCATCCAGCCCAGCGTTCTGAAGGAAACTGCAGTTCAGATCACCCACTGAGTGACTACAATAAGATCCTCCCATTAGGAAAGAAATTGTCCAAACAACATGCTTAAAATCAGTGAGTACCTCCGTCATAGACAACGTAGGCCTCCTCCGTGGGTATGGCCGTGTCGGTCTCCAATCCTGAGAAATCGTCTGGCGAAGGAGGAGGGGGAAGAGGGTCACCACCTGCCCCGCTCTCTTCCCCACTGTCTCAGAGTTGTGTCCGGGGCACGAGGTGCATTCCCCCTTGGCAGGTTCATGGGGAATGAAGTTCAAGTCCTCAAAGCCAGGCCCCCTGTGCTTGCTTAGAAGGATAGGCATCCACACTGGGCAGAGCCCAGACCGCCTCCCCTTCGTGCTCCGGACAGGGCACTCGGACGCCCCTGCCATCAGAGGGCAGTCCCTGCCCAGCGTCCTGGTCCTCCAGCACAGCGAGCTCTTTCTGACCCGGTCCTGCCGCCGCAGCGCCCTCAGCCCACGAGCCCAGGCGGCTCCCCGCATGCTGGGGAAGGTCCCCTGGCCCACCCTGTTACAGGCCTGAGAACAAGCATTCTCAGGAGGCAGCAGGGACTCTGGGAAGAGAGTGGGCATCTGGTTCTCAGCTGTGCTCCACCAGCGAGCTCACCGCACCTTCCTTCTTTCCACTCCCTCCTGCCTCTCGCATGTTCTAGAAGCAGAGTGATTTCCTGCCTCCCCTACATTCTGACTTTGCAGACCACACCGACGGGAGTTCCCTGTGCTTTACCAGCCCTCTAACCTCTCATCCCCGCCCCCCGACTCAGGAGATAAACTTGGGCTAATCAGACTTCTTAACTTGCAGATGAAGGATGTTATTTCCAAATAACATCCCAATGATTACAAAGTTCTCTTTACAAACAGGGTTGGGCTTTTCGTACAAAGCCACCGGATCTATTATAACTGAACAATTACCTTTTAGAGGCAATATAAAGAATTTCATATGTGGTTTTTTCCCCCAGGTCTTCCAGGAAGCCCTAATTATAGGAACCATTATTAAAATGGCCACCTTAATGATGGAACTGATATTATGAGCACAGGTAACAACGTGTTTAAGCCAGGTGAGTGATTTACACGGAAAATCTCAGTTTTGCCCCCATTATCTGGGTGTTTGGAGCAGAGGTCTTTTTGAGAAGGTGCAAGCAAATCAGTGTATTATTTCTCTACTTGGAGGGGGGATGCTGATGCAGTTAAAGGAAGAGAATGTCTCTCTGTAGCTGATAAAATCTGAGGCAAAAAATGTTCTAACTCAGAAAACCACAGAAGCATCTCTCTGACTTCCTTTGGCCTGAAGCCCACGGTGGTTATATAGAACTCTAAACTCAGTGCGCCCTGGAAAGCGTAGGGGCTGGGCAGCCAGGGAGGAATGACAACCGGGCATCAGATACCGTCCGGGCATCAGGCACCTGCACCACGACACTGTCTGGGTTCATCCTCACAGAAGAGCCTTAAGCTACCCGCACGGGCTTCTACCCACTTTGTGAGCAGGACACCAAGCCTTCATGGTGTGCCTGGTGCCACACAGCTGGCGAAGGACAGAGCTCAGCTGAACTTCAACCTCAAACCCTCAGATTCCAAGCACTGCGCACTTTATCTGTCATAAAACTGCCTCCGCTTTTCAAAACTTAAACAGTAAAATTTCTTACAAACCTTCAGGTGCTCTATTTTGAGCCCAGTTTGGGTACCACCATGAATATAACGGCGCCAAAACAAACCCCACCAGCAGAGGGCGCTGGCGGCCTCGCACTGGCTCTCCGCTCTCCCGAGGAAGACGGTGCCAAGCCCGAAGCCGCCAGGGCCCTGTGAGATGCCCAGCACCCACTTTCCCATCACGGGGTAACACTGAGCGCGTTCTGATGGGGCCCGTGAACGTCCTCAAGAGAGAAGTGGCAACTTATCCAACCTCATGGGCCACAACAGTCATTGCACGAAAAGCTATTAAGACATTATTTTTCCTTCGGTCATGCCAATGTCAGCAGCCCCGGATCCAAGAGGAATTGCTTCTGGGCTGGCGGCTCCAGTCAGGCCATTTTCAGGTTCACAACACCTAACGTCTGGGGTTATCCTGCTGTTGTTTCCTGGAACACCGGTTTCTTCCCCTCGTCAACGGGACTGTTAAGAGCATAGTCTTGTCTTTCCTCATTTCCGTTCAGATCCGTTTCTTTTCACTGTTATGTTTGGCCAGGTCAAAAATGAATAAATGGTACAATTTTTGCATCTCAGAGTGAATGAGAGAAGGGTTTCCTTGGTGGGTTCCGGGGGTTAACTCCTGGAGGGGCTGAAATTCCTGGATGTGGCAGCGGGTCCCAGAGATGATGCCTTTTCACCTGCACACGGGGTCACTTCTCACTCTGAGGGACAGTTAAGTCTTCCAGCAAGAGTAAACATAGTTCTGGGTAAGTTAGTACTTCTTCTTTTTAAAAGACCAAATAAAGTCAGGCAGATTTTTCTAAAATAGCACCTTCTTGACTCCAAATAAAAGTTACTTCCAAGATATAATGAGTGCATTATATTTACAATTTGTTTTTAAAGCGGACCATCAGAATTTGCCCCATCTGAATGAAGGCCTTTTACACCATTTGGAACCACATGCAACTGGATGTTCTGTAAGCCAATCTTGCATCAATGTCAAAAGTTTCTCCTTCTTCACAGGAAAGTAACTGTCAGCCACCGACCACGGTGATATGGTTTATTCTCTTGAGTGGTTCACTCAATTAGTCATAAAAAAAATGAGTGTAAAATATCACCAAAATATTAGGGCCTTCGCTCCTGAGATAGTTTTTAAAAACTAGAAAAATTGTTCTCAGTGGAAGTTCAGAGAGGAGGTGAGTGACAGCCACTGGGGACCCAAAGATCTCTGCAAAGTGCACGGCTGGTCCAGCTCGAGCGGATTTTAATTATTCTCTCTGTCCTTCTGCCTTGAGAGGGCGTGGGGCCATCCATAACGACGGAGGTTCTTCTGAGACAGGCCCACGGCCGTGTCACAGGTGGCTGAAGGTGCTCAGCTTGGGCGTCATCCCATTTCCGAACATGCGTGACCTCCTCAGGTCCGCCGTGGAAACGGAACCTGCACGGCAAGGGTCACTGGCTTTGACTTCTTAGTCAGAACACGGAGAATGCCGGTAGCTGAAGGTCCTGCTTAGGAACCCGTAGGTGAGGGGTCATGTGCCCAGAGGAGAAAGACAGGAAGACACTCTCTCTACTGCAAGGACTTCGTTATCTTATGGAGAAGTCAGAGCATGCAAAAAGTGTCTGTGTGCGTGTAAGCGTGTGTGTGTGTGTGTGTGTGTGTGTGGAAGAGAGGGCAGGAGAGGGGGAAAGCCACAACACAGTGGAAACAAGCGTGTAATGGGCACCTATGCCCCCAGGAAGATACACTCAGGGTGGCGTCCTTAACAAATGCCAAAGTACATAAATGCACTCCAAATACTGAAATGACCAAACGATACAAGGTTATTTATAGAACCTTACTTTAAAGCAGTGTTTTAAAGGAGAAAAGGGGGCACATGTTTTAACCAGGGGAGCCAAGACTTTGAGATGTGAAAAGATGATTTTAAAATCGGAAGGCTAGAAACTAAATTCTAGGATGTTGGCAATGGCGCATTATGACAAATGTCGACCAGATGAGGGCTGGGTGGGGGGCGAGGGCTTGCAAGAACAGCTGTTTATTCACAGATCACTAATGCCGGTTCTAGATCATAACTACTACGATAATAAACATATCTGGCTACCAGGCTGCAAAGTGCCACGGGCAACGCCGCTTGGTAAACACTGGTTGTGCACACATGGACCCCAGGCCCTGGGAGTGTACACTGTGGACGGAACTAAACTAAACACAACACAAGAGCAGGAGAGCAACCCCGACCTGGGGGCAGAGGCAGCGGCCAGGAGCTGTGCCACGGGCGGTTTGCAGAGTCAGGGGACCTAGACTATCCCTCTGCCAACATCAGAGCCTCTCCCTAAAGCCTCACTCCGCTCTGAGGGTCACTTACAGAGTGTGCTGGCACACCAAGGCCACTGCAAGGTGTTCAACCGAGAAATGGCAAACTACTGTATTTTATAGACAACAGATAGGATTTTCGAGAGTAATCTTGATGCTGACTTTCAGATTGCAGTTGACCCTTGGACAACACAGGAGTCAGGGGTATTGAGCACCTACACAGTCAAGAATCCAAGTATAAGTTCTGACTCCCCCAAAACTTAACTACTAATCGCCTACTGTTGACCGGAAGCCTTATCAATAACATGAACGGTTGATGAACACGTTTTGTAGGTTATATATATGATACACTGCATTCTTGCAATAAAGTAAGCTGGAGAAGAAATTGTTATTAAGAAAGCCATGGTCCCAGTTGGGCAAAGCATCAGCCCCAGACGGGGGTTGCCAGGTGGATCCCGGTCAGGGGGCATGTGGGAGTCTGTCTATCTCTCCTCCTCTGACTTAAAAAAATTTTTTTTAATCATAAGAAAAATATATTTCCATTTATGATTGAAAAAAAGTCTGCATATAAGTGGATCTGTGTACTCAAATGCGTGTTGTTCAAGGGTCAACTATATATATATTTTAAATAATGAATTATACTATATGATAATGCTGTTCAAAGAAGATATTTTCTTTTCCTTAAATTTAATTTTTTTCCCCCAGGATTTTGTATTGATTTGTACTTATTTTGAAAATGCTGCCTAGAGGCATGTTATCAGAAACACTTGGATACAAGGGAATCAGGACAATGGACAAGGGTGAAGAAAATACATACACACAGGGTGGGCAAAAGTAGGTTTACAGTTGTAATACAAATAATAATACAAGACTAAACTCTGTTTCGTGGACTCACCACTATAAACCTACTTTTGTCCACGCCTGTAGATATACCATGATTCAGAAAAGAAAAGGAGAAAAAAAATGCCAAGAAAAACCTTGACTTTTCATGCCAAATAAAAGGCCAAAATAACAAAGTATATGAAAAGAACATCTCTAAAGCCTACATAAAAGCAGACAAAAGAAAATGCGAAATATTAATAATAATAGTAATTAGAGCAAAATCCAAAATAGTCACTCTTCCGTTTACAACTAATTATTAAGTAAACATTTATTCTAATCGTAGTTCAATTAAAAAAAAAAAAACGAACTTGTTCATATACGCAGAAGAGGTCAAGGAAAGTACATCATACGTTCGTACCGGAAATCCAAAGGTGCTTGTATTCCCTGGGCAAACAGACAGGGTGGGACCTGTCTTTCCGACGCAACTCCTGCTCAGTATGTTTCCTTGCTCTCTGGCGTGGATTTTTTAGATGTGTAAAATATTCCTGTTTATGTGGAACTTGTTCAGAAAAGACAGACTTCAGATGGGATTCCCATCTCTATGGCATTCAGGGGCATGCTGGCGGGGCTTCGGACGGTCATCAATGCCGTGTGAGAACTCTGGGCCTGCGAACGATTCCTGAAACGGGTGTCCTCACTCTGCCTTAGCTTAGAAAGACGTGAGCTTTACAGCCGCCACCGCCATCCACTTCAGCCCGAGGGAGAGACGAGGAGTTCGCCTCCTCCAAGCCCGACGTGATGCAGGGTGACCTCTTCCAAAGCAGCTGGAACGGGGACTCCGCTGCCAAGATGACGATGTCCCAGCTCCACCACGATCTGGTGAAGGTGTCCTAGCTCCATTCTTTCGGGGAGCAGGCCGTTCTCAGAAGGAAGACAGGGCAAGGGCAAGGGCAGCCCTGACTGGGGACCCCAAACATGGACATGGTACAGCCCCCTCCCCCACCAGTGGAAAGTCCCTGATGCTGATCAGGAGTGTCTGTGGCCAAACATGCCTGGGAAACACAGCTTTTCTTAGAAATTCACTGGAAGACCATTCAGTGACCCAAATGATCTAGCAGTGAGAACTGCATTCAGCTCGGTTTAAATCACATAGCTAATCACAGGACCTTTAAATGTGTAAATAATATAGATTCTATCTACCTTCCTATCTAGCTAGCTATCATCTATCTATCTATCATCTATCTATCTATCTATCTATTATCTATCTATCTATCTATCTATCTATCTATCTATCTATCTATCTATCTATCTAATACCCAGTGGGCCACACTTTGGAAATGCTGGTTGAAACTATATAATAATGTCCCATGTTTTAGCTAACTTTTCGACTTGGGTTTTGGAAAGGGTCACCAGATAACGCGCAGGATGCCCAGAAACACTTGAATTTTAGGTAAATGGCAAGTGACTTTTCATGTCCCGTGCGCTATTTCTATTTGCTAAATCTGTCTACCCCAGCTGTGAGACGGCACTGTGGAGAGCAAACCTTGTAGGGTGAGAAAGACCCCTCGCTTCTGTCTATCGCAGACCTCCCCCTGTCCCCACACCTTCAGACCGCCCCTGAACTGCAGCATGCTGGTTACGTGGGCGCCGTTCGAATAAAGACGCTTACCTTCTTCAGGGTAGCACTCCGGGACCCCTCGCGAGCCCATCAGCAGGTTGCCATCTTCGTCGTGACGCTCCAGGGTCCCAGGGGGGCAGGTGGGGAGGGGGGTGGGGGGCTCGGGGGTGGTCGTGGTGGTGGCTGTCTGTGTGGTGGTTCGGACGGTGGTCGTCGGACGCCTGGTGGTGGTCGTTTGGCGGGTGGTGGTCCTGGGCCGTAGGGTGGTCGTGGTGGGCCGGGGGGTCGTGGTGGGTCTCGCAGTTGTGGTAGGGGCGCGGGTGGTGGTTCTGACGACCTCCAAGCCTACCAGGGGCTTCCCTCCGAGACTCAGAATGGGCTTATCCTGGGCACTGGCCAGGGGTTTGCCGTGCCGCCCCTGCCCGAAGAGGGGGAGCCCGTCGGGGCTCACCACAGGCGTCCCTCCCAGATCTGAAACAAAATCAGATACGGTCTGTGTAGGGAGGGGCCGCAAGCAGGGGAAGGACGGGCAAGTAGAAAGTGTCTTCTCAGACTTATGTATTCTCATATTTTAATCAGTAAGAAGGCAGAGAAATAATTAAAACGGTATCAGCTGAGGTAGAAATCCCTGCCGCTACCCAGAAATGTCTGGACTCGCGATACTGTCCACTATGCTGTGCTGCCTGACCGAAATCGATGACTTCTTCATCAGTACGCCCCACTGCCCTGAAATAACTCAGTCTTTAGTAAGGAAGGAACGCGTTCCTCTTTCTTATTCTTACACCTAAGGAGGAAAAGTGTTACGTTGGACCAGGGGTGGCACATATTTTCTGTAAAACACCGGTGAGGAAACACCTTCAGTCTTATGGGCCAGCCAGCATCTGTTGCAACTACTCAGCTCTGCATTGCTGGGAAAAAGGCCACAGGCAGTACAGACAGATAGCGTTTCCGTGTTCTGATAAACCTGTGTGTGGGCATGCTGACATGCGAATTTCATACAATTTCTGCATGTCACAAATATTAGTATTCTTTGATTATTTTTGCAATCATTTAAAAAATGTAAAAATTCTTCTGAGCTCACAGGCCATACAAAAAACAGACAGCTGATGGGCGGGGGTGGGGGGTGGCCTGTGGGTAGTAGTTTGCCAACTCCTGCTCTAGGCTGCCAACTTCTGGAACAAAGTTGAGTGCCACCTCTTCTAAAAGGGTGGATTCTGTTGAAAGAATTACTGGCATTTATATCAGGGAAAAAGCCCATGGCCAAAAGTAACTGGACCCAGGGCACCCATTCAAAATCGGGAGAGGAGGAAAAGACATTGTTATTCGACAGCTAAGTCAGGACACTGTCGTTCCTTAAAAGCCATCCTCACTTACCCACAATGGTGCGACCGTCTCCTCCAAGTTTAACCCGAAGAGGGTTGCCATGGGAATCCTGGAGGTACCTCCCTTCTGCGTTCAATACTAACCCACGGTCGAGATCCACCACCTAGACCCACGACACAGATGAGAGACTAGATTGGACATTTCAGACATTCACACCGATCCAACTACAGGGACACATGCGTGAAGCTTCCACAGAAGGAAACCCAAAGGTGGGTAGAAAACATTTTTGTCAGCATCCTTTAGAAGGTTTAATAAGAATAAAGTGTAAACGGCCATATTTTGTATTATAATTGCTTGCCCATGCAGTAGGTAAAGTGCTTTAAGTTTCTCAAATACATAAAAGATGTTCAAAATACTTTGTACCACTTAGTAAGTTGTGTGTGGTGCTGAAAAGCAGGAAACGACCTGCGTGTCCACTGATGGGGGGCAGAGAGGAAATGCTTCAAGGCACATCCTGACAGTGGAGTACTACACAGCCAGCAGAAAGGATTTAGAAACTGCACATATATTGGCATATTCTGATACAAACTGAGATTGCAGGGCTCAAAACAGAGTAATTTGTCTCTATAAGCTTAAAATGGCAGAGAGAAAAAATAATCTAGAAGAATGTATCCCAAATGGTTGACATGATTATCTTTGAAAAGTGGTTCGGAATGCTCATTGTCTTTTTCATGTATTTCTGAACTGTTTTTACTTCTTGCAATGAACATGTATTGCGAGTGTATTAAAAACATGAAATGTCTCCATTTTCCTGGTAATGTTAAAAATCAAAGTTGCTCTAACAGAAACAACTTAATTTGGAATTAAATTGCCCAATATAGTATATATAGGCAAAAAAGTTTCTATTCTAGGAAATTATACAACTTAGAAAAGAGGCATTGTTATCTCTGTCAAAGAACAAACTGATACTCCACACTAGTAGTTCTCAAAGTATGGTCCCAGCCCGGCAGACTCAGTGTCACCTGGGAACTTGTCAGATATGCAAATTACCTGGCCGGACCCCAGACTGTGTTCGACAAATCCTCAGTGAGTCTGATGCTCACTAGTGTTTGAGAACCACCACTCTGCACGGTCAGGCCGACAAAGGGCCCCTGCAGGCAGGCCACTTTGTTGTCTCAGTAATTAAAATGAGGCTCCTCGATATAAACTCTACTTTTGAAATCTACCCATAGAGTTCAATTCAAAATTGCTTGCATGACATTTGCTTTAATATGCGCTCTTCCTATAATAAATTTCTATTCCTGTGAGAAAGTATAAGATGCATCTTTAGATTAAGAAATGACAGGACATTTAATGAAGTCCTCCAATATGTTTTTCTAAACCTTATTGTTAAAAAATTGGAAGTGCTGACTGGGCATTCCACCATGATTAATTTTTTGATTCCTTGAAACAGTATTTTAAATCTCTGAACACTGTAAAGTGTTCTACCCATTACTCTCAACCCACCCCAAATCCCTAAACATTTATTCTAACTCTAGGAAGTTAGTCATTTAGCTTAAATGTACATATAATACTAATACTTATTTTTTACTTTAAACAAACAACAATTATTGGGAAATTCAAAAGGGGATCTGATCAAGATTGCCTATTTAATTCAGGTTTTTCTTGTTTGTTCATTTATTCTTACCCTGCTTCCTTTTACAAAGGTTTTGAAACAATGTACAGAAAATTTGTGGCCTATTTAATTAAACAATAAAAAAAATCAGGGGGAAAAACAGAAGTTCATTGAGGGCATCGAGTTCGATGTCACTGTGGTTAGTCCCTACCTTTGTGTGAGCTCCCTAACCAGTCAAGGCAAACAAAAAACAAAAGGCCTTGCCTTATCTTATGACCTATGAGAAGAAAAACTAGTGACTCAGGAGAATCAAAGATTTTTCTGATTGCTGGAAGAAATGTATATATAATATAGCATGTTGACAGATGAGTGGTTAAAACTAGAGAAAAACAAACAAAAAGCCACTTTGTTATTGTTACACAGTATCCACCATTTTCTCCTCTCAACAGCATGAGAACGAGTGAGATGTGTGTAAAGAAGTTTACCCTACCCACTTTGTTCCTTGAGGGCCATTGATAATTCTTTGTCCGCTCGGTTTTCCGTTACTACCAGGCAGTCCTCTCCCTTCTACACTCGGTCTGCCATTGTAACCTACACAGTGCAGGAGAGAAACACAACCTGGTCAAGTCAGCATTCCCGAAAAGCTGGCTTCATATCAGTCTGTAAGTAGTAACACCTCATTTCAAACAGAAACACTAAACAGAATTTTAAGCCAGTAGCTCATGTATATGAGATATTAATCGTCCAAGCTGTCACTTCTACGTGACAACTAGGAATGTCAATCAATAGTAAAGTCACAGTTTTCTGACTGTATTGGGGGAATGGGAGTGTTCAGCATACAGGGGGTCCTCAGGTTACGACACAGTTCTATTCCTACAACAGTGACATAAACCCTAATTTTTGTTGTAAGTTGACACACACCTTAGCCTACACTTACCTATCCTGACACAGTTGTAAAATCAAAACACAACCAAGCCACGGAAAAAGAATACTGCGTATTCTTCCACCACACGCAACTGTACTAGTTCGCCCTCCGTCCATATGGGGTAAGCCAAAACACTTTTTAAAAGTTTTTATAGGATTGTCGTAAACTCGAAAGGTCATATGCCGAGACTGTCGTAACCTGAGTACCTCCTGTCATTATCCAGATGAAGATTAAAGACCTTAGTAGCTGTTGCTTTATTTTAACCAGTTGGAAGTTGGTGGGGGCAGGGTTGGAAGGATGGAGAAGATGGTCTCTAAAATGTTCTAGCTGCTGTTCTAGCTGCTGTCTTGTTCCCCTCAACAGACTTGCTAAACACAGCAACTCTTTCCCTTCCTCTCAGGTCCCCATTGGCAGGCGCACAGTGCACGTACACAGGGCTGACTCAGAGTTTGGGGGCTCTGTGGGGCTTCGGGGGAGGGGCCTGCGCACAGAGCAAGCCCCTGCCCAGGGAGGGAGGAAGTACAAGGCCCACTGAGTGGCCTTCCGGTTGCTCTTTCTGTCTGCGCCTTTCGCCTGCCCTTCCTCTCCATCTCGCGTCATTTCTCAGCGGCAGTTTGTAGGAGGCTCCGCCAGGAGCACTCTATGGTCGAGCCCCTCTGTGGGCTCGAGTGCTGGGACTTTCTGACAGCGATGTGCAGGTCAGAGACTTATTTCTGTTGCTCAAATAGTCCATGAAAATTAAATATTTACAGAGTACTATGCACAAGGGCATGTGAGTTTTACGTTTATTATCAGGGTCCTAAGCTTGCTTAAAATAGTCAATGGGAAAGTGACCTCGATGTAAAGCATGTGTTCTCTGTCTTTACATTGGGTGAAACTAACAATACCTTGTGCAGATTCACAAATACTTATACATTCGTTCAGAAAAGTTTTATTAAGCCCCGATTTCATGCAAAGACAGTGCAAGGCGCCACTTAACTGAATGCTGACTTACAGGAAATACCTTCGGTTCTGCCCTGAGGCCCGTGTGGACTCCAGCGCACAGTTCACAGCCGTCTAAGTTCTGCCTTCAGTGTAAGTCACACATCTGCCCGTTACAACTCTGTGTGACAAATCATCTTTAACTTGTATTTTTCTACAGGTTTTAAACAACGTTCATGGAGGGCAATGTCTAAGCAATTCATAGCCTAAACATCTGAGTTTGTCTCGTGGCGTATTCAGCGGAGAGTTTTGTATGCAGAATTGACAGTAACATGATCAAGGTACACAAAAAGTACCTAATTTCCTTTTCTTTTTAATTAACTTGAGAGAGAGAGGAAGGGGGGGGGGGGGAGGCGGGAGAAGTGCTGATTTGTTTTCCACTTATTTATGCATTCATTGGTTGTTTTTTGATATGTGCCCTGACTGGGGATTGAACCTGCAACCTTGGTGTATCCAGAGAATGCACTAACCATCTGAGCTACTCGGGCAGGGCCAAGAAGTATCTAATTTTTTACTGCCGTCCCTTAAATGTATGCTGGCAAGCGAACAACGAGAGATAAGCCAAATACAGGAACTGAGTTTGGCATCACGGCTGACAGGCCGTCAAGGGAAGAGCGGACGCGGAGGAATAATACAGAGGGCGGCAGTGGATGGCGGAAGGGCCGAGGGCTCCGCAGCTCAGTGCTGCGATTAGAACTGCAGCTCAGCCGTTCCTGTCTGATTCCGCGCAAGCCAAGCCACACCGATTCCTCAGCGCCAGCCTTCCGTCTAAATAGCGGGAGGGACCCTGCACACCCTCCACGAGGGTGAAGAGGGTAAAGCGCGTGCCGGCTGCAGAGCTGCTAACACAGTGCCTGGGCACAGGGGATGCTCGGTGACATAGAAGTTTCTCAGGAACTGCTATGAGCACTGCTGAAAACCGTAACGACAGTGGGAGTTAAAAACCAAGTACCTTGTCTGACAGGGGATCTCACAGGCTGGCGTGAGAGAGGGTTCCGGAACCGCGAGTTCATCATGCGCTGTCGCAGGGACAGCATGGGGGTGGTGGAGGCGTAGACCGGCGGTGCGCGCGTGGTGTACCGCGGCCGCGCAGGGGCGCCCACCGGGGTGCTGGGGGTGCCCGGGCTGCGGAAGGGGTGTCTAGGTGGAAGGTGCGAGGCTCCTGGGGAGCTGCCTGGAGGAGGAGCATGGTGCTCGGGAGTGGGGTTCTCATCCTGGCGGGAGCTCCCTCCGCGGGGCGCAGGCGCAGTGGCAGGCTCTGTCTCGGCGCTGCTGGAATCCGCGTATTTGCCGACCTTGGAGTCCGAGGAGGACGGCCACTTTGAAACAGAAGAAGACAGTGGGTCCTCATCCTTTCCGCCTTTAAAGAACCCAGTGTCTTCATCCTCCTCCTCAGTGGAGACAGACTGCTGAGATTTAGAGGTCAGGGCCTCCTTTTTGGATGGTGTGGCCTGGAATGCCCCGTCCCTCTTCCCGGCCGCCTGGGGCCCTGCGCGGATGGGGACCCTGGTGCGGGCGTGGGCGTAGGGCCAGCTGGGCCTCGGAGAGGAACCTGGGGCTCTGCGGTGGTGACCGTCGCCTGCGCTTCCTGAGGGAGCCTCCACCTGGCGGTGCTTGGGAAGCGCCAGGGTGGCATCCTTGACCCCGGCCGAATGTGCAGATGCCCGGTCACCTGGGGTCTCTGCTTCTGTGCTGTCGCCGTGGTTTCCACCATATCTGTTCTCGGAATCCTCTTTCTGATTCTCGGGAGACCTAGGGGGCACTCCTCGGGAGCTCCCCGGGAGGGAGGACTGACTGCCTCTGGATGAGTAAGTGTAAGGGTCGGAGGAGGTGCTTTCCCGCAATGCAAGGTGGGGACGCCCAGCTTGGGGGAATGCGGGCTTCTTCCTGGGCGCGCTGGACCCGGGGCGGTGCTGGGACTGCGTGGCGGGCTGCCGGGCGGAGGACAGTTGCATTTTGGGAAAACCCTCCTCCACATCCGAATCCGCGCTCTGTTGCACATCCTGCGCCGCAGGGGACAGAGATTTGTCCTGTAGGTGTGCACCTGTCCGGGTCCCAGCAGATTTGGGGTTTTCTGCCAGCGACTTCTTCCCCTGAAAACTAGTCCCCCTCTGGGGGCCTCTTATATGGTCCACGCCCCGGGCGGGAGACTGCTTGGAGGAGGAGGAGGACACGTGGTCATTCACCACGGTGGCCGGAAGTGGCTTTTCATCGTCTACTTCGCTCTCCTCATCCTGGATACCCAAGCCACGCCTAAGGTCAGAAGCCGGGTGAGAATCCCCCCTCGCGTGAACTCTAGGGGACACGGTGGAGGGCGGGGACCTGGAAGGCTGTAATCGAGGTCCTCGGCCGTTGCCAAACCTGTTTGGGTATCTACCGTGGGAGGCAAAGGGCTTGTTTCTGTGCAAACTGAGATGTCCAGAGACCGGGGTTCCTGCCGGCAGCCGGGTCCGAAGCGTCTGGGCAGTGACCTCTGCCTGCTTCCCTTCTTCGTCTGCATCATTGTCACTATCACCATCAGGGGCATCCACCCTCTCAGGGACGTGTGCCCTTGAGGTAAGATGTGAAGAGACTGAGGAAGACTTGGGAGGGCGTGATGGCGCGTTGGACTTAGCGGCTGGGGCGTCTTGACCATCCTTCCAGCCTCTGGAAAGTGGAGGCCTGGGGTGTGGTTCAGCGGGCTGAAGCCGAGACGGTCCCCCATGGTGTGGAGAAAGTTTTGAGGGTGGACTTTCCTCCCCAGCCTCAGAATGGGGAGCCCTCCGTGCTGGCAAGGCTGGTTTGGCGTGATGGTGCGCCGGGCTTCGGTTGCGCAGGGTGCTGGAGGCCGCCTGGCGGCTGGGCCACAGTGCTGGCCGGGCTGGGGCTGCGCTCTTGGGCCGCAGATGCTCAGAGGAGGCGTCTTTGTGGTGTGGGGAGCCCGCTGCTGGCTCTTCCTCTTCGTCCAGCGAGTCATTGTCAGAAGAGCTGGAAGGCAGGTGGGCCTGGTGGCGTAGACTGCCCTCAGTGGGAGTGTGGGGCACAGAAGAAGCCAAGGCCCACGGGGATGTCCCCAGACGAGGGTGGGAGGGCAGTGAGGAGCCGAACTTATCGACAGTTTCCTTCCTGGGCAGCACTGGTGTTCGGACTCTCACTGGAGTCCTTCCGGAAGCGAGGACTGGGTGGACAGACCTACTTGGTGGCCTCTGCTGTCGCTTCTGGTCTTGGGTCTCAGAGGCTGCCATTGGTGGGTCCCCTTGGGATGCCAGCTCTCCCCTGTCTGTGAGCTCTGTTGACTGGGGTTTCCTGGGCACCCCACCATTGGCGGATATCTTGTTCCTTGAGTCAGGAAGAGGGTTCTTGACATTTCTACTGAGGGGAGAAACAGGCAGGAGCGTGTGTTTGGAGGAAGCAGGAGCTTTGGGAGAGGAAGAGAGAGGCTCTGTGTTTTCAGATTTCCAGTTATCCTCCTTGTCTGTTTTTTGCTGAACGTCAGACTCATCATTTCTGGCTGGAATAGAGTTTAAAGAATTTGCCATGAGAGAAGAAATTCAAAAGCTGTGCAACACAAAATGAACATTAAAGATACCAGTGGAGGCATTTAGAACTAACTGATCATGATAATGGGCAACTTTTCATTCTTTAGAACATGGGACACATTTTCTCAGTTACAGCAATCTCCTTTATAGTCCTCTTTTGTTTTAAGTAAATAGATATAGCTCTAGAAAATATGTGAAGATTAAGTTTCTGTAAAGTGAATTAGGTTATATTTTAGCTTAATATTTGAAGGAATTCTCAAATGAGTACTTTGAAGTCATCCATTGATTTTGCAAAAGCAAGATCTTACATAGGATTTTCTTAATGAAACTTTTTCAGTGTGTTACAAATGCGTTATAACCGTTCTGGACAATGTAGGCAAGACATTCGTGGACACCTGGTATACAATGATATTGAATGATCTCTACTTTTGACGATACAGGGACATAGTGTGTGGCTGGCAAGTGACTTGCGTGGGCAGCAAAACTGTAATTTTTGAGGCATCAAAGAGTGCCTTATTCCCCTAACATGCCATTACTCGCTTTCTCCTTCTCTGTTAAAATCTCTTTAATGATGGGTACATTTGTAATTCCAAAATAGGGCCAAAAATAAAAGGACTCCCGAAGTAGGCAAAACATTAAGTGTGCCCTACAATGTGCCCTGTCTGGAGAGCAGCATTGAGTGAGGAAAGGGATGCTGTCGGGGAGGGGAATTTATGCAGTGAAGGGAGGGAGCAGGCTTCACCTGCTGCAGTTTCTCCCAGGGCAGAACTGTGTGACGCGGGGACACACTGGGGATCCTCACAGTGTCTAATGAAGGAGAGAGCGACCACTCCCGGGATCTGGTGTGAACGTGGGGGAGGAGGAAGGAAATCGCCATCCAAAAAACACCCCTCTCCCCTTGGGGATTTCATTAATGTGCTTGGTTTTGATACTGACCAGCTAAACAAGGTAACTGAAATTCTTCTGAGTAAAGCCGCCCTCCAAAATGATGGGACATAAACTGAACATTTCAAATGCTATCTCAGACACTGAAGGGAGCTAATGACTGAACGTGTCGTATCACACCTGTAAAAATGTTCTTTCCCCGTCAGCACAAACCCCAAACAACACAGCAACACAAGATTAATCACATAACTCATACTTTCCTGTGTCTGTAACATTGTCATGGTAATTAATGTTATTTGCAGTTGGTAACCTTTTAGTTTTTGGGGAGACTGACTTCTAAGATATCTTAGAAATCACTGTGAGGACTTAGCCCCAAAAGAGCGACAGAGGGGCAGTTCTACACCCAGGAGCCATGATTCACAGTAACACGCCACAAGTGGCAGAGAGAGGGGAAGGAACAGACACAATACGCAGAGCTTACTTGTTGGCATGGCGACAATGAAGGCTTTGGAATGTGGCCCCATTCCTCTCCTGTTTGCGGCCCGGATTTTGAAAAGATAGCGTTCCCCAGGCTGCAGACCGTCCACTAGGGCAGAGGTGGTGTCTCCCGGGTAGGTGAGGGACTTTGCTCCAAATGGTTTGAGAGCCGGGGCGTATGAGAGAATGTATTCTGAAATGATTTGGCAGACGGTTGGAAGGAGGAAACTGAAAACAGTCCTGTGTCCAGCAGACAGACTGTATGGGCAGGATGAATTAGAACGTGCATTACTAGGATGAAGACTCCAGCAATGCACGCCAAGGCAGCAGTCGGAGCGTAAAGACACAGGGGAAGGTGAGCTGGCATTCACTCAGGCTCTGGGACAGGGCGGCATAGTTAAGTAGCTAGCAATGGTCCAGTCTCAGCAAGCTCAACATAACGGAACCCGAGGGGCCAGTCTTCATACAGTTTACCAAATTTATTTATACTGTGTTTGGGTCTTTTCTTCATTGGAGTTATATACTAATTTACTATGACAGAATTAATATATCCTGAATGCAAGACACCATGGGAAAGAAATGACAAATGCTAAGAGCTGATTCTGAAGAGCTGCTGACATCTTCAGGAGTTCTGGTCAATTAACTTGGCTATTTTGATTTGCATATTAAGCCAATTAAATTTCATATTTGGAACAGAACTTCACTTTTGTTGGAATTATAAAAGTTCTTAATATAGGCAGATAAGGATATTTCACAGTATTGAAAAATGTGAGGAAATGTTGCTAATAGATTCATGCAATATCTAATATCTCTATCTTTAATCGGCTACATCTATAAACATCTAATGTCTTTGATTAAAAGTCATAGCAAATTCAGCCCAAGGATCTACTGTCTATGTTTATATGGAAATACTATCATTGAAGTGGCTTCAGAGCACAGGTTCACCCTCAGCTAAACACTGTCACGCCCCTTTTCCCCCCAATGAACTCAAGATTTACAAAACTTATCAAATTAATATGACTAGGAGCTAACCAAAAATATAATTTGAATTACAGAAAAACTAAGCAATTAACATATTTCCTATGGGAGCACGGAAGATCTTCTCTTTTACTCAAGATCTAATCTTTAAAAAGTTCATAAATTCTAAAAATTTCAACCAAAACTGCCTTTGCAGCATTTGTGTGTCTGTGTATGTGTGGGTGGGTGGGGAAACATACTCTTTTCTTATGGAAAGTGAACAAACTAGTCATTTGTGGTGGTCCAATGTCAGAATTAAAAGAATGTACTGTGAATGAAATTTCATCACTCTGACTTTCTTTTTTATGGATTCAGTTCATCTGAACAAAATTTAACCATGGCAAAGTATAGTCCTCCATTGCGTTTTATATCTCTCGTACATAAACAATGTCCCAGTGTAATTATGAGTTTTCAAGCCCATCACTACACCCTTATGAAAACTGCCCGATGCAGGGTGCAGAGCTGTGGGGTTTTTGGACATAAAAACTCAGTAGCTATCATTATTTCTGATAATATTGAATCGATGAGCAGGGAGCTTCTTTCACTAACGAGAGAGAAATATAAACGAGGACATGGGAGAGGAGAAGGAAACAAGTAGCATGGTCATAATGTCAGTAAAGGAGCAATGATGGATGTTTTTGTAACTAAAAAGAGTAGTCAGCCCCAAACTATCCTTATTCATTTTTCCAGAGGCCCCTGCAGCAGCACAACAATACTTCATTCAGAAGGAGCCAACGATCACATTTTTATGAAAAGAATTATTCAAAAGGGCCAACTAAATATTTCTTCTCTTCATTTGTTTCTAATTTATTCTACTGGGGGGAAAAATGGCAAGAATAGTACAATATATTTGTCTAAAAAGTCTGGAAAGTGAGAAAGTGTGAAGTTTAGGAAAGACTCTCCTGTCTACCTTCCTTCTGTTGCTCCATGGAAAGGTCCTGGAAGGTCAGCAAAGATAACAGCTGATGGAAGGTCAACAAAGATAACAGTTGATGGAAGGTCAACATAGATAATAGTTGAATACAAGAGAGGATCATTCCTTTCTTTTTTTTTCAATTAAATTCTCAAAGGACGTCAGTGGTAATTTTCTGGATCTTTTTAAGCTCACACAAACTTTTCATAGTTTCTGAAGACTTAAAGTTGTCTTCCAAAATTGTGTAACAACAAAATGTACCCTTAGGGTACATTTATATAAAGTGATGGCAAGCAGAAACCTCAGCACTCCCTTTTAAAATATCTTCAGCAGACTTCTGAAAGGTTTTGAATGTTTGTACATTAAGAAGAAAAGATCTGTGCTTTTATTTAGTATTCTCAACAGACTTTTTAAAATTTAAGTATTTGTGAATATTTTATCTTATTTTTAAATCTATAGTATTGTTATTTTAACTTCATATTTTCCTCTACAAGTAATTCATTAACAAGGCTGAAAAATAGGTGGAAAAAAATTTTCCATTCATATCTTGAGTTTTCCAGCAGCACCCAAATTCTTGCATATACAGAAGGTGATAGTCATCTTCATGACTACCTAAATCTTACTGACAATGGAAAAAAACCCTCCATGAAATATCCTTGTCTGTCGGAGTAGCATCTCATAGACATATGCTGCCTCCCTATTTCTTGGGCAGTCCCACCAGGCCCATGACTGTCAGGGTCAGTGCACATGTGTGTGTCTGGGCGATTTCAGTCCCACACACACCTTATACTTTATGCAGTGTGGTTCCTACCTTTCACTTTGCCCTCGGTCTCAGGTAGTGCGTCCCATGCTACCGTGACGGCTGTCCTTTTGCCATTCACTGGCCAGACGTTTAAGTTCTCAGGTGCTGTTGTCGGAGCTACAAAAGGAAGTCAAGGATCCAAGGTTTAAAAAATGTCCTCAGGCATATTCTAAAAGGAAATGGCATATAGTCGGCCATGTACACTTCTATTGAAGAGCTAGTGTGCTAATTTTTGTTACAATGAGAGAGAATTCTACATTTGCTCTTGTGTGATGTGATTTATATCCATCCCACCAGCTTCTAGAGTGGGCTTAGATACATCTACAGAAATGCTTTTAGGCATTCAGAATTTCTCTCATTGCTGAATATTGAAATAGACAAAGAAGATTAAAATTTAGGCTTTTAAAAATAAAGACATGGTTTAAAAGAAAATAATTGTAACTTTGGAAACAGCAGAATTATCCCCCGGAATCAAATACAAGCCCAGCCTACGGGAAGGAGCCGCCCTTGCACTCCAAAGCCATGGCATGCTCCGAGGGCATGCACGCATACAGTGGCGATTCATGGATGCTCCTCACCGGGGTCTACTGTGCTGCACCAGAAACAGCCAGTGAAGGATAGAACATGGACCCAAAGGAAATAGCTCCTTAACTTCTTTGTGCTCATACATAAACACACTACCAAAATTCAGCATTGATGTTACTTTAAAAAAAAGTCCATGCCAGCGATCTTTGGGCTAACCTGCCTTTAAATCTTACTTTAGAGCTATTCCCAAATTGACCTTCCAAAGGCCATTTTCAATACAGACCAGATTCCGGAGTTCTTTGGAAGACCGACGTGCTCCATTTGCCGTCTCGTTCGCCCTGGGAAATGCGGACTGCAAATTCATACATGGTGTCTGGAATCAGGGTGTCGACCAGCACGCGCCTGTTGGAGACCTGCTTGTAATCCCACCTCGCCAATTCCCCCTTCTCTCGATAGCGCACCGTGTACTGTCTGTAAGAAAACACAGGGCAACAACAATGCACCGGATGCCAGTTCTCTGCAGCCGAGCCCTAGGCTCCTTGGTGTTCTTCCTTCCCCAGAAGTCACGACTTTGGGAGGTACATCGGGAAAGCAGAGAGGAGGACAATCCACACTTTTGACTATGTTGTTGGCTCAAAGAATCGACTGAAGTTACAGGCACAGGTGTCTGAAGCAGGCCAGGAAAGATGACTCTTCAAGAGCTGAAGTCTCACTGCTTAGAAGGTGGAGCAGAGATTCAGGAGGGGTGGGGCTCAGAGAGGGATGGCTTCGATGAGGGAAGGGCTGTATCAGGACGTTTGTGCATGTATGCGTGTGTGTGCGCATGTGTGTGCATGTGTGTGGTGTGGGAAGAGCAATGTTAAGAATCAGAACTGGCCCAAGGTATCCCGGCTTTCCAGAAAAGAAAGACAAAAGAAGACTCATTCCATGCTAAATCGGGCATGTTTCCCAGGAGTTCAGGGGGAAGGCAACGTGTAGTTCTGAGTGGACTTGTTACCCTGAAACCGGGCAGAAATGTGTCACACACAGAGCAGGACAAAGGAGCTGATAAAAAAACAACTCGAGTGTGAGATTATCAAGGAGAGAAACACAGGGTGACTGAACAAGGCCGAGTGCCACGGTCCCAGACGGAACACGTCCTCGACACTGAGTGCCGCGGGCGACATCCATTGCCGTCCTTCTCCAAGAAGCCATCGCTGTGGACGCTTGGCGATAGAAAACATCTGATGCACTAAAAATGTGCTGTTCATTAGGACAGTTACTAAGTCAGGACAGGACTTCAGCTGTGGACACGGCACTCCAATTAACCCAAGAGGTCTGCTCGGAAAACGCAAGCCCTCTTTTGTTTTCGTCAAGATGTTGGAAATCAAAGTCCACGGGTGACCAGGAACAGTTTGTGTGGAGAGGGCCACATGGCTAAGGAGAGAATCACTATGAACTGAGGTCTTTCGAAGGAAGCAGATGTCTTTTTTTACTAGCAGGCAGTGACAAAAGCTATTTCTAAATCAAATAACAGTCTATATAATATGTAGTTATATAATATATTTCTCAGAGTTATATTTCATTCATTTTTTAAAGGACGTTCACTTTTCCTGGTTACAGACAGGTTAAAAAATTAATATGTAATGAGTAAATCACCAGAGCTGTGGCTGTCTCTTGGTTATATAAACTATTAAGTCATGTAATATGAAACTTTTGATGGCTATTTTCATCTGCCACTAACTAGAAATGAGGTCATCTGTGGCCTTTTAACACAAAAATATTTTAACCTCGTGACTAGTTTTTCTTCTATTGCTACTGCAAGCCAATATAAAAAGCAGAATAGCACAACGCCCTGTCTTAAGAAAAAAATCTGATTCACTTGTTACGCACAGGTGAGCCTCACATGGAGCAGTTTGGGGCTTGGAGACTGTCTAAGGAGGAAGCGCTGTGTGCGGGGCATTAGACAGGGGACCGCCACCCTGCTAAGAGCCTCCCCCGCCACTCCTCACGGATGACGGAAGGAAGGGTAAGGCTCCTCCTCAGGCGGCCCATACCCTCTGCGTGTGAACACAGCGTTGATGAGGCAAAGCAAACTCAGCTGGGGGTGAAGAAAGAAATGGGACCGAGGACATTTGCAGACACACGTTAAGCCTGAGCAAGCGCGGTGTGCGGTCCCGCTGTGTGCGTCCCACACGAGGCCCTGGTAGCATCTATCGGTGGGACATGCGTGACCACACTCAGGACTAGCTAGATTGCCGTAGGGTAGTCTATTGTTCAGCTACAGAAGAGGCCAGCGTTCGTATATGTCAGGGAGTAAAATGATTCAGATACATACATGTCTCTTCAGGGCCAGGAAAACCGCACCTCTCAGACACACAAGGGAGACAGACGAAGGAGGGAGACTACCTCGATGCAACAACTTTCTTCTGCTTCTCCACGACAGGGTCCACCCAGGCCACGAGCACAGACTGGGATGACATAACCCGGACACTGATGTCCTCAGGTACGTCCAGTTCATCCTCTTCTGAAATGACAGTGAGGTGCGTGGGAAGGCTGTCCCTAACCTCTGCCCCAGTTCCCCCAGAGTTTAGTGTTCACCTTGCACCATTTTTAATTAAGTTACTTATGCTCAGTGTAGATCAGATAAGTAGAAATTTTAGCAATTATTCCATTGGTTGATGTAGAGAAACCTGACTCTGCACTCTTGCCCTTCTCTATGAAATGGGCAGTCCGCTTGACCGAGCTGCCCGGCCCGATCCCCAGAAAGCGTAGGGCCGAGGGAGGCTTTGCCTCGGTCAGAGATGCTCCAGCGAACTCAGTGTTTTCTCAATAGACAGTGAGCCATGGGAAATAATGCAATTTTTACTAGAAGCACAACTTTAGGAGAAGAAAAGCTCGAGTTACCATTTCCTTGGCAATCACGGCATGAAGTGAAAACTTGAGGTCAGACAACAGCACGGACCACACTGGGCTCGCTGGCCTCCCATTTCAGAGCACGGGATTCTGAGACCGATGAACGGTTTACATTCCCCTACAAAGCCGAGTCCCGTCCGCCCATTTCCAATAGAACAATCACAGCCACAGAGCGTACAGCTTTTGTTCCATCTCTAACATAAGCTGAGACTCACAAGATGTCTTTAGTTTTGCTTTTGAGTCTTTTGGGCATTTTTGAATATTTTTCTTTCTTTACTTTTTTTTCAATTTTCAGGGACCTTGTTTGTGGCTTTAACCACCAGTAGGGAAAGGTGGAAGTCATTAGCCTGTCAGGAAAGTGATACAGGAACTTCTAGAGCAGCAATTAATGACTAATGAAAGTAAAACGTATTGTAAAACACTGTCTTACAATGTGAAGAATTATAATAAATATAAAATTATTTTAAAATATGTAATATAAAATTATAATTAACAAATTATAAGTTCATGAAACTAATTATGCTATATATAGGTTGCCTCTTTAAATAAGGCACAGGATCCTGAAAAGGTGTATGTAATTTGTTCATATGTGAGTACTATAAAACGTATCTGTGAACGACGTGGAAAAAAGTATCCCTTGGCACGTGACCGGCAATCAGGCGATCCGCAAGCCACAACTACATCTCTGCATCTTTTCCCTCAACGCCCCTTTTACTGGGTTTTAGCTGAAATCACGTGTGACTGCCATCCTGCACGCCACCTGGCCGCTCCAATCTCTGTTCAGTCTGCCGGGGGGCGGGGGCGGTGTGGCTCCCTCGGCACCCTTACCTGGAATAAATGTTCGGCTGCTCTTATTGTGGCCCGCCTACTGTGCGGGGAGGACATGCGGATATACAGAGAAGTACCTTTCATCACAGGAATACTCTAGCCTCCGAGTATAAGAGAAACACACTTGTATCCGAAATGCAACCCAGTCTGCCCCGCTGTTTCCTTTACACTCAGGAAAATCCATGGAATTGGTCACCCAGACAGACAGCACCGTTTGGAAACAGCACTGAATTCACGCTAGACCCCGGGAGACCGGAAGCATCCTTACCTGAAATCTTCCGTTTTGTCAGGGCGGCCCTGTAGACGGGCTGACTCTGCCCGCGGGAGTTCATGGACTGCAGGGACACCACGTACACCGACTCGGAGGCTGCGGACCCAGGAGCAGGCAATGAGGCTCTGTGGTGGGCTTCCCCAGAACACACCTCTCTCTGCCCCCTGCCCCTCCCTCCTTCCCAGCTCATCGTTCTGGGGCATTCCCTTGTCTCTTCTGGACAACTAACGAGGAGACCAAGAACGGTAGGAACTAAACTCAAGAAGAACACTTTTTAGGTTAGGAGACAGGGAGGTGATTTTTACTGTGAATTTCCTGATAAATGGTTTTCTATCTCATCCGCATCAGAGAAAGATGAACAACATTTTAAAAAGAAAGGGATAGCCTACCCACGTACGTCCCCCAATTTCTTTTTATTTCTAAGATGGAGAAGAGAGTAACTCCGACATTCTCTGTCATCAGAAAGAAGGGAGAGGGGACAAGAACAGCCACTGTGCCGGGTCAGCAGCCCCAGCGGGATGCCTGCCTTCGAAACCAACAGCCTACCAGAATCCTCAGGCGGAGGCTCTGCAGATTTGGACAAGTTTAAATGTATCCTTCATTTCCAGATTGTTCTTTCCCTTAGGTCCCCACCCCCCAAATTGTACACTGGGCCCACGAGTATCTAACTTAACCTCAGTTTGAATACTTTATTCAGGAAAAAAGTTACAGTGATAAAATAAAACATCTAAGTCTCGAGTACCAGGCAATCATAGATTCTGAAGCCCAGGGGAAACCTTGGTTATCTTCCAATTCAACCTTCTTACTTTACAAATAAGGACAATGTAAAATGGAATGATGCATAATCTTCCCTAGCACCAGACTCCAGTCTCTGTGGACGGAGCTGCCCAACAGCAGCCTTAATCAATGCAAGAGTGTAAACGAGGCAACCTGGTGGATTTCTAATGCAGGCAAAGCCTGAACTGAAAACCTGATTTCTAAACAGGTAAAAGCTACGTGAAGTAGCAAAGGGCATACCAGATCCTAAAGAAAACTTCTCACCCAGCAAACAGTCCTCCTTCCAGGAATGACAAACTCACATGGCAGTGGGAAGAAGAAACTGTCTGTGTTTACAAACTGCTCGTCCAGCCAGACAGCAAAGGAGACCCGTGTTCAGAAACCTTGCACACAGAGCTGTTTACGTAAAGTAAACATCTGGAGACTAATCAGATTTCAAGGGAAGGGGACACATCTGACAACCTGCTCTCTAAAGAGAGGGCAGGGGACACACTGCAGCAGGAGTTACTAAGGCTGAAATGTGTGTTTTATGAAAGGGAGGAATCGAGGCTGCAACACCTGGACTTACAGAACATCAAACTACACTAAACAGGACTCCCCTCGGGTCTCTTCTTTCCTTGGTGCCATTGACGATGGAGACACGCCAACAGTCATCAAAGGAGCAGCCGTTTGTGCTCACCGTTCAGAAGCACGCGAAACAACTAACCCAAGAGGCGGTGGCCCAGCGCTCACCAAGAGCCATCAGGAAATGAATAATTTCCCACAGTCGACCTTTTTTGCATACTTGCAATATATTTCTTAAATTTATTTACTCCTTCCTTCCTTTCTTTTTTTACGTCCCGATTCTTGATTTGCTGAGCTTCCTAAACTAACTTCAGCCCAAGATTGTGAAGGAAACGTTTTGTACTGCAGGAATCTAGTAACAGCTCCCAGAGATTGGGTCAAGTCCGTTTGTTTGCTATGTCAAGCATTTCCCGTCATTTCCTCATTTGGTCCCGACAAAGGCCCCACGAGGAAGCTGTCTGCACTGTCTCCTCTCACAGAAGGTGAGAGGATCTACCCAAAGTCATGGAGCAAGTAGCAGGTGTGCATGGCTCCAAACCGGGGGCTGTTAACAATGCGGGTGAGGCGGGGGCAGGGCCCAGAGCTAACCCACCCAGGCCCCTGGAGCCCAGAGTGCCTGACAGCTAGGGAGGCAGCCCAGGAGCCCACGCTGCTGTCCAGCCTCCGGAACATTGTGTGGCCGTGCCTTTAGCCAAGTGGATCTCATGGGCCAAAGCATTCACTGTGCAAACTAAATAGGAGACATGGGGACAAGCACCCCGTGACTAAAAACCGCAGAGTCGGACAAAAGCTGCTGCCCGGTGGCCCTGGGCCCCATGCGACATAGGGCACAGAGGTGCTGAGCGGAATACTGCACTAGGCAGCTTGGCTTCCCCCAGGAGGGGAGACACACAGGGGCCAGGCCACACCTCCCCGGTGCCTCCTGCCAAACTCATCAAGTAAAGGGCAGGGGTGGGGATTGGGAGGCAAGGAGGCAGGGGAGTGCTCTGTCCCCACAGCAGGGAAGTGCCCGGGCCTCTCAGAGCCTGGCCTGTGTGCACTGTCCAGGCCCGTCCACCAGTAAGGCCAGCAAAGGTCAGCAAGGGACCTGGACTAGAACGAGGCACACAGTCTCTCCCGGCCACTGCGAATGTTCCCTTAGCTTCCGTGTCTGAGGCTTCCTTCGCCCGATAAGGGTCTGCAAAGTGGGAGATGCTGGGACTCGCGGCCCAGCAACGGAGGATCGGAGACAGAGCTTAAAGAATGAGACGGTGGACACAGAGCCAAGCCACAAAGAGCATTAGCTCTCATCTCAGGTCCAGGAAAATGGCCCAAAAGAGACCCGTGCTGGGGGTCAGGGAGCGGCTGGTGGGCCCCCAGAGGCGGACCTGCCCTGCCACTGGCTGAAGGTTAAAAGGATGGGGCATGAGCGGAGGACAGGACAGAGAGCACAATTCTGAATAACTGGAACGCCTGGGATGTGAACACCACAAGTAAAATACAACATCGGTCACGAATGAGCCTCTCAATGCTGAAATGACGGGACCGATCAGCAAACACCAAATGCTAGTGAACACAAAACTCACCTAGCTTTTTAATTTCGTGTGTTCGCTCATCTCTGGTTAGAGGAACGTAGTTCATCTTCCGGCCACCTTCCCCATAGCCCAGAAGAAAACCCCGTGATCTGCGTGGACTCTTGACTCCAGAGAGGCGTGGCGCCTTCCACGAAACGGACAGCCGGTCATCTGAGGATCGGACTCGGACACGCAAGGGCTTGTTGGGCACTTCCTTTTCTTAAAGAGGACACGACACAGAAACTGTTACACAGTATATAGCCTTAGAGTCCGCCCGTGCATATAGAAAGTCCATCCAAAGACTGAACCACGACAATTAAGAGCTAGGCTTCAACATCCACTTTGGACACCAATTCTAGTTAAGAACATTTTCCCCGCCAAGGGCGGCCACCCTGCATACGCATGTTACTCCCATGTTCTGGACTAAGAGGTCTCAAGAACTTAAAATGGAAACACACCATGTGTGAGACTGCCAGCCAGCAATCTTGAGTGTTTTACAAATGTCCTGTTTCAGCTTTTTTCTTTTGCCCCCTAAAGTCCCAAACTATATATTCTCTGGGGAGAGCTAACTGTCAGTGTAAAAATAGTGCACACACACATTATGTGCTGTTTCTAACTGCCTCTAGGAAGCTTTCTCATCTTATCATATAGCTGAAAAGACAGGCTTTCCTGGCCTTTGTGGTGATTCACTAAGGGCTAAATAGTACCTGATTGCTGGTTCGGATCTTAATTTTTCTGATGTCTAAGTCTTGCCTCCACACAAACCTGGTCACCCCACCCCCACCCCAGCCACCCACCACTGCTGTTATCCTCAGTCTGTGCTGTTTCCTTCCTGCTAAACTAGTTAGTTTCGAGAAATCCTCTTACTAAAATGATCAGTCTCAAGAAATGCTGTCAGTGTTAAGCTTTCTTGAAGCAGTGCATTCTGGTGGCCAGAACTTAATGTTTAAACTTTTGCTTTTATGTCAATGAAAAGCTGGTAAGTTTGGGAATAAAGACCCTGGGGCGACTACATTATCCATTGCTGACAGTGGATCACATCTGTGCTCTTCTTCGGGGACCCCATAGGCTAGTGAACGTCTCTCTAGGAATGTCAGCCCCTTACCCCCCCCTGGCATCTTCCTCCACTACCTCATCAGTGCTAATTTTATCAGACTGGGAAATTCCCAGCTAGGCTAAGACATAAAAACACAATCTAACGTCATGAGTTAGTATGACTCTCAATGATGCAGTAAATAAACCAATAGCCATTGGAGATGCCTATTCTAAAAGCCAGACACCTGGTTCTGTTGTTCTGAATGTAATCCCTCCTTGAAGAGGCTGGCTCACGTGCTCACTGGCCTTTAGCTCGCCCATGCTCAGACTTAGGCTCACCCTCACCACCCCTAAACTTCACATCTCAGGACCATGCTGGCCTGTAGGGCAGGGGCAGGCCCAGCTCACACGGCTCTAGCACAGGTCCTCACACTGATGCACTGTGCGTCAGTCACCGCTCCCACCGGTACTGGGCCAGGCGAGACTCCGGAGCTCAGGTGCACTTTGGATGACTAGGCCGGATGAGGATGAGAAGGTGTGGTGGACTGGGGAATACGAGCTGGAAAAGGGTGCAAGTGAGCGGCCATAGCCAGAGCACAGCTGGGACACGTGCTCCGCTGTCCTCGCTCTGAGCTGAAGGACTGGGTGCTAAGGTAGGCTCGCAAACGCCTCCCCCACCTCTCTCTGTGAAGGGCTCCTTCCTGGGTGAGCTGTGACACAGTCTTCCCGAGACACACCTGCGGAGGACGCACAGGACTTGGCTTCCACACACCACTATTTGCAATACTTACTCGAACGTCTCTCTTGAACGCCACATTTTTGTCTCCAATAAGCCACCCCCATACTTTTAACTACTTACTGAGTTCTTGTAGGAGATTTGGGTAGACCCAGCTATTTAACAATAAGGAGAAAAAGTCTCGTTTCTTTAGTTTGCCATAGGGTCTGGGGAACGTCACCCACTTCATAATTTACTGGATCCCTACCAGCTCGAAGGCAACTGACAAACATCCTCATGGGAACACAATGACACCGCACTCACAGACAAAGAAAGCAAAGCTCAGAAAGGTTAGGGAGAATCTGGAAGCCCAGTGGGTGGGCAGTCAGCTGGCACCAGAACCAGGTCTGCAGTGCACGTTCCCTCCACGTCACTCTTGTTGGGGAGCTCTCGCCCGTTGCAGAGTTGTGTCACCAGCCTCCATATTGTGGCATAAGCAGGTGTCTGCTCTGGAAGGGCCCTCTGGTGCCTCGCAGACACCTCCAGCAAAGGATCTGGCCTGCAGCACCTGGAATCAGTGTCCCAGACTTCGTGCCGCAGGCCACCCACTTACAGAAAATGTCAGCTAAGTTCCCAAATGCCTGCCTGGTGCTCTTCAGGGGAAGTCAGTCCATTTGTCCCCTGGGGACCCACTCATCACACTCGTCCCCTGAAAGGTGTTTGTGTTGCAGTGCTCCAAGGAAAGACCATCTGAGGAGGAACCCTGGTCAGCCACACTGATAGCCCGGCTGCCTGACTGTACAGAGCAAAAGCCGAGAGGACTTTCTGGATACCGCTGACAATCCAATGTGGAGTCTCTGTCAGCCATGACAGTCATGTCAAGTGTTATATCAAGACTGAGGTAATGGGGTGTAATGGGAACGCCCTTCCCATAAGTTTGGACACTCTGGAAAGGACACCTGTATGAGTGGGGCTCCACCCCTGGTGGGCTGTAAGAACTCAGAGCTCTGACCACCAACTCCCGAGCCTGGCTCGCAGCCCTGCAGGACTTCCACTCCACGGGAGGCATGCCGCCACTGCAGCCGCCTGGCTCGAGACCAACGCCTGCCTCTCCACCTGCAGACGCCGGATGCACCAGTGACAGGAACTTTGTGCCAACACTTGCAACTCACTTTTCTCACATAAGCTCCCCTCTTTCTGTGTAACCTGCATATGACACTATTGGTTTATTGGGGAGTTCTGCCCTAATCAACCTGCCATTATGGAAGGATACAAACATGTGTAAGTGACTCCTTTTGGGGACTCCCTTGTTGATGACAATGACTCATCCTAGGAAGCAGGTCAGGACACTAAGGAGAAAATTAGCACGACATCTCACCATCCTTCAGAGACACCAGAACAGCCTCCTCAGCCATCGGCTGGAGTTAATAAGTTCTTGCTGCCTTTTCAAGGATTGGGAGAAGAGAGAAGGTCTTAAATGGGGGGGGGGGGGAGAAGAAAACAGGAGAAAGAACCTTGATCTCCCCAGGCTCATCAGTGCCAGTTACCAAAAACATTACAGATTGTGGAAGCCTTTACAAAGCATTTAAAACTACCTTTGAAAACAAACAAGTCTAAGTGCCTTCTGTTCAGGATTTCAACTGCTCCCTGGACCCGTCCAGGATTCACAGAGCCTCTGTTTTCCTGCTTTCTAGGGTGACGAGGTGAAGTCCATACTGTGGAGTGGAAGCCCCAGGACGTGGAGTATAGACAGGGACAGTGCGGTCTGAGGCCAACCCCAGAGGTGGGCACAAGGCTGCCAGCTTTTATATCCCAAACGTAGTTGTCCAAACCCAGCAGGGCTGTCTCAGAAACACCACAAAGCCTCCAGCCATCCCAGGACCACTCGACCTCACCGCTCTGTTCTATTCGCCTTTCTGTTTCACCAAAGTGCTGATTCTCTTCCCCACTTACCAGGAATTCTCGAACTCCCAGCCAAGCTTCCCTCACAGGTAGAGAAAGGAGCCCTACCCCAGAAGCCCAGCACATGGCCAGTTAGTCACCATCTCAGTTTTATCTCAACGTGGCATTTGAATTTTGTGGACTACGCCATGATATTTTGGTGTTTGTTTTAAAGTAAAAAATGACATCTTAAATGACAGACCATTAAGAAAACCCTCCCGTTGGATGTGGCCAGTGTGCCTGCACCTTCGTGGACTCCTGTTCTCCCAAGTTCTGCAAACCCTGGGTTGAGAAGCTCTGAGAACCACCGGCACATTGGTAGCGTCAGGGTGTCCTCCAGAATGTCACCAGCAGCTGGCTTGGATCCCAGGAGTACTAAGAGTATCAGTGAAAACTATACACTTCTTGCCCTTGATTTCACCCACAGGACTCAGGCTGCAGGTGGCTGCCAAATGCCCTGTCATCCGGAGGCAGTGGCCAGCACTACACTAGTGACACCAGGGAAGCCCTGCCACCTGAGCAAGAATGAAGAGGTTCTACCACTGCTTGCATGGACTTGGCCATCTGTCTGTCTGTTTTTCTGCCAATACCATCCTATTTTGATTATTGTGGCTCTGAAGTAGAATTTGAAGTCAGGAAGTATGATACCTCCAGCTTCATTCTTTTTCCTCAGGATCGCTTGAGTTCTGTTGTTTTTTTATGGTTCCATTCAAACCTGGTGATTTTTTGTTCTATTTCTTTAAAAAATAACATTGGAATTTTAATAGGAATTGCGTTAAATTTGTATATTGCTTTGGGTACTATGGGCATTTTAATTATATTGTTTCTTTCAATCCATGAGCATGGAATATTTTTCCATTTCATTGTCTTTTTCAGTTTCTTTTAATCATGTTTTATAGTTTTCAGTATATAGGTCTTTCACATCCTTTGTTAAATTTATTCTTAGGATTATTTTGTTGTTGTTAATGCAATTGTAAACAGAATTGTTTTTTGGGGGTATTCATTTTCTGGAGTTTCATTGCTAGTGTATAGGAAAGCCATAGGCTTTTGTACAGTATTTTGATTTTGTATCCTGTGACTTTACTATTGGTTTATTGTTTCTAGTAGTTTTGGGGTGGAGTATTTGAAATTTTCTATATACAGGGTCATGTCATCTGCAAAAAGTGACACCTTTACTACTTCTTTCCCAATATGGATGCCTTTTATTTCTTTCTCTTGCCTGGTTGCTCTGGCTAGGACTTCCAGCACTGTGTTGAATAAGAGTGGAGAGAGTGGGCAACCTTGTCTTGTTCCTGATTTTAGAGGAAAAGCCTTCACCTTTTTACCACTTAGTATGATATTGACTGATGGTTTGTCCTATATGGCCTTTATTATGTTGAGGTACTTTCCTTCAATGCCCATTTTATTGAGTGTTTTAAACAAATGGATGTTGTATCTTATTGAGTGACTTTTCTTCATCTATTGATAGGATCATATAATTTTTGTCCTTTGTTTTGTTGATGTGGGTGGTGTATTACATTGATCAATTTACGTTATGTTGAACCATCCTTGTGCTCCTGGAATAAATCCCACTTGGTCATGATGTATTATTTTTTTAATGCATTATTGTATTCAATTTGCTAGTATTTGTTTGGGATTTTTGCATCTGTATTCATTAGAGATATTGGTCTGTAGTTTTTTTGTGTGTTGTCCTTGCCAGGTTTTGGTATCAGGCTTATATTGGCCTCATAAAATGTGTTAGGGAGTATAGCGTCTTCTATTTTTTTTTCTCTTTTTTTTCATTTTTCCGAAGCTGGAAATGGGGAGGCAGTCAGACAGACTCTTGCATGCGCCCGACCGGGATCCACCCAGCCTGCCCACCAGGGGGCAATGCTCTGCCCCTCTGGGGCGTCGCTCTGTTGCATCCAGAGCCATTCTAGCGCCTGAGGCAGAGGCCACAGAGCCATCCTCAGCGCCCGGGCCATCTTTGCTCCAATGGAGCCTTGGCTGTGGGAGGGGAAGAGAGAGACAGAGAGGAAGGAGAGGGGGAAGGGTGGAGAAGCAGATGGGCGCTTCTCCTGTGTGCCCTGGCCGGGAATCGAACCCAGGACTCCTGCACGCCAGGCCGACGCTGTACCGCTGAGCCAACTGGCCAGGGCTCTATTTTTTTTTTTTTTTGAAGACTTTGAGAAGGATAGGTACCAAATCTTCTTTGAATGTTTGGTAGAATTCACTATTGTAGCCATCTGGTCCTGGACTTTTTTGGAGGGGAGGATTTTGATAGTCATTTCTATTTCCTCCCTGCTTATGGGTTTTCTATGATACTTTGTGACTCAGTCTAGACAGGCGTCCCCAAACTATGGCCCGTGGGCCGCATGAGGCCTCCTGAGGCCATTTTCCGTCCCTGCTGCACTTCTGGAAGGGGCACCTCTTTCACTGGTGGTCAGTGAGAGGAGCACTGTATGTGGTGGCCCTCTAATGGTCTGAGGGAAAGTGAACTGGCCCCCTGTGTAAAAAAGCTTGGGGACCCCTGGAGGAAGATTGTATAGTTCTAGGAATTCATCTATTTCATTTAGATTTTTAAGTTTGATGGCATTTAATCTTTCATAGTATTCTAATATCCTTTGTATATCTATGATGTCTATGGTAATTTCTCCTCTTTCATTTCAGATTTTGTTTATATGAGTCCTTTCTCTTTTGTTCTTAGTCTAGCCTAGGGCTTTTCTATTTTATTGATCTTTTCAAAGAACCAGATCTTGTATTAATTTTTTCTATTTTTTTTTCTGTTTCATTTAGTTCTGCTCTAATTTTTACTATTTCCTTTCTTCTGCTGACTAGGTTGCCTTTGTTCTTCTTCTAGTTCTTTAAGTTGTGATGCTACGGTTCTTTTCTTGGGATCTCTTTTGTTTCTTGACATAAGCCTATAATGATATAAACTTCCCTCTTATTACTAGTTTCACTACATCCCAGAAGTTTTGGTATGTCATATTGTCATTCTCATTTGTCTGTATATATCTTTTTTTTTTTTCTTCTGAAGCTGGAAACAGGGAGAGACAGTCAGACAGACTCCCGCATGCGCCCGACCGGGATCCAGCTGGCACACCCACCAGGGGCGACGCTCCGCCCACCAGGGGGCGATGCTCTGCCCCTCCGGGGGGGTCGCTCTGTGGTGACCAGAGCCACTTTAGCGCCTGGGGCAGAGGCCAAGGAGCCATCCCCAGCGCCCGGGCCATCTTTGCTCCAATGGAGCCTTGGCTGCGGGAGGGGAAGAGAGAGACAGAGAGGAAGGAGGGGGTGGGGGTGGAGAAGCAAATGGGCGCTTCTCCTGTGTGCCCTGGCCGGGAATCGAACCCGGGTCCCCCGCACGCCAGGCCAACGCTCTACCGCTGAGCCAACCGGCCAGGGCCTGTATATATCTTTTGATCTCCGCTTTTATTTCTTCTTTGACCCAGTCATTCTTTAGATGTATGTTGTTTAATTTCCACATTTTTTGTGGGTTTCTTTATTTTCTTTTTGCAGTTGAAATCTAATTTCAAAGCCTTATGGTCAGAGAATATGCTTGGTATAATTTCAGTCTTCTTAAATTTTTTGAGGTTAGTTTTGTGACCCAAAATATGGTCTAACCTTGAGAATGTTCCATGCATACTGGAAAAAAATGTTTAATCTGATGTTCTGTAATGAAATGCCCTATAAATGCCTATTATGTCCATTTGGCCTGGTGTGTTGTTTAAGGCAGATATTTCTTTTTTTTTTTTTTGTATTTTTCTGAAGTTGGAAATGGGGAGGCAGTCAGACAGACTCCCGCATGTGCCCAACCGGGATCCACCCAGCATGCCCACCAGGGGGCGATGCTCTGCCCTTCTAGGGCATTGCTCTGTTGCAACCAGGGCCATTCTAGCGCCTGAGGCAGAGGCCTTGGAGCCATCCTCAGCGCCTGGGCCAACTTTGCTCCTGATGGAGCCTTGGCTGTGGGAGGGGAAGAGAGAGACAGAGAGGAAGGAGAGGGGGAAGGGTGGAGAAGCAGATGGGCGCTTCTCCTGTGTGCCCTGGCCAGGAATCGAACCTGGGACTCCTGCACGCCAGGCTGATGCTCTACCACTGAGCCAACCAGCCAGGGCCTGATATTTCTTTATTGATTTTCTGTTTGGATGATCTATCTAAAGCCTTTAGTGGTATGTTGAGATCTCCAAGTATGATTGTGTTTTTGTCTGTTTTGATTTTTAGATCAGTTGGTAGATGTCTTAAATATTTTTGTGCTCCCTGATTCGGTGCATATTTATTAAGAAGTGTTATGTCTTCTTGATATAGCACCCCTTTATCATTATTAAATGCCCATCTTTGTTTCTTATTACCTTTTTTTGTATTGAAGTCAGCATTGTCAGATATTAGTATGGCTATATCTGTTTTTTTAGGGGGTATTATTTGCTAGGAAAATCATTGTCCTTGACTCTACTGTTGTCCTTGTAGCATAGACATGTTTCTTGAAGACAGTGTATGGTTGGATTTTGCTTTTTGATCCAATCTCCTACTCTATGCCTCTTTATTGGTGAGTTCAGTCCATTTACATTGTAATTATTGACACCTGAGGATTTCCTATAGCCATTTTATTTTTTGTTTCTGGTAGTTCTGTATCTCCTTTGGTTCTTCTCTTTTGTGTTTGTCAGTTTTTGTTTGGTGGTATTCCATACTTCTTTCCCATTTCTTCTTTTTTTACACTATGTGTTTCAATATTTTTTTTTCATGGGTGGATACCATCAGGTTATTAAGAGAAAAATGACCATAGGTACAAGGGTCCTTTTTCTTATTAGTGCTTCTGTACTCCATCCTCCTTTGCTACTGCAGATCTTTCTACTCTCCCCTTTTATGTTATTATTATCACAGATTATCCTTGTTTTATTGTAACCTTGTTGGAGCTTTTACTTGTAGTTTTGTTTTGTTTTCTTTTCTTTGATTCCGGTAGAATAACCCCCTTGAGTATTTCTGGCAGTGGGGGTTTTCTGGTGATAAATTCCCTCAGCTTCTGTATGTCTGGAAAAGTTTTTATTTCTCCTTCCTTCATATTTGAAGGATAACTTTAATGGATATAGCATTCTTGGCTGGTAACTCCTCTCTTTTAGTACTTTGAATGTTTGGGTCCACTCTCTTCTGGCTTGTGGCATCCCTGCTGAGAAGTCTCATGAAAACCCAATGGGCCTTCCTTTATACGTCATGTTCTTTTCCGTAGCTGTCTTGAGGATTCTTTCTTTGTCATTGATTTTTGACAATTTTATTATGATGTGCCTTGAGGTTTTGGGTTGAGGTAATTTAGTGTTCTGTTTGCTTCTTGGATTTGAGGCTCTAAATCTTTCCATAGGCTTGGAAAGTTTTCATCAATTATTTGTTTGAATAGACTCTCCATTCCCTTCTCCCTCTCTTCTTCTTCTTATTCTATATTGTTCTTTCTGATGAAGTCATACAATTCTTGTAGATCTCTATCAATTTTTTTAAATTCATGAATCTCTCTATTCTTCTCTCTGTAGCATCTCTAGTTGCCTGTCTTCGATGTCACTGATCCTCTCCTCTATCTGGCTGGTTCTATTAGCTAAACTTTCTACCTTATTTTTCAGTTCTTATATTGGGTTCTTCATCTCTATTTTTAAACTTTCAATCTCCTTGGTGAAGTACTCATTTTGTTTATTAATTTGTTTTTCTGAGCTTATTGAATTACCTATTAGTGTTTTCTTGCATCTCATTGAATATTTTCAGAACTTTAGTTTTGAATTCTTAATATTTAACTCCAAGGTTTCCATATGATTGAGATTGCTATCTGGAGGCTTTTCATTTTCTTTCTGAACTGTGTCTCTTTCCTGTATACTTATTTTATTCTTCCTTTATGGCATTTGAGAGTGGTATTGTTAAAGCTAGCAAAAAACAACTAAAAAGAGTAAAAACAAAAATACAATTAAAAATAGAAATATTTTTAAAATAATGAAAAGTAAAAAATAAAAACCACAGGAAAACAAAGATCCAAAACTGAAAAATGAAAACTTAAAAGCAAACAAACCACCCACAAAAGAATAAGAATAAAAATTATAAAAGTTAAAGCATAAAATTCAAAAGAAAAAAGATTTCAGTTTTGAGAGGTTTTCTGTTTTCTTCCAGCAGGTGGTGCTGTATTACAAGCTTGATCTGTGTGAAATTCCTGGGCTGACCTCTGCTGAGATGTTGCTGTCGCAATGATGTAGGTGGAACTGCCGTCACGATGATGGGCATGGTGTGTTGTGAGAGCATACGGCCTTATAGCTTTAGCAATGGCAATCTCAGGCCTCCAGGCCCTCCTCCCACATCCTATCAGACCAAGGAACCAGACATGGAACACCTGTGTTCTTCAGGGGAGAGAGTGGCTCTGGAGAACTAGCTTTTAAGTAAGTCTCTCTAGCTCTCCATACCCGTGAGGGGAGGGAGATGGGATCTGGGAAGCTGGGTGGCTGCACTTTGGTTTTCTCTGTCTCTGTGCCAAGTGCAGGCTTCCAGAAAACCACAGGAATGCTGGCTGTGACCCCTCCTTCTGCTTCAGTTTTGATTTATTATCTCTCTGGAAGATGACCCAGTCACTCCGGGTTTCTCTCCTTTCCAGAGCCAACCATGAGTGTGTCTTCTCTTCAGCCACCTTCTCAACCCTTCCCACCTTTAGTGGATTCACCTGGGGATCTTCAGGCAGCCCTGTAAGCCCAGATGGGGTTCTTTCACTCGTGATAGCTATTTAATTTGTTGAAATTTCAACAGGAGAGATCAACGGTCTCTCTCACACCACCATTACCCTGATAGTGGTATTTTAAGAGGTGATTAAGTTCAGTGGAGCCTTTAGGGTTCACCCTAATCCAATCTGACAGGTGTTTTTATGAGAAGAGGAAATTTGTTTTGTGTTATTTTTAATTTATTGTGTTGACATGGTTTCAAGTGTCCCACTCAGTATAACACCTGCTACACACTGCATCAGGTCCCCCCCATGCCAAGTGTCTTTCCACACCCATTTCCCCTCCTTTGTTTCCCCTCCCCCTAAGCCGACCCCCACTTTCCCTCTGGCTATGCTACTCTGTTGTCTGTGTATATGTATTATATATATGGGACTTTAGCTAGTCCCTTCACCTTCTTTGATCCTATCCCCTTGAGAAGAGGAAATCTGGATACACAAAAAGACACCAAGGACATGTGCCTCACGAGGACAAGCCATGTGAGGATACAGAAAGAAGGCGGGTATCTGCAAAGCAAAAAGAGTAACCCTAGGAGACATCAAACCTACTGACACCTTGACCTTGGGCTGGCAGCTTCCAAACAGTGAGAACATAAATCTCCATCATCGAAGCCACCCAGTCCATGGCATTTTGTTACAGCAACCCCAGCAAAACAACACAGATTATTTGCATTACTTTTTGCTAACATGCTCATCGCCTTTGTTGCACACTAGACTAGAGTCTCCATTCGGGCAAGCCCTTGTGCATCGTGGTCACCATTGTATCTCTAGCACCTAGACCTGAGCCTGGAAACCCGCAGGTGCTGAGTGAGTGGATCAAACAAAGTCCTATATCTTTAAGTAAAGACAATGAGGCCAAGATAGTCTCAGCCAGCAAAACAGGGCTTTCTGGAATTTGAACTGTAACCACTATTTCAGAATGGCTTTTCCTCTGATTCCCAATAAAACCCTGGAAAAACTGAGGTGTTAACAGTCAAAGCACTAAAGCAAACTCTTGGGGCCTTCCACCAGGTGCTGATGCCAAAGTCTACATTTCAGGACAAATCCCTTCCTGTGAGTGAAGACACATGGGGTGGAGGAGAATCCTTCTTTCCCTTGACAGGATAATTATATCCTCACAGTAAGAGCAAAACACATTTCCAAGCTCCATAAAAAGCATAGATAGGTCCCTGGCTGGTTTGCTCAGTGGTAGAGCATCAACCCAGCATGTGGAAGTCCCAGGTTCAATTCTTGGTCAGGGCACACAGGAGAAGTGCCCATCTGCTTCTCCACTCTTCCCTCTCTCCTTCCTCTCTATCTCTCTCTTCCCCTCCCGCAGCCAGGGCTCCACTGGAGCAAAGTTGGCCCGGGAGCTGAGGACGGCTCCATGGCCTCTGCCTCAGGCACTAGAATGGCTATGGCCACAATGAAGCAATGCGCAGATGGGCAGAGCATCGCCCCCTGGTGGGCATGCCAGGTGGATCCCGGTTGGGTGCATGCAGGAGTCTGTCTGACTGCCTCCCCCCTGCTTCTCACTTTGGAAAAATACAAACAAACAAACAAACCTAGATACATGTTGATCACTAACTGTTTCTCACACATTAGTCTTATTTTTAAATTATCGATAAATGTAATATTTTTTCTGGAGCACAGTAACCAAATTTATTCGTTCTTTTAAAAAAAATAAATCTGCTTTTTATCCTATGTTGCAAACGGTTTCAATTAGCAATTTCTCCCAATATTTTTTTTTATCATAATACATGACAAGTGCAGTGTCCTGTACTACAGCAGAGGGCCTGCAGAGGCTGCTGCAGAGAGAGGAGAAGTACTTTCACAGCCTGCAAAACCAACCCAGAGTGGGACATCACTGTCTCTGATGCCCCATTTCCAGGCTTCCTGTCACTCCTGCTCACTCAGGAAGGTCACACACACACACACACACACACACACACCTTTCTATTAAAGAAGGCATACAAAATCAATTAAGGAAAAGCAAGAAAATTGCTTGTTCTAAAATGACAGTCATTAAAAAAAAACATCAGGAAGATGATAAAGATGAAATGGTCACTTAAAATACAAAACGTAAAGTTCAGACGCCAGGCACAGTACGTATATCAGCAAGAGATTTCTGTGTCTTTGTGAATGTTCACATGTGTGTCTTCAAGGGTAGACAGCCTCTGAAATAAACTTCGTGTCCTGTTTTGCTCCCTGGCTGGTGTACTGCCTTCTTGACTCTGTTCCTGTTGGTGCCTTCCAAGGTTTGCTCCCAGCCCTCTACTGCGCTCTCCCGATCCCCACCCTCTCCTGGACTCTCTCTACCTCAACTCTCTTCAGCTCTCACCCCACAGCATGACTCCTAGCCCCATGTTTACCTCTGGCCTTGCTCAGCTTGCACCCTCATCCCCATTTGCCTACAGACGTCTCCATCACAACACCCCAGGGCTACCTGAAGTCCACCATTTTTGAATAAGAACATATCTTTTCTCCAAAGCCAGTTTCCTTTCCTGCTTGTCTTGTTCTTCCCTCCCTCTTCACATGAAAGGACTTTGACCACTGCCTATACACAACAAATCTGATCTGAGAAGTAGATTAGATTCATCAGTGTCAACATACTCACCTTCCTTTCAACAAGAATGCAAGATTGATGAATTTAAAAATATGGCTCGTGAAAATAAAACCCAGCTCCTCTCCCTATTATTGCCTTGGGAGAGTAGCCAACGCACCCTAAAATAAGTGCATTCATTTTGCATTTTTTACCATTAGTTAAAGATATTCCAGGAACACACAGAAATGTCAGCACTTCTCTCAACAAGTAAAACAATACACTGGACAACATCAACAGCCAAATGGTAACACACACACACACACACACATATACAAATATGGAGCAGAGATGGAAGGCAGGTAATCTCGTATATCCCCAAATATCCATGGTTTTAAGAAAGGAAGACATGGTGCAGCGGCTTAGCCAATAAAAGCCACCGTTGGGTGGGTCCCCGTCGGTTACGCCAGCCACAGGTGAATGAGCTGCAGACATCCTCATTAGGCTAACACTGCCATCCCAGCCGCCATATTTGCCTGTGAAACAGCCCAGCAGAGCCCCCAGGTGCAGACACAGACACGTCCCCACACCAGACCGTGAAAGAACAGTGAGAAATGAGCAACACCAGCTGCAGTCGGGTCCACCAGGTGCCCAGCAGATCGATCAACACTGAGCGGCATGTGTGTTAGTGTAGCGATGGGGACTGGATGGAGGTTTGTGAGCACATGGGTGTGACAGAAGCACAACCCTCTTGCGAGACGGTGCTTCAGTGAAGACATGAACCGAAGGAGCAGAATACTACCTGTGACGGTTTCATTAAATGGTCCTGGACCCTTAATGGGAAAACCATCAATCTTGATCCATTCACCTCCTAAATTAGGAAAATGCAACCTGATAGTTAGAAACGAGGACTAGAGGATTCCCCACATTCCAGAGCATCCCTAACAAATCTTTAAGTGGCCTTTTCGACAAGCTTCACAGGGATCGGCTCGGGCCATGTTAGTGACTCAGCTCCTAAGCTGTATGGACAACTCATCCCTTCAGTCTTTTGCACGTGGCTTACTCTAGTGAGTACTCAGACAGTTAAAACAAAACGCTAACGACCTACATTAAACAACTTTAAAAGAAGGGGCAAACCTTTCCTGGCCTTCAGTTGTCTAGCTTGCTCTGCAAGTGTAACAAAACTTTTTGTTCAGGAACTCTTTAATGATTCTAGACTTGTCCTGGCCTAGAGAAGCAAGGAGAGATGTTTCTCCCAATCCGAGTAACAGAAGGACAGCCTCCGATTCTGGGTCAGACTTACCGGGCAGGCTCTCAGCTCTGTAAACAGGACGGCTCACTCCACTGTAGTTCTCTGCAGTAACCAGCACAAAGTACACTACCCCCGGCTCTGAAACACACGGTTCACGTCAAGCCACCGCTTCAAATCGCCAAGAGTGACAGTTTGATTCGCTAACGTCTTCCTTCTTACCAGTTACAACCAAATATAAAAATTTAAATTCAGTGACAAGTCTCACTATTGCTTTCTCTCTTTTTCTTTTCATTAGAATGCTAACATTCCTCCCCTGCCACTGAAATGCACCTGAGCAAAGAACACAAAAATGAATATTTAATAGAAAGGACATGGCATGTGAAATACACCTGCTTTCGTGAGTGGTCAACAAAAAAGCTTCTAAGCTTTTTAATGTGAAATCATTGTAAGAAATAGGAACACAGTGTCCACTAAATAGATGCTTTAACCTACAGTGTCCATAACTACAAATAACAGCTCCAAATGGAAATCTTCAAAAAATAATTAGAAGATGTCAATGTAACACAAAATTTAGCATGTGGGAAATCCTCACTGCAATGACTAATCCTTCAAGAATTTTCTCCTTTCCACAGCAAAATGTTCCCCTAAGTCTGCGTGTTGGACTCTTCCAACAAATATCTAGAAAAAAATACTTCCTGGAATCTACAAAATATTAATCATCTGGAAATAACTGGGCTTCATTTTCTGGCTTGAATTTAGGGGTCCAGGTCAAATAGCGATGAGGTCTCTTTGGCTGAGCTCCTGACATTGTTGGGGTGCGAGAGGAAACCAAGACCCCAGGTTACAAGGTGAGTACACCCCGAAACTTGCCACTTTAAAAAGCAAAACTCCACTGGTGCTGGTTTTCCTCCAAAGGAATGATCACCTTAGGAAAGGTGAGTGGAGGTGCGGGCCCCTTGAGGAGATGAGGGTTGGCAGGCGTTTGAGGGGCAGGCGTTTGAGGGGAGCGTGAGTTCTGTGCAAGGCAGTGCTGGCGAGTCCGCTCCGAGCGAGGAGCGCTCCTCAAGTGGACTTCAGTTCCCGAGCCGGAGGCCCGCGACCCGGCGGCAGTGCCGATACCATCTGGGACAGCTGCGGTGCTCAAGACTGTTAGGACTTCTGTCTGACTATGGCAGGGCCTGGTGGCACTGAGGAGTTGGCACGGCCTGCCGGCCTGACTGGGAAAGGCTTCGGTTTCAGACGGAACGTCAAACTAGACTTTGCCAGGCCATTCCTCTCTCCGCTAGGAGCTTATTTGTCTTCCGGAGAGATCTAACCCACATGTCTCCGATTCCCGGTGAGTTAACTCAACAGAGCTGTTGGGAGACACTACCTTTCAGGGAGTTCTCAGGCTCTCTCCTGCATGCGTGTCTCCTCTGCAGCAGTCACAACAACCCCAGCTCTGGACAAGTGAACGTAGCCCTGGCTCATGCCTTTGGCCCAATAGAACCTCCAGTTCACCCCACAGTCGGACCCTGTGGGCCCATCGGGATGGGGAAGAGACTCAGAGAAAGGAGTGTTTGGCTGGAGCCAGGAGGCGGGGAACCGGGTCCCCGTGACCCTCCTTCTGTGCACTTCCTGCCCTGCTACTCGGAAAGCCTAACACTCTAACTCGGAGATGGAGAAGGAGCTGCAGCCGCCTTGGTTCTGACCCACTGGAGGCAGGCAGCAAACGCTAGCATGGCGTGAGGAGACCGGGGTGTCGCACGGGACGACCACTGTCGCTTCCTCGTGAGTCAGCTTGAGGCTGGACCATGAGGTGATTGTTGAGGAAACGGGGTTTCAGCCTCCTGGGCTCAAACAAGCAGGAGACAGGGGACCCCCAGGAGGCCACCCAAAGCCTAGGCCCCAAGCCCTCTCCACCTGCACGTATGAAACAGTATGTGTAGGCAAAAGTTAAAATACTCCAAACTTCCAGAACGAAAGTGCTTGGGGGGGAATGTTCCATCTTTGAACCACATGTAGCTAAGCATACATGCCACGTATACCTTGACAAGGACGTGATATTTGAGTAATCCCTAATTATAAGATGGGTTCATAAATGAGAAATCTCAGGGTTAGACTACAAAGTGGCCCAGTAGTCAAGGGTCTATGAGACAAACCAACACATTCGGAAACTAAAGAATTGTTTCCGACGTCAATCTGGAGAGAGATCCAGGAACGGGAGTTCTAAGGCAGGCGGGAAAGCCCGTTGGCAGGACGAAGGCTGTTAAGCAACAGACTCATGACCTTGGCTCCCCGTTCCCCGGGAGCCACATGGGCCCGGCCACCCTTTGTCTCGCAAACAGTCATCTCACGACTGAAACTGGGAACACAGGGAACAAGACCAGGGTGTCACTTACCCACGTCCTCAATAAGGAAAGATTGTGTCTCCGCATTCACCTTGATGTATTTAAGACTTTTCAGTGACTTCCCATAGGCAATGTTGTAATGCTCCACGGGCCTACTGGTAGCATCTTTGGGTGGGTCCCACGTGACCTTCAGGCCCGTTTTAGTGGACAGCAGTTTCACATGCCTTGGCTTCAGTGGGTGGTCAGCTATGCAAACAGCGCAACTATCAACTTAGGGGAATGGCAGGTTGGGAAAATGATTTTTTTTTTTATCCAATGTTCTCTGATATTGTTAGCAAAAGAGCAGATGGCTTTTAATCTGTCTGATCCCGAGGACTGTAAGCACAGTCGTGGTTGGACATCGTTACAGTATGACAGCAAAACAAACACACCAAACCCACAGGCTTTCATGTGTTTTGGATAACTGTGGGTGGTAAATTTAAATGCAAAGTGAAACAAATCAAAATAAACTCTGGGCATCCTCTCTGGTTTGATCAGGCTGCCTTGCCAGTGCAAGAATGACAAATTAGTAGTTTGATATGTTCTCCAGAGGCATTCATGCATTAAATAAGTTCTTAGTATTCTGCATGGCACAGGGGGACCATCTAGAAATCACCTCTGAGGAGAATAACATGAAACGCTCATAAGCAGGCAGAGCGTCCGTCGTGTCCCCCATGACGTAGCATAAGCGTTCATTTCCACGACAACGGGCCAGACACCCATCGGTACCTTAAAGGGCAGGTGAACCTGTGGTTTGACCCGCAGGTAGCTAATTTAAATGTTCCCTTGTTTTGTCCCAGAAGAAGAAAAACAAAGTTATTAAGAAGCACAGTTAAACTTTTATCTTCAGCTCTGAGGTTCTATAAAAGCATTCTTGGTTTTCAAAAATAATCAAAGTGGAACATATCACAGAACCGAAGTTGCAGGGGAACATGATATACGTGTATGCCAAAGAGTCATACAACAGTCACATTTGGGACACACTGGGATCTGGAACTGATTATTTAGTGGTGCAAGGCTTTCTTGGGGGTGGGGTGGGAGTGAAAAACACCCAGAACCCTTTAAACTTAGTAACAGCAAGGAAAATGAACACGGACACTCACAGGAGAAGAAAGGGAAAGGGAGAGTGTTTCGTGATGACACATAGATTGGTTAGTATGTGATTTTCATACTGAATAAAAACTCTGCCCAGAATTAAGTACGGCTGATTCTAACATCCACCACTTATCCTTCCCCAAACTGCCCGACCGCCTCGAGGGAAAAACAGTTAGAAAAGGGGAGAACGCTTACGACCCTGCTAGAGAAACTCAAGGAATTATTTTTTTAAGTATGAAAATGTTTGTTTCAAAGCGTTTGGGAAAGAAAGCCCACTTTGGAGAGGAAAGCGGGCTATGGGCGTGGATGGAGACCCACACAGCGGTTCAGGGGTGCGGGTCCAGCGAACCGATCCGTGGTGGGAAAGGTCTCGGACCAGGACACCCGCTGCAAGCTGGGCCGTCTGGTTAAGGGGACCGCGAAGACGGCACCCCGGTGAGTTTCTGGGCACGTCACGTTAGCGGTCCCGGCTGCTCATCGATAGCTCTCGTCACCCTTCCTCGCCTGCGGGAAGCATCAGGATTTCCTTTGCGGGGGACCAGGGTTCCCCTTCCTCAGTTCCCTTTGCGTCTCCTGAGGCTTTCACTACAAAAACCTCTCCTCCTCCTTTGCCAGCTGTCGACTAACTTTTCCTCGATGCAGCCCTATTTCCCGACACAGCAGAAGTCGTTCCAGGAATCCGAGGCCTTACACCCACCCAGACACTGGAGACAGGGCAGTCTCAGACGCCACACAGGGAAACCCACGGGTGGGCAACTCTCCCGAGGGAGGACACGGGGACTGTGGGAGTCATGCTTTCCTCTCCGGTTCGCGTCCGAGTCTCCCTAGGAAAAGTCTGATCCTGGATGCACCATCTGCAGGGCGAGCCCCGTGAAACCCCAACACCCTCACGCCTTCTACCAGGCACTTGTGACTCAGTCAGTACCAGCTACTCTCATTACCGACATCTGGAAAGAAGAACCTCTTATAAACACACTCAGCGTTCTTCCTTGCAATGCTTTGCATCTGTCCTTGGACACGACGTAGAACATTTCTAACTCACACGAGAATCTACACTCAGATGGCGGCATCGGCCACAGTAAGGAGAGACAGCCCTTCACGGGGCTGCCGTGAGACAAACAAAGAAAAGAGGGCAAGGAGCAAGTACTGTGGGGCTGCTAAGCCCTAATGGCTGTCCACTTAGCCATCAGACCCCATGTGTGTCCACGCACGCGTCTGTTTGTTCTCCCCTTGCCAGTGACCAAGCACCATCAGGCAATGTCTCAACCTGACAGGTGCCTGCGAGCCAGATGGTGAAAACGACTCTCAGCACATGGAAACGGGCGGGCAAGTGAAATGGATAAGAAAAGAGGTTGCATTGCGTGTCCACCACCTGCCACCCAGGTCCGGGCACACACGGCAGGAGGTGCTCGCAGCACACACACGCGGACACTGCAGGCGGGGAAGGCAGGGCCGGCAAGCCCGGTGAGGACTGCCCAGACCCTTGCGCTGCACCGGACTGCAGCCAGAGGCCAAGGCTGCTCCGTCCAGCTCTGCCCAGACCCTCACCGCCGCACCGGACTGCAGCCAGAGGCCAAGGCTGCTCTGTCCAGCTCTGCCCAGACCCTCACCGCTGCACCGGACTGCAGCCAGAGGCCAAGGCTGCTCCGTCCAGCTCTGCCCAGACCCTCACTGCTGCACCGGACTGCAGCCAGAGGCCAAGGCTGCTCCGTCCAGCTCTACGCCGGTCTTTCCACAACTCCCAGCCCTTCCGTCTCTGTCCTTGCTCAGGAAGGACCGATGACCACATTCACAGAAAATCAATTAATCTAGGAAGCCACTGCTATCCTAAACCAAACTGTGAAGCCTCCGTGGTTGTGTTAACCATTTCCTCTACGGTCCGCCCTGCCTTCCCACGCCATGTTCCTGTCTAGGGGACACTCCTCTCCCCACGCAGGGTCCTCACCCCCCCCGGGGGGGGGGGAATTGGAGTAAGTGACTGACATGCTTTCTCAAGGATACCAGCATTCTTACGACAAAACCTTAGAGGACTGACTTCCCAACAGTGACGTTTTAGGCCTTACAGAGCTAACCAAATGAAGGTCAATTTTGAACACAAAGGCCTTTCGGGAGCCTTGAAATCATACGTTCACGGCCATCTTAGGGTCAGTCTCCTTGCATGGTCTGTTCTGAATTGAAGGTGCTCTAGAGGCCTTGAGCCAGTATACCCCTGCCTCCCCCTCCTACCCGACCCCCAGCTCACTCCAGCTGGACCAGTTAAGAAGACACGACCGTGACATGCAGGAGATTGTTTCTTCCCCTGGATTCCCACTGGCTCTGATATTTAAGAACGATGTCATGACAGATGCTTCCTACTGAATGTCGTCCATGCCTTGCTCAGAGCAGAATGGCCAAGACAAGAAGAGGAAGGCCAGATAGGAGGCACTCTTGTCCGCGGTCCGGCCTCAGCCAGATGTCCCCCACTCATACCCCCTATTCCTGAGGTGTAAGTGAATTCGTCACACGAGCATCCACCTGGGAACGACTGATCCAGGCAGGCACAGGTCGAGCTGCGGGAAGCTGGATTACAAAAGCTTATTCTTGGGGCTGTAAACAGGACAGCGTGTTCTATTCTTGGTCATACTGCGCAGGTCTCATGACTTCACCCCTTCCGTGTGAAGTAAAGGCATCAGGAGTCTGAAGTGGGTCTCGGGGTCTGCGGGCTGCACTCCGGGCTCTGTGTGGCAGGGTCCACATTCTGGTCACGACAGAGTGGCTCCTCATTTATGCCTACGTGTGCTGGGACACTGGCCACAGCCTGCCTCACTGCTAGATAAACGAAGGCTATGGCTCTGCAGTAGCGCTCGGCATTCTCCTCTGAGGACGACACCAGTGTATCCCCCAGCGCTCTCTGGCCCTTGAACTGCCTCTCTGAAGAGGAAAAGGACAAGCCCAGAGTCAATGCCACAGGAGGTAAATGGCCCGACAGAGGGAATGCTGGGAGGTTGGTCACAGAGCGTGTCTGGCAGGGCAGGGCCATGACAAGCTGTGATTTCACCTCCACAGGACGCAAAGTAAGCAAATGAGCTTCAGCTGCAGCCGAAGGGAGTTTAGGTGAAGTGACAAGAATTTCCTGTCTGTGTCCTCCCCCATCTCTCCACATTCAAGGCTGTCTCTGAACGCAGACAGATGCCAAGGTGCCCCGGACAGAAGGAAACCAGTGAGGCTACCATTGCATACTGTGACAAAGTCCCTCTATGCTTCATACCAGTGACCTCTATTCAGATTCAGGAATATTGTGCCAGGTACCGAGTAACAAAATGATGTTCTGGTGACCCTTCAGATACCTGGCAATGGCCAGGCTAGGCAGCGCCATGCCACGGCTCCCATGAGACCTCTACTGATCTGCTTGGGAATGGGACATTAGGGCACAGTGTGCATCAAGAGTGTTCGCTGGACCAAGCTCCAAACTCCAGGTTTGATCCAAGCAGGACATTTAGGTCCAAGGGTCAACTCAGGGTCCGTGTCTACTCAGGGCTCCAATGGCTCTGCAGTGTCTGTCCTCAGAGGACCTGCAGCTTCTACAGAGTGGCCTCCGGCGAGTCACCAGGGCTGACAGTTGTCCCCAGAAGCCCGAGTCCAAAGCTAGGTCCCCAAGGCCAGCCTGGCCTGACCAAGCTTTTCAAAGCCATTCCTCATGGTAGATGGGGGCACAGTCCCTCACCTGCCCCTCCCTCATCTTCCCAATCGGGCATCTCTCTTGGCACCCAGTGTAACCACATACCTGGCACTCATTTAAAATGCTGATGGATTCAAGAAAAAGAATGTTAGGACGATTTAGACAAAGGAGGTCAACCCAGGACCTCCAAACCAAGCACTAAGGACCAGAAAGACCAAGACACCACACTCAGAAATTAGAGGATATTTTCAAACTGAATGTGAAGCAATAGAACACCCCCTAATTTTTGTGAGGAGTATATCAAGGAGTGTGCACTCCATCTAAGGTGCAATTTAGTTTGGGGGTATCTGTTGACAGATGAAATTGAGGAGTCATATTGTCCAATATTCTGGGGGTGGAGGGTGGTTCTAAGAAGCTAGAAATCCTGATTTTTTTTTTTTGTATGGAATCTCCCAATTTTATACTAGTTGGTGATTATTTCAACTTTTTAAAAAGACTGTGTGAGGAAACACACATGCCCACTGGCCAGGACCCCTGCAGCTGCTGATCTGAACAGCTTCCCCGTGTCCTATTTCAGTCCCGAGGACCCTCTGGGAGTCGGGTCCAGGAGGAGTTGTCTACAGGTCAAGATGAATGTCAGATTCTGAAAAGCTGAAACGAAAGCTCTCCCTGCTCCTGAAGGCTTTAGCTACAGATCTGCTCAGAGACTCATGCCCTACCCCTCGTCTCTACGAGCCCCCGAGAGGCCCAAAGGTTGAAAAACCTGGTTTGATTCCCAAGGCAATAGGAAGACCCAACCTAGGATGGCTTTGGGTTGGGAAGTATAAGATGCTACATACAAGCTTCAACTACCAGCAAAGCCAACAGCCTTCTACATGTCTAGCTCAGGTCTGACCGCTCCGGACCGACAGACCCTACTGCCTCGTCAGTCTCAGCCATGTGAGTTCCAAACTGAATATGTGCAAAATGAAACATGGCATTTTACGACCTGCTACCTCACTTCAGACACCACCACTCAGCCTTAGGTGTGTGGGCATATCCACAATGGAAGAGAAAAAAATATGTTCCTAGAAAGGCAACTCTGACAAGGGCTATTTCTCAGAATATAGAGAACAAAAAATTCAGAATCAGTTAATAGAATGAGTCAGCGGTAAACCTTAATTCCCAAATCAGACCATTCATGGAGAAATCATGGAGAGAAAACTGGATTCAAAATAGCAACTGAATCTTTCTGGATCCAAATTGTTATTTTTGCTTGTTGATGTCTTTGTTTCGTTTCTCTTTTTAAAAGTGGCGTATAGTTACTTCATTACAGTCCCCCGATTTGCAGCAAGAGGAAGAACGATGGACAATAGACGAGTGGTAGGTGGGAGAGAGAAGTTACGAGAGCACCCTGACCCACCCAGGGAGACGGGGGGGGGGGCGCCTTGCTTAGCAGGCTCCTGCTGTATCTTCTCCATCACAGCTTTTGACATCTGACTGATTTTATTTTATTTTATTCTTTTTAAATAAATTTTTATTAATGGTAATGGGATGACATTAATAAATCAGGGTACATATATTCAAAGAAAACATGTCTAGGTTATTTTGTCATTAAATTATGTTGCATACCCCTCGCCCAAAGTCAGATTGTCCTCCGCCACCCTCTATCTAGTTCTCTGTGCCTCTCCCCCTCCCCCTAACTCTCTCCCTCCTTCCCTCCATGTCCTCCCTCCCCCCACCCCTGGTAACCACCACACTCTTGTCCATGTCTCTTAGTCTCGTTTTTATGTTCCACCAATGTATGGAATCATGTAGTTCTTGTTTTTTTCTGATTTACTTATTTCACTCCGTATAATGTTATCAAGATCCCACCATTTTGCTGTAAATGATCTGATGTCATCATTTCTTATGGCTGAGTAGTATTCCATAGTGTATATGTGCCACATCTTCTTTATCCAGTCTTCTATTGAAGGGCTTTTTGGTTGTTTCCATGTCTTGGCCACTGTGAACAGTGCTGCAATGAACATGGGGCTACATGTGTCTTTACGTATCAATGTTTCTGAGTTTTGGGGTATATACCCAGTAGAGGGATTGCTGGGTCATAAGGTAGTTCTATTTGCAGTTTTTTGAGGAACCACCATACTTTCCTCCATAATGGTTGTACTACTTTACAGTCCCACCAACAGTGAATGAGGGTTCCTTTTTCTCCACAGCCTCTCCAACATTTGCTATTACCCGTCTTGTTGATAATAGCTAATCTAACAGGGGTGAGGTGGTATCTCATTGTAGTTTTGATTTGCATTTCTCTAATAACTAATGAAGCTGAGCATCTTTTCATATATGTTGGCCATTTGTATTTCTTCCTGGGAGAAGTGTCTGTTCATGTCTTCTTCCCATTTTTTTATTGGATTGTTTGTTTGTTGTTGAGTTTTATGAGTTCTTTGTAAATTTTGGATATTAGGCCCTTATCTGAGCTGTTGTTTGAAAATATCATTTCCCATTTAGTTGGCTGTCTGTTTATTTTGATATCAGTTTCTCTTGCTGAGCAAAAACTTTTTATTCTGATGTAGTCCCATTCATTTATCTTTGCCTTCACTTCTCTTGCCATTGGAGTCAAGTTCATAAAATGTTCTTTAAAACCCAGGTCCAGCCCTGGCCGGTTGGCTCAGCGGTAGAGCGTCGGCCTAGTGTGCGGAGGACCCGGGTTCGATTCCCGGCCAGGGCACATAGGAGAAGCGCCCATTTGCTTCTCCACCCCTCCGCCGCGCCTTCCTCTCTGTCTCTCTCTTCCCCTCCCGCAGCCGAGGCTCCATTGGAGCAAAGATGGCCCGGGCGCTGGGGATGGCTCTGTGGCCTCTGCCCCAGGCGCTAGAGTGGCTCTGGTCGCAACATGGCGACACCCAGGAGGGTCGCAACATGGCGACGCCCAGGATGGGCAGAGCATCGCCCCCTGGTGGGCAGAGCGTCGCCCCCTGGTGGGCGTGCCGGGTGGATCCCGGTCGGGCGCATGCGGGAGTCTGTCTGACTGTCTCTCCCTGTTTCCAGCTTCAGAAAAATGCAAAAAAAAAAAAAAAAAAAAAACCCAGGTCCATGATTTTAGTACCTATGTCTTCTTCTATGTACTTTATTGTTTCAGGTCTTATATTTAGGTCTTTGATCCATTTTGAATTAATTTTAGTACACGGGGACAGGCTGTAGTCGAGTTTCATTCTTTTGCATGTGGCTTTCCAGTTTTCCCAACACCATTTGTTGAAAAGGCTTTCTTTTCTCCATTGTGTGTTGTTGGCCCCTTTATCAAAGATTATTTGACCATATATATGTGGTTTTATTTCTGGGCTTTCTATTCTGTTCCATTGGTCTGAGTGTCTATTTTTCTGCCAATACCATGCTGTTTTGATTATCGTGGCCCTATAATATAGTTTAAAGTCAGGTATTGTAATGCGCCCAGCTTCATTCTTTTTCCTTAGGATTGTTTTGGCTATTTGGGGTTTTTTATAGTTCCATATAAATCTGATGATTTTTTGTTCCATTTCTTTAAAAAATCTCATAGGAATTTTGGACATCTGACTGATTTTAGACAAATATGCTACACCACTGAATCATAAGGCCACAATTGATGTAACAGTTGTAATAAAAGAAACATAAATGTTATTTCTCCTTCTGCTTTTCTCCTGCATGACTTACTGAAGAAAATTATTTCAGTCATTAAATATCAGTTTGATTGGACTTGAAAATCAAATCTGAAAACCAGATTTGGATCTAAAAACTCCTGGTCACACTATACTTGTACTACACAATTTAGAGATCCTTAACACCCTTGTGTTTTATGTTGAATAGCAAAGGGGATCTAGTTAAACTATTCAAAAAAGAGCCTCGGCCCTGACCAGCTAGCTCAGTGGTAGAGCATGGACCCAGCATGTAGAAGTCCTGGGTTTGATACCCAGCCAGGGCACACAGGAGAAGCGCACATCTGCTTCTCCACCCTTCCCTTTCTCCTTTCTCTCTCTCTCTTCCCCTCCCACAGCCAAGGCTCCATTGGAGCAAAGTTGGCTCAGGCGCTGAGGATGGCTTCATGGCCTCTGCCTCAGGTGCTAAAATGGCTCCAGCCACAAGGGAGCAACATCCCAGATGGGCTGAGCATCGCCCCCTGGTGGGCATGCTGGGTGGATCCCCTTCGGGCGCATGCAGGAGTCCTGTCTCTCTGCCTCCCCGCTTCTCTCTTCAGAAAAATAAAAATAAATTTTAAAAAATTATTTAAAAAGAGCCTCGTTTTTCCTTAGCTGATAAATACCCAGTCTCGTGTGGATCCTACCTCACCTGCGACAGGCATGAAGTAGCCTTTCTTGAGTGTGAAGCATGGAGCACAGAGGTGCTCGTTATGAACCCATGAGCTCAAACCCAATTTGAGAGACTATATAGAGGAGTCTGAAAACAAACTCCCAGGTTTGTTACTGACGGGGCTGACTGGGAGAACAGATCTAACGTGTGCCCTCCATCACGCTCCCTGCCTCCCCCCCCAGTCCGGACCGTCTGGTGTGTGCACAGAAGGGGGAGCTCAGCCTGCAGGGAGGACCGCTGTCTCGCAGGTGGGCAGGAGCGACAGCGTCCAGCCCTGTGGGCAGCAGTGGGGCCAGCGCAGCCTCCCTGCAGGAAGACAGACCTGGAGGAGAGGAGACTCAGTCCTGCGTCTCCTCATCCCTCATGCCACCCGGGAGAGAAAGTGGACCCAGGGGACACTGGACTCTGAGCACTCACCCTCGTGCCTCATGGAGGGCAGGAACTATGGGACGGGGTCAGAGGCTGGAAGTGAAACACGAGGAGAAGAAAATGGAAGTTTCCTGACATCCCCTGCAGTCTGACACCACCGGGTGTGAGCATCGCCCGAGGCCACGCTGCGGCCACCCTTCAGAGCGAGGGTCGGGACTACCTGCTCGGTGTGCCAGAGCCTCCCCAGGACTGAGCACTGACCGACCACAGGTCCTCCTGGGGTTACAGGTGGGGACTTCCTGCCCCTGGTTTCCAAAAGGCTCTGGAAAGAGGAAGACTTGTTCTTCAGCCAACTCCAAAGTCAAGCGGACCTCTAAGCTGAAAATCCACTCCTGGCCCGCCCTAGTCCAATCTCACGTTTCACTCAGTGCCTGCCATCCAGAACAGCCCCCCAGGCTTCAGCAGTGAGATGAACGACAGCACAGAGGTGTCCTGATGACGCAATGCGAGCTGCATAAAAATATCCTGATCTCAGCATATGGCCCTCCGTTATAAAATTCCCAGGGAAAATTTAAAGTCCAAGAGTGAAGTCTTCTTGGGATTATGGCTTAATTTTAACCTAGAGAGATTGAAGTCCACATTTCTTTGCTTTAAAACTGATTCTATTTCTCCTCAGCCAAGTGGGACCACTGACCTGCCCAGACGGGGCCAGGGTCCCCTCAGCAGGCTTGTCTCTGCCCCCCGTCACTGGCACTGGGGCCAGGGTCCCCTCAGCAGGCGCGTCTCCGCCCCCTGTCACTGGCACTGGGGCCAGGGTCCCCTCAGCAGGCGCGTCTCCGCCCCCCGTCACTGGCACTGGGGCCAGGGTCCCCTCAGCAGGCACATCTCTGCCCCCCGTCACTGGCACTGGGGCCAGGGTCCCCTCAGCAGGCACGTCTCCGCCCCCCGTCACTGGCACTGGGGCCAGGGTCCCCTCAGCAGGCGCATCTCTGCCCCCCGTCACTGGCACTGGGGCCAGGGTCCCCTCAGCAGGCGCGTCTCTGCCCCCCGTCACTGGCATTGGGACCAGGGTCCCCTCAGCAGGCGTGTCTCTGCCCCCCGTCACTGGCACTGGGGCCAGGGTCCCCTCAGCAGGCGTGTCTCTGCCCCCCGTCACTGGCATTGGGACCAGGGTCCCCTCAGCAGGCGCGTCTCTGCCCCCCGTCACTGGCATTGGGACCAGGGTCCCCTCAGCAGGCACGTCTCTGCCCCCTGTCACTGGCATTGGGGCCAGGGTCCCCTCAGCAGGCGTGTCTCTGCCCCCTGTCACTGGCATGGGGGCCAGGGTCCCTCAGCAGGCGCCGTCTCTGCCCCCTGTCACTGGCACTGGGGCCAGGGTCCCCTCAGCAGGCGCCATCTCTGCCCCCTGTCACTGGCATTGGGGCCAGGGTCCCCTCAGCAGGCACGTCTCTGCCCCCTGTCACTGGCATTGGGGCCAGGGTCCCCTCAGTAGGTGCCATCTCTGCCCCCTGTCACTGGCATTGGGGCCAGGGTCCCCTCAGCAGGCGTGTCTCTGCCCCCTGTCACTGGCACTGGGTTAGAGTCTTCTGGATCCCTGAACTAAAATAGCTGACTCCAAAGTCTCCCACTTGCCTAAATTCTTACGGCCCCGAGACGCTAAGGTCTCTGTGGTGGCAAATCCCACGTGTACTGGGCACAGGACACATGCTGGCTTTGTCTACCTGGCGAAGTCCTGGTTCAAGGTGTCCCCAGGGCCAGCTGTGCCCCTGCCCTTCTCAAGCCGAGGAATTCTGGGGTTTAGATTAGTTCAAGCTGGGCTTTTGCCCCTTGCAGCCAGACCCTGATGGACAAAGAAACTATTAATCAGGATCGTCTATGAAAGTCAAAAATAACTTTTTGAATCAACCCCAGCAGCCAATTCATTTGGTCACAAAGGGCTGCCAGGAGCAGACACACCCAAAGAATGAAGGCCAAGCCCAGCCGGGGTGGCGGCCCTTCCTCACTGAGCGCCCGTGCAGCCCACCCGAGGAGTCAGGCCAAGGAGCAAGAGAGGACAGCCCTGGCCGAGGAGGAAACTCCCACGGGAATGTGAGGGCTTTGGAAATAAGCTAGACCCTGAAAACCCCAAAAATTCAAAAATCATTTCTCAAGTATACCGAGGATGGCTCTTTAATGCAACAAACCCTCATGTTTATGTAAGCTTCTCTGCCTCATCTTTGTTTGAAATTCAAGTTTTACTTTCCACTGGAAACCGCCAAATACTTCCCAGACTCTGAAATGAAGAAAAACACAGACCTCAGCAAAACCATGAGTGTTTGACCAAAAATCCCATCGATAAGCCAGGAGAGGTTAGGATGTACCAAAATTGCAGTGCGGCCTGCAGGGCGCTCGGCCTCCACTGGTTGGAACCAATGTGATATTCCACTTGGAGACGATGATTCCGGGGCAAGGTGGGAGAATCCAGCTATTGTCCATAAGGCACCAGACAGCACAGGCATACTCTAAGATGTCAAAGCGTCCAGATGGTTGGCAACATGTGAGCGAAACACTGAAGTGACAGAGCTTTAAATAATTTTTCAAATGGACGTTGGAATCATATTTGCCAAATAATTATGACTCTTCCCTCAAGAAAGAAAAGAAAAGAGAAACAGAAAGTAAGGAGAGGTTGTTTTGCAAACTTGTGAAATAAAACTGATACTAGTGAACTTTACAGATGGCCCCTTGCCCTTTTCCACTGGGAAGGCTGGGCTGGACAGATACAGTCCGAGTATGAAAATAAGGGCCTGGCTCTTCTTTGACCTTTTCGCAGGATGGATGGGGCTCAGTGAAAGTGCTTTCCACAGTTGGCATAGCTCTCTAAAGATAACAGTATAAAAAAGTCAAACCAAAAGGCAAGTCTTTGGAGTCTTTAAACTTAAAGATACACTCCAGGGTGCTGGAAGAGCTTTGCAAACAACCCGTGACCCCACCACTGGAAGGCCACCCAGCACTGCCCCCCCATCAGAGAGAAACATCAAGGCCCCTGCCTCCGGAGACCAGGGGCAGCCAGGGTTCTCCAGACTTTATCCCTGGTCCACATTCCTCAAAACCCAATCAATTTCCCCCTGTCACTGGCTTCTGTCCCCAGGCCCAAAGTGTCCTGTACTGTTTACCTGCTAAGGCTGTAAGCCAGTACAGCGAGAAGCTAGAAGACTCTGAATGCCCTGGGCTGCCCTCAGCGTTTCCCTAAGGAAAGGGGCACCAGCTGGCCCGCTGGCCGCCATGTGTCCTCCTGCTCACTTCTGCCGTGGCCTCCGCCAAACCTGAGCTCCGTGGTTGTCTCTGACCCCTCAGGCATTTTCCAGCATTTTGATAACAACAAAGCGTCATTTATTCACACAAAAAGGCCAGCTTAGCATGCAGACATGCCAGTGTACTTATAAGGGCACTAGATGGTCACCGAATACAATTGTGAATTACATTTTTGCTCCATCAGCTCAAAAGAGCCAAAATCCTTACGCACCGTTTGTGTGAGTCCATTTCCCGTCTCTCCAGACTGCCAGCACCACCCCACCCTCCCCCGTCTCTGTACAGGCGTTCTCCACCTGGGGGAGCTTCAGGTGGCCGTGCGTCATGTGCGTCATGTGCGTCATGGAAAGAGGCGGTCCTCGCACGCACGCACACACGTGGCTTCCGGAAACTACTCCCCTGGTGCTGCTCAGACGCTGGCCATGCCCAAGGCCACCAGGCACTCCTGCTGACACATGGAAACTTCCCAAGGAAGGAGCCTCGATGTTGCACTTTCTCTCCTTTGTCCCCTTCTCCTCGGTAGTTGGCCCCCAGCCTCCCACCCAAAGCGCCCCCAGCGCAGCTACAATTCTGTGATGCTGGGAAACAAAGGCTGTGTTCCAAATGCTCTCTCCTTACCCAAAGGGTTAAAGGCTCCTCATGGACAAAGTTTGCCTGGAATGTTCTAGGTTCTAGGTGGTTTATGTGTGTTTGGGGAAAGCAGGTGAAGAGAGAAAGACCCAGTATTTGTTAATATCGTTTGCCTCGCCGCATTCCCCTTGGTTACCTTCTGTCCTTCCTTCCCCGACCCCCTCACAGGGGGAAGATCTACAAAGCAGAAGAACACAAAGATGGACAATAAAATAAAGCAGCAAGGAATTCTGTTTCAAAATAACAAGTGGCAAAACTAAAATCGAATTCTCAGGCCCAAAGGATACTCTTAAAATGAATCTGCCTTCTTCCTCAAGATGTTTTCCAAGACAGTGAAAGTTTTTATTAGTCCCATTCAGGTCAAGCTTCCCAACTAATGTGTAACAGTTTAGCAGCTTGGGTTGAGTTCAGACACTGCCATGGTAGACTGTGGCTTGGGGTACCCCAGGGTCATCCCCAGCTTTTTCTTCTTCCCTTGCCTCCTTCTGCATAGCAGCTGGGATGCAAATATTCCTGGCCCTCAGCTGCCCTTGCAGCTAGGGGTGGTCATGTGATCAGTTCTAGCCAGTGACACATATGAGGAAGTTACTGCTACTGCCACTGTCAGAAAAGCATATAAAGGGGTCAGAATCTGCTGTCGTGGGCTTTTGACCTTTTCTTTTTTCTTTCTTTTTTTTTTTTTTCATTTTTCTGAAGCTGGAAACAGGGAGAGACAGTCAGACAGACTCCCGCATGCGCCCGACCGGGATCCACCCGGCACGCCCACCAGGGGCGACGCTCTGCCCACCAGGGGGCGATGCTCTGCCCATCCTGGGCGTCGCCATGTTGCGACCAGAGCCACTCTAGCGCCTGGGGCAGAGGCCACAGAGCCATCCCCAGCGCCCGGGCCATCTTTGCTCCAATGGAGCCTCGGCTGCGGGAGGGGAAGAGAGAGACAGAGAGGAAAGCGCGGCGGAGGGGTGGAGAAGCAAATGGGCGCTTCTCCTGTGTGCCCTGGCCGGGAATCGAACCCGGGTCCTCCGCACGCTAGGCCGATGCTCTACCGCTGAGCCACCGGCCAGGGCGCTTTTGACCTTTTATATCGTCTTCCATTTTCCCTCTCTGGGTGTCAGCAGGATACTTAGAGATGCAGTGGCCGTCTTGGAACATGAAGTAACAAGCCTGAGAGAGACGACCTGGCCTGGGATGGAACAGTGGAAAACTGGAAAGGTCCTGGGGCCCCGAGCCTCTCTGCTCCCGGGAGCATTGGTGAGTGACTGAGCAATTCCCTTGCTTGGGGAGCCACTGTTACTCAGCTGCTATATTCTCAGCATTGCTACCTGGAGTCATCATATCTGGACCCATAAAGCCAAGTCACCTTTTCTCTTAGTTTCTAAATGAGGACTGCTTTGTTTTAACTTTTCTTTCTTTCTGTGTGTTGTTTCTAAGGGACCCACTCTGGGGATTTCATTTTGACAGTGTCACTGCTTTCGTTGTCATTAAGCCATGGACTTGAGTAAGTGCATCTGTCCAAAGAAGTAGCGGCCAGAAATTAGAGTGAATTTCACCAGCAGAGCTGGAAGAATTCGATCATTAGGACTTAAGGTTGTAAAGCTCTTGGCCATTTTATTCAAAAACTACTGTTTCAGAAGAAAAAAAAAAAAAAAGGCTATTTCCCATCGGAGCCATGAACTTCCCAGAATGATTTAGGGAAATAAAATTGGAGAAACTCCGTAGATATATTTATTTAGCCCAACAATAAGAAAACAAGAGGCCCCAAAGAGAAAATGCCTGTGGACGGGAAGGGAACGCAGGACTCATGCCTGCTGTTGACCAGCCCCGGAGACCCTACAAGAAACCAGTACTTTCCAGGTTTTTGTGGGATCTTTTGCACATTCTTTAGATTCAGTTCGCAACTGAGAAATAGTTTCTTAAAGAATTACCATTGTTTGCTGGTCCAGCTTAAACTCAGCCTACTTATAAACTGCCTGACATGCCCGCCAAAAAAAACTCCCTAAAAGTTCATTCCTTTTCCCAAAATGTGAAAGTCATTGTCTAACTATGTTAAACACTTGGGCATTACTGTCGCTAAAATCACCACTCATCTTCCTCAGAAAGCTCCCTGAAAAAATATCCTTAGAAGACAGGCCAAGCAAGTGTTGCGGCGAGGTAGGGATGAAACAGGGTAAATGAACCCGACGGGACCAGAAGCCAGGCCACATGGGCCCAGTGACAACTCAGATTCCTAACAAAAAAATCACTTTTAAAATATTTTTTTAAATTTAAAAATATTTCCGGTAACCACTTAATGGTTATGAATGGACATAGGCAAATAAACTCTGAATGAAAAGGGGAAATGCACAGCACACCTGACGAGCAAAGAGTTGAAATTCTGCAGTCGGGCCACTTGTGACAAAGGAAACCAGAGAGAGAGGAGTGAAGGAGACTGCGCATCTGTTGCGCGCCTACTACACGCCAGCCGTTTCATTGCCTTCTCAAACAGGGTATTTATTAAATACCTGCTATGTGGCAGACTCTGAGCCAAAGCACTGGGGATCCAGAGGTGATTAAAAACGATCAGTGGTGGCTCAGTGGATGGAGCTTAGACCCGGCACACCAGAGGTGGCGGGTTCAACCCCCGGTCGGGGCACATTCAAGAAGCAATCAATCAGTGCACAACTAAATGGCACGACCAAGTGAACAATGAGGTGATGCTTCTCTCTCTCTCTCTCTCTCTCTCTCTCTCTCTTCCCTCCTACTCTCTCTCCCTTCCTCTCTCAAATCAATGGGAAAAATTTTGTTTAAATAGTTCCACATTATCATAACTGTCAGTTGAGTCTCCCACCCTGTGCTGTGGTGCCCTATAAATGGGGAGTCTGAGTCTTAGAGAGCTAAGTGACTTGCCGAGGGCACAGAGCTCGTAACTGACAGTAGTCCAGCCCAGGCCTGTTTGAAATCATAGACTGTGCTCTTTCTATGATACTTTGTTGTCTCTCAGCTGTCCTTTTCACTAAAAGGGGCAAATGTAGGCCTGGAGAGAAATCAGAAGCAAAGGTCTGACACTGGAAGTCAACAGCTGAAGCTGAATCCATTCACAGGGATGCATGAGCTTGCCGCACTGAACCAGCTTGTGTGCGTGTCAAGAAGACTCCATGTTGCCGAATCCTCATCTCTTGGTCCTTGACTTCCTCTACTTCCAACAAGCACTGAGGGCTTCTCCTCCTGGAAGCCTCTCTTCTCCTGCTCCCCTTCTTCCATATCTTGGGTCTCCTTTGGCAGAAATCAAGACATCCGAGTGCTCAGAGCCTAGGCTCGGGTCCCCCCTCTTCTCTGCATGGCTCCCCCTGAGCAAGCACATCTGGGCCTAGGATTGCAGATATCATGCATGTGCTCTGACTCGGGCCCTGGTTCCTCCCTCAGAGCTCCAGTGTGTCCACTGCCTACCCGACGTCTCCAGTGGGACCCGAAGAGCAAAGGTGTCTGAGGCATGACTGGGGAGGAGGCATTTTAAATCTGAAATATGAGGGATCAAGAGGAGACGAGTTGCATCGTGGGAGACCGGCGTAGAGAGCTTTTCAGGAAGCTGTCGAACTAAGTGGAGGCCGAGAAGAACCCATTTTTCTCTGTTGATAATGAGGACAGTGCCCACCACCACTCACAGCCCCTAACCAAAGCAGATATGCCACCGAGGTTTCTCTCTGCAAATATCAAACTTAACCAGGCTCTTCTCTACAGCGGCCCTCAAAGGATTGATGTAAGAATAAAATGTGAAAAAAAAAAATCATAAACCACTCAACAGATGTCAGATGCAGTGGGAGGAAGGAGGGCCACAGGAGAGCAGTGGCACCAGTGAAAACCCAATCCCGAATGACCAGCACGGCGCCCAGGACCTGGGCTCTCGGCCGACCTCCCTCTTCCCACGGCCGGAGCGGGCTCTGGGTCCTCCTTTCCCTCAGTCGTGGGAGATACATTGTAAGTTGGAG